>NC_139993.1:4022648-4622648 GCF_964263955.1 Coregonus lavaretus | reverse complement strand
TCAATCCCAGAACAACAGCAAAGGACCTTGTGAAGATGCTGGAGGAAACAGGTACAAAAGTATCTATATCCACAGTAAAACGAGTCCTATATCGACATAACCTGAAAGGCCGCTCAGCAAGGAAGAAGCCACTGCTCCAAAACCTCCATAAAACAGCCAGACTACGGTTGGCAACTGCACATTGGGACAAAGATCGTACTTTTTGGAGAAATGTCCTCTGGTCTGATGAAACAAAAATAGAACTGTTTGGCCATAATGACCATCGTTATGTTTGGAGGAAAATGATGGTGGCTTGCAAGCCAAAGAAGACCATCCCAACCGTGAAGCACGGGGGTGGCAGCATCATGCTGTGGGGGTCCTTTGCTGCAGGAGGTACTGGTGCACTTCACAAAATAGATGGCATCATGAGGAAGGACAATTATGTGGATATATTGAAGCAACATATCAAGACATCAATCAGGAAGTTAAAGCTTGGTCGCAAATGGGTCTTCCAAATGGACAATGACCCCAAGCATACTCCAGTACCTTGACAACAATGTCAAGGTACTGGAGTGGCCATCTCAGAGCCCTGACCTCAATCCTATAGAACATTTGTGGGCAGAACTGAAAAAGCGTGTGCGAGCAAGGAGGCCTACAAACCTGACTCAGTTACACCAGCTCTGTCAGGAGGAATGGTCCAAAATTCACCCAACTTATTGTGGGAAGCTGGGAATGTGATTAAATAAATAAAAGCTGAAATAAATCATACTCTCTACTATTATTTTGACATTTAACATTCTTAAAATAAAGTGATGATCCTAACTGACCTAAGACAGGGAATTCTTACTAGGATTAAATGTCAGGAATTGTGAAAAAATGAGTTTAAATGTATTTGGCTAAGGTGAATGTAAACTTCTGACTTCAACTTTATTACTCCAATTTGCTCAATCTTCATCCTCCCTCTACTCTCTCTGCTCTTTCCCTTCCCCCATCTCGCTATCTCCCCTTCCCACTCCCTCTACTCTCTCTGCTCTTTCCATTCCCCCATCTCGCTATCCCCCCTTCCCCCTCCCTCTCTTTCCTGCCCCTCCATTATCCCCTCTCACCTGAGTCCCTCTCCATCCAGCAGCCTACTGTACTCAGCGATCTCCATCTCCAGCCTCATCTTGATGTCCAGGAGGATCTGGTACTCGGAGGCCTGCTGCTGGATGCTGACGTTGAGCTGCTGCAGCTCCTCCTCCATGCTGTTGATATGAACCTGCAGCTGGCTCAGCTGGGAGCCATAGCGACCGTTTATATCAGTGACGCTCTGCTCCAGGTACACCTTCTAGGAATGTGTTTATGTTTGTAAGGGATGAAGAAGATGGAGAAGGAAGAAAGGAGAGGGAAGTAGAAATTGATAAACAGGGAGATGAAGAAGCGTAGAGATAGTTAGATTGGTGCGCATAAAGGAGTTAGAACACCTTGACATTAGACCACAGTGGAGGTCTGAAAACATCTAACAAACTTTGATTTTGGAGTGTAATGTTCCTTTAACACCTACAGGAATTCCATATTTTAGGAACAGAGATAGGGTAAAGACAAATGCTATATGTTTAGCGATTCTGATTCACTAAGAATGTTTGACATCATACCTGAGTGAGCAGGCCATGCAGTTCAATCTCCAGGCTCTGGAAGGTCCTCTTCAGGTCGGTCACCTGAGACTGAGAGGTCTTCACCTCTGTGGTGCTGGATCTGGTTCTGAAGCACCTCCACCTGACATACACAAACACACACACATCGTTTTAGTCAAAAGTATAGTACCACTTGTAGTGTCTAAGCAATTTATGACTTTGCTAACGTTTGCAAATGGTATCTTAGAGGATGTTGATTCAGCTTAGGGAAGCATCTGGAGAGCAGTTCTATAGGGGCACCCTAAAACAGAGGAAGTCTGTTGTGTGGAGTCATGGGATTGGTCTGTAGGGGAAACCACCCATATCATGTCGCAGATTATAAATACCATGATTAAAACAAAGGACGGGGAGTAACAACATATTAGATCGGGTCCGTTGTTCTCCAGATGCCTGCAGAAGTCTGTAAATTGACGCTGAAATCTTTTGATATAATAAACCTTTATAATCAAAGTACAGTGTAAGCGGACTCCTTGTTCTCACAGCATAATAGGCATCATTATTTAGTTACTACACACTTCACAAAACACATTTAGGGACCCGGGCCCACACACTTTGAGGACCCCTGTCCTATTTTCAGAGGTTGATTCACCTTGCTCATGTCCACTGAGGAAGCACAGTCCATCTCCACATTCACAGCACCACACTGCTGCGGCCGCATCAACTGCATCTCCTAACAACAGGAAAAGTGGGACAAAACCGCTGGAAAACTGCATCCCACCGGACTAATTGAGGCTACTCGAACCGACACCGCTACGGGAGCTGTAGCTACGGCTACTACTGCGACTGGCTACAATGGACATAGCGAGAGATGGTCTGGCGATGCGTCCTGGGAGGTTAAAGTGCATTCTTCCGAGTTTGAGGTGACAGGTAAAATAACCCCCTTTGTGTCCTTGAGCTTCTTATGCAGTTGGATTAAGCATGATTGATTACGTCACAACTGTTCCTTGGAATGAAAGTGTATCTAATTGTTTTGTTCAGTAGGTGGGTACAGGGCTTGCAACAACTATGTAACAAGAGACATCAAGTCACGAAGGACTTCAAGGGAAATTAATGGTTCAGTAAAGGTTGTGGTTTATGAAGGGCAGTGTGTTTGACAAAAAAAAAGACAAATCAGACAGCTAGAGATTCTCTAGAAATTCAGTGGATGTGTTTTGTAAAGCTGACATTCCATGGCTTCAGACATCCATTTTCAATTACATTTTGGTTTGTTTACTGAAATTGGCAATGTTTTTAATATATTTTAATATATAATTGTCCTGGATTTGTAGGCTTAATATTGTATCTGTTATGTTATTATTTTAACAAACTAAAATGTTGCACCAAGTCACTCGATCACTTACATTTGATGATTTTCTATCATTCTATCCATTTGAAAAGATGGGCAGTAAAAGTCATATTTTTGAAATGTAGATAACCATTATGATCTGTTCATAAATTCAACATATTCAATTGTGTTACTTCGTCTACTTGCTCTCAGATTAGTTGGTTTGGATAGTGTGTTTAATCATTGTCAAAGTTGTGTAGTAGGTATTCTTACTAAAATAGAATGTTGCCCTAAGTCACTTTGATGTTGTCATTCTTTCTTTCTGAATTCAAAGATGTACTGTACAGTAACTATACCCTTATTTGAAATATCAATAAACCTCATAATTCCTCACATTCCATTTTGCCTACTCAGTACTTGCTCTCAGATGTTGGTTTGGATAGTGTGTTTCATTCAAGGGAAAAGTTTATGCAAAACAGCCAGAAAACAGGCTGAATAAATTGAACAGTTTCATTCCAAAATGCTATATATCCATTTTCAGAAATGTTGGTAAATTAGCTTTTATTGTTTTTTCACTATCTAATGAGGTTGTTCAATGACAAACATGTATTTGTTAGTACTGCTAGGTTTCACACAGTCCAATTTAACAAATAACTAAAATTATTATAAAGAAATATACAAATGATACATTTGTGACATATTTAAAAATGTTTTACTAATAAATTATTCAGTACAGTAATATGAGATCTGTATGTAGAACATTTACATTTGACATTTTAGTCATTAGCAGATGCTCTAATCCAGAGCAATTTACAGAAAGCACATTCATTTTAAACTAGCTAGGTGAGACAATCACATCCCAGCTAGCACATAACGTTCTGAGAACCACATGTTTCTTAGAGCTTGGTGAGAGCGTGGTTGTCCTATGGTTAATTGCGTACAACCTTCCCATAACACAGAGATTCCCAAAGATTTTTGGCCCGCGGTCTCATTTTGATATCAAAAAATGTTTGCGACCCCACCATGTAAAAAAAGTGATGTAATCAACGGTCAATGTTTACTTTTTTAATTGGGGGGTATGACAGTCTATGATGTTATTTTCCCCCAAGTCTGATTTAGTGCCTGGTCTTGTCCATTATGTTCTAATGAGGCTTGTGGGCATTGTAGAGGGAAACATAAAACATATATGTTCCTGGGAGTCTTGTCTTTCAGTGATGGGGTCATAATATTTTGTAGCTTAAACAATTAAAAAGATAGTCAAATTTTTTGGAAGAAAACAGAAACCGCTCTGTTTATTACCACCGTATCTGACGTAACCCCAGTTCTATGAACCAAGCACAATCATTTGTATTTATTTCAGAGTTTGTCTCCCCATTTAATAGTCAGGCGACCCGTAGTTTGGGAAACACTGCCATAAAATGTCCTACAAGTTTCCTCATGGTTCTATTTAAAGTCATGTTCTCAAAACATTCAGAGAAAGTTAAGAAACAACGTTCTTCTGTGGGAATTTCAGTACTTCAGCATGACGTTTTCTGCAGGTTTCCTCTTGGTTCTATTTAAAGTAATGTTCTCAGAACATTAAGAAAACTTTCCATGAAATCCACAAGAAAACATGAGTAACGTTCAAAGAATGTTCTAATAATGTTATTTAAAAACAAACAGAATACATTCCATTCTTAGCATCAACAAAACTCTGACTATCCTCTATCTTGTTAAGTGTGTTCAGATGTGTTGGCCACTTCCACTAATTGGCCACACCTGATCTTAATGAGTGCTTTTTTCCTTTGAAATAGGATCTGTTTGAATAAACTAAAATGAACAGCTTTGTATGAGTAAAAAAACACATGGCATGCTAGCTCCATCCTGGTGCCGCAGTGGACTAATTCCATGGATAGACCAGAAGATCATAGGTTCGAATCTTACAGACGCCATGCCACAATAAAAAATTAATGGGTTTGCATGATTACTGACTAGATAAATTCATTTATATCTGTGCTTGGAGTTCACAACAACTAAACTAGCAGTGTTATTTTAAAGTCTTTTTTAAACATGTTCTCAGAACATTATTTAATTACCTCCCAGGAAAACATTCAGGGAACCATAGTAAAACATTATCTGAACCTATTTGCAACTTAAAAGTGTATTTTCCCAGAATAGGAGAATATTTCACTTTCGTTAAAAAGCTTTAACGGTCAGGAAACGTACGGCTTCGTTCCCAGAACCAATGGGAAACCAAAAACGTACGTTCCCACAACTTCCAAGGAAACACATGTGCTAGCTGGGATATCACAGTCAAATATACAGGAGAGGAACATTATATTTCAGCTAAACAATGGATTTATAGCATTATGCATCAAAAAAATGTCATTCTTCTAAAATCTAGGAATAAAAAATCTGAGAACAGTAATATTTTACAAACACATGAAGGTACCCATAAGCAATCATTTCTGATGAAATAAAAAGTTGTGAAAAATATGTGGATATATCGTTTTGGAAATAAACCTTTCAAATACTTCTCCATGATTAAATCAAATGATGTCTACTGATGGACAGATGGACCTTTACTTTCCTACATACTGAGGCTGTATTTCAGTCAAACCTGTATGTTTACACGCTCTCTTTGTTTAGTAAGAACTGTCCAAGCTCACACACTAATTCTGAAAAGCATCAACCTGTTAGAGGAGTCTGTATTTTGATTTTTACAGTAGTGAAAACCATTCTATGATTTTATTTGATCATGGGGAAAATGAGCTGCTGTGCAAGCACTGCAAGGCAGGTTAGACTGAATTGAGCCATGTAATGATGATGAACGAGTCCTACCTTGTCAGCGCATGAACAGACATATCCCCAGGCCATTTCACCTGAACAAAAATCATTAGTGATGAATAGCACACAGATACAGTGCCTTCAGAAAGTATTCATACCCCTTGACTTATTCCACATTTTGTTGTGTTACAGCCATTCAATATGGAATACAAATAATTATAACAGCACCCAAATACACCAAATACCCGGTAATGACAAAGTGAAAACTTATTTTTGCACATTTATTGAAAATGAAATACAGAAATATTACATTTACATAAGTATTCATGCCCCTGAGTCAATGCATGTTGGAAGCACCTTTGGCAGCGATTACAGCTGTGAGTCTTTCTGGATAAGTCTCTAAGAGCTGTACACACCTGGATTGTACAATATTTGCACATTATTCTTTATAAAATTCTTCAAGCTCTGTCAAGTTGGTTGTTGATCATTGCTAGACAGCCATTTTCAAGTCTTGCCATAGATTTTCAAGACGATTTAAGTCAAAACTGTAACTACGTCACTCAGGAACATTCAATGTTGTCTTAGTAAAAAACTACAGTGTATATTTGGCCTTGTGTTTTAGGTTATTGTCCTGCTGAAAGGTGAATTTGTCTCCCAGTGTCTGTTGGAAAGCAGACTGAACCAGCTTTTACTCTAGGATTTTGCCTGTGCTTATCTTTATTCAGTTTATTTTTATAAAGAAAAAACTCCCTAATCCTTGCCGATGACAAGCATACCCATAACATGATGCAGCCTCCACCATGCTTGAAAATGTGTAGAGTGGTACTCAGTGATGTATTGTTTTGGATTTGCCCCAAACATAACGCTTCGTATACAGGACATGAAGTTAATTTCTTTGCCACATTTTTTGCAGTTTTATTTTAGTGCCTTATTGCAAACAGGATGCATGTTTTGGAATATTTGTATTCTGTACAGGCTTCCTTCTTTTCACTCTGTCATTTAGGTTAGTATTGTGGAGTAGCTACAATGTTGTTGATCCATTCTCAGTTTTTTCCTATCACAAGCACTAAACTCTGTAACTCTTTTAAAGTCACCATTGGCCTCATGGTGAAATCCCTGCGCAGTTTCTTTCCTGAGTTAGGAAGGACACCTGTATCTTTGTAGTGACTGGGTGTATTGATACACCACCCAAAGTGTAATTAATAACGTCACAATGCTCAAAGGGATTTCAACGTCTGCTTTTATTTAGTTTTTACCCATCTACCAATAGGTGCCTTTCTATGCGAGGCATTGGAAAACCTGCCTGGTCTCTGTGGTTGAATCTGTGTTTGAAATTCACTGCTCGACTGAGGGACCTTACAAATAATTGTATGTGTGGGGTACAGAGATGAGGTAGTCATTAAAAAATCATTTTAAACACTATTATTGCACACAGAGTGAGTCCATGCAGCTTATAATGTGACTTGTTAAGCTTATTTTTACTCCTGAACTTATTTAGGCTTGCCATAACAAAGGGGTTGAATACTTATTGACTCAATACATTTCAGCTTTTCACTTTTAATGAATTTGTAAAAATGTCTAAAAACATATTTCCACTTTAACGTTATGGGGTATTTTGTGTAGGCCAGTGACACAAAATCGAAATTGTATCAATTTAAAATTCAGGCTGGAACACAACTAAATGTGGAAAAAGTCAAGGGGTATGAATACTTTCTGAAGAATCTGTAAGCAGACATTTTTATTTTTTACCTCAAAGCCACAAAAGTAACGAATCATTAATACACGGTGGACCCACAAGACGACGTGATGAATGATCCACATGCCTCGCTATGTAAACTCATCCCCATCAAGACTTCACTGTCGCAATCCTCAAACCACCACCCATTGAAACCCCAAGGCCCCCCTATTCAGCCAATACACTTGTACATTAAAAAATCACTTAACTTAATGGCCTCTATGTATTTTCTGGTGACGCAAAAGGTTAAAAGGGAGTGTTTGACTTGACTCTTCTTTGGCACTGTGTGATGAGAGGTATTTCCAGGGAATGTCTGGGAAACCAAGACACCATTGTGTGCCTAATCACTTGGCAGGCCTTCTGCTACTTCTACGGTTTTCTTTGTTTCTATTATCACAGGTAGAGATATTTATGTTCTGCCTCGATTAGCGTAAGACGGTAACAAAAGTAAAAGGGTGTGTCCTAATTGTCTTTGGCCTACGTGCAATTCCTCCCAAATGTCAGTTGGAATGCCTGTGTGTCTGGGCTCATATGATAAAGCAGGTATGTAGGGGAGTGGTATACCTCCTTTACTGGAAGTTACACCAGTAAAAAAGAGGGACACAGCACAGACTGGTCCAGCACAATTTGGAGGGCTGGAGGTGGAAGGACACTAACAAAATAGGTGTATTTTGAATCTACGACATCAAGAATCTTACATGCTTTTTTGCTTTAATGATCAGTTTCTCCGTAACTCTCTCTTCCATACCCACATCTCAAAACTGAATGAACAATAACTCGCACGCACCTCAATTACCCCAGTTACCACACACACACACCTCCAATCTTCCTAGGAAAGAGCCGCCCTATGCATTATCATCACCCTTGGAGTGCCAGAAACTGACAGACTGGCTGGCAGTTTTTCTATATAAATGAGTTGATACTTTACATTACTGTGAAGTGCACAATGAAAAGAGACATCAGGTCCATGTTAAACCATTATCTTTTGTTTCTATTTCCATAACAGCATATCACTTTGGCTGTGGTATCCTGACAACAATTACAGTGTATTTTTAAATGTATTTTCTATTGACAAGCTTCATTGACAACATTCTAAATGGATATCATATCTGTATGAATTTGATTAAAAAACGATTTACAGCTTTTAAAGACTATATTATATACAGAAGATACTTCCTTGACTATTTAGAAAATCTATAGGTAAACAACTCTAATGTTGTTTCCAGTCAATGATGCTCTCTTTAGTCCAGATAAGAGTGGAGGATGTACGTCACCACACACTGTCCACTTAACCCTTCCTCATTGGTTGTTTAGGTTACGCCTTAACGATATCTCTGTCATAATCATTTTACAACTAGGTCTATATTAAGATCAACAGTAATGATACGGTGCCGTTGTGTTTCTAAGTGATGGACCACTTGCCACTTATTCCATGGTATTTTCAATGATCGATCCATGGTTTTCGTTGCATTTCAATGCAAGTGGAAGTTAGAGTTGGTGGACCTTGGCCTTGGATACAGGTGTTATGACAGGGTTGTAGACTTCTGTAACAACAACCACTATTGAACGTCTAACTGAGTTTTAC
The DNA here is from genome assembly GCF_964263955.1 of Coregonus lavaretus. Classification (NCBI taxonomy): domain Eukaryota; kingdom Metazoa; phylum Chordata; class Actinopteri; order Salmoniformes; family Salmonidae; genus Coregonus; species Coregonus lavaretus. The sequence goes on along the minus strand of NC_139993.1, from coordinate 4,613,646 downwards.
TTTATTGTCTCACATTTCCAGGTGAACGATTAGAATATTGATGCGCCCCGCCTGAATGCAGAATGGCACCAAGTATCCATTACGCATGGCGTTTCCATCATTTTCAATCAATCAAGGGATCTATCTTGGACATTGTTATCAGACATTGCTCTGACCATATTGGTTAAAAATACATTTGTGTATAAAAGACCTGACATAGAGAACTGGCAATATCATTGGCACTTGCTGACTACGTTTTGTATAGACTGTTACATATGATCACCTCTCTTTTAAAGTAATTGTCATTTTCACACAAAAAATTGCATTTTGCATTTCCTACTTTTAATAATCTAAAGCTATATTGTTAGAAAACTCTTCTTCTGCGTCCAGGCATGGCAATGAGTGGATTGTTGGTGTGCGCCCTCATGGCAGCGCTAGTGGGGGTTGGTTTGACATCGCCCGTGTCCAAGTCGGATGACAACACCAAACAGGGTGGGATACTGCCACAGCTACTGGCCAGGAGGGAGGCAGTGAGGAATGCTGCAGAGAACGTCGCTAGGCGGGAGCAAGACACTCAAATGAGCATGGCACGGATGGAGAGGATGGCGCACCTGTCGGAGGACCAGCGCGAGTTGATGTCCAAGCAAATCATACAGGCCATCTCAGGTACGTGGTGAGTGTGAGTGTGAGTGTGAGTGTAGGTGTGAGTGTGAGTGTAAGTGAGAGTGAGAGTGAGAGTGAGAGTGAGAGTGAGAGTGAGAGTAAGAGTAAGAGTGTGAGTGAGAGTGAGAGTGAGAGTGAGAGTGAGAGTGTGAGTGAGAGTAGGAGTGAGAGTGAGAGTGAGAGTGAGAGAGAAAGAGAGACACCCACATCTACCGTGGCAAATGTGAAGTGTATCGTCGTTCGGTTGAGCACTTAAACGCACATTTAACTTTTCTGTTTGGTTCATATAAGTTTGTATTGTTCGCAGAGATGATGAACGAGTGTTAGGACCGGGACTACCAAGGATGGGTAGATTTTGGACGGCGGAGTGCAGAGTAGAGACGTACCACAACCCAACTGAGGAACGTCTGCCTGCACTGGCGTTACTCAGGAATCCATCCCTATTTGAAATATATTGTATATAATCATTGGCTTACGTCATGACTTTTAATCCAAGTGTCATAATAAACACGTTTGCAGTATATACGTCTACAGGCATTTCTTGATTTCATTAGGACATGGGCCGGTTTCCACTAAGGACATGCGCCGGTTTCCCGGAAACAAAATCTACATTGAGTGTTCATTTTAGTTTAGGACAAGGCTTAATGTGTCCAGGAAACCGGCCCTTCGAGTAGAAAAATAACACACATGCACGTGTGTCTGATGGAAATAAAATGTACTTTTTAATTTACAGGTGGTACAATTTATAAACACATACAACTCAGTGATTATAACAAAGAATTCAGCAAAGAGTCCATTTCAACATCTGAAACATATGCATTGCTGTTTGGTTCATTTTCTTCCGACTATAAATTGTCATCATTTGCTATAATTTTCCCCTTTTGATCTGCAGTATCCTATGCCTTTTATATACAATTGATTGTCCAGACAGCCGAAAGAGCATCCCAAAAAAAAACATGCAGTCCATGATCATTTGGTTTTGTACCTTTCTTTTCTCGGGTGACACCTTGCTTGCATCTTTTTGTTTCTTCATAAGGTATCCCACTCAGTACAATCACATTGGAGGAATTCACTTTGAATGCACAACTTCATTTTTTCATACAGCACACTTTCATTATTCCTTATGATATGAATAGCATTTGTACCAACAATACTTTAGTTTAAGGTCTGTTAACACAGATCCAGCACATAGACTAGTGTCGAGACCTTTTACTGTCCCCTTCTGTTGTCTTTGATACAACATGGTAGACTACCTGAATGCTTTTGGTGAGGTTCGAATAAATGCACAAGTTTACAATGACTGACATAATTGACAGCATTTCGAAGTAAAGCATTTTACAATGACTTGCAGCAGGTGATGTGTGATGCCATACAAACGCACAGTACTGCTAGTGCTAAATGAGGACATTTGGGAAAGAGCAGAGTAGTATACCTCAGTGAATGTCAATAATGTCACAAACTTTCAGTAAATTCAGTCAGTGTATCAGTCTCTCCACCATTCTGTAATGGGGAGTGATTGAAGTGTTAGTGGTTTTACCACAGTAAAGTGAATGTGGTTAATACCCACAAATGCTTCATTTTCTAATAGCAGCTATATATTGCAAAAGGACATACTGAATTCCAGTGCATCTTGTTTTCTTTTAGTGTGACAAACTAACCGCTGTGGTCAGTTTGGTGGTTCTTAAAAAACGATACCTTGAATCTTTCCCAACATAATGAAAAGGTAATGTGATTGTATTTGAAGGTAAAAAATAAATTATATTTGAAAACATATGGTGGGGTTCTTTCTAAAAAAAAAAACACCACGAGAAGCACCATTCCCTTACTTTCATACCGTGTAAAACCATCGACACGCACAAAACACAGGTAGAAAAAAGCAACGCATGTTTCTCATCTTTTTATTTTATTAAAAAACAAAAACCCGCAAGTGTTCAAGCCAGCCGGAGCGTTGATCAGGTGATTCTCCTGAGAATGATCATGATGTCACACATTGTCGTGGAGACCTAGTATCTACAATACATGAGTCCATTACAAAAAGAAGAGTGACTGTACACGTAACATAAACTCCAAATATGGCTCTATGGTTCTTCCGAGGCTCCATTTTACAATGTATTGCTGTGGGCCCGAAACACAAAATGGCGGAACGTTGGCATAGCCAGCATGTGGATTGAAGTCAATGACGATTGAGGAGGAACGGGAGAAGGAGGGGGGAGGGAGTTCTCCCAGTTGTTCTCAGACTCTAGGTGGATGTCTGTATTGCCTGACTGCTTCTCTCTCCTCTCCGTTCTCTCTGTTTGTTCAAGGCTCTAGCGTGGGGGTATGATCAATAGATTTACTTAGGGGTTGGGTGGGGTCAGAGTTAGAAGGGGAGTGGTTTAGAAAAGTTAGGGGATAAATATATACATTCCCAATCTGTCCATGCCTGTTGGCTCTTACTTTGCCTACTTTAGAGCTGAAGAAAGTGCTTGGACCAGCCTTTCTTACCACTGAGGAGAGAGGGATTGAGTAAGGGAGGAGAGAGAAGGACTGCTATACACACAAAGTAGCAAGGTACTTTTGAGGAGAAAAATGGGGCGGCACAGCAAAGCTGAAGTCATATTGTAAATACCTTTTCACGTTACTACTAATGACTAATTACTAATATTGGTCTTTCGTTTAATGAATGAATGAATGAATGAGTTAAGGATTGAATGAATACCAAAAGGCAAATTACTGAAAAATAAATGGATTCCACTTTATTTTACAGTCCACTACCTGGGGATAAAAGGCAGAATCTACCGCACACCCAAAACCGATTAGTGAAGGTGCTGGAGGCAAAATGGAAAACTGGAGAAACAGGGAAAAGTCTCTGCACACTTCCATTCAGATGCAAATGTCATTGAAATGAATCCAAAGCAACATAAGTAATTACCAGGTAGTGGACTGTTGAAGGTCGACTGACCAAAACCTCAGCTACTATTAAAACACCATTGCATACGATTTAGTACCAGGTAGTTACCTATTATTTTGACGTCTTTGACGAAACTTCCAGGAAGTATTCATTGCCACCATATATACGTCCTTAGTAAATACCAGACAAACTTTTTGCACTTGACTGTATGCTGCTCTCTTGGCCAGGTCTCCCTCGAAAAAAATATATGAACAAATATAGATTTAAATAAAGCATAAATAAAATAAAATGTGAAACCGGACTGTAAAAACTGACAGTCGAGTTACTGCATACCTAATATCTCAGATAACACACACAGGGTCTCCCCCTCACTCCTCACCTTCCAGGGGCTTGACAATCTGCAGGCGATTGGGTAGGTTGGAGCGCAAGCCCCCCGATCCGGCCGAGGAGTGCAGCGAGCTGCCATTGGAGTAGTTGGTGCCTGTCAAAGCCACCGAGCTGGAGACCAGGCTGTCCCCTCAAAGAAGGGGAGCTCTGAGACATGGCTCTGCTGGCAGTGAGATAAACAGTGGAGTGCGGCTTTTAGGTCCTGGCCTCCAGGCATGCCCAGACGCTTAGGGCCACTAACACTGAAATCAGAGAGAGATAAAGGAAGGTTAGTGATAGACTATACACTGTTGATGCACAAACACTCAGAGTAGAGGTAGAATAGGTGTTGAATACAAATGCACTGCTGTTATTAGTACACATAGACCAGAGAAATAGAAGCTGTATGTTTGAACATGTACGAGTGACAGAAGTCCATTAATATACTAATATTTCACTGTTTGTCTACGCCTGTTGTCTGCAAAGCATGTGACAAATAAAATTAGATTTTATTTAATTTGAAAAAGAAATACTCTGTGTATCTGTCTGTGTAGACTCTGTATGAGAGTTAATGTAATTCACACATATACACTGTTGCCAGTCTCACCTGTTGTCCCACCTCTGCCAGCCTCGATATGGCACTAGGTGGTTTGTCCTCCAAGGTGAGGCTGGTGCTGTCTGAGCCGTAGTAGCTGGTACGGGGGAGTGAAGGCGCGGCTGGAGCGCAGCGACATGGGGCTGGAGCCGGGCACCTGGCCGGGGGAGTGGCACCGCGACCGCAGCCTCGACACTTGGTTCACCACCTTCACCGTCTCAAACATGCGCCACGGGTGGTTCCTTTGGCAACCATAGATAAACCATATAGATTAGTGGTGGTGATGAAGTGCCCGTTAATAAGTCTAACATGTATATGTTTATGTCAGTGTATTTGTGCTTGAATATTAGATTTTAAACATTGTATTTGAAATATTCTATATTTTGGATCAATAGATGTGCTTGTTATGTCATGCAGTTTTTGTTCAATCAAACATACTTGGTAACATTTCACCTTTGGCACATAACTGACATACCGGTATTGTCATTCGACTGAGCTTAACAGGTTGGAAAAAGCACATTGTCAACGGTGTTTCATGCTTTCACATTGACATCATCACTCACTTGTACTTGGAGGGGGAAGGGACGTCCAGGCCCTTGCGGAAGGTGCCCTCTATCTCTGCTGCCAGGGAGTCACCGCCACCTCCAGTCCCATCAATGTGGATAGGGGGGTGCAACGCCCAGCCAACACCGTCCCCAAAAACAAAGGAGATGATCGTGGACTTCAGGAAACAGCAGAGGGTGCACCCCCCTATCCACATCGACGGGACCGCAGTGGAGAAGGTGGAAAACTTCAAGTTCCTTGGCATACACATCACTGACAAACTGAAATGGTCCACCCACGCAGACAGTGTGGTGAAGAAGGCACAACAGAGCCTCTCCATCCTCAGGAGGCTGAAGAAATTTGGCTTGGCACCTAAAACCCTCACAAACTTTTACAGATGCACAATTGAGAGCATCCTGTCGGGCTGTATCACCTCTTGGTACGGCAACTGCACCACCCGCAACCTCAGGGCTCTCCAGAGGGTGGTGCGGTCTGCCGAACACATTACCGGGGGCAAACTACCCGCCCTCCAGGACACCTACAGCACCCGATGTCACAGGAAGGCCAAAAAGATCATCAAGGACATTAACCACCCAAGTCACTGCCTGTTCAACCCGCTATCATCCAGAAGGTGAGGTCAATACAGGTGCATCAAAGCTGGGACCGAGAGAATGAAAAACAGCTTCTATCTCAAGGCCATCAGACTGTTAAATAGCCCTCACTAGCACATTAGAGGCTGCTGCTGCCTATTGAAATCACTGGCCACTTTAAGAAATGGAACACTAGTCACTTTAATAATGTTTACATATCTTGCATTACTCATCTCATATGTATATACTGTATTCTATAATAGTCTACTGTTTCTTAGTCCATGCCGCTATGTCATTGAAAATACTATTGAATTCCATTCCATTTGTGTGTATTGGGTATATGTTGTGAAATTGTTAGATATTACTTGATAGATATTATTGCACTGTCGGATCTAGAAGCACAAGCATTTCGCTACACCTGCAAAAACATCTGCTAAACACGTGTATGTGACAAATAAAATTAGACTTGATTTGATTTGATTTAGCGCTACACCGTGCTGTTGGGCAGGCTCTTGTTGCGCAGGTTCTTAATGTCCTCTCTGGCCTCCCGTAGCATGTCCTCGCACTCTGAGTACTTGTCTTGTAGGTAGTTTAGCTGCAGCCAGGGAGTGCCAGAGGTCAGTTAAATACACACTGCTACCGAGGTTATGTACAATCTTGCCTTGAGGGACATATCTAGGATCAGCTTAGCCTCCTCAAATCCCAGCAACTTTATCCTACTTGTTATTGATAGCTCATTGGAGGGTAATGAGTTGTGGATAGTGGGGAAAGTGTGAGGTGGGTCTTATCTCTGATTTGAGCTGTGATTGGCTCTCCCGCAAGGCACTCAGGTGCTGGGTCAGCTCTTTGTTGTCAGTGGTGAGTGGAGAGTTAATACCATGATCGTATCAGTGATACTGTATACCAACTTGATACTCTACACTGCCTTGCAAAAGTATTCATCCCCCTTGGCATTTTTTCCTATTTTGTTGCATTTCAATCTGTAAATTAAATGGATTTTTATTGGGATTTCATGTAATGGACATACAGTTGAAGTCGGAAGTTTACATACACCTTAGCCAAATACATTTAAACTCAGTTTTTCACAATTCCTGACATTTAATCCTAGTAAAAATTGCCTGTCTTAGGTCAGTTAGGATCACCACTTTATTTTAGGAATGTGAAATGTGAGAATAATAGTAAAGAGAATTATTTCTTTCAGCTTTTATTTCTTTCATCACATTCCCAGTGGGTCAGAAGGTTACATAAACTCAATTAGTATTAGCTAGCATTGCCTTTAAATTGTTTAACTTGAGTAAATCGTTTCAGGTAGCCTTCCACAAGCTTCCCACAATAAGTTGGGTGAATTTTGGCACATTCCTCCTGACAGAGCTGGTGTAACTGAGTCAGATTTGTAGGCCTCCTTGCTCGCACATGCTTTTTCAGTTCTGCCCACAAATGTGCTATAGGATTGAGGTCAGGGCTTTGTGATGGCCACTCCAACACCTTGACTGTGTTGTCCTTAAGCCATTTTGCCACAACTTTGGAAGTATGCTTGGGGTTATTGTCCATTTGGAAGACCCATTTGCGACCAACCTTTAACTTCCTGACTGATGTCTTGAGATGTTGCTTCAATATGTCCACATAATTTTCCTTCCTCATGATGCCATCTATTTTGTGAAGTGCACCAGTACCTCCTGCAGCAAAGCACCCCCACAGCATGATGCTGCCACCCCCGTGCTTCACGTTTCGGATGGTGTTCTTCGGCTTGCAAGCCACCACCTTTTTCCTCCAAACATAATGATGGTCATTATGGCCGAACAGTTCTATTTTGGTTTCATCAGACCAGAGGACATTTCTCCAAAAAGTACGATCTTTGTCCCCATGTGCAATTGCAAACCGTAGTCTGGCATTTTTATGGAGGTTTTGGAGCAGTGGATTCTTCCTTGCTGAGCGGCCTTTCAGGTTATGTCGATATAGGACTCGTTTTACTGTGGATATAGATACTTTTGTACCTGTTTCCTCCAGCATCTTCACAAGGTCCTTTGCTGTTGTTCTAGGATTGATTTGCACCAAAGTACGTTAATCTCTAGGAGACAGAACGCGTCTCCTTCCTGAGCGGTATGACAGCTGCGTGGTCCCATGGTGTTTATACTTGCGTACTATTGTTTGTACAGATGAACGTGGTACCTTCAGGTGTTTGGAAATTGCTCCCAAGGTTGAACCAGACTTGTGGAGGTCTACAATTTTTAGACTGAGGTCTTGACTGATTTCTTTTGATTTTCTCATGATGTCAAGCAAAGGGGCACTGACTTTGAAGGTAGGCCTTGAAATACATCCACAGGTACACCTCCAATTGACTAACATGATGTCAATTAGCCTATCAGAAGCTTCTAAAGCCATGACATCATTTTCTGGAATTTCCCAAACTGTTTAAAGGCACAGTCAACTTAGTGTATGTAAACTTCTGACCCACTGGAATAAGTGAAATAATCTGTCTGTAAACAATTGTTGAAAAAATTACGTGTCATGCACAAAGTAGATGTCCTAACCGACTTGCCAAAACTATAGTTTGTTAACAAAAAATGTGTGGAGTGGTTGAAAAACAAGTTTTAATGACTCCAACCTAACTGTATGTAAACTTCCGACTTCAACTGTAGTTTCCGTCCTCCTTTGGGTACGTTGACTTCAATACAAAACCTAGGAGGCTCGTGGTTTTCACCCCTTTCCATAGACTTATACAGTAATTATGACAACTTCCAGAGGATTTCCTTCAACCTATCAGAGATCTTGCAGCATGAACTGAAATGTTGTCCACCGAATCAAAGGATCAGAGAATGAATCTAGTACTGAAAGCATTAGCAACAGCTAGCTTGCACTGCTTTCTTCAAAAATGAGAGGGAGAGAGCTATATGAATTTCGTTGTATTTTTTGTTGTAAATTCGAGCATCATGTAGAACCCTAAACCTATCGTTGTTACATTGAACTTGGTGAATGGAATATGAATGACAGTCATCCAAAATGCTGTAATAGTAATAAGGCCATGCTCATTAAAAAGATAGTTGTCCTCCCTCATCTTAAACGGCACCGACCGCCACTGCTGTAAGGATGTTTCTTTCAGCTTTTTAGAGGACAACAACACACCCACAATTATGATATCAGTGTCCTGAAATGTATCATGCAGCGTCGGTGTCGTAGACCTACAGAACATGAACTTTAAACCCGTCATAGAGTACAGAGAACGTTCATTGCTTGTGATCCTGTGAGTTTACAATGGAGCTAAAATAGCTTTATAATGGCTGATGATGCAAGTAATATTTTCCCTGATGTCACTTATGTAACTGTAATAATCTGTTTCCACTTTTAATTGGGCTGGCCAAAAATGTTTAAATGAAAGAAATTCCACCTGGTGGCAACGAATGGAACAACAGGAAAAACACATTCTAATGCCTGAAGGTGCTACGTTCATCTGTACAAACAAAAGTACGCAAGTATAAACACCATGGGACCATGCAGCCATCATACCACTCAGGAAGGAGATGCGTTATGTCTCCTAGAGATGAACGTACTTTGGTGAGAAAAGTGCAAATCAATCCCAGAACAACAGCAAAGGATCTTGTGAAGAAGCTGGAGGAAACAAAGTATCAATATCCACAGTAAAACGAGTCCTATATCGACATAACCTGAAAGGCCGCTCAGCAAGGAAGAAGCCACTGCTCCAAAACCTCCATAAAAAAGCCAAACTACGGTTTGCAACTGCACATGGGGACAAAGATCGTACTTTTTTGAGAAATGTCCTCTGGTCTGATGAAACAAAAATAGAACTGTTTGGCCATAATGACCATCGTTATGTTTGGAGGAAAATGATGGTGGCTTGCAAGCCGAACACAATCCCAACCGTGAAGCACGGGGGTGGCAGCATCATGCTGTGGGGGTCCTTTGCTGCAGGAGGTACTGGTGCACTTCACAAAATAGATGGCATCATGAGGAAGGACAATTATGTGGATATATTGAAGCAACATCTCAAGACATCAGTCAGGAAGTTAAAGCTTGGTCGCAAATGGGTCTTCCAAATGGACAATGACCCCAAGCATACTTCCAAAGTTGTGGCAAAATGGCTTAAGGACAACACAGTCAAGGTATTGGAGTGGCCATCTCAGAGCCCTGACCTCAATCCTATAGAACATTTGTGGGCAGAACTGAAAAAGCGTGTGCGAGCAAGGAGGCCTACAAACCTGACTCAGTTACACCAGTTCTGTCAGGAGGAATGGGCCAAAATTCACCCAACTTATTGTGGGAAGCTTGTGGAAGGCTACCTGAAACGTTTGGCCCAAGTTAAACAATTTCAAGGCAATGCTACCAAACACTAATTGAGTGTATGTAAACTTCTGACACACTGGGAATGTGATGAAATGAATAAAATCTGAAATAAATCATACTCTCTACTATTATTTTGACATTCTTAAAATAAAGTGATGATCCTAACTGACCTAAGACAGGGAATTCTTACTAGGATTAAATGTCAGGAATTGTGAAAAACTGAGTTTAAATGTATTTGGCTAAGGTGAATGTAAACTTCTGACTTCAACTTTATTACTCCAACTTGCTCAATCTTCATCCTCCCTCGACTCTCTCTGCTCTTTCCATTCCCCCATCTCGCAATCCCCCAGCCCTTCCCCCTCCCTCTACTCTCTCTGCTCTTTCCATTCCCCCATCTCGCTATCCCCCCTTCCCCCTCCCTCTACTCTCTCCGCTCTTTCCATTCCCCCATCTCGCTATCCCCCCATCCCTTCCCCCTCCCTCTCTTTCCTGCCCCTCCATTATCCCCTCTCACCTGAGTCCCTCTCCATCCAGCAGCCTACTGTACTCAGCGATCTCCATCTCCAGCCTCATCTTGATGTCCAGGAGGATCTGGTACTCGGAGGCCTGTTGCTGGATGCTGACGTTGAGCTGCTGCAGCTCCTCCTCCATGCTGTTGATATGAACCTGCAGCTGGCTCAGCTGAGAGCCATAGCGACCGTTTATATCAGCGACACTCTGCTCCAGGTACCCCTTCTTGGAATTTGTTTATGTTTGTAAGGGATGAAGAAGATGGAGAAGGAAGAAAGGAGAGGGAAGTAGAAATTGATAAACAGGGAGATGAAGAAGGGTAGAGATAGTTCGATTGGTGCGCATAAAGGAGTTAGAACACCTTGACATTAGACCACAGTGGAGGTCTGAAAACATCTAACAAACTTTGATTTTGGAGTGTAATGTTCCTTTAAGACCTAAAGGTATTCCATATTTTAGGAACAGATATAGGGTAAAGATTAATGCTATATGTTTAGGGATGCTGATTCACTAAGATGGTTTGACATTGTTGTGGAAAATAACCACCATACTTTATTACAAATAAGGTCTTACAGAGTTTTTGTTGTTGCATCAAGAAATGACTTTATTAAAGTTTTCAACAAACCTGATACCTATCTGCAGAGGGGCACACATTCTTAAGATCTCCCTCCATCTTATATAGTCCTCTTCATTTTTCCCGCTCTTTTATTGCTCTGCCCACTTCCTTTGTCCCTGAGGACGGCTGAACTATTACTCCAACCAATCACCCGCTCCCCTGTCTTGCACACACACTCATGTTTAGCTTAAACATGACAAGGCCCTAAATCACACAAACCTCACCCCCTCAAGCTGTCATCACTCAAGAAGATACCAAGGAGACAAAGGTCTAGCCCAAACTCTATTCAACCCTGGTGCCGCTCCCTTCACTGTGTTTGAAGAGAGAGACAAAAACAAACGGCCCAATTCAGTTAGCCACAAAGAATGTTAACTATATGTTCATGATTAACTCAATTTCATCTGATAATCCATTAAAAATACACATCATATCCCTCCCAATGGGATTACTAATCCTATACATTTATAAAAGTATATTATGTTTATGCTATCAATCCCAATCTTTGCATTCAAGGTTATACTCATTATTAAAATGTCACTATTTCTACTCAAAATAATTCCAACATAAGTGTTAGTCTCCTAACACATTAAAACTAACGTAGCATTGTTTTAACCATACTACCTAGGACTCACATATCTTCATTCAGATCAATCAGTCAGCTTTCAATTCACAATCATACTCAAATTAATTACCCAAAACAAATTTAGAATGACAATTCTTAGTCAGTCACCTTGGTTCCACCATTCAAAGTTAAAACTCTCACCTTGGCACATATTGACACTAACAGAATGTACCTTTATATTATCCATAATTTTAGCATTACCTTCCTCATAACGAGAATTACAACAGATCAGTATCTTAATGCATTCCTAGTCTAAATTACTATCAATTTAGCAGTGTATAATAACTCCTCAATTCAACATACTACCTCAACTAACACTCCCTTCCTCTACCGGCACTCAATCTTCTGGCGTCCTCTTTATGTCCTTCAGATAGCTTCATAGTTCATCTTGGATTGCCCATGGCAATGCCCCAATTCCAATGTCACACCTGAGCCACCCCACCTCCACCATCATTCTGTTTTGTCCATTTTGCCAACCAGTATACCCAATACTATGAAGAATGTTGTATTGGCATAGATCTTTCTTCCTGCTCACTCCACATGAACTCCTGTCACATTCTTGAGAGAAAAGGCACAAAAGAGAAGGCAATTGATTGCTTTGATTTGATGCTGGATTCAGGTCTCCTGGCAGAGGTGGTGTCGGACAGGAACGTCTTCAATGCCTTTGTTGCTCCGCTTCAGCCGGGTAGAGGGTTTTTGGTTTTTATTGAGGTTTACACCGTTCTGGACTGAATTATTTCTGCTATGCATTACGACACCATCCGTAGTAACCTCAGGAAAGGACAGATCATAACAGTTCAGTTGAGTTAATTTCCAATCCAAAACATCCCTATTAACATTGACTATATGACAAATCATTATGTTTCATCAATCATTCTTAATACCCATTTCTAATACTTGATCCTGCTGCCTGATAGATTTTTATTTGAGGGGTCCCTGTATTCCAAAGGCTATCTGTTAAATGCCCCCTAGTTTCACATTCTCCCTTGAATTCTCCCAAATTATATAACCCAATTGTTTTATTGTAACATTCCTATATTTCCTCATAGTCTATTTGATATTACTCTGGTGTTTCCCTTTTCCTTGTTCCTATTCTAACAATTGCTTACACTTCTCTCCTCATTCTGGTTGATCATAAAATTGTTTATAGTTAACATTTCCTAAATATTACAAAAGTTGTGATTGAATCCTAGCACACAGTCCTGGTAACTGTGAAGATTTTGAACTACTGTTAATTCTTTAAACGGAGATGTGGTGCATATTAGACTATTTTCTTTATTTAATTGTAATGTAATATATTGTACTCATCTATACCAATCATTGTTTAACGGCTCCTTCCATTCCCTTTCTTCTGTATTTGGTATGGCTCTAACATGTACAGGGTTTAGTGCACTTTCCCAAGGAATAACTACTCCAACAACACTTCCCCCTGGAACTCTAACACGAAGTACTACATCAAGTCTTGAACTGTTATCCTTATGTCTATGATCCATCTGTCTTTTTCTTTTATTATCTTAAGGTCACCGTTACCCCATGTGATTTCCCCATACTCCTTGTGCTGGTTCCTCCCACACCAATAACCATTTAACCCTTGTATTTTAATAGTGATCCCTTTCTGTATTTTAGTTATGGTTCCTGCCTGTGCAGGAATATACATTCTAATCCTGTCTATATCCCTTCTATGTCTTGTTCTTCTGCTCTTTTCTATTATCAGTACCCCATTCCCCTTATTATCAGGGAACTAGTCAAGTGCAGAGAAATCAATGATGAGGATATCTGGTGCATCTTGGAGGTCTGGAATCTCTCGGTGGTCTGGAATCTCTCGGAGGTCTGGAATCTCTCGGAGGTCTGGAATCTCTTGGCGGTCCCTTAGTCATCAGTTCCCTCACTCTGGTACAATGGTTTAGATGATACCCGATCGCGCTCCCCTCTATCCGTACCGCCGTTGGTGTAACCTGGACGATGACGTATGGTCACTTTAGCTGTTAACCTTCTTCCGTCACTAGGGTCTCCGGATCAGCCAGAGTCCCTCTCAATCTATCGACATCGGTCTGCAAAGAGTGTCCTTCTATCAGCCTACCCATAGCTCGGAGTTACTGCTGCAAGGACACACAAGCACAGACACACACAAAATACAACAATGTTACCCAATGGCTGAGGTTGGAGCACTCCTATAGTGGGAAACATGGATTTAAGTATCTGTCTCCGCCACTTTTACCATCATTGAGGTAGCCAACCACACCTGGTACAGGCCCCTCCACATAGGGTCTTTCCAACTCTTTCTTCCGTAGTCTTTTACCATCACATAGTCTCCAGGGCGCAGAAAATACTCAGATTCTCCTACTCCGTTGGGCAGATTTCCCTTCACCCATGGGAAAAAATCTTAAGAACATTGTTAGGTTAGGTGAGACACAGTATGCTACTTATGTCCTCTCATCCATCACGAGAAGCCTTGAGATTATGAAGCTCACCTACTTCCAGCTCGTTGTAGTCCACTCATTTCATAGACAGACCACCTCTACACCCTGCCTCCTATCACAAAAACAAAAAAGATTTAACCTAACCCATAACACAGTATTACCACTGCTCATATCCTTAATACAATTTGCATATCTTACCACAACAACATTAAAACCATTAAAAACCATTAAAACTCCTGTAAACCCAAAAATAATTAAAACACCTGTAAAAACCCTGTAAGCCCAAAAAAACAAAATCGTTAACACCTTCCCCCCTTTGGACACATGCATCACATCGTGATTCATGTGTTCAAAAAACAAAACAACAATATTGCTTGTTAAACCAAAAATAATAACTGAACTTAAAATGACAACCCTTGATGATATCTTAACCCAATTTCATTCCATAACATTATTCAAGGATATCTCTCCTTCAAGACTAACTCTCTCATTTCATCATTGTCCTGTTTGGAATTATATATAGGATGAATGCCAAATTATATACTTATTTACAATTCCTTATTATAAATCAACCCCTAATTCAGCATGCCTCCAAGATTTACAGTGTGGATGATCAGGCCACACCATAAAGCCAGGACAGATTGCAGAGGTCATTGAAATCATTCAATTACTAGTTTTATCAAATAGTATACTACTCATTAACAACCCTCAAAACATTTCATAAATGTTGTATCCCAAGTGTACAATATGTCTTTAGTACAGCTCTTTTCAAAATTAATCACACGTATTTACTTATCCCTCAGTAAAGAAAAGCCCAAATTAAATAATAAATCATAATAATATGCCATTTAGCAGACGCTTTTATCCAAAGCGACTTACAGTCATGCGTGCATACATTTTTTTTGTGTATGGGTGGTCCCGGGGATCGAACCCACTACCTTGGCGTTACAAGCGCCGTGCAAATTACATGTGTTTGCCCCTTTAAGATATTTCACTTCCATCCTGTGAAAAAAACTAAAATAACAATTAAAAATCCTATACAGCTAACATTTCATACTAAGTGGTCTGTTTGTGGTTATTTGAACACCATATAGTAAAAAAATAAACAAACAAAAAATGGCCAGGCCTTACTTATAGTCTCAGAAAATATTTCAAAGAAAAGAGAATCACTCCCCCCTTTTTCGTGGAAGAAAAAGTACACATTTAGTTAGTTTCCATTTTGATACCTCTTAATCAGTCCACACAATCTAAATTCGAAATTCTAACTCTCTTGCCACATCTCCTGATCCCTCCTTTCAGACAACCCTCAAGAACATCACTTGTGACTGCTCCCTTCTCCGGTGAATTCCACAATCCAGTACACACAAAACGAAATAAAATCCCAAAAGATTTAAACGTCTAGGCTTTTCCCTAGCCACACTGCTACCACTCAATCACGCCCACCATGCTTTGTGACGTCGGAAACTCAAATATGCTATCTCTTGCCTCGTTGGTTGCACTTTCACACATGCCCTGTGGCCCCCCTCCTATAAAATTGTTTACTAATGTGATGATGGTTTCGCCCATTAGAGTCATCGTCAATCGACGCCCATAACACTCAAATTCAACCCCTCTAGCGATTGTTTAAATGCAGCATGATACACCATTTGACCATTTGTAACCCTCATTCGCGCTGTCACCCATACATACTGTCAATTTACATTTCACCTTTCAGAATTCATTATCTTTGACCCTCGGAAGGATTCTTTAACCCCACTGAATGTAATACTTTTCCCTCTCACAAATACAGTCAATTCCTCAGTGTAAGAAATCAGTGATATTTGATCCCACGTATCTATTAAAATGTTGTTTGAGACGTGGTCTCCTACATCTCCCTCCTCATTCATACTGTAGGGGATTTCCATCAATCCGTGAAGAAAGACTCAGACATTATAATGTTTCATTAAGTGGAATATACACCTATAACATAACAAACCCATAACCACTTTCCAGTATTCTAATCATTTCAATTTGCTGCCTTGATTTTAGTAAAAATATAAATTGTTGTGTAATCAATCTAGAACCTACAAAAAGTTAGTCCTGTCCCCTAGTCCAAAATAAATGCTTCTCTAGCTACCCTGTTGTGGTCCTCCCCATGAGTTCTAAGACTGCAGCCATTCATCTTAGCTGGTGCCATTTCTTTGCCAATTTTCCTGTTGTGGTTGCCTAGGCAGCCATGGGTTGGTAGGACAATCCCTTCTCATATGTCCTAATTGATTGCACCTCCAGCAGACACCTGGTCTTCTTGGTCCACCACTCTGGTGTGTTTGATGCTGTGGTTGGTACCATTGATTCTTGTGTCTCTTTTCATTATTCTTGTTTTGCCGCTGTCCAGGAGACTGTTGTGTGTACACATTCACTACTGGTAAGGTAGTAGATCTTTGGCCTTGCTGCTGAAGCGGTATCTGTTGACCTCCTTGGAGAACAGGTGTAGTTTGTGTTTTCTCTTTGTCCTTTCTTGTCAGCTCTTCCAGCTGCAACTGTCCCAGTTTTCTCAGAATCTCTCTCCACTGCTTCGCCAATTTCTGTTCATCCCTCCTGTATTTCTCCATTGCGTGGATAAGATGGTCGCACAATTCCTTGCGTGATTCTGACGTTAGTCCCTCTGTCTCACTCTGTCCTTGATCAGAGTCAGCACACTGTCTAAATTCTTCACCTTCCTCATCACTTGTATTTACATTTACATTTTAGTCATTTAGCAGACGCTCTTATCCAGAGCGACTTACAGTTAATGCATACATTATTTATTTGTTCATACCCCCTGTGGGAATCGAACCCACAACCCTGGCGTTGCAAACATTCCCTCCCGGCCATTCCCTCCCCTACCCTGGAAGACGCTGGACCAATTGCGCGCCGCCCCATGGGTCTCCCGGTCGCGGCCGGCTACAACAGAGCCTGGATTCGAACCAGGATATCTAGTGGCACAGCTAGCACTGCGATGCAGTGCCTTAGACCACTGCGCCACTCGGGAGACATTCCCCCCATCTCTTTGCCCATCATACTCTTGTTCATCTATCCCATAATTTTCCAGCTCCGTTAACATCCCCCTCAGTCTTTCATAACAGTCTATATCTAAATGTGATTGTTTTCCTCTTCCTGGTGTGGAAACCTGCTGCTTCTTTTTTTCTCCTTCTATCTCTACATTCCCTGTTATTGCGACTAAACCTGTGACCTGAGAATACCGCCCCCCCCTTTTATCCCTTGCCTTTCCTTTACTATCCTTCTATCATTACTGGATCAATGACACTTGTAATAACTGTTTCGCATTAAATTGTGCCTTTTTCTGATAATATTATAATTGTAGCCTATTGCATTACTTTAGTTTAAAATATACGTTTGTTTATTCAACAAATCTACAACCCACTATAAGTTGGTGCTATTCCCTCAGCATAATAGCTAAAGCTACTTGCATCCCCTGGTTCACGTAACGAAAACAAATTATCGTTTTAGAATTCACCACCTATTTGCATACACCACTGGTGTTAAGCAACCTATCGAATAAAGTAATAACAATTATAATTAGTAAAATAACTGTTTTCCAGTCAAGTATTTAGATTTACAGCTCAATTCGTACTAGCTGGACTGTCTCTCTTTTACCCGCGAACCAGAGCCATAAATTATTTTCCTTTGTTACCACAGCTCCAGTGCAATTGCCAGCCCGCTATTCAATTTCTGTAACTGTCCTTTCTGATTACGCTCTAATTAATAAAACAAACACTGGCTATAATTTACAAGCATACATTTAATTCACATCCATATTCAATTTTATTCTCAGTAGCTTTCAAATTATCAACGCATTCGGGCGGCGGGTAGCCTAGTGGTCAAGAGCGCCGTGCCAGCAACGGAAATGTTGCTGGTTCTAATCCCCGAGCCGACCAGGCGAAAAATCTGTCGATGTGCCCCCGAGCAAGGCACCCACTCCTGTAAATCACTCTGGACAAGAGCAACTGACAAACTGTAATCTTTCTCCCCTATTCCGGTTGAATACCGGAGTCGTTCAATTTGAAATCAGCCAGCTGCTAAATCGTTCAGTCTTATAACACAAAATGAACATTGACTGTTCTATCAATCTCAGCAACCCATAAACGTAATTGGAAAATATAATGCAGAATCTCTGCTTTATTTGAATGACAAGTAAATCCTCTGTTATTCTAATTCTAAATGGTCTGTATTTCTAGTATCTTGCACATATCACATTTATCACAAAATAGCTTTGAAGGACACAGATCTCACACGCTCAACGTAAATACCTTAGCAGTCAACGAATCAAACACACATTCATTGATTTTGCAACAGATCTAACGACTTAACCAAATGAATTATATTCCTCCCCTAATATACTGAAATTCCTTGACTGTATTACCTCTGCTTCTGAAATAATAGATAACTATTATAATGCTTAAAACATTTTATATCACCCGCTCTATGTACTGTCTCTCACCCCCCACGTACGTCTACGTGTTTGGGTGCTCAAGCCAGCACTTATATATTATTCCACTTTTATCCACTCTCCATTAATCAATTACCCACACATAACATACATCATATGTCAATATTATTCATCATCCACCGCATTCGTATTTGTAATGATTCTTTATCGCCACACGCTCTATAACATTATCATACACCCCTCTTTATCTTTTCATCATACCACATTCACACAACGTTGATCTCAAACACGCTTCATCACTATTTGCATAACCTACCGGAATATTCCTTTACTATGGTCAATTTTACCATAATCCTATATCCCTCCTAAATTTCCCAACTTTAATTACCCCCTAAAAGCTTGACCGAAATTCAATGTGTCGACGTCATATGATCACCCCCATACATGTGACCTGTTCCTTCAACAAGATTTCTCTCTCTCTCCTTTACGTTAGTAAATGAATATCCACTTACTATTAATTATTCTCTCCCTAATGCAAGATTGGGCTTTCCCTTTCTCCACCAGCCTTAGAAGCTTCAAACAACCTAAAATATAGTCCCTTTCCTTACACTTTCTCCACAACGACAAGGCTATTATTTTCATGATTTCTTTTTGTTGTCCGATCACCCACACAGATAACCCGCCACTCGTGCTTAAATGAGTCAGACAGAATGACAAGCAGGACGAACAATAGTGTCAGACGATTGAACGAAGCTGACCAAATGACAACTTAATCACAATTGAATGAACCACAGCCGCTCAAACAAATTATTCCCCTGCACAAGATGAGCAGACCTACTCTATCTTATTATTTCTCTATACTTTGAAGCCCTGGTGGCGTTCACAACCATTCACCTACTAGGGATGAAAAGCGCAACGTCCAATTTATGCTGTCACCTTCTCAGGATGACTTCATTTTTACCCGATTCGCTGTCTAGTTTGTGCATCACCTCACCCAGGCTGATGCGTCACCTACCTCTGAGCAGCCTCTAACAATGATAAACACGTTAGAGCGGTAGCCATAGGCCCTTTCAGTAATGTATGTCCAACCTACCTCTGAGAAGCCTCTAACAATTATAAACACGTTAGAGCGGTAGCCGTAGGCCGTTTCAGTAATGTATGTCCAATCTACCTCCGAGCAGCCTGTAACAATGATCAACACGTTAGAGCGGTATCCGTAGTGGACGTTTGGCTAGCAACCTACCCCCGAGTTGTCCTCTGGGGTGCTAATTTTAGCTCCCCAAAGCGGTATCCGTAGGATTTAACTCATCAACAATCAATTGCATGCATGCTTATTCCTCATTCCAACAAAAACTCTGCTTCTTCTGCTAAATCTGGTCCTTAAATTTCTGGAGAGAACCCTTCCGTACCCCACCCTCAGATTCAGCTTGATCGAAACACACAGTTTACCTTTTAAACAGCGGCCACAGAGTCTGTGTGAGTCGCTCAAACTTTCTCAGGCGGGAAAGTTATCAAGGCTCCCTTCACTGTGTTTGAAGAGAGAGACAAAAACAAACGGCCCAATTCAGTTAGCCACAAAGAATGTTAACTATATGTTCATGATTAACTCAATTTCATCTGATAATCCATTAAAAATACTCATCAACATCATCCTCTGTAGCTCAGCTGGTAGAGCTCGGTGCTTGTAACAGGCTTAATATTGTATTTGTTATGTTATTATTTTACCAAACTAAAATGTTGCACCAAGACACTCCATCACTTACATTTGATGATTTTCTATCATTCCATTTGAAAAGATGGGCAGTAAAAGTCATATTTTT
Source organism: Coregonus lavaretus (assembly GCF_964263955.1). Lineage (NCBI taxonomy): Eukaryota > Metazoa > Chordata > Actinopteri > Salmoniformes > Salmonidae > Coregonus > Coregonus lavaretus. The sequence goes on along the minus strand of NC_139993.1, from coordinate 4,593,304 downwards.
GAAATGTAGATAACCATTATGATCTGTTCATAAATTCAACATATTCAATTGTGTTACTTCGTCTACTTGCTCTCAGATTAGTTGGTTTGGATAATGTGTTTAATCATTGTCAAAGTTGTGTAGTAGGTATTCTTACTAAAATAGAATGTTGCCCTAAGTCACTTTGATGTTGTCATTCTTTCTTTATGAATTCTAAGATGTACTGTACAGTAACTATACCCTTATTTGAAATATCAATAAACCTAATAATTCCTCACATTCCATTTTGCCTACTCAGTACTTGCTCTCAGATGTTGGTTTGGATAGTGTGTTTCATTCAAGGGAAAAGTGTATGCAAAACAGCCAGAAAACAGCCTGAATAAATTGAACAGTTTCATTCCAAAACGCTATATATCCATTTTCAAAAATGTTGGTAAATTAGATTTTATAGTTTTTTCACTATCTAATGAGGTTGTTCAATGACAAACATGTATTTGTTAGTACTGCTAGGTTTCACACAGTCCAATTTAACAAATAACTACATTTTTTATAAAGAAATGTACAAATGTTAAATTTGTACATTTCTTTATAAAAAATGTAGTTATTTGTTAAATTGGACTGAATGTTTTACTAATAAATTATTCAGTACAGTAATATGAGATCTGTATGTAGAACATTTACATTTTACATTTTAGTCATTAGCAGATGCTCTAATCCAGAGCAATTTACAGAAAGCACATTCATTTTAAACTAGCTAGGTGAGACAACCACATCCCAGCTAGCACATAACGTTCTGAGAACCACATGTTTCTTAGAGCTTGGTGAGAGCGTGGTTGTCTTATGGTTTATTGCATACAACCTTCCCATAAAGCAGAGATTCCCAAAGATTTTGGGCCCACGGTCTCATTTTGATATCAAAAAATGTTTGCGACCCCACCATGTAAAAGAAGTGATGTAATCAACGGTCAATGTTTACTTTTTTAATTGGGGGTATGACAGTCTATGATGTTATTTTCCCCCCAGTCGGATTTAGTGCCTGGTCTTGTCCATTATGTTCTAATGAGGCTTGTGGGCATTGTAGAGGGAAACATAAAACATATATGTTCCTGGGAGTCTTGTCTTTCAGTGATGGGGTCATAATATTTTGTAGCTTAAACAATTGAAAAGATAGTCAAATTTTTTGGAAGAAAACAGAAACCACTCTGTTTATTACCACCGTATCTGACGTAACCCCAGTTCTATGAACCAAGCACAATCATTTTTATTTATTTCAGAGTTTCGCTCCCTATTTTTTAATCAGGCGACCCAAAGTTTGGGAAATGCTGCCATAACATTTCCTACAGGTTTCCTCATGGTTCTATTTAAAGTCATGTTCTCAAAACATTCAGAGAACGTTAAGAAACAACGTTCTTCTGTGGGAATTTCAGTACTTCAGCATAACGTTTTCTGCAGGCTTCCTCATGGTTCTATTTAAAGTAATGTTCTCAGAACATTAAGAAAACTTTTCATGAAATCCACATGAAAACATGAGTAACGTTCAAAGAATGTTCTAATAATGTTATTTAAAAACAAACAGAATACATTTCATTCTTAGCATTAACAAAACTCTGACTATCCTCTATCTTGTTAAGTGTGTTCAGGTGTGTTGGCCACTTCCACTAATTGGCCACACCTGATCTTAATGAGTGCTTTTTTCCTTTGAAATAGGATCTGTTTGAATAAACTAAAATGAACAGCTTTGTATGAGTAAAAAAACACATGGCATGCTAGCTCCATCCTGGTGCCGCAGTGGACTAATTCCATGGATAGACCAGAAGATCATAGGTTCGAATCTTACAGACGCCATGCCACAATAAAACATTAATGGGTTTGCTTGATTACTGCCTAGGTAAATGAATTTCTGTCTGTGCTTGGAGTTCACAACAACTAAACTAGCAGTGTTATTTTAAAGTCTTTTTAAACATGTTCTCAGAACATTATTTAATTACCTCCCAGGAAAACATTCAGGGAACCATAGTAAAACATTATCTGAACCTCTTTGCAACTAAGAAATGTATTTTCCCAGTATAGGAGAATATTACACTTTCGTTAAAAAGCTTTAACGGTCAGGAAACGTACGGCTTCGTTCCCAGAACCAATGGAAAACCAAAAATGTACGTTCCCACAACCTACAAGGAAACAAATGTGCTAGCTGGGATATCACAGTCAAATATACAGGATAGGAACATTACATTTCAGCTAAACAATGGATTCATAGCATTATGCAACAAAAAAAATGAAATTCTTCTAAAATCTAGGAATTAAAAATCTGAGAACAGTATTATTTTACAAACACATGAAGGTACCCATAAGCAATCATTTCTGATGAAATAAAAAGTTGTGAAAAATATGTGGATATATTGTTTTGGAAATAAACCTTTCAAATACTTCTCCATGATCAAATCAAATGATGTCTACTGATGGACAGATGGACCTTTACTTTCCTACATACTGAGGCTGGATTTCAGTCAAACCTGTATGTTTACACGCTCTCTTTGTTTAGTAAGAACTGCCCAAGCTCACACACTAATTCTGAAAAGCATCAACCTGTTAGAGGAGTCTGAAGTTGGATTTTTACAGTAGTGAAAAACATTCTATGATTTTATTTGATCATGGGGAAAATTAGCTGCTGTGCAAGCACTGCAAGGCAGGTTAGACTGAATTGAGCCATGTAATGATGATGAATGAGTTCTACCTTGTCAGCGTAAGAACAGACATATCCCCAGGCCATTTCACCTGAACAAAAATCATTAGTGATGAATAGCACACAGATACAGTGCCTTCAGAAAGTATTCATACCCCTTGACTTATTCCACATTTTGTTGTGTTACAGCCTGAATTCAATATAGAATACAAATAATAATAATAGCACCCAAATACACCAAATACCCCATAATGACAAAGTGAAAACGTATTTCTGCACAGTTATTGAAAATGAAATACAGAAATATTTCCTTTACATAAGGATTCATGCCCTTGAGTCAATGCATGTTGGAAGCATCTTTGGCAGCGATTACAGCTGTGAGTCTTTCTGGATAAGTCTCTAAGAGCTGTACACACCTGGATTGTACAATATTTGCACATGATTATTTTAAAAATTCTTCAAGCTCTGTCAAGTTGATTGTTGATCATTGCTAGACAGCCATTTTCAAGTCTTGCCATAGATTTTCAAGACGATTTAAGTCAAAACTGTAACTACGTCACTCAGGAACATTCAATGTTGTCTTGTTAAGCAACTCCAGTGTATATTTGGCCTTGTGTTTTAGGTTATTGTCCTGCTGAAAGGTGAATTTGTCTCCCAGTGTCTGTTGGAAAGCAGACTGAACCAGCTTTTACTCTAGGATTTTGACTGTGCTTATCTTTAGTCCGTTTATTTTCATAAAGAAAAAACTCCCTAATCCTTGCCGATGACAAGCATACCCATAACATGATGCAGCCTCCACCATGCTTGAAAATATGTAGAGTGGTACTCAGTGATGAGTTCTTTTGGATTTGCCCCAAACATAACGCTTCGTATACAGGACATGAAGTTAATTTCTTTGCCACATTTTTTGCAGTTTTACTTTAGTGCCTTATTGCAAACAGGATGCATGTTTTTTCCTATCACAAGCATTAAACTCTGTAATTGTTTTAAAGTCACCATTGGCCTCATGGTGAAATCCCTGTGCGGTTTCTTTCCTGAGTTAGGAAGGACACCTGTATCTTTGTAGTTACTGGGTGTATTGATACACCACCCAAAGTGTAATTAACAACTTCACAATGCTCAAAGGGATATTCAATGTCTGCTTTTAATTTTTTTTACCCATCTACCAATAAGTGCCTTTCTATGCGAGGCATTGGATAACCTGCCTGGTCTCTGTGGTTGAATCTGTGTTTGAAATTCACTGCTCGACTGAGGGACCTTACAGATAATTGTATGTGTGGGGTACAGAGATGAGGTAGTCATTAAAAAATCATTTTAAACACTATTACTGCACACAGAGTGAGTCAATGCAGCTTATTATGTGACTTGTTAAGCATATTTTTACTCCTGAACTTATTTAGGTTTGCCATAACAAAGGGGTAAAATACTTATTGACTCAAGACATTTCAGCTTTTCACTTTTAATGAATTTGTAAAAATGTCTAAAAGCATATTTCCACTTTAACGTTATGGGATATTTTGTGTAGGCCAGTGACACAAAATCTAAATTGTATCAATTTAAAATTCAGGCTGGAACACAACTAAATGTGGAAAAAAGTTAAGGGGTATGAATACTTTCTGAATAATCTGTAAGGAGACATTTTAATTTTTTACCTCAAAGCCACAAAAGTACAAATCATTCATACACGGTGGACCCACAAGACGACGTGATGAATGATCCACATGCCTCGCTATGTAAACTCATCCCCATCAAGACTTCACTGTCGCTATCCTCAAACCACCACCCATTGAAACCCCAAAGCCCCCTCATTCAGCCTAGACTCCTTTTTGGCACCGAGTGACGAGAGGTATTTCCAGGGAAACCAAGACACCATTACGTGCCTAATCACTTGGCAGGCCTTCTGCGACTTCCACTGTTTTCTTTTTTCTATTATCACAGGTAGAGATATTTATGTTCTGCCTGGATTTGTCTTTGGCTTACGTGCAATTCCTTCCAAATGTCAGTTGGAATGCCTGTGTGTCTTGGCTATTATGATAAATCAGGTATGGAGGGGAGTGGTATAACTCCTTTACTGGAAGTTACACCAGTAAAAAAGAGGGACACAGCACAGACTGGTCCAGCACAATTTGGAGGGCTGGAGGTGGAAGGACACTAACAAAATAGGTGTATTTTGAATCTACGACATCAACAATCTTATGTGCTTTTTTGCTTTAATGATCAGTTTCTCCGTTACTCTCTCTTCAACACCTACGTCTCAAAACTGAATGAACAATAACTCGCACGCACCTCAATTACCCCAGTTACCTCACACACACCCCTCCAATCTTCATAGGAAAGAGCCTCCCTATGCATTATCATCACTCTTGGAGTGCCAGAAACTTACAGACTGGCTTGCAGTTTTTCTATATGAATGAGTTGATACTTTACATTACTGTGAAGTTCAGGTCCATGTTAAACCATTATCTGTTGTTTCCTATTTCCATAACAGCATATCACTTTGGCTGTGGTATCCTGATAACAATTACAGTGTTTTTTTAAATGTATTTTTTTATTGACAAGCTTCATTGACAACATTCTAAATGGATATCATATCTGTATGAATTGAATTAAAAAATGTTGTACAGCTTTTAAAGACTATATTATATACAGAAGCTACTGTCTTAACTATTTAGAAAATCTATAGGTAAACAACTCTGATGTTGGTCCCAGTCAATGATGCTCTCTTTAGTCCAGATAAGAGTGGAGAATGTATGTCATCACACACTGTCCACTTAACCCTTCCTCAACGGTTGTTTAGGTTACGCCTTAACGATATCAAAGTCATAATCATTTTATCAACTAGGTCTATATTAAGAACAACAGTAATGATATGGTGCCTTTGTGTTTCAAATGTGTTTCTAAGTGATGGACCACTTGCCACTTTTTCCATGGCATTTTTAATGATCGATCCATGGTTTTCGTTGCATGTCAATGCAAGTGGAAGTTAGAGTTGGTGGACCTTGGCCTTGGATACAGGTGTTATGACAGGGTTGTAGACTTCTGTAACAACAACCACTATTGAACGTCTAACTGAGTTTTACTTTATTGTCTCACATTTCCAGGTGAAGGATTAGAATATTGATGCGCCCCGCCTGAACGCAGAATGGCACCAAGTATCCATTACGCATGGCGTTTCCATCATCTTTTTCAATCAATCAAGGGATCTATCTTGGACATTGTTATCAGACATTGCTCTTTGACCATATTGGTTACATAGACCTTTGTGTATAAAAGACAAGACATAGAGAACTGGCAATATCATTCGCACATGCTGACTTCATTTTGTACAGACTGTTACGTACAATCACCTCTCTTTTAAGGTAATAGACACTCACTTTCACACAAAAAATTGCTTTTTGCATTTCCTACGTTTAATAATCTAAAGCTATTTTGTTAGAAAACTCTTCTTCTGCGTAAAGGTATGGCAATGAGTGGATTGTTGGCGTGTGCCCTCATGGCAGCGCTAGTGGGGTTGGTTTGACATCGCCCGTATCCAAGTCGGATGGCAACACCAAACAGGGTGGGATACTGCCACAGCTACTGGCCAGGAGGGAGGCAGTGAGGAATGCTGCAGAGAACGTCGCTAGGCGGGAGCAAGACACTCAAATGAGCATGGCACGGATGGAGAGGATGGCGCACCTGTCGGAGGACCAGCGCGAATTAATGTCCAAGCAAATCATGCAGGCCATCTCAGGTACGTGGTGGTTTCGATTTAAGTGCGTGCGCGCGCGTGTGTGTGTGTGTGTCTGTGAGAGAGAGAGAGGGGGGAGGGGGGGTGAAGTGTATCGTTGTTCTTGAGCACTTTAAACGCACATTGAACTTTTCTGTTTGGTTCATGTAAGTTTGTTTTGTTCGCAGAGATGATGAACGAGTGTCCGGACCGAGACTACCAAGGATGGGTAGATTTTGGACGGCGAGGTGCAGAGTAGAGACGTACCAGAGGCCAACTGAGGAACGTCTGCCTGCACTGGCGTTACTCAGGAATATTTTCATTGGTTTATGTCATTTGACTTTTGCTTTTAATCCAAGTGTCATAATAAACATGTTTGCAGTATGTATGTCTACGGACTTTCTTGTTTTTGTTTAGGACATTGACCGGTTTCCACGGACACAGAATATACATTGAGTGTACTTTTAAGTCTAGGACAAAGCTTAATGTGTCCGGGAAACCGGCCCTTCGAGCAGAAAAATAACACACATTCACGTGTGCCTGATGGAAATACAATGTACTTTTTAATTTACAAGTGGTACAATTCATACACACATACAACTCAGCGATTATAAAATATAATTCAGCAAAAAATAGTCAATTTCAACTGTTTGGTTCATTTTCTTCTGAATACAAATTGTAGTAATTTGCTATCATTTTCCCTTTTGATCTGCAGTATCCTACGCCTTTTATATACAATTGATTATCCAGACAGCCCAAAAAGTATCCAAAAAATGTAGTCCATGATCATTTGGTTTTTGTACCTTTCTTTTTTCCCGTGACACTTTGCTTGTATTTCTTTTTCCTCATAAGGTATTAGTGCAATCACTGGAGGAATTAACTTTGAATGCCCAACTTAATTTTTTCATACAGCTAACTTTCATTATTCCTGATGACATTGTATACATTTGTAACAACAAGACTTTAGTTTAAGGTCTGTTAACACATATCCAGCACATACACTAGTCCCAATACCTTTTGCTGTCACCTTCTGTTGTCTTTGATACAGCATGGTAGACTACCTGAATGCTTTTTGTGAAGTTCGAATAAATGCACAAGTTCACAATGACTGACATAATTGACAGCATTTCGAAGTAAAGCATTTTACAATGACTTGCAGCAGGTGATGTGTGATGCCATGCAAACGCACAGTACTGCTAGTGCTAAATGAGGACATTTGGGGAAAGAGCAGAGTAGTATACCTCAGTGAATGTCAATAATGTCACAAACTTTCAGTAAGTTCAGTCAGTGTATCAGTCTCTCCACCATTCTGTAATGGGGAGTGATTGAAGTGTTAGTGGTTTTACCACAGTAAAGTGAATGTGGTTAATACCCACAAATGCTTCATTTTCTAATAGCAGCTATTTATTGCAAAAGGACATACTGAATTCCAGTGCATCTTGGGGTTTTTAAGTGTGACAAACTAACCGCTGTGGTCAATTTGGTGGTTCTTAAATAACAATACCTTGAATCTTTCCCAACATAATGAATAGGTAATGTGATTGTATTTGATGGTATTAACAAATCATTATAGAAAACATATGGTGGGGTTCTTTCAACAACAAAAAAAAACACCACGAGAAGCACCATTCCCTTACTATCATACCGTGTAAAACCATAGACACCCACGAAACACAGGTAGAAAAAAGCAACGCATGTTTCTCAACTTTTTATTTTATAAAAAAACAAAAACCCTTCCGCGTGTTCAAGCCAGCCGGAGCGGTGATCAGGTGATTCTCCTGAGAATGATCATGATGTCACACATTGTCGTGGAGACCTAGTACCTAGTGACTGTAAACGTAACAGAATGTCAAGAGGTGATATGTACGCGGCGAGTGAAGTTAGACGCAGGACACAGAGAATCGGGTTGACTACTTTACTGAGCGTTACGCACAAAACAAACGTCTCCAACACTGGAGGGAAAAAACACCATATGTGTAATCCGAAGAAGTAGCTAGGCCGAACATCAACAAGACAATGAACAATAACACACAAAACCCAAACGTGAAACAAGGGAAATTATATGCTAAACAATAAACACTAATAGGCAACAGGTGTCCTAATCTAGACAAAACAAGACAAACATCGATCGGCAGTAGCTAGTACTCCGGGGACGACGAACGCCGAAGCCTGCCCGAGCAAGGAGGAGGAGCAGCCTCGGCAGAATCCGTGACACAGAAACTCAAAATATGTCGCTATGGTTCTCCCGAGGCTCCATTTTACAATGTATTGCTGTGGGCCCGAAACACAAAATGGCGGTACAGTGGCATAGCCAGCATGTGGATTGAAGTCAATGACGATTGAGGAGGAAGGGGAGAAGGAGGGGGGAGGGAGTTCTCCCAGTCGTTCTCAGACTCTAGGTGGATGTCTGTATTGCCTGACTGCTTCTCTCTCCTCTCCGTTCTCTCTCCAGTCCACCACCCCTCGGGCCACCACCTTGTGAAGTCCCAGACTCCTCAGCTTGCCTACCAGGTTGAAGCTGAAAATGTTCCTTCTCCCTTCTTCCACCATCTTGAATGTACCTCCATCCTGATCTTCCTCTGCCGTTGTGGGGCGTGTGTGGGCTGTGAGTGGGGTCAGTTGGTGGTATGGGTAGGGGACGGTGGAGCCGGAGATGCCCTGCTCCTCCAGCAGCCTTAGGAGTCCTAGTGATAGAGGAGGTGCTGGGGTGGAGGTGGAGTGGTGGCCGCCGCCCTGGCTAGGGTCAAAGATCAGCCCACAGTGCTGCTGATTGGAGGAGGAGGGCGACGTGGTGCTCAGATGCTCAAAGCTCCCAGAAGCGGACAGGCTGCAAATACAGGAAAAGAGAAAAAGACCAAATCAGACACAGCAGTGCTGTTATCACACATCCAATGAGATACTCAGCTAGTCATTTGCCTACTTAAACATACAAAATAAACACACAGCTTAGCAGCATTAGTAACAGTGCATCATTAGTTAAGAGTGGTTAGTTAGTTTAGTTGCCTGTAAGGGTGGATTAGAGATGATGTTAGTCAGTTCAATAGTCAGCCTGAGAACTGAAAAGAGGATTGCCGTTGGGTCGTGCAGTTTACCTGGAAGAATCTGGAAGGGATCAGGAACTGGTAGTTTTGTTTATGAAGTAGATTCAAGATAATGGACCAAATCCTTAATAGAGAAGCAGGCATTAAAATGTTGGAATGGGAAACCTGTGTGTATTAAAGTTTGAGTTACATGTGTGTATCTTAAATTAGGATTTGGCCCCAATAATCTAATACTAAAGAACATCAAATTGTTTTATGCATGGGAAGTTGAATCATTGTCATAGCTGCGAGTGCATTCATTCCGTTACTTTGTAGTAGTGTTTGTTCAAGGCTCAGCATGGGGATATGATCAATAATTTTACTTAGGGGTTGGGTGGGGTCAGAGTTAGAAGGGGAGTGGTTTAGAAAAGTTAGCGGATAAATTTATAATTTTCCTGCATCATTCCCAAGATGTCCATGCCTGTTGGATCTTACTTTGCCTATGAAGCCCACTTTAGAGCTGAAGAAAGTGCTTGGACCAGCGTTTCCTACCACTGAGGGGAGAGACATGTGGTAAGGAGAGAGGGATTGAGTAAGGGAGGAGAGAGAAGGACTGCTATACACACAAAGTAGCAAGGTACTTTTGAGGAGAGAAATGGGGCGGCACAGCAAAGCTGCTATTGTTTTCAGAGTGGTGTATTGTAAATACCGTTTCACGTTATTACTAATATTGGTCTTTGGTTTAATGAATGAATGAATTAACGATTGAATGAATACCAAAAGGCAAATTAATGAAAAATAAATGGATTTCACTTCATTTTACAGTCCACTACCTGGGGATAAAAGGCAGAATCTACAGCACACCCAAAACCGATTAGTGAAGGTGCTGGAGGCAAAATGGACAACTGGAGAAACAGGGAAAAGTCTCTGCACACTTCCATTCTGATGCACATTTCATTTAATAGTAGCTGAGCTTTAGGTCAGTCGACCATCAACAGTCCACTGCCTGGTAATTACTTATGTTGCTTTGGATTAATTTCAAACACCATTTAGTACCATACCATTTAGTACCAGGTTATCTATTATTTCGACGTCTTTGATGAAACTTCCAGGAAGTATTCATTGTCACCATATATACGTTCTTAGTAAATACCAGACAAAAAACATCTAACTTTTTGCACTTGACTGTACGCTGCTTTCTTGGCCAGGTGTCCTTCGAAAAAAATATCTCAAGGGCCTTCCTGGTTAAATAAAGCATAAAATATATATATATGTGAAACCGGACAGTAAAATAAAGTGTTACCAATGAATAGTTGTGTGTGAGTGATTCCCAGATCTTACCTGGTGGAGAAGGAGGGGAGCAGGAGGGAGGGGTGGTGGCCCCGACAGGTGGTGACGGTGTGGGTGGGAGGGGTCTGGGGGAGGTTGGGGCCGGAGGATAGAGGAGTGACTGTGGATGATGGACACACTTTACACAACTACACACCAACACAAAAACAACAACAAACACATACACAACTACTCACAATGGATGAGGAAAATCCCAGAGCCACCCACCAAATGACACGGATGGGAGAATGTACGATATACAACGACAGTATGAGTTGGAATGACTCAAACTGTTTAGTAACATCACACCTACCACACAGGTGAACTTAGGAAAGTTGGAATGAGTTGGAATGACACAAACTGTTCAGTAACATCACACCTACCACACAGGTGAACTTAGGAAAGTTGAAATGAGTTGGAATGACACAAACTGTTTAGTAACATCACACCTACCACACAGGTGAACTTAGGAAAGTTGGAATGAGTTGGAATGACACAAACTGTTCAGTAACATCACACCTACCACACAGGTGAACTTAGGAAAGTTGGAATGAGTTGGAATGACACAAACTGTTTAGTAATAATAATAATAATAATATGCCATTTAGCAGACGCTTTTATCCAAAGCGACTTACAGTCATGCGTGCATACATTTTTGTGTATGGGTGGTCCCGGGGATCGAACCCACTATCTTGGCGTTACAAGCGCCGTGCTCTACCAGCTGAGCTACAGAGGACCACAGTAACATCACACCTACCTCACAGGTGAACTTAGGAAAGTTGGAATGAGTTGGAATGACACAAAATGTTTAGTAACATCACACCTTCCACACAGGTGAACTTACGGGGATATGGACCACAGTAGACATGTTATCCAAATAGAAGGTTCCAGTGTCAATGCCTGATCGTTCTATATCGTGGAGCTGCGCCCCATAGGGGAGCTCTGCTCCTAGTGGTTTACCCTCTGCCCTAAGGCAGCAACAGCCTGAAGCAAAATTATGCACACACCTGCAGCCAATGGGAGCACAGGTGTCCCTATAAGAGGGGACACTTCCCCTCAATCAGCCTCCCATTATCTTAAGCGACTGGACGACTAGACTGAAGAAGCAAAGAAGTAAGAAGACTCAGGAAGAAATCGCAGTCGATGAGCCAGCCATCGACGTCTTCTAAAATGAGCACGCCAGGAGAATTTCCACCCCCAAAAGCCCTTTTCAGGCCTCAGTGCCGATGCTCCTCCATGGCATCTGCGGACCCCCACGACCTTTGTTTCGTGTGTTTGGGGCCGCAGCATGCCAAGGAAGGGACCGGCAATCCCCCTAATTGCGCCTCCTGCGCCCTCCTTCCTATGAAGGAGAGGAAGCAGCGTTGGGCGTTTTTTAGGGAGGATATCCCCCTAGAGGATGTACTGTCTCTTCTCGCCTCTGCTTCAGAGGCGTCGTCGGACAGTGCTGGCTCAGGGGATGACAAGGAGAGAGACGCAGAGATGGATGTTCCAATGGAACAATCCGACCCTCTGGCGCCAACCTTCAAGACCCCCTTCCCTATGGGGAGTGTGAGATCTGAAGGCTCCTTGTGCGATGACGACACGGGCTCTGTTACGTCAGCAGCCCTGTCCTTCGCAGCGGCCTCTCTGCGTGCGGACTTTCCCGAACTCATTGAGAGAGCCGCCAACCGACTAGAGATAGCGCTGCCCCCTGCTTCCCCCCCTGTGGAGGTCGACATGATGGAGGGCGGCCCCTACTCTAGACCGAGGAAGGCAGCTGAGCCGATGGCTCCTGCTATGCCTTCCCTCGGGAAATATGTCGAGGGCTCGTGGGATACACCCCTGGCGGCGCGTTCGCCGGTCAAGGTGTACACCCCATTCACGAGAGTGGCTGGACGTGAGTGGGCTGCTAAGGGAATCCCTAGGCTCGAGAGCGCCATGGCGGCGTATCTAGTGCCGGGTTCGAGTCCCTGGGTGGCCTCCAAGAAAGCCACCTTGCCAGCACAAAAAGACAGACTCACAGCACAGCTGGCTGAGAAGTCTTTTACGCTGGGAGCCCAGGCTGTGTCAGCGGCTAACAACATTGCCCTCCTCGCGGCCTCCCTATCCCGTCTAACAATGGGTAGGTCTGAGTTGACCAGCGAGGAGATTGAAGAGGCGTCCAGGATTTCTGGCGCTATTCTTCATTTGACACAGGCGTCAGCGATATGCGCAGGCCGGTCCATGGCCACCTCGGTGGTCATGGAACGTCACCTCTGGCTGTCAATGACAGCCATGAAGGAGACGGACAGAGCCTCGCTACTAAACGCTCCCGTCTCTAGCGAGGGCCTCTTTGGGGTCGCCGTTAAGGAGGCGACGGAACGCTTTGGTAAGCTGGACGAAGAGAGAAAGCACCTGGCTAAACACCTGCCATTGGCAGGCAAGTTTAGCAGGGCCTCAACTAACCCGTCAACCTCCAACGCCCCCGGTAGAACTACAGGGAGGTGACGGGCCAGGCGACAGGCGCCTACCACCGACAGCAGGCGAGCGGGCTCGGCCCCTCCAGCGACGACGGTGGTGGCGACGATTCCGCCGGCGAGAGAGGTCGTCACAAAACCGTCCTGGCAACACCAGAAGGTCAGCCAGAAACGACGGCGTCAATGAAGGGACGAGGGGGAGAGGACGGATGACGGCTCGGCGCAAGACGCGACAGAGCCCACTGTTCCCCCCCACCCTACTGTTCAGGGCATGGAGGGAAATGTTTATTGTTGTTATGTGAATAAAGAGCTGGCTCTCACTGACATTGTCACAAAAGGGCCTGTCTTCCATGACACATTGCAGAGTACTTCACGTCCTATGAATTTCTCTCACCATCCTGAGTGTAGCTCAACCCACCAAGGGTGCGTAGTTGAATACACTCAGGAGAGGAAAGAGAAAAAGGTAGCAAGGCATAGCCTTAGCTCACCTAATAAATATATTTTACTACAGACTCCTAGGAGCTCTGTAGTAAAGGTCTCACATAGCAGGCAGCTGTCTCAGTCTAAATATGACATGAAGACGCAGCCGCTAACTGGGAATGATGCCTTGCTTCAGGCTAACGCCTCAGCCAGCGCAGTTCAGACCCGTGCGACGTTCACGGAGGGCCGGAATACTAGAGTTACAGGTGTAACCAATGTATGGGCGCCCCCGGTTAATTCAGAACGTAACAATGCCCACTACTCTGAGTGCAGCTCACCACACCTAGAGTGTGCTGTTGAGCAGCCTCATGAGACCAGTAAAAAATAGGTATTGTGGCGCCACCTTGTGGTACCAGTTAGAGACCACACTTTCCAGACTCTGTTGAGTACTGCAGTGGACGGATCTCATGGCAAGCAGCAGTCTCAGTCAAACAATGACATGATGACGCAATTGCTATCCGGGGAGGGCGCTCTGTCTCAGGTTAATACCTCAGTCAGTGCAGCTCAAAACCGTGCTGCGTTCACGGAGGGCCGGAATACTAGAGTTACAGACGTAACTGACGTATCAAGGCCTCCGATTCTCTCAGAACGAGCTGATGTTTCCTCTCCCTTTCGAGGGGGGCCCGCCTTGGGCTATTCCACCAACCCAGTGCTGGGGAATAGCGGCGGCGAGGGCCATAGAGGAATACAGGTCCTTCCTACTGGATGCACCACAGCTTCGTGCGCGCCCGCTTTCTCTGCATTGCTGGCAGTGGCAACAAAGCTGTACCCTCTCACGCTGGCTAGAACAGACGTTGCAGAAGGGTTATGCCCTCCAATTCCATCGAACCCCACCCCCGTTCAGGGGAGTGGTGGAGACGGTGATGAAAACACCGGACAAAGTGGCCGCTCTGATGTCAGAGATTACGGAACTTTTGGCGAAGGAGGCGGTCACAGTAGTTCCCCGGGAGCAAAGGAACAAAGGGCTATATTCGCCTTATTTCCTAGTGCCCAAAAAGACGGGGGGAGTGAGGCCGATTTTGGATTTACGCACTCTCAACGAGAGCATAACCAAACGACCCTTCCGAATGCTGACGACAAAACGTCTACTGGAATGTGTCCAGAAAGGAGACTTTTGTACAAGCATAGACCTAAAGGACGCGTACTTCCATGTGCCGATACAATCGCGTCACAGGAAGTTTCTGCGGTTCGCCTTTCAAGGGGTGGCGTACGAGTTCATGAGGATGCCATTCGGGTACGCCCTGGCACCTCGAACGTTTTCCAAATGTGTGGAGGCGGCATTGGAGCCGCTGCGTCGTCAAGGGATAAGGCTATTAGCCTACCTAGACGACCTGCTGGTTCTCGCCCCGTCAGCAGAGCTGGCGTTCACTCACACAACACAGACAGTGATTCATCTCACGCGTATGGGGTTCGCTGTGAATTGGAAAAAGAGCGCACCCTGGCCCAGTCATCAGATTGTCTACCTGGGGCTACAGCTAGACACTGTAATGATGAGGGCTCGAATTTCGGACCCTCGAAGGGTAGCATTGTTGCTAGCCCTGAGGAAGTGTCGTCCAAATCACACAGTGACGGCGCTGTCGATCATGTCACTTTTGGGTCTCATGTTTTCAGCCCACTCTGTGGTCCCGCTGGGACTTCTGCACATGCGCAGAATACAGCGATGGTTCGCCCAACTAAGACTAGACCCAGTGCGTCAATGTCATCGGTTGGTGGTGGTTCCTCTCCCGCTAAGAGCAGACCTGGACTATTGGAGGAATCCGAGCGTTCTCACGCACGGAGTCCCAATGGGCAAGGTGTCATCCTACATTCCAGTATTTACAGATGCTTCTCTGACTGGATGGGGAGGGACATGTCAGACTCAAGCGATAGGAGGTGTATGGCCTCAATCAGGTCGTCACATAAACCTCTTGGAGTTGGAAACGATTAGTTACCGGAGTGTAACTCCAGTTCTATGAGTGGAGCGGAGCCCCATAGGGGAGCTCTGCTCCTAGTGGTTTACCCTCTGCCCTAAGGCAGCAACAGCCTGAAGCAAAATTATGCACACACCTGCAGCCAATGGGAGCACAGGTGTCCCTATAAGAGGGGACGCTTCCCCTCAATCAGCCTCCCGAGATATTATCTTCAGCGAGACTAGAGAGGGTCGGCAGGGCCTTAAGTCCTATGGGGCTCCGCTCCACTCATAGAACTGGAGTTACACTCCGGTAACTAATCGTTCTATATCGTGGAGCTCCGCCCCATAGGGGAGCTCTGCTCCTAGTGGTTTAAGGCGGAGCGTAGCGCTCCAAAATGTACTCCCTGCCGAGCCTAACCCTTCCCATTAAAAAATGAAAAGGTCAAGCCTAGCAATGGCCGCAACCAATTCCCGCAGTACTGCAACTAAAAACCACTCCGGGCGTCACAATATACCGCGTCATCGGTTAAAGACCCGCCCCACCTAGTTCAATGGCAATGCCAATGACTAGTGGGCAGATCACCAGAATAGAAGCTACACTAATCTGTACTAGCAGATAGATGTGCCTCAATATCCTGTGAAACACTACCGACCACTAATGGAATGACACCAAGTGTCACTCTACATTATGTACACAGTAGACCACCTCACTCACTCAATGGAATCCCAGAGATTAGTAGGCAGGAACAAAATATATAAGTCATACTAAACTGAACAATCAGATAGATGACCTCACATTCTGTCAATTCAATACATGTCTCTACTATACTGACCCTGTCAGTCAAGAGACATGCCACAATATATGCTTTCCATCCAAAGCGGACCTGATAGAAACCTGTGTCCATCGTCCTGCTTTTCTCTCTTCTAGCTCAAGATTCCCCTTCAGCTATGCTGAGTACAATCGAGCCAGAGAGATAGAAAGCCTATCTATCAAAAAACATGTTTTCCTAACCAAAGCGGACCTGATGGGAACCTGCCCATAGTCCTGCTTTATCCTCTCTTCCTGGCTCAAAATCCCCTTTCAGCTTTGCTGAGTACAGACCGAGCCAAAGAGTTAGAAAACATATCTGTCCAGAATATGTCTTCCTAACCAAAGCGGACCTGATGAACACCCATGTCCACAGTCCTGCTTTTTTCCTCTCTTTCTTGCTCAAGATCTCCTTTCAGCCACGCTGAGTACAGATCGAGCCAAAGAGTTAGAAGGCATATCTCATAGATAGAAACAGAATATGGCTTCCTGACCAAAGCGGACCTGATGGACACCCATGTCCACAGTCCTGCTTTTTTCCTCTCTTTCTTGCTCAAGATCTCCCTTCAGCCACGCTGAGTACAGATCGAGCCAAAGAGTTAGAAGACATATCTAATAGATAGAAACGGATAAATGGAGCTCTGATACCCTGAGGCAGTTGTCGCCCCGCTACTTCGTAAGCTGTCTCAATACCTTCACAAAGCCAATGAGACAATCGCTGTTTTGAAAGTGGTCTACCTAATGCAGCCGCACCGTGACACACAAACAGCTGAGGCGATGACCTAATCGCTGCTGTGCGCTCAACGTAACACGCCAAAGCGCGCACTGGGCACAGACAATGAAGCTTTTCCTCACTCCTCTCCCCATGAGGAGGGGGAGAAAAAGCCCACAACTCCACGGTCTGTGATCTATATGCACTGCTAATAACCTTCGGCACAAACGCCGGGTTAGGACGTAACACCGCTCTGCTCAGATCGCCATTAATGGCAAGGCAGTCGGGTCTCGTTGACAGGGCACACAAATCACTGACACGCTTAGTGGTAGTCAAGGCGAGCAACAGTGCCGTCTTGATAGACAGCATCTTGAGGGGTATTTGATTCAATGGCTCGAACTGCGACTTACATAGCGCTTCGAGTACCAAGGCCAAATCCCACTGGGGCACGGTGGCTCTAGGCATTGGCCTAAGCCGCCGCGTTCCCAATAAGAAACGTTTCACTAAAGGATGGCTGAACACGTTCGTTCCGCCAAACCCCTCATGACCAGCTGAAATTGCCGCTGCAAACACTTTAATGGTGGAGGGCGATTTCTGCTTATCAAACATAAACTGCAGAAAAGAGAGCACACTCTCAACCTGACAGTTCATGGGGTCCACACCTTGTGTGTCACACCATCGTGAAAAAAACTTTCCATCTGCTGGTATACATCCTAGAAGTGGAACCGGCTCGTGCACCTTGTATGGTTCTGATCACTGCATCAGATAACCCACGGCGCCTCAACCTGTCCCATTCAGGAACCAAGCCTTCAGTGGTTGGCCGATTATGGGCCACTGCCCTATCGAGCCTCCCGCCTGGGTCAACGCGTCCCGTCGATGTGGAATTGGCCAAGGTGGCGCAATCAACATCTGACTCATCTCCGCAAACCACGGAGCCCCCGGGCGATCGGGCGCTATCAGTATCACTGACAGCTCCTCTGACCTCACCCTGGCTAGCAGTGGGAGAATGCAAGACAGCGGAGGGAATGCATACAGGAGAACTTTCGGCCATGGGTAGTGCGCGAATGCGTCTCTTCCCAGTGGTGGCTCGTCCTGTTCCCTCAGAGAGAACCATAGGGGACACTGCGCGTTCACGCGTGACACGAACAGATCCACCTCGGCTCTCCCGAACTGTTCCCAAATTTGAAGAACAATGTCCGGATGCAGACACCACTCGGCGTGGGTCAGAACCAGTCGAAGTGGGTCAGAACCAGTCTAACCGTTTCCAACTCCAAGAGGTTTATGTGACGACCTGATTGAGGCCATGCACCTCCTATCGCTTGAGTCTGACATGTCCCTCCCCATCCAGTCAGAGAAGCATCTGTAAATACTGGAATGTAGGATGACACCTTGCCCATCGGGACTCCGTGCGTGAGAACGCTCAGATTCCTCCAATAGTCCAGGTCTGCTCTTAGCGAGAGAGGAACCACCACCAACCGATGACGTTGACGCACTGGGTCTAGTCTTAGTTGGGCGAACCATCGCTGTATTCTGCGCATGTGCAGAAGTCCCAGCGGGACCACAGAGTGGGCTGACGACATGAGACCTAAAAGTGACATGATCGACAGCGCCGTCACTGTGTGATTCGGACGACACTTCCTCAGGGCTAGCAAAAATGCTACCCTTCGAGGGTCCGAAATTCGAGCCCTCATCATTACAGTGTCTAGCTGTAGCCCCAGGTAGACAATCTGATGACTGGGCCAGGGTGCGCTCTTTTTCCAATTCACAGCGAACCCCAGACGCGTGAGATGAATCACTGTCTGTGTTGTGTGAGTGAACGCCAGCTCTGCTGACGGGGCGAGAACCAGCAGGTCGTCTAGGTAGGCTAATAGCCTTATCCCTTGACGACGCAGCGGCTCCAATGCCGCCTCCACACATTTGGAAAACGTTCGAGGTGCCAGGGCGTACCCGAATGGCATCCTCGTGAACTCGTACGCTACCCCTTGAAAGGCGAACCGCAGAAACTTCCTGTGACGCGATTGTATCGGCACATGGAAGTACGCGTCTTTTAGGTCTATGCTTGTACAAAAGTCTCCTTTCTGGACACATTCCAGTAGACGTTTTGTCATCAGCATTCGGAAGGGTCGTTTGGTTATGCTCTCGTTGAGAGTGCGTAAATCCAAAATCGGCCTCACTCCCCCCGTCTTTTTGGGCACTAGGAAATAAGGCGAATATAGCCCTTTGTTCCTTTGCTCCCGGGGAACTACTGTGACCACCTCCTTCGCCAAAAGTTCCGTAATCTCTGACATCAGAGCGGCCACTTTGTCCGGCGTTTTCATCACCGTCTCCACCACTCCCCTGAACGGGGGTGGGGTTCGATGGAATTGGAGGGCATAACCCTTCTGCAACGTCTGTTCTAGCCAGCGTGAGAGGGTACAGCTTTGTTGCCACTGCCAGCAATGCAGAGAAAGCGGGCGCGCACGAAGCTGTGGTGCATCCAGTAGGAAGGACCTGTATTCCTCTATGGCCCTCGCCGCCGCTATTCCCCAGCACTGGGTTGGTGGAATAGCCCAAGGCGGGCCCCCCTCGAAAGGGAGAGGAAACATCAGCTCGTTCTGAGAGAATCGGAGGCCTTGATACGTCAGTTACGTCTGTAACTCTAGTATTCCGGCCCTCCGTGAACGCAGCACGGTTTTGAGCTGCACTGACTGAGGTATTAACCTGAGACAGAGCGCCCTCCCCGGATAGCAATTGCGTCATCATGTCATTGTTTGACTGAGACTGCTGCTTGCCATGAGATCCGTCCACTGCAGTACTCAACAGAGTCTGGAAAGTGTGGTCTCTAACTGGTACCACAAGGTGGCGCCACAATACCTATTTTTTACTGGTCTCATGAGGCTGCTCAACAGCACACTCTAGGTGTGGTGAGCTGCACTCAGAGTAGTGGGCATTGTTACGTTCTGAATTAACCGGGGGCGCCCATACATTGGTTACACCTGTAACTCTAGTATTCCGGCCCTCCGTGAACGTCGCACGGGTCTGAACTGCGCTGGCTGAGGCGTTAGCCTGAAGCAAGGCGTCATTCCCAGTTAGCGGCTGCGTCTTCATGTCATATTTAGACTGAGACAGCTGCCTGCTATGTGAGACCTTTACTACAGAGCTCCTAGGAGTCTGTAGTAAAAGATCTTTATTAGGTGAGCTAAGGCTACGCCTTGCTACCTTTTTCTCTTTCCTCTCCTGAGTGTATTCAACTACGCACCCTTGGTGGGTTGAGCTACACTCAGGATGGTGAGAGAAATTCATAGGACGTGAAGTACTCTGCAATGTGTCATGGAAGACAGGCCCTTTTGTGACAATGTCAGTGAGAGCCAGCTCTTTATTCACACAACAACAATAAACATTTCCCTCCATGCCCTGAACAGTAGGGTGGGGGGGAACAGTGGGCTCTGTCGCGTCTTGCGCAGAGCCGTCATCCGTCCTCTCCACCTCGTCCCGTCATTGACGCCGTCGTTTCTGGCTGACCTTCTGGTGTTGCCAGGACGGTTTTGTGACGACCTCTCTCGCCAGCGGAATCGTCGCCACCACCGTCGTCGCTGGAGGGGCCGAGCCCGCTCGCCTGCTGTCGGTGGTAGGCGCCTGTCGCCTGGCCCGTCGCCTCCCTGTAGTTCTACTGGGGGCGTTGGAGGTTGACGGGTTAGTTGAGGCCCTGCTAAACTTGCCTGCCAATGGCAGGTGTTTAGCCAGGTGCTTTCTCTCTTCGTCCAGCTTACCAAAGCGTTCCGTCGCCTCCTTAACAGCGACCCCAAAGAGGCCCTCGCTAGAGACGGGAGCGTTTAGTAGCGAGGCTCTGTCCGTCTCCTTCATGGCTGTCATTGACAGCCAGAGGTGACGTTCCATGACCACCGAGGTGGCCATGGACCGGCCTGCGCATATCGCTGACGCCTGTGTCAAATGAAGAATAGCGCCAGAAATCCTGGACACCTCTTCAATCTCCTCGCTGGTCAACTCAGACCTACCCGTTGTTAGACGGGATAGGGAGGCCGCGAGGAGGGCAATGTTGTTAGCCGCTGACACAGCCTGGGCTCCCAGCGTAGAATACTTCTCAGCCAGCTGTGCTGTGAGTCTGTCTTTTTGTGCTGGCAAGGTGGCTTTCTTGGAGGCCGCCCAGGGACTCGAACCCGGCACTAGATACGCCGCCATGGCGCTCTCGAGCCTAGGGATTCCCTTAGCAGCCCACTCACGTCCAGCCACTCTCGTGAATGGGGTGTACACCTTGGCCGGCGAACGCGCCGCCAGGGGTGTATCCCACGAGCCCTCGACATATTTCCCGAGGGAAGGCATAGCAGGAGCCATCGGCTAAGCTGCCTTCCTCGGTCTAGAGTAGGGGCCGCCCTCCATCATGTCGACCTCCACAGGGGGGGGAGCAGGGGGCAGCGCTATCTCTAGTCGGTTGGCGGCTCTCTCAATGAGTTCGGGGAAGTCCGAACGCAGAGAGGCCGCTGCGAAGGACAGGGCTGCTGACGTAACAGAGCCCGTGTCGTCATCGCACAAGGAGCCTTCAGATCTCACACTCCCCATAGGGAAGGGGGTCTTGAAGGTTGGCGCCAGAGGGTCGGATTGTTCCATTGGAACATCCATCTCTTCGTCTCTCTCCTTGTCATCCCCTGAGCCAGCACTGTCCGACGACGCCTCTGAAGCAGAGGCGAGAAGAGACAGTACATCCTCTAGGGGGATATCCTCCCTAAAAAACGCCCAACGCTGCTTCCTCTCCTTCATAGGAAGGAGGGCGCAGGAGGCGCAATTAGGGGGATTGCCGGTCCCTTCCTTGGCATGCTGCGGCCCCAAACACACGAAACAAAGGTCGTGGGGGTCCGCAGATGCCATGGAGGAGCATCGGCACTGAGCCCTGAAAAGGGCTTTTGGGGGTGGAAAATCTCCTGGCGTGCTCATTTTAGAAGACGATTTCTTCCTGAGTCTTCTTACTTCTTGGCTTCTTCAGTCTAGTCGTCCAGTCGCTGAAGATAATGGGAGGCTGATTGAGGGGAAGCGTCCCCTCTTATAGGGACACCTGTGCTCCCATTGGCTGCAGGTGTGTGCATAATTTTGCTTCAGGCTGTTGCTGCCTTAGGGCAGAGGGTAAACCACTAGGAGCAGAGCTCCCCTATGGGGCGGAGCTCCACGATATAGAACGGTTCGACAGGTTTTGACCCACTTCGCGCCTACCCTTCGGGGTCGCGATGTGCTGGTCTGGTCAGACAACCAGACCACAGTAGCCCACATAAATCGCCAGGGAGGGGTCAGGTCACCTGCCCTCCACCGGGCGGCAGAGGAATTGTGGCTGTGGGCTCACAAGCACCTTTGCTCGTTGAGAGCAGCACACATTCCGGGCTACTTGAACGTAGGAGCAGACCTCATGTCAAGAGGGGGTCCTCGAGACGACGAGTGGTGTCTGCATCCGGACATTGTTCTCCGAATTTGGGAACAGTTCGGGAGAGCCGAGGTGGATCTGTTCGCGTCACGCGTGAACGCGCAATGTCCCCTATGGTTCTCTCTGAGGGAACAGGACGAGCCACCACTGGGAAGAGAGGCATTCGCGCACTACCCGTGGCCGAAAGTTCTCCTGTACGCATTCCCTCCGCTGTCTTGCATTCTCCCACTGCTAGCCAGGGTGAGGTCAGAGGGGCTGTCAGTGATACTGATAGCGCCCGATCGCCCTGGGGCTCCGTGGTTTGCGGAGATGAGTCAGATGTTGGTTGCGCCACCTTGGCCAATTCCACATCGACGGGACGCGTTGACCCAGGCGGGAGGCTCGATAGGGCAGTGGCCCATAATCGGCCAACCACTGAAGGCTTGGTTCCTGAATGGGACAGGTTGAGGCGCCGTGGGTTATCTGATGCAGTGATCAGAACCATACAAGGTGCACGAGCCGGTTCCACTTCTAGGATGTATACCAGCAGATGGAACGTTTTTTCACGATGGTGTGACACACAAGGTGTGGACCCCATGAACTGTCAGGTTGAGAGTGTGCTCTCTTTTCTGCAGTTTATGTTTGATAAGCAGAAATCGCCCTCCACCATTAGGGTGTTTGCAGCGGCAATTTCAGCTGGTCATGAGGGGTTTGGCGGAACGAACGTGTTCAGCCACCCTTTAGTGAAACGTTTCTTATTGGGAACGCGGCGGCTTAGGCCAATGCCTAGAGACACGCTGCCCCAGTGGGATTTGGCCTTGGTTCTCGAAGCGCTATGTAAGTCGCCGTTCGAGCCATTGAATCAAAAACCCCTCAAGATGCTGTCTATCAAGACGGCACTGTTGCTCGCCTTGACTACCGCTAAGCGTGTCAGTGATTTGTGTGTGCTGTCGACGAGACCCGACTGCCTTGCCATTAATGGCGATCTGAGCAGAGCGGTGTTACGTCCTAACCCGGCGTTTGTGCCGAAGGTTATTAGCAGTGCATATAGATCACAGACCGTGGGGTTGTGGGCTTTTTCTCCCCCTCCTCATGGGGAGAGGAGTGAGGAAAAGCTTCATTGTCTGTGCCCAGTGCGCGCTTTGGCGTGTTACGTTGAGCGCACGGCAGCGATTAGGTCATCGGCTCAGCTGTTTGTGTGTCACGGTGCGGCTGCATTAGGTAGACCACTTTCAAAACAGCGATTGTCTCATTGGCTTTGGGAAGGTATTGAGACAGCTTATGAGGCAGCGGGGCGACAACTGCCTCAGGGTATCAGAGCTCACTCCACTCGTGGAGTAGCAGCTTCTACTGCCCTCTTCAGAGGAACAGGGGTAGAGGATATTTGTAGAGCAGCGTCATGGTCGACACCGTCTCCATTTATCCGTTTCTATCTATTAGATATGTCTTCTAACTCTTTGGCTCGATCTGTACTCAGCGTGGCTGAAGGGAGATCTTGAGCAAGAAAGAGAGGGAAGAAGCAGGACTGTGGACATGGGTGTCCATCAGGTCCGCTTTGGTTAGGAAGACATATTCTGTTTCTATCTATTAGATATGCCTTCTAACTCTTTGGCTCGATCTGTACTCAGCGTGGCTGAAAGGAGATCTTGAGCAAGAAAGAGAGGAAAAAAGCAGGACTGTGGACATGGGTGTTCATCAGGTCCGCTTTGGTTAGGAAGACATATTCTGGACAGATATGTTTTCTAACTCTTTGGCTCGGTCTGTACTCAGCAAAGCTGAAAGGAGATTTTGAGCCAGGAAGAGAGGATAAAGCAGGACTATGGGCAGGTTCCCATCAGGTCCGCTTTGGTTAGGAAAACATGTTTTTTGATAGATAGGCTTTCTATCTCTCTGGCTCGATTGTACTCAGCATAGCTGAAGGGGAATCTTGAGCTAGAAGAGAGAAAAGCAGGACGATGGACACAGGTTTCTATCAGGTCCGCTTTGGATGGAAAGCATATCTTGTGGCATGTCTCTTGACTGACAGGGTCAGTATAGTAGAGACATGTATTGAATTGACAGAATGTGAGGTCATCTATCTGATTGTTCAGTTTAGTATGACTTATATATTTTGTTCCTGCCTACTAATCTCTGGGATTCCATTGAGTGAGTGAGGTGGTCTACTGTGCACATAATGTAGAGTGACACTTGGTGTCATTCCATTACTGGTCGGTAGTGTTTTCACAGGATATTGAGGCACATCTATCTGCTAGTACAGATTAGTGTAGCTTCTATTCTGGTGATCTGCCCACTAGTCATTGGCATTGCCATTGAACTAGGTGGGACGGGTCTTTAACCGATGACGCGGTATATTGTGACGCCCGGAGTGGTTTTTAGTTGCAGTACTGCGGGAATTGGTTGCGGCCATTGCTAGGCTTGACCTTTTCATTTTTTAATGGGAAGTGTTAGGCTCGGCAGGGAGTACATTTTGGAGCGCTACGCTCCGCCTTAAACCACTAGGAGCAGAGCTCCCCTATGGGGCGGAGCTCCACGATATAGAACGATTAGTTACCGGAGTGTAACTCCAGTTCTATGAGTGGAGCGGAGCCCCATAGGACTTAAGGCCCTGCCGACCCTCTCTAGTCTCGCTGAAGATAATGTCTCGGGAGGCTGATTGAGGGGAAGTGTCCCCTCTTATAGGGACACCTGTGCTCCCATTGGCTGCAGGTGTGTGCATAATTTTGCTTCAGGCTGTTGCTGCCTTAGGGCAGAGGGTAAACCACTAGGAGCAGAGCTCCCCTATGGGGCTCCGCTCCACTCATAGAACTGGAGTTACACTCCGGTAACTAATCGTTCTCCCTTACCCAATCTGACGGACCTAAAGAGTTCCGTCGGAGGAAGAAGGGAAAACGATCAGATTTTCACGACTAACTCTCCCATTTCATCTTTGTCCTGTTTGGGATGATATATAGGATTAATGCCAAATTATATACTTCTTTACAATTCCTTATTATAAATCAATCCCCTAATTCAACATGCCTCCAAGATTTATAGTGTGGATGATCAGGTCACACTATAAAGCCAGGATAGATTGCAGAGGTCATTGAAATCATTCAATTAATTGTTCCATCAAATAGTATACTACTCATTAACAACCGTCAAAACATTTCATAAATGTTGTATCCCAAGTGTACAGTATGTCTTTAGTACAGCTCTTTTCAAAATAAATCACACGTATTTACTTATCCGTCAGTAAATAAAAACCCAAATTACATGTGTTTGCCCCTTTAAGATATTTCACTTCCATCCGTGAAAAAACGCAAAATACAAATAAAAATCCCATACAGCTAACATTTCATACCAAGTGGTTTGTTTGTGGTTATTTGAACACCATATAGTAAAACAAACAAACAAAAAAATGGCCAGGCCTTATTTATAGTCTCAGAAAATATTTCTAAGAAAAGAGAATCACTCCCCCCTTTTTCCTGGAAGAAAAAGTACACATTTAGTTCGTTTCCATTTTGATACCTCTTAATCAGTCCACACAATCTAAATTCGAAATTCTCACTCTCTTGCCACATCTCCTGATCCCTCCTTTCAGACAACCCTCAAGAACATCACTTGTGACTGCTCCCTTCTCCGGTGAATTCCACAATCTAGTGCACATAAAACGAAATAAAATCCCATATGATTTAAACCCCTAGGCTCTTCCTTAGCCGCACTGCTACCACTCAATCACACCCAATATGCTTTGTGACGTCGGAAACTCAAATATGCTCTCTCTTGCCTCGTTGGTTGTACTCTCCCACATGCCCTGTGGCCCTCCTCCTATCAAATTGTTTACTAATGTGATGATGGTTTCCCCCATTAGCGTCATCGTCATTCGACCCCCATAACACTTTACTACAATCCATAACACTCAAATTTAACCCCTCTAGCGATTGTTTAAATGCAGCATGATACACCATTTGTAACCCTCATTCGCGCTGTCACCCATACATACTGTCAATTTACATTTCACCTTTCAGAATCCATTATCTTTGACCCTCGGAAGGATTCTTTAACCCCACTGAATGTAATACTTTTCCCTCTCACAAATACAGTCAATTCCTCAGTGTAAGAAATCAGTGATATTTGATCCCACGTATCTATTAAAATGTTGTTTGAGACATGGTCTCCTACATCTCCCTCCTCATTCATACTGTAGGGGATTTCCATCAATCCGTGAAGAAAGACTCCCAATCAAGACACATCAGACATTTTAATGTTTCATTAAGTGGAATATACACCTATAACATAACAAACCCATAACCACTTTCCAGTATTCTAATCATTTTAACTTGCTGCCTTGATTTTAGTAAAAATATAAATTGTTGTGTAATCAATCCAGAACCTACAAAAAGTTAGTCCTGTCCCCTAGTCCAAAATAAATGCTTCTCTAGCTACCCTGTTATGGTCCTTCCCATGAGTTCTAAGACTGCTGCTATTCATCTTAGCTGGTGCCATTTCTTTGCCAATTTTCCTGTTGTGGTTGTCTAGGCAGCCATGGGTTGGTAGGACAATCCCTTCTCATATGTCCTAATTGATTGCACCCCCAGCAGACACCTGGTCTCCTTGGTCCACCACTCTGGTGTGTTTGATGCTGTGGTTGGTACCATTGATTATTGGGTCCATTTTCATTATTCTTGTTTTGCCACTGCCCAGGGGATTGGTGTGTATACACATTAACTACTGGTAAGGCAGTAGATCTTTGGCATTGCTGCTGAAGCGGTATCTGTTGACCTTCTTGGAGAACAGGTGTAGTTTGTGTTTTCTTTTTGTCCTTTCTTGTCAGCTCTTCCAGCTGCAACTGTCCCAGTTTTCTCAGAATCTCTCTCCACTGCTTCGCCAATTTCCGTTCATCCCTCCTGTATTTCTCCATTGCGTGGATAATATGGTTGCACAATTCCTTGCGTGATTCTGACGTTAGTCCCTCTGTCTCACTCTGTCCTTGATCAGAGTCAGCATACTGTCTAAATTCTTCACCTTCCTCATCATTTGTATTTCCCCCATCTCTTTGCCCATCATACTCTTGTTCATCTATCCCATAATTTTCCAGCTTCGTTAACATCCCCCTCAGTCTTTCATAACAGTCTATATCTAAATGTGATTGTTTTCCTCTTCCTGGTGTGGAAACCTGCTGCTTCCTTTTTTCTCCTTCTTTCCCTGTTATTCGACTGTGACCTGAGAATACCGCCCCCCTTCTGTGTATGGTGGTGGTGTAGTTGAACAAGCCTTTTTTGGTTCACTCCCTCTCTCCATTTTCTGTTTCTCTCTCTTCTAATATTCTTCTTATTTTTTGTTCCCTTATCTTATCCCAAACCTATAAAATAGCACTGGAGACTTTTCCTGTCCCTAGCTATTTTCCCAGTACCCTATTTGTACTCGGTCGCTAGACCACACCCTACTTTCCCCGATCAATATCCTCGTTACTCTATTTTTCAAAAACCCTCCCGTTGTACTAACGTACCCTATTTTCCCCGTATCTGAACTTTTGTATCTGTTTTCCCGTGGGTATCTTTCTAATCTCCGTCTCTGCATTTTTTCCCAAACCTTGGCTTTCAACTCTCCCCTTTCCTTAAATGAGATTTTATCCCTTGCCTTTCCTTTACTATCCTTCTATCATTACTGGATCAATGACACTTGTAATAACTGTTTCGCATTAAATTGTGCCTTTTTCTGATAATGTTATAATTGTATCCTTTTGCATTACTTTAGTTTAAAATATAAGTTTGTTATTCAACAAATCTACAACCCACTATAAATTGGTGCTATTCCCTCAGCATAATAGCTAAAGCTACTTGCATCCCCTGGTTCACGTAACGAAAACAAATTATCGTTTTAGAATTCAACACCTATTTGCATACACCACTGGTGTTAAGCAACCTATCGAATAAAGTAATAACAATTATAATTTGTCAAATAACGTTTTCCAGTCAAGTATTTAGACTTACAGCTCAATTCGTACTAGCAGGACTGTCTCTCTTTTACCCGTGAACCAGAGCCATAAATTATTTTCCTTTGTTACCACAGGTCCAGTGCAATTGCCAGCCCGCTATTCAATTTCTGTAACTGTCCATTCTGATTACGCTCTAATTAAAAAAAAAACACTGGCTATAATTTACAAGCATACATTTAATTCACATCCATATTCAATTTTATTCTCAGTAGCTTTCAAATTATCAACTCATTCGGGCGGCGGGTATCCTAGTGGTCAAGAGCGCCGTACCAGCAACGGAAAGGTCACTGGTTCTAATCCCCGAGCCGACCAGGCAAAAATCTGTCGATGTGCCCCCGAGCAAGGCACCCAACCCAAACCACTCCTGTATGTCGCTCTGGATAAGAGCGTCTGACGGTTGAATACGGGAGATGTTCAATTTTAAATCAGCAAGCTGCTAAATCGTTCCGTCTTATAACACAAAATGAACACTGACTGTTCTATCAATCTAAGCAACCCATAAACGTAATTGGAAAATCTAATGCAGAATCTATGCTTTATCTGAATGACAAGTAAATCCCCCGTTATTCCAATTCTAAATGGTCCGTATTTTTAGCATCTGGTACATACCACATTTATCACAAAATAGCTTTGAAGGACACAGATCTCACACGCTCAACGTAAATACATTTGCAGCAAACGAGTCAAACCCACATTAATTGATTTGAAAACAGATATAACGACTTAACCAAATTAATTATATTTCCCCCCTAATATACTAAAATTCCTTGACTATATCACCTCTGCTTCTGAAATGATAGATAACAATTATAATGCTTAAAACCTTTTCTCCCACACGCTCTATGCACTGTCTCTCACACCCCACGTACGTCTACGTGTTTGGGCGCTCAAGCAAGCACTTATATATA
The DNA here is from genome assembly GCF_964263955.1 of Coregonus lavaretus. Taxonomy (NCBI): domain Eukaryota; kingdom Metazoa; phylum Chordata; class Actinopteri; order Salmoniformes; family Salmonidae; genus Coregonus; species Coregonus lavaretus. The sequence continues at coordinate 4,563,984 of NC_139993.1, read as the reverse complement.
TTATTCCACTTTTATCCACTCTCCATTAATCAATTACCCACACATAACATACATCATATGTCAATATTATTCATCATCCACCGCATTCGTATTTGTAATGATTCTTTATCGCCACACGCTCTATAACATTATCATACACCCCTCTTTATCTCTTCATCATACCACATTCACACAACGTTGATCTCAAACACGCTTCATCACTATTTGCATAACCTACCGGAATATTCCTTTACTATGGTCAATTTTACCATAATCCTATATCCCTTCTAACTTTCCCAACTTTAATTAACCCCTAAAAGCTTGACCGAAATTCAAATGTGTCGACGTCATATGATCACCCCCATACACGTGACCTGTTCCTTCAACAGGATTTCTCTCTCTCTCCTTTACGTTAGTAAATGAATATCCACTTACTATTAATTATTCTCTCCCTAATGCAAGATTGGGCTTTCCCTTTCTCCACCAGCCTTAGAAGCTTCAAACAACCTAAAATATAGTCCCTTTCCTTACACTTTCTCCACAAGGACAAGGCTATTATTTTCAGGATTTCTTTTTGTTGTCCGATCACCCACACAGATAAGCCGCCACTCGTGGTTAAATGAGTCAGACAGAATGACAAGCAGAACGAACAATAGTGTCAGACGATTGAACGAAGCTGACCAAATGACAACTTCATCACAATTGAATGAACCACAGCCGCTCAAACAAATTATTCACCCCGCACAAGATGAGCAGACCTACTCTATCTTATTATTTCTCTATACTTTGAAGCCCTGGTGGCGTTCACAACCATTCACCTACTAGGGATGAAAAGCGCGACATCCAATTTATGCGGTCACCTTCTCAGGATGACTTTATTTTTACCCGATTCGCTGTCTAATTTGTGCATCACCTCACCCAGGCTGATGCGTCACCTACCTCTGAGCAGCCTCTAACAATGATAAACACGTTAGAGCGGTGGCCGTAGGCCCTTTCAGTAATGTATGTCCAACCTACCTCTGAGCAGCCTCTAACAATGATAAACACGTTAGAGCGGTAGCCGTAGGCCCTTTCAGTAATGTATGTCCAACCTACCTCTGAGCAGCCTCTAACAATGATAAACACATTAGAGCGGTAGCCGCAGTGGACGTTTCAGTACTGTATGTCCAATCTACCTCCGAGCAGCCTCTAACAATGATCAACACGTTAGAGCGGTGTCCGCAGCGGATGTTTGGCTAGCCACCTACCTCGGAGCTGTCCTCTGGGGTGCTAATTTTAGCTCCCCAAAGCGGTATCCGTAGGATTTAACTCATCAACAATCAATTGCATGCATGCTTATTCCTCATTCCAACAAAAAATCTGCTTCTTCTGCTAAATTTGGTCCTTATTCTGGAGAGAACCCTTCCATACCCCACTCTCAGATTCAGCCTGATCGAAACACACAGTTTAAGTACGAACATAGCTTACCTTCTAAACAGCAGCCACTGAGTCTGTGTGAGTCACTCAAACTTTCTACAATGGAAAAGCACTCAAGGATCTCTATAACCAATCATGTCGGGGTCACCAATTATGTTGTGGAAAATAACCACCATACTTTATTACAAATAAGGTCTTACAGAGTTTTTGTTGCATCAGGAAATGACTTTATTAAAGTTTTCAACAAAGCCGATACCCGTCTGCAGAGGGGCACACATTCTTAAGGTCTCCCTCCATCTTATATAGTCCTCTTCAGTTTTCCCACTCTTTTATTGCTCCACCCACTTCTTTGTCCCTGAGGACGGCTGAACTATTACTCCAACCAATCACACGCTCCCCTGTCTTGCACACACACTCATGTTTAGCTTAAACATGACAGGCCCTAAATCACACAAACCTCACCCCCTCAAGCTGTAATCAATCAAGAAGATACCAAGGAGACAAAGGTCTAGCCCAAACTCTAATCGACCCTGGTGCTGCTCCCTTCACTGTATTTGAAGAGAGAGACAAAAACAAACGGCCCAATTCAGTTAGCCACAAGGAATGTTAACTATATGTTCATGATTAACTCAATTTCATCTGATAATCCATAAAAAATACACATCATAATTTAAATGGATATTTATTTGGATTTCAAGTAATGGACATACACAAAATAGTCCAAATTGGTGAAGTGAAATGAAAAAAATTACGTGTAAAGAAAAATTCTAAAAACAAAATAACGGAAAAGTGGTGCGTGCATATGTATTCACCCCCTTTGCTATGAAGCCCCTAAATAAGATCTGGTGCAACCAATTACCTTCAGAAGTCACATAATTAGTTAAATAATGTCTACCTGTGTGCAATCTAAGTGTCACATGATCTGTCACATGATCTCACTATGTATACACCTGTTCTGAAAGGCACCAGAGTCTGCAACACCACTAAGCAAGAGGCACCATGAAGACCAAGGAGCTCTCCAAACAGGTCAGGGACAAAGTTGTGGAGAAGTACAGATCAGGTTTGGGTTATAAAAAAAGATCTGAAACTTTTAACATCCCACAGAGCACCACTAAATCCATAATTTAAAAATGGAAAGAATATGGCACCACAACAAACCTGCCAAGAGAGGGCCGCCAACCAAAACTCACGGACCAGGCAAGGAGGGCATTAATCAGAGAGGCAACAAAGAGACCAAAGATAACCCTGAAGGAGCTGCAAAGCTCCACAGTGGAGATTGGAGTATCTGTCCATAGGACCACTTTAAGCCGTACACTCCACAGAGCTGGGCTTTACGGAAAAGTGGCCAGAAAAAAGCCATTGCTTCAAGAAAACAATAAGCAAACACGTTTGGTGTTCGCCAAAAGGCATGTGGGAGACTCCCCAAACATATGGAAAAAGGTACTCTCGTCAGATGAGACTAAAATTAAGCTTTTTGGCCATCAAGGAAAATGCTATGTCTAGCGCAAACCCAACACCTCTCATCACCCTGAGAACACCATCCCCACAGTGAAGCATGGTGGTGGCAGCATCATGCTGTGGGGATGTTTTTCATCGGCAGGGACTGGGAAACTGGTCAGAATTGAAGGAATGATGGATGGCGCTAAAGGGAAATTCTTGAGAGAAACCTGTTTCAGTCTTCCAGAGATTTGAGACTGGGACGGAGGTTCACCTTCCAGCAGGACAATGACCCTAAGCATACTGCTAAAGCAACACTTGAGTGGTTTAAGGGGAAACATTTAAATGTCTTGGAATGACCTAGTCAAAGCCCAGAACTCAATCCAATTGAGAATCTGTGGTATGACTTAAAGATTGCTGTACACCAGTGGAACCCATCCAACTTGAAGGAGCTGGAGCAGTTTTGCCTTGAAGAATGGGCAAAAATCCCAGTGGCTAGATGTGCCAAGCTTATACATACCCCAAGAGACTTGCATCTTCAAAGTGGTAGGCATGTTGTGTAAATCAAGATACAAACCCCAAAAAAATCAAATTTAATTCCAGGTTGTGAGGAAACAAAATAGGAAAAATGCCAAGGTAGGGTGAATACTTTCGCAAGCCACTGTAGATACCAACTTCAGTGCACATGTAAATATAGTATGTACTCCATTATAGAAGTGTTCGGTGTGGGTGAGTCTTGAGTCTTTTGTCCTTGTGGAACCTCAAGGCATGAGAGGAGTGCCATGTGTGTGTGTCTGTGCACTGCATGCTTGTGTGTGTGTGGGTATGTATTTAGGTGTGTGTGTGTATGTGTGTGCGTTGTTGTGTCTGTGATCACTCACCCCTTTGCAGCGTGCCTGCAGGTCGACTATCAGTCTGAGCAGGGAGCTGATCTCCTCCTGCTGCCTGAGAGTGTCCTCCACCTTACGGGCCAACTCATCAGACAGGTCCACCACCTGCTTATTCACAGAGGCTGGGGGTGGAGGTAGAAAAAAAATTGAGGAAGAGAAAGAGAGAACATGATAGAGAGAAGATGAGTAGGGAGAGGGTTAGTATGAATACATAGTACAAACACATTCTGTTTTCACTGTATTCACCCACTCACCAATTCACTCTCCCCTCAGGAACACAGTAACACCGTATACATTATCAAAAATGTTTTATATTACACTATAGTACATTATAGTATACTTAATGAGCTCCTCCACACACACCATCATCAGCTCCTGCTCTTGTTCCTCATTGTTAACAGTCTCTGACGTCAGTTCATTGGCCTGTGGAGTAACAACATCAATGGCATTAGCAAGTTTCCCATCCACTTCAATGACTTCAGGTATTTAGAAGTAGCCAGTGTTACACACCTCAGAGCGTAGTTTGAGGTTCTCCTCCTCCAGACCTTTGAGTTTCTGCTGTATGAAGTCATAATCGACAAAGTTACTGAGGGAGTAAGATGACTTGTTCCTCTTCATTCTGAAAACAAGGAGAGAGGGAGAAGGCAGTTAGAATTTAAGTCTTACGTTTACCTGCCAAAGTTGTCTTGATATGCCTGAGAGGATGTATGTGTACTCTGCAGTGTGTGTGTGTTACGTATACAGGTATCCTGTATGTGTTTTTGTGTTTTTCCTCTCCTTCTGCCCTAATCACAAGTGTCCTTTGTGTTCCTGATTGGAGGTCGTTGGTGTGTCCCACCTGTCAGTCATCAGTTAATCTGCTGATTGCTGAGGTGGACCAATCAGTGGACATTTCTCCTGATTGCACCACCTGTTTCTGTTTTCTTACCCAATCATATCACACATCCCCTTGTTTTAAAAGCTAGTTAGTTGTGTTTTCTGACAGAGACTAATTTTGTTTGTGAGTATGTATACGGTGGTGTCTTGTTTTTGTGTACTCACTCGTTAACTGTTTGTGCCTGGGAAAAGGGGGATTTAGCAAGTCGCCCTTGGGCATACACTACCCGTAGGAAAACCTTGTCTAAACACACTAGTTAGACCTGAGCGGACCACCCACTGTATTTTTGTACGGTTAGCCGTAAGCTTAGTAGTTCTTGAGGCAGGCAAGATCAGTTTAGGGGTTTTTGACTTTATTGTTTCATTCCTTGGGTCCAGCTCAGGCCCTTTTCCCCAAACCATTTACTGTGTGTTTTATAATAAACATTTTGTGTTTGACGGTAGCATTTGGTTGTTGGCGTATTTTGTTCTCACTGTTCCTTGGCAATAGCCTAATTTGCATGAGTTATGTTACAGGCCTCTTTTCCATCCACCCTAGACTTTTAAAGCTTGTAACAGTGTGTGTGTTTGTGTATACTCACAGTGAGTGTGAGTCGGAGGCGTTCTCAATCTCCTCTGTGCTGGCGTACAAGCGGAGCAGGTCGTCTCTCATGGAAAGCTCATGACGCAGCTGGGCTATCTGATGAATGGGAAACAGGAACCAGGGTCAGAGTACTGAACTAGGATCTATCATGTACAGTGGTCCCCATTCGTGGTCCGGGCAAGAGTTACCGGGTGTTGAGGCTTTTGACCCTGCCTAGCATTAATGCAATGATTCAACTGATACAAGGTCTAAATCAAAGTTGAACCAGGTGTGTTAGCTTCTTAGCCTGATCCTTAATACAGGGATAAGACCCATCTCTCTATCTCTCTCAGATATAAATACAGTGCAGAAAGTATTCAGACCCCTTGACTTTTTCCACATTTTGTTACGTTACAGCCTTATTCTAAAATAGAATAAATAAATAAAAATTCCTCATCAAACTACACACAATAACCCATAATAACAAAGTGAAAACAAGTTTGTAGAAAGTTTTGCAAAAAAAAACACAAAAAAACTGAAATACCTTATTTACAGAAGTATTCAGACCTATTCAGCTATGAGACTCGAAATTGAGCTCAGGTGCATCCTCTTTCCATTGATCATCCTTGAGATGTTTCTACAACTTGATTGGAGTCCACCTGTGGTAAATTCAATTGATTGGACATTATTTGGAAAGGCACACATCTGTCTATATAAGGTCCCACAGTTGACAGTGCATGTCAGAGCAAAAACCAAGCCATGACGTCAAAGGAATTGTCAGTAGAGCTCCGAGACAGGATTGTGTTGAGGCACAGATCTGGGGAAGGGTACCAAAAAATGTATGCAGCATTGAAGGTCCCCAAGAACACAGTGGCCTCCATCATTCTTAAATGGAAGAAGTTTGGAACCACCAAGACTCTTCCTAGAGCTGGCTGCCCGGCCAAACTGAGCAATCTGAGGAGAAGGGCCTTGGTCAGGGAGGAGACCAAGAACCCGATGGTCACTCTGACAGACCTCCAGAGTTCCTCTGTGGAGATGGGAGAACTTTCCAGAAGGACAACCATCTCTGCAGCACTCCACCAATCAGGCCTTTATGGTACAGTGACCAGAAGGAAGCCACTCCTCAGTTAAAGGCACATGACAGCCCACCTAAAGGACTCTCAGACCATGAGAAACAATATTCTCTGGTCTGATGAAACCAAGATTGAACTCTTTGGCTTGAATGCCAATCGTCATGTCTGGAGGAAACCAGGCACCGCTCATCACCTGGCCAATACCGTCCCTACGGTGAAGCATGGTGGTGGCATTATCACGCTGTGGGGATGTTTTTCAGCGGCAGGGACTGGGAGACTAGTCAGGATCGAGGGAAAGATGAATGGAGCAAAGTACAGAGAGATCCTTGATGAAAACCTGCTACAGAGTGCTCAGTACCTCAGACTGGGGTGAAGGTTCACCTTCCAACAGGACAACGACCCTAAGCACACGGCCAAGACAACGCAGGAGTGACTTCAGAACAAGTCTCTGAATGTCCTTGAGTGGCCAAGCCAGAGCCTGGACTTGAACCCGATCGAACATCTCTGGAGAGACCTGTAAATTGCCGTGAATCGACGCTCCCCATCCAACCTGACAGAGCTTGAGAGGATCATATTTTGTATTTTATTTTTTAAATAAAAATACACCTTTTAAGAATACTGTAATGTCTGTATGGTGAGCACACAAAAGCCAAGTCCCCATATATCAGTGGAGGCTGGTGACGGGGGCACAGCTCATAGTAATGGCTGGAATGGAATGGATTGAATTAAAGGTTATCAAACCTATGGAAACCATTTGCTTGATACCGTTCCATTCATTCTGTTTCAGCCGTTACTATGAGCCGTCCTCTGATTTAAAGTGCCACTCACCACCACTGCTATCTATGAGTCAGTGAAAGTAATTGGCAGATCTCAAGTAGTTTCAAGTAACAATGGCTTTCTACTACTTACTTAAACTGCATACTATTTAGAATGCACTGCTTAGTAAAAACGAATGCAGTACGCAACTAATATCAACATACTATACTCATCCATGCTGCGAAGGCGTCATCTAATGACCAATTGCGTAGAATCCCAACATTCTGATTATCAGCTGTTGTCAGAAATTATGTAGGTCTCAAAAAACGATTCTCTTCCTCAGTAGTGTGCAGCAAATTCTACTAGATGAAAAGTCAAAATGAGTATGACATCCTGTGATTTAAAGCATACTACATTTCTGAAATTCCACATACTATATTTTCGCATACTCAAAATTCCTACAATTTAGAAAGCTAGAATGGGTATTCGGACACAGCCCATGACACATTTTTCCTGTTAAGGGAAGATGGTCAAGGAGATGGAACAGAGGCTAGAGGAAGTGATGGCTCAGATGAGGAAGATATAGCTAGGACCAGAAGACACCTCTGCTTTCAGACAACCCTCATTGGCTACGTCACAAATGAAACCCTATTCTATATAGTGCACTACTTTTGACCAGAGCCCATTCTGCTAAATAAGCTTAAGCTTGAAGTAATGGACCAGGTACATACAGATGTTAGCTGTATAATTAATTGTGCTTATGTATCACCTGTTGACCGAGAGGAAAGATTGTTGTAACACTCAGAATTGAACAACTAATCAATCAATGCAGTTATTGATCAAATTAAATAAAAATGTATTTCTCACATGCGCTGAATACAACAGGTATTACAGTGAAATGCTTACTTACAAGGCCTTAACCAACATTGCAATTTTAAGAAAGAATACAAAAAAACAAAAACAAAACAGTTAACAAAATAATAAGAAATAAAAAGTCACAAATAATTAAAGAGCAGCAGTAAAATAACAATAGTGAGGCTATACACAGGGGGTACAGGTACCGAGTCAATGTGCAGGGGTTAGTCGAGGTAATTGACACTAACGAATGCAGCCTTTGACCAATTACAACTACTGTATAGAACTTCTAAAACGTTTTGAATGATGATGAAAGAGGCCCAACATTTCTCTGCATGACAAACCTGCCTTTACTGTATCTGCTCCATGTCTAGCTCTGGTCCAGGGCCTTACATGCGGTTTGAGCCTTGATACAGTACCAGTCAAAAGTTTGAACACACCTACTCATTCCAGGGTTTTTCTTAATGTTTTACCATTTTCTACATTGAAGAATAATAGTGAAGACATCAAAACTATGAAATAATCATGTAGTAACCAAAAAAGTATTAAACAAATCAAAGTATACTTTATATTTGAGATTCTTCAAAGTAGCCACCCGTTGTCTTGATGACAGCTTTGCACACGCTTGGCATTCTCTCAACCAGCTTCATGAGGTAGTCACTTGGAATGCATTTCAATTAACAGGTGTGTCTTGTTAAAAGATTTGTGGAAATTCTTTCCTTCTTAATGCGTTTGAGCCAATCAGTTGTGTTGTGACAAGGTAGGGGTGATAAACAGAAGATAGCCCTATTTGGTAAAAGACCAAGTCAATATTATGACAAGAACAGCTCAAATAAGCAAAGAGAAATGACAGTCCATCATTGTTTTAAGACATGAAGGTCAGTCAATCCGGAAAATTTCAAGAACTTTGAAAGCTTCTTCAAGTGCAGTCGCAAAAACCATCAAGCGCTATGATGAAACTGGCTCTCATGAGGACTGCCACAGGAAAGGAAGACTGAGAGTTACCTCTGCTGCAGAGGATAAGTTCATTAGACTTACCAGCCTCAAAAATTGCAGCCAAAATATATGCTTCACAGAGTTCAAGTAAGAGACATATTTCAACATCAACAGTTCAGAGGAGACTGTGTGAATCAGGCCTTCATGGTCGAATTGCTGCAAAGAAACCACTACTAAAGGACACCAATAAGAAGAGACTTTCTTGGGCCAAGACACACGAGCAATGGACATTAGACCGGTGGAAATCTGTCCTTTGGTCTGAAGAGTCCAAATTTGAGATTTTTGGTTCCAACCACCATGTCTTTGTGAGACGCAGAGTAGGTGAACAGATGATCTCTGCATGTGTGATTCCCACCGTGAAGCATGGAGGAAGAGGTGTGATGATGTGGGGGTGCTTTGCTGGTGACACTGTCTGTGATTTATTTAGAAATCAAGACACACTTAACCACAGCATTCTGCAGCGATACACCATTCCATCTGGTTTGGGCTTAGTGGGCCTATCATTTGTTTTTCAACAGGACAATGACCCGAAACACACCTCCAGGCTGTGTAAGTCTATTTGACCAAGGAGAGTGGAGTGCTGCATCAGATGACCTGGCCTCCACAATCACCCGACCTCAAACCAATTGAGATGGTTTGGGATGAGTTGGACCGCAGAGTGAAGGAAAAGCAGCCAACAAGTGCTCAGCATATGTGGGAACTCCTTCAAGACTGTTAGAAAAGCATTCCTCATGAAGCTGGTTGAGAGAATGCCAAGAGTGTGCAAAGCTGTCATTAAGGCAAAGGGTGGCTACTTTGAAGAATCTAAAATATAAAATATATTTTGATTTGTTTAACACTTTTTTGGTTACTACAGTTGAAGTCGGAAGTTTACTTAGGTTGGAGTCATTAAAACTCGTTTTTCAACCACTCCACAAATGTCTTGTTAACAAATTATAGTTTTGGCAAGTCGGATGGGACATCTACCTTGTGCATGACACAGGTGATTTTTCCAACAATTGTTTACAGACAGATTATTTAACTTATAATTCACTGTTTCACAATTCCAGTGGGTCAGAAGTTTACATACACTAAGTTGACTGTGCCTTTAAACAGCTTGGAAAGTTCCAGAAAATGATGTCATGGCTTTAGAAGCTTCTGATAGGCTAATTGACATCATTTGAGTCAATTGGAGGTGTACCTGTGGATGTATTTCAAGGCCTACCTTCAAACGCAGTGCCTCTTTGCTTGACATCATAGGAAAATCAAAAGAAATCAGCCAAGACCTCAGAAAAAAATGTGTAGACCTCCACAAGTCTGGTTCATCCTTGGGAGCAATTTCCAAACGCCTGAAGGTACCACATTCAGCTGTACAAACAATAGTACGCAAGTATAAACACCATGGGACCACACAGCTGTCATACCGCTCAGGAAGGAGACGCGTTCTGTCTCCTAGAGATGAACGTACTTTGGTGCGAAAAGTGCAAATCAATCCCAGAACAACAGCAAAGGACCTTGTGAAGATGCTGGAGGAAACAGGTACAAATGTATCTATATCCACAGTAAAACAAGTCCTATATCGACACGCACCAAAGTACATCTGGCCCTTCATTGGACACTGTGTTAACAAACCTCCAAACGAGCTTCAATGCCATACAACAATCCTTCAGTAGCCTTCAACTGCTCTTAAACACTAGTAAAACTAAATGCATGCTTTTCAATCGAACGCTGCTAGCACCCGCCCACCCGACTAGAATCACCACTCTCGACGGGTCTGACCTAGAGTATGTGGACAACTACAAATATCTAGGTGTCTGGTTAGACTGTAAACTCAACTTCCAGACTCACATAAAGAATCTCCAATCCAAAGTTAAATCTAGAATCGGCTTCCTATTTCGCAACAAAGCCTCCTTCACTCATGCTGCCAAACATGCCCTCGTAAAACTGACTATCCTACCGATCCTTGACTTCGGCGATGTCATTTACAAAATAGCCTCCAACACTCTACTCAGCAAATTGGATGTAGTCTATCACAGTGCCATCCGTTTTGTCTCCAAAGCCCCATACACTACCCACCACTGTGACCTGTACGCTCTTGTTGGCTGGTCCTCACTACATGTTCGTCGTCAAACCCACTGGCTCCAGGCCATCTATAAATCACTGCTAGGCAAATCCCCGCCTTATCTTAGCTCATTGGTCACCATAGCAGCACCCACCCGTAGTCTGCGCTCCAGCAGGTATATCTCTCTGGTCATTCCCAAAGCCAACACCTCCTTTGGCCGCCATTCCTTCCAGTTCTCTGCTGCCAATGACTGGAACGAATTGCAAAAATCTCTGAAGCTGGAGACTCTTTTCTCCCTCAATAACTTTAAGCATCAGTTGTCAGAGCACCTTACCGATCACTGCACCTGTACACAGCCCATCTGAAATTAGCCCACCCAACTACCTCATCCCTATATTGTTATTTATTTTGCTATTTTGCACCCCAGTATCTCTATTTGCACATAATCTCTTGCACATCTAGCATTCCAGTGTTAATACTATTGTAATTATTCTGCACTATAGCCTATTTATTGCCTTACCTCCATAACTTGCTACATTTGCACACACTGTATATATATTTTCTGTTGTATTTCTGACTTTATGTTTTTTTTTACCCCATATGTAACTCTGTGTTGTTTTTATTGCACTACTTTGCTTTATCTTGGCCAGGTCGCAGTTGTAAATGAGAACCTGTTCTCAACTGGCTTACCTGGTTAAATAAAGGTGAAATAAAAAATTAAATAAATAAATAAATAAAAAACCTGAAAGGCCGCTCAGCAAGGAAGAAGCCACTGCTCCAAAACCGCCATAAAAAAGCCAGACAACGGTTTGCAACTGCACATGGGGACAAAGATTGTACTTTTTGGAGAAATGTCCTCTGGTCTAATGTAACAAAAATATAACTGTTTGGCCATAATGACCATCGTTATGTTTGGAGGAAAAAGGGGATCGCTTGCAAGCCGAAGAACACCATCTCAACCGTGAAGCACGCGGGTGGCAGCATCATGCTGTGGGGGTGATTTGCTGCAGGAGGGGCTGGTGCACTTCACAAAAAAGATGGCATCATGAGGAAGGAAAATGATGTGGATATATTGAAGCAACATCTCAAGACATCAGTCAGGAAGTTAAAGCTTGGTCGCAAATGGGTCTTCTAAATGGACAATGACCCCAAGCATACTTCCAAAGTTGTGGCAAAATGGCTTAAGGACAGAAAAGTCAAGGTATTTGAGTGGCCATCACAAAGCCCTGACCTCAATCCTATAGAACATTTGTGGGCAGAATGGGTATAGGGAAAATTTTAGCATCATGTAGAAGCCTAAACCTATCATTGTTACATTGAACTGGGTGAATGGAATATGAATGACAGTCATCCAATATGCTGTAATAGAAATAAGGCCATGCTCATTAAAAAAATAGTTGTCCTCACTCATCTTAAACAGCACCGACCGCTACTGCTGTAAAGATGTTTCTTTTCATTTTTTTTGAGGACAACAACACACCCTCAATTATGATATCAGTGTCCTGAAATGCATTGACATCTAGATTTTATCAACAGCCAAATGTATCATGAAGCCATAGAGTACAGAGAACGTACATTGCTTGTGATCCTGTGAGTATACAATAGAGCTAAAATAGCTTTATAATGGCTGATGTAGCAAGTAATATTTTCCCTGATGTCACTTATGCAACTGCAATAATCTGTTTCCACTTTTAATTGGGCTGGCCAAAGATGTTTAAATGAGAGAAATGCCACCTGGTGGCAACGAATGGAACAACAGGAAAAACACATTCTATAAATAATATTCCATTTGCTATATGATAGAGCCATATAAGAATTATAAGGTAACATGAGTAAATTACATCAGTTATCATTCAGCTGATGCAATCCTGCCAAAAGGGAAATATTACAGTATGCGACCATGACATATATATATAGACGAGGCTTGAACCCCCGTTTGCAGGGTTATGTGTGTTCCATTACAACTTCACCAGATTCCAGAACTATCTGGCATTCTCAGTTAGTTTATATCCTGGACCTTCTCATCAACCATCTCCTCAACGATCACCCTTACACGCTTCTGCATATGTGGGTTGTACTCTGTGGAAAGAGCCACAGGAATTCATTAATGAATTAATTGTGTGTATTATGGTTAACATCACTTGGTCCTCTGTAGCTCAGCTGGTAGAGCACGGCGCTTGTAACGCCAAGGTAGTGGGTTCGATCCCCGGGACCACCCATACGCAAAAATGTATGCACGCATGACTGTGAGTCGCTTTGGATAAAAGCGTCTGCTAAATGGCATATTATTTATTTATTTATATTATTTTGATTATTTCACTGATTCATTCATTTGATTAATTGTTATCCTGCTTGCTCACCTGCCACCACTTCCTGGTCTTGTTGTACTTCCTGGACCTTTTCGACCACGATCACTTTCCTGACCTCCTGTCGGGTCTCCACATGTCTACTTGTAGACATACAGGGGAAGAACACTTATGGTCAGCTAAACTCACTAACACACATCTTGATCTACTAGTTTGCAATGAGGTTCCAATAAACAGCTGTCATTCACTGAACCCACTGTACCTATTACTCCAACTTGCTCCATCCTCCCTCTACACTTTCCGCTCTTTCCATTCCCCCACCTCGCTATCCCCCCATCCCTTCCCCCTCCCTCTCTTTCCTCCTCTCCATTATCCCCTCTCACCTGAGTCCCTCTCCATCCAGCAGCCTCCTGTACTCAGCGATCTCCATCTCCAGCCTCATCTTGATGTCCAGGAGGATCTGGTACTCGGAGGTACTCCCTGCAGCTGGCTCAGCTGGGAGCCATAGCGACCATTTATATCAGTGACACTCTGCTCCAGGTACCCCTTCTAGGAATGTATTTATGTTTGTAAGGGATGGAGAAAGGAGAGGGTAGTAGAAATTGATGAACAGGGAGATGAAGAAGGGTAGAGATAGTTAGATTGGTGCACATAAAGCTGTTAGAACACCTTGACATTACACCACTGTGGAGGTCTGAAAACATCTAACAAACTTTGATTTTGGAGTGTAATGTTCCTTTAAGACCTAAAGGAATTCCATATTTTAGGAACAGAAATAGGGTAAAGAGAAATGCTATATGTTTAGGGATGCTGATTCACTAAGATGGTTTGGCATCATACTTGAGTGAGCAGGCCATGTAGCTCAGTTGGTAGAGAATGGCGCTTGCAACGCCAGGGTTGTGGGTTCATTTCCCACGGGGGGCCAGTATGAAAATGTATGCACTCACTAACTGTAAGTCGCTCTGGATAAGAGCGTCTGCTAAATGACTAAAATGTCAAATGTAATGCAGTTCAGGCTCTGGAAGGTCCTCTTCAGGTCGGTCACCTGAGACTGAGAGGTATTGACCTCTGTGGTGCTGGTGGTGATCTGGTTCTGAAGCACCTCCACCTGACACACACAAACACACACACACACACCGTATTAGTCAAACGTATAGTATCACTACATGTCAATTGTGCCTCTCACAAAACACATTTAGGGACCCGGGCCCACACCCTTCGAGGCCCCCTGTCCTATTTTCAGAGGTTGTATCACATTGCTCTCGAACCACTTGGCAGCATCTCTCTGGTTCTTCGCCACCATGCCCTCATACTGGGTCCTCATCTCCTCCAGCACCTTGCTCATGTCCACTGAGGAAGCACAGTCCATCTCCACATTCACAGCACCACACTGCTGCGGCCGCATCAACTGCATCTCCTAACAACAGGAAAAGGGGGACAAATTGTGCTATAATACCTGGGATTTGTAGTTTACTTATACACAGGGAAGGGCAAAAGCACCTGAAAACAATGAGTTACTGTATATTTGAGTACTAATAACTGTGAAGTTGCCCTAGATTTGTTGTGGGTGAGTTTTGCCCCCTTGTTGCCAAACATGGAAAGGTCTATATAAATACATTCAAGCGCAAAAACATTGCAAAAACTACAGAGGGAGCCATTGTGTCCAAATGAAAAACCACATGTGGCTGTCCTGGAGTATTGACACCTCAGCCAACAGCACAAGAGTTAAGACTTGAGTGTATGAGGAGAAATGAGGAGGTTTCCTCCTCGTGGTTCTTCCTGATGTAGGCCAGCTCCTCCTTCAGCCCCTCAATCTGCATCTCCAGGTCTCCTCTGGTGAGTGTAAAGCTGTCCAGGACTCCTCTCAGACGAGTCACATTCCCTTCCATCGTCATACGCATGTTAGCCTCCGTCTCTAACCTACAAGGGTTGAGGAAAGGAGAGGGCTTGATTACTTCCTCCTCACAACAAACCAAGATACAACTTGCCCAACCATAAACTGATCCATAGCCCCTGCCTACTCCCATAAGCATTTCTGTAGATCTGGGAGGATGGGATCTACTGAATCTAGAACATATAGGCCAAGAGTTACAAACAGAAACAGTACACTCACAGAAGCTGTGTACAGTACAGAGAAGATGTGCACCTACTTCATCTTGAAGTCATCAGCTGCAAGTCTGGCATTATCCACCCGCAGGATTATCTGAGAGTTCTCCACAGACCTGGCATGGATCTAGGAACAGGAGGACAGCCACAGTCAATGGAATGTAATAACAGTGTCAACTATGTACGGGATATAATGTGTTTAGATCAGCAGATCTGGTCCATGTGTACTGTTCATTCATATACAACAGGACACAGTTTTTCAACGGTCAACAAGATAAATACTGAGAGACAACCGGAATTACACCTCTAATCTATCACTTATCTAATTAATTCTAGTGACTCTCTTCTTTCACAAACCTGTTGGCATCCTCTCAATCCTATCCCCACCTCCCTTCCCACATGGGCACAGACGCCAATTCAACGTCTATTCCACGTTGGTTCAACATAATTACATTGAAATGACATGGAAACAATGTTGATTCAACCAGTGTGTGCCCAGTGGGTTGCTACATTAAGACTACATTACCCAGAAGTACCTTGTTGCGGATGTCTGTGATGGTGGCATAGAACCCACTGAGGTCCTTCTTGTGAGTCGGTGATCTCATCTCGTAGAACTCTTTGATCTGCAGCTCCAACTTACTATTGGCTGCCTCTAGAGAGCGCACCTGTGTACAAAGGGAGTGGAAGGAATCAGTTCAGTTCATGGGTCTATCCAAAATAGGACCTATGGGTGCCATTTGGGGCGCATTCCATCACGTTATGTGAATCAGTGCACTCCCATAACATAATCCCCAACATAATGGAATTTAAAATAAATGATCAAATCCTGCTATGTCATTGTCCTCATTATGTATTTAGGAACGTGTGTTTATAATAGTAATACAGATATGTATTTTAATAATAGTGAGACTTTTCCTTGAAGATTTACAGGCAAACTAGAGGTTACTGTTTCTTCTCAATAGCAATTAGAAAAGTTAATGATGGAATAAATAGTTTTTTAAAAGTTAAAAGTTACTGCACACAGAGTGAGTCCATGCAGCTTATTATGTGACTTGTTAAGCATATTTTTACTCCTGAACTTATTTAGGTTTGCCATAACAAAGGGGTAAAATACTTATTGACTCAAGACATTTCAGCTTTTCACTTTTAATGAATTTGTAAAAATGTCTAAAAACATATTTCCACTTTAACGTTATGGGGTATTTTGTGTAGGCCAGTGACACAAAATCTAAATTGTATCAATTTCAAATTCAGGCTGGAACACAACTAAATGTGGAAAAAGTTAAGGGTTATGAATACTTTCTGAAGAATCTGTAAGCAGACATTTTTATTTTTTACCTCAAAGCCACAAAAGTACAAATCATTCATACACGGTGGACCCACAAGACGACGTGATGAATGATCCACATGCCTCGCAATGTAAACTTATCCCCATCAAGACTTCACTGTCGCAATCCTCAAACCACCACCCATTGAAACCCCAAAGCCCCCTCATTCAGCCTAGACTATTTTTTGGCACCGAGTGACGAGAGGTATTTCCAGGGAAACTAAGACACCATTACGTGCCTAATCACTGCTACTTTTACTGCTTTCTTTGGTTCTATTATCACAGGTACATATATTTATGTTCTGCCTGGATTTGTCTTTGGCCTACGTCCAATTCCTTCCAAATGTCATTTGGAATGCCTGTGTGTCTTGGCTATTATGATAAAGCAGGTATGGAGGGGAGTGGTATACCTCCTTTACTGGAAGTTACACCAGTAAAAAAGAGGGACACAGCACAGACTGGGCCAGCACAATTTGGAGGGCTGGAGGTGGAAGAACACTAACAAAATAGGTGTATTTTGAATCTAGGACATCAACAATCTTACGTGCTTTTTTGCTTTAATGATCAGTTTCTCCGTAACTCTCTCTTCCACACCCACATCTCAAAAACTGAATGAACAACATCTCGCACGCACCTCAATTACCCCAGTTACCACACACACACACCTCCAATCTTCATAGGAAAGAGCCTCCCTATGCATTATCATCACCCTTGGAGTGCCAGAAACTTACAGACTGGCTTGCAGTTTTTCTATATAAATCAGTTGATACTTTACATTACTGTGAAGTTCACCATGAAAAGAGACATCAGGTCCCATGTTAAACCATTATCTTTCGTTTCCTATTTCCATAACAGCATATCATTTTGGCTGTGGTATCCTGATAACAATTACAGTATATTTTTAAATGTATTTTTTATTGACAAGCTTCATTGACAACATTCAAAATTGATATAATATCTGTATGAATTGAATAAAAACATGTTTTACAGCTTTTAAAGACTATATTATATACAGAAGCTACTGTCTTAACTATTTAGAAAATCTATAGGTAAACAACTCTGATGTTGGTCCCAGTCAATGATGCCCTCTTTAGTCCAGATAAGAGTGGAGGATGTACGTCATCACACACTGTACACTTAACCCTTCCTCATCGGTTGTTTAGGTTACGCCTTAACGATATCAAAGTCATAATCATTTTACAACTAGGTCTATATTAAGAACAACAGTAATGAGAACAACAGTAATGATATGGTGCCTTTGTGTTTCAAATGTGTTTCTAAGTGATGGACCACTTGCCACTTTTTCCATGGCATTTTCAATGATCGATCCATGGTTTTCGTTGCATGTCAATGCAAGTGGAAGTTAGAGTTGGTGGACCTTGGCCTTGGATACAGGTTTTATGACAGGGTTGTAGACTTCTGTAACAACAACCACTATTGAACATCAAACTGAATTTTACTTTATTGTCTCACATTTCCAGGTGAACGATTAGAATATTGATGCGCCCCACCTGAATGCAGAATGGCACCAAGTATCCATTACGCATGGCGTTTCCATCATCTTTTTCAATCAATCAAAAGATCTATCTTGGACATTGTTATCAGACATTGCTCTTTGACCATATTGGTTACATAGACCTTTGTGTATAAAAGACCTGACATAAAGAACTGGCAATATCATTCGCACTTGCTGACTTCATTTTGTACAGACTGTTACATACAATCACCTCTCTTTGAAGGTAATTGACGCTCACTTTCACACACAAAATTGCTTTTTGCATTTCCTACTTTTAATCATCTAAAGCTATATTGTTAGAAAACTATTATTCTGCGTCCAGGCATGGCAATGAGTGGATTGTTGGTGTGCGCCCTCATGGCAGCGCTAGTGGGGGTTGGTTTGACATCGCCCGTATCCAAGTCGGATGACAACACCAAACAGGGTGGGATACTGCCACAGCTACTGGCCAGGGGGGAGGCAGTGAGGAATGCTGCGGAGAACGTCGCTAGGCGGGAGCAAGACACTCAAATGAGCATGGCACGGATGGAGAGGATGGCGCACCTGTCGGAGGACCAGCGCGAGTTCATGTCCAAGAAAATCATGCAGGCCATCTCAGGTACATGGTGGTGTCGAGTTGAGTTAAGTGTGTGTGTGTGTGTGAGAGAGAGAGAGAGAGAGAGAGAGAGAGAGAGAGAGAGAGAGAGAGAGAGAGAGAGAGAGAGAGAGAGAAGTGTATCGTCGTTCGCTTGAGCACTTTAAACGCACATTGAACTTTTCTGTTTGGTTCATGTAGGTTTGTATTGTTCGCAGAGATGATGAACGAGTGTCCGGACCGAGACTACCAAGGATGGGTAGACTTTGGACGGCGAAGTGCAGAGTAGAGACGTACCAGAGGCCAACTGAGGAACGTCTGCCTGCACTGGCGTTACTCAGGAATATTTACATTGGTTTATGTCATTTGATTTTTGCTTTTAATCCAAGTGTCATAATAAACATGTTTGCAGTATGTATGTCTACGGACTTTCTTGTTTTTGTTTAGGACATGGGCCGGTTTCCACGGACACAGAATATACATTGAGTGTACTTTTTAGTCTTGGACAAGGCTTAATGTGTCCGGGAAACCGGCCCATCGAGTAGAAAAATAACACACATTCACGTGTGCCTGATGGAAATACAATGTACTTTTTAATTTACAGGTGGTACAATTTATACACACATACAACTCAGCGATTATAACACATACTTCAGCAAAGAGTAGTCCATTTCAACATCTGAAATATATGCATTGCTGTTTGGTTCATTTTCTTCTGAACACAAATTGTCGTAATTTGCTATCATTTTCCGTTTTGATCTTCAGTATCCTACGCCTTTTATATACAATTGATTATCCAGACAGCCCAAAAAGTATTTTAAAAAAGCATGCAGTCCTTGATAATTTGGTTTTTCTACCTTTCTTTTTTCCGGTGACACTTTGCTTGTATTTCTTTTTCCTCGTAAGGTATCCCCCTTAGTGCAATCACTGGAGGAATTCACTTTCAATGCCCAACTTAATTTTTTCATACAGCTAACTTTTATTATTCCTGATGACATTAAATAAATTTGTACAGCATGGTAGACTACCTGAATGCTTTTGGTGAGGTTCGAATAAATGCACAAGTTCACAATGACTGACATATTTGACAGCATTTCGAAGTAAAGCATTTTACAATGACTTGCAGCAGGTGATGTTGTGTGATGCCATACAAACGCACAGTACTGCTAGTGCTAAATGAGGACATTTGGGAAAGAGCAGAGTAGTATACCTCAGTGAATGTCAATAATGTCACAAACTTTCAGTAAGTTCAGTCAGTGTATCAGTCTCTCCACCATTCTGTAATGGGGAGTGATTGAAGTGTTAGTGGTTTTACCACAGTAAAGTGAATGTGGTTAATACCCACAAATGCTTCATTTTCTAATAGCAGCTATATATTGCAAAAGGACATACTGAATTCCAGTGCATCTTGTTTTTTTTTAAGTGTGACTAACTAACTGCTGTGGTCAGTTTGGTGGTTCTTAAATAACGATACCTTGAATCTTTCCCAACATAATGAAAAGGTCATGTCATTGTATTTGATGGTATTAACAAATTATTTTAGAAAACATATGGTGGGGTCCTTTCTAAAAAAAAAAACACCACGAGAAGCACCATTCCCTTACTTTCATACCGTGTAAAACCATCGACACCCACGAAACACAGGTAGAAAAAAGCAACGCATGTTTCTCAACTTTTTATTTTATAAAAAAACAAAAACCCTTCCGCGTGTTCAAGCCAGCCGGAGCGGTGATCAGGTGATTCTCCTGAGAATGATCATGATGTCACACATTGTCGTGGAGACCTAGTATCTACAATACAGGAGTCCATTACAAAAAGAAGAGCGACTGTAGACGTAACAGAAACTCAATATGGCTCTATGGTTCTCCCGAGTCTCCATTTTACAATGTATTGCTGTGGGCCCGAAACACAAAATGGCGGTACAGTGGCATAGCCAGCATGTGGATTGAAGTCAATGACGATTGAGGAGGAAGGGGAGAAGGAGCGGGGAGGGAGTTCTCCCAGTTGTTCTCAGACTCTAGGTGGATATCTGTATTGCCTGACTGCTTCTCTCTCCTCTCCGTTCTCTCTCCAGTCCACCACCCCTCGGGCCGCCACCTTGTGAAGTCCCAGACTCCTCAGCTTCTCTACCAGGTTGAAGCTGAAAATGTTCCTTCTCCCTTCTTCCTCCATCTTGAATGTACCTCCATCCCGATCTTCCTCTACCGTTGTGGGGTGTGTGTGGGCTGTGAGTGGGGTCAGTTGGTGGTAAGGGTAGGGGACGGTGGAGCCGGAGATGCCCTGCTCCTCCAGCAGCCTCAGGAGTCCTAGTGATAGAGGAGGTGCTGGGGTGGAGGTGGAGTGGTGGCCACCGCCCTGGCTAGGGTCAAAGATCAGCCCACAATGCTGCTGATTGGAGGAGGAGGGCGACTTGGTGCTCAGATGCTCACAGCTCCCACAAGCGGACAGGCTGCGAGAGCAAAGGCTGCAAATACAGGAAAAGAGGAAAAGACCAATCAGACACAGCAGTGCTGTTATCACACATCCAATGAGATACTCAGCTTGTCATTTGCCTACTTAAACATACAAAATAAACACATAGCTACAGTGGGGAAAAAAAGTATTTAGTCAGCCACCAATTGTGCAAGTTCTCCCACTTAAAAAGATGAGAGAGGCCTGTAATTTTCACCATAGGTACACGTCAATTATGACAGACAAAATGAGAAAATAAAATCCAGAAAATCACATTGTAGGATTTTTAATGAATTTATTTGCAAATTATGGTGGAAAATAAGTATTTGGTCAATAACAAAAGTTTCTCAATACTTTGTTATATACCCTTTGTTGGCAATGACACAGGTCAAACGTTTTCTGTAAGTCTTCACAAGGTTTTCACACACTGTTGCTGGTATTTTGGCCCATTCCTCCATGCAGATCTCCTCTAGAGCAGTGATGTTTTGGGGCTGTCGCTGGGCAACACAGACTTTCAACTCCCTCCAAAGATTTTCTATGGGGTTGAGATCTGGAGACTGGCTAGGCCACTCCAGGACCTTGAAATGCTTCTTACGAAGCCACTCCTTCGTTGCCCGGGCAGTGAGTTTGGGATCATTGTCATGCTGAAAGACCCAGCCACGTTTCATCTTCAATGCCCTTGCTGATGGAAGGAGGTTTTCACTCAAAATCTCACGATACATGGCCCCATTCATTCTTTCCTTTACACGGATCAGTCGTCCTGGTCCCTTTGCAGAAAAACTGCCCCAAAGCATGATGTTTCCACCCCCCTGCTTCACAGTAGGTATGGTGTTCTTTGGATGCAACTCAGCATTCTTTGTCCTCCAAACACGACGAGTTGAGTTTTTACCAAAAAGTTCTATTTTGGTTTCATCTGACCATATGACATTCTCCCAATCCTCTTCTGGATCATCCAAATGCACTCTAGCAAACTTCAGACGGGCCTGGACATGTACTGGCTTAAGCAGGGGGACACGTCTGGCACTGCAGGATTTGAGTCCCTGGCGGCGTAGTGTGTTACTGATGGTAGGCTTTGTTACTTTGGTCCCAGCTCTCTGCAGGTCATTCACTAGGTCCCCCCGTGTGGTTCTGGGATTTTTGCTCACCGTTCTTGTGATCATTTTGACCCCACGGGGTGAGATCTTGCGTGGAGCCCCAGATCGAGGGAGATTATCAGTGGTCTTGTATGTCTTCCATTTCCTAATAATTGCTCCCACAGTTGATTTCTTCAAACCAAGCTGCTTACCTATTGCAGATTCAGTCTTCCCAGCCTGGTGCAGGTCTACAATTTTGTTTCTGGTGTCCTTTGACAGCTCTTTGGTCTTGGCCATAGTGGAGTTTGGAGTGTGACTGTTTGAGGTTGTGGACAGGTGTCTTCTATACTGATAACAAGTTCAAACAGGTGCCATTAATACAGGTAACGAGTGGAGGACAGAGGAGCCTCTTAAAGAAGAAGTTACAGGTCTGTGAGAGCCAGAAATCTTGCTTGTTTGTAGGTGACCAAATACTTATTTTCCACCATAATTTGCAAATAAATTCATTAAAAATCCTACAATGTGATTTTCTTGATTTTTTTCTCTCAATTTGTCTGTCATAGTTGACGTGTACCTATGATGAAAATTACAGGCCTTTCTCATCTTTTTAAGTGGGAGAACTTGCACAATTGGTGGCTGACTAAATACTTTTTTTCCCCACTGTATAAGCTTAGCAGCATTAGTAACAGTGCATCATTAGTTAAGAGTGGTTAGTTAGTTTCGTTGCCTGTAAGGGTGGGTTAGAGATGGTGTTAGTCAGTTCGATAGTCAGCCTGAGAACTGAAAAGAGGATTGCCGTTGGGTCGTGCAGTTTACCTGGAAGAATCTGGAAGGGATCAGGAAGTGTTGTCCAAGTTAGCATGCCAAGCAAGTGAGTGACATGTTTTTTATGAAGTAGATTCAAGATAATGGACCAAATCCTTAATAGAGAAGCAGGCATTAAGATGTTGGAATGGGAAACCTGTGTGTATTAAAGTTTGAGTTACATGTGTGTATCTTAAATTAGGATTTGGCCCCAATAATCTAATACTAAACCTCAAAGTCATTTAAATAGACACAAGAACATCAATTTGTTTTATGCATGGAAAGTTGAAGCATTGTCATAGCTGCGAGTGCATTCATTCCATGACTTTGTAGTAGTGTTTGTTCAAGGCTCAGCATGGGGATATGATCAATAATTTTACTTAGGGGTTGGGTGGGGTCAGAGTTAGAAGGGGAGTGGTTTAGAAAAGTTAGGGGATAAATATATAATTTTCCTGCATCATTCCCAAGATGTCCATGCCTGTTGGATCTTACTTTGCCTATGAAGCCCACTTTAGAGCTGAAGAAAGTGCTTGGACCAGCGTTTCCTACCACTGAGGGGAGAGACATGTGGTAAGGAGAGAGGGATTGAGTAAGGGAGGAGAGAGAAGGACTGCTATACACACAAAGTAGCAAGGTACTTTCGAGGAGAGAAATGGGGCAGCACAGCGAAGCTGCTATTGTTTTCAGAGTGGTGTATTGTAAATACCTTTTCACGTTATTACTAATATTGGTCTTTGGTTTAATGAATGAATGAATTAACGTTTGAATGAATACCAAAAGGCAAATTAATGAAAAATAAATGGATTTCACTTCATTTTACAGTCCACTACCTGGGGATAAAAGGCAGAATCTACAGCACACCCAAAACCGATTAGTGAAGGTGCTGGAGGCAAAATGGACAACTGGAGAAACAGGGAAAAGTCTCTGCACACTTCCATTCAGATGCACATTTCATTTAATAGTAGCTGAGCTTTAGGTCAGTCGACCATCAACAGTCCACTGCCTGGTAATTACTTATGTTGCTTTGGATTAATTTCAAACACCATTTAGTACCATACCATTTAGTACCAGGTTACCTATTATTTTGACGTCTTTGATGAAACTTCCAGGAAGTATTCATTGTCACCATATATACGTTCTTAGTAAATACCAGACAAAAAACATGTAACTTTTTGCACTTGACTGTACGCTGCTTTCTTGGCCAGGTCTCCTTCGAAAAAAATATCTCAAGGGCCTTCCTGGTTAAATAAAGCATACAAAATATATATATGTGAAACCGGACAGTAAAATAAAGTGTTACCAATGAATAGTTGTGTGTGAGTGATTCCCAGATCTTACCTGGTGGAGAAGGAGGGGAGCAGGAGGGAGGGGTGGTGGCCCCGACAGGTGGTGACGGTGTGGGTGGGAAGGGTCTGGGGGAGGTTGGGGCCGGAGGATAGAGGAGTG
Organism: Coregonus lavaretus; assembly: GCF_964263955.1. NCBI lineage: Eukaryota > Metazoa > Chordata > Actinopteri > Salmoniformes > Salmonidae > Coregonus > Coregonus lavaretus. Next base: position 4,539,500 of record NC_139993.1, on the reverse strand, counting down.
ACTGTGGATGATGGACACACTTTACACAACTACACACCAACACAAAAACACACACACAACAACAAACACATACACAACTACTCACAATGGATGAGGAAAATCCCAGAGCCACCCACCAAATGACACGGATGGGAGAATGTACGATATACAACGACAGTATGAGTTGGAATGACTCAAACTGTTTAGTAACATCACACCTACCACACAGGTGAACTTAGGGGGATATGGACCACAGTAGACATGTTATCCAAATAGAAGGTTCCAGTGTCAATGCCTGATCGTTCTCCCTTACCCAATCTGACGGACCTAAAGAGTTCCGTTGGAGGGAGAAGGGAAAACGATCAGATTTTCACACCAGACTAGAGGGACCAGAGGAATGAGTGTGTACTGTGTGTGTATGAGTGAATGTCTTCACTCACAATTGAGACCCTATCAACCGTATCTACTAAATTCAACTAAACACTACCCTGTGGCCTCTTTTCTTACCCATGGCTCCGGCAGCCAGGCTGTGGGAGAGCTGTGATAGGTCAGGCTCGTCCTCCTCCAGGTCGTTGAGGCTGTAGACGTGTTGGAGGTCGATCTCCAGCTCCCGGAAGTCTTTGGTGAGGACCCCCGGACGAGGGTGCAGGATGCCTCCCAGGTTGGGCTTGGCCAGCTGCTGCCAGTGGTGCAGGGTCACTGAACCTGGCGTGGAGAGGAAGGGCGATATAGTTAGCATTGTTGTATGTTGGGAATAACACATTTATTTATTTATTAATAAACTGTATTTCTCTAATCATGCATATTTTTCATATTAAAAGAAGGAAAAAATTGTAAAGAGTGTCTACTTTCAGCTTTAGAGACTACATTCATAGTTTCACCTGTAATTGAGTCTAGCAACCTTAGGCAAGTTACCATAAAACTGACAGTCGAGTTACCGCACACCTAATATCTCAGCAAAGAACACAAAACAGGGTCTCCCCCTCCCTCCTCACCTTCCAGGGGCTTGACAATCTGCAGGCGATCGGGTAGGTAGGAGCGCGAGCCCCCCGATCCGGCCGAGGAGTGCAGCGAGCTGCCATTGGAGTAGTTGGTGCCTGTCGACGCCACCGAGCTGGACACCAGGCTGTCGTTGGGCGTAAGGAACCCGCTGGAGCCCAGCTCGCCCACCTCCTCACCCTCCTCGCTGCACCCCTGGTAGGCGGCGGCCAGGGCGCGGAGTTTGCGTTCGCGCTCCACCTCAAAGAAGGGGCGCTCTGAGGCATGGCTCTGCTGGCGGTCAGATAAACAGCGGAGCGCAGCTTCTAGGTCCTGGCCTCCAGGCATGCCCGGCATCCCCAGACGCTTAAGGCCACTAACACTGAGATCAGAGAGAGATAGAGGAAGGTTAGTGATAGACTATACACTGTTGATGCACAAACACTCAAGAGTAGAGGTAGAACAGGTTTAGAATACAAATGCACTGTTGTTATTAGTACACATAGACCAGAGAAATAGAAGCTGTATGTTTGAACATGTAGGAGTGAAAGAAGTCCATTAATATACTATGAAAAAGCATTTCACTGTTAGTCTATGCCTGTTGTCTGCGAAGCATGTGACAAATACAATTTGATTTGATTTGATGTGAAAAGTAAATACCCTGTGTGTCTGCTGTCTGTGTAGACTCTGTATGAGAGTTAATGTAATTCAAACATACAGTACCAGTCAAAAGTTTGGACACACCTACTCATTCAAGGGTTTTTCCTTATTTTTACATTTTTTTTACATTGTAGAATAAAAGTGAAGACATCAAAACTATGAAATAACACATATGGAATCATGTAGTAACCAAAAACGTGTTAAACAAATCAAAATATATTTGAGATTTGAGATTCTTCAAATAGTCACCCTTTGCCTTGATGACAGCTTTGCACACTCATGGAATTCTCTCAACCAGCTTCACCTGGAATGCTTTTCCAACAGTCTTGAGGAGTTCCCACATATGTTGAGCACTTGTTGGCTGCTTTTCCCTCACTCTGCCGTCCGACTCATCCCAATCCATCTCAATTGGGTTGAGGTCAGGGGATTGTGGAGGCCAGACCTTGGCCAGGCCTTGGTAAAATAGCCCTTACACAGCCTGGAGGTGGGTTGGGTCATTGTCCTTTTGAAAAACAAATGATAGTCCCACTAAGCCCAAACCAGATGGGATGGCGTATCACTGCAGAATGCTGTGGTAGCCATGCTGGTTAAGTGTGCCTTGAATTCTAAATAAATCACAGACAGTGTCACCAGCAAAGCACCCCCACACCATAACACCTCCTCCTCCATGCTTTACGGTGGGAACTACACATGTGGAGATCATCCGTTCACCCACACCGCGTCTCACAAAGACATGGCGGATTGAACCAAAACCTCTAATTTGGACTCCAGACCAAACAACACATTTCCACCGGTCTAATGTCCATTGCTCGTGTTTCTTGGCCCAAGCAGGTCTCTTCTTCTTATTGGAGTCCTTTAGTAGTGGTATCTTTGCAGCAATTCGACCATGAAGGCCTGATTCACACAGTCCCCTCTGAACAGTTGATGTTGAGATGTGTCTGTGACTTAAACTCTGTGAAGCATTTATTTGGGCTGCAATTTCTGAGGCTGGCAACTCTAATGAACTTATCCTCTGCAGCAGAGGTAACTCTGGGTCTTCCATTCCTTTGGCGGTCCTCATGAGAGACAGTTTTATCATAGCTCTTGATGGTTTTTTCGACTGCACTTGAAGAAACTTTCAAAGTTCTTGAAATGTTCCGTATTGACTGACCTTCATGTCTTAAAGTAATGATGGATTGTCGTTTCTCTTTGCTTATTTGAGCTGTTCTTGCCATAAAATGGACTTGGTCTTTTACCAAATAGGGATATCTTCTTCTTAACTTTTATGAAGGCACACCTGTTAATTGAATTGCATTTCAGGTGACTAACTCATGAAGCTGGTTGAGAGAATGCCAAGAGTGTGCAAAGCTGTTATCAAGGCAAAGGGTGGCTACTTGAAGAATCTCAAATATAAAATATATCTTGATTTGTTTAACACTTTTTTGGTTACTACATGATTCCATATGTGTTATTTCATAGTTTTGATGTCTTCACTATTATTCTACAATTCTATGCTGTGGAAATGTACATGCCGCCTAAAGGTGGGTGGAGCAAAGTCCTTTGCGCGGATGCATATAAAAAGGCGGTGTGTGTTTTTGGCGCCAGAGCGCTCTCATTGATCCCTTGCAGACTGGAGAATTGTTTAATTCATCCTTAACTAGAGTCTTACACCCTCTGGGGATTATTAAAAGTTTGAGTATTAGAGATAAAAATTCTCGTGACAGTATCAAAACATTTCTACAGCATTGAAGGTCCGCAAGAACACAGTGGCCTCCATCATTCTTAAATGGAAGAAGTTTGGAACCACCAAGACTTTTCCTAGAGCTGGTCGCCCGGCCAAACTGAGAGAAGAGAGAAGGGCCTTGGTCAGGGAGGTGACCAAGAACCCAATGGTCACTCTGACAGAGCTCTAGAGTTCTTCTGTGGAGATGGGAGAACCTTCCAGAAGGACAACCATCTCTGCAGCACTTCACCAATCAGGCCTTTATGGTAGAGTGGCCAGACGGAAGCGACTCCTCAGTAAAAAGGCACATGACACCCAGCTTGGAATTTGCCAAAAGGCACCTAAACACTCTCAGACCATGAGGAACAAGATTCTCTGGTTCGATGAAACCAAGATTGAACTCTTTGGCCTGAATTCCAATTGTCAAGTCTGGAGGAAACCTGGCACCATCCCTACGGTGAAGCATGGTGGTGGCAGCATCATGCTGTGGGGATGATTTTCAGCGGCAGGGACTGGAAGACTAGTCAGGATCGAGGGAAAGATGAACGGAACAAAGTACAGAGAGATCCTTGATGAAAACCTGCTCCAGAGCGACTGGGGTGAAGGTTCACCTTCAAACAGGACAACAACCCTAAGCACACAGCCAAGACAACGCAGGAGTGGCTTCGGGACAAGTCTCTGAATGTCCTTGAGTGGCCCAGCCAGAGCCCGGACTTCAACCCGGTCTCTGGAGAGACCTGAAAATAGCTGTGCAGCGACGCTCCTCATCCAACCTGACAGAGCTTGAGAGGATCTGTACAGAAGAATGTGAGAAACTCCCCAAATACAGGTGTGCCAAGCTTGTAGTGTCTCGAGGCTGTAATCGCTGCCAAAGGTGCTTCAACAAAGTACTGAGTAAAGGGTCTGAATACTTATGTAAATGTGATATTTCAGTCATTTATTTTTAATACATTTGCAAAAATTTCTAAAAACCTGTTTTTGCTTTGTCATTATGGGGTATTGTGTGTAGATTGATGAGGGGGGAAAAAACTATTTTATCAATTTTAGAATAAGGCTGTAATGTAACAAAATTTGGAAAAAGTCAAGGGGTCTGAATACTTTCCAAAGGCACTGTATATATACACACATACACTGTTGCCAGTCTCACCTGTTGTCCTCAGTGTGTGCCACCTCTGCCAGCCTCGATATGGCACTAGGTGGTTTGTCCTCCAAGGTGAGGCTGGTGCTGTCTGAGCCGTAGTAGCTGGTACGGGGGGTGGAGGCGCGGCTGGAGCGCAGCGACATGGGGCTGGAGCCGGGCACCTGGCCGGGGGAGTGGCACCGCGACCGCAGCCTCGACGCTTGGTTCACCACCTTCACCGTCTCAAACACGCGCCACGGATGGTTCCTTTGGCAACCATAGATAAACCATATAGATTAGTGGTGGTGACAAAGTTTATGTCAGTGTATTTGTGCTTGAATATTAGATCTTCTTTAGTGTAATTTTGGAAACATTTTAAACATTGTATTTGACTTATTGTATATTTTTGATGAATAGATGTGCTTTGTTATGTCATGCTGTTTTCGTTCAATCAAACATACTTGGTAACATTTCACCTTTGGCACATAACTGACATACCGGTATTCTCATCCAACTGAGCTTAACAGGTTGGAAAAAGCACATTGTCACCGGTGTTTTATGTTTTCACAGTGACATCATCACTCACTTGTACTCGGACGGGGCAGGGACGTCCAGGCCCTTGCGGAAGGTGCCCTCTATCTCTGCTGCCAGGGAGTCCATGGGGAACACGGCTGATAGGGCGCTGTAGCGCTGCACCGTGCTGTTGGGCATGCTCTTGTTGCGCAGGTTCTTAATGTCCTCTCTGGCCTCCCGTAGCATGTCCTCGCACTCTGAGTACTTGTCCTGCAGGTAGTTTAGCTACAGCCAGGGAATGCCAGAGGTCAGTTAAACACACACTACTACTGCAGTTAAGTACAAGCTTGCCTTGAGGGACAGATCTAGGGTCAGCTTCCCCAAATCCTTGCCTTAACAATAAGGGGGAAAATCCAAAAACCAACCTTAGATCAGTGTTAAAGAGCAACATTATCCTACTTGTTATAGATAGCTCATTGGAGGGTAATGAGCTGTGGATTGTGGGTAGAGTGTGAGGGCGGGTCTTACCTCTGATTTGAGCTGTGATTGGCTCTCCCGCGAGGCACTCAGGTGCTGGGTTAGCTCTTCGTTGTCAGTGGTGAGCTAGAGGAACAGAGTGGAGAGTTAATACCATGATCGTATCAGTGATACTGTAGATACCAACTTCAGTGCATATGTAAATATTTGATGTACTCCATTATAGAAGTGTTCGGTGTGGGGGAGTCTTGAGTCTTTTGTCCTTGTGGAACCTCAAGGCATGAGAGGAGTGCCACGTCAACTCTGATGTGTGTGTGTCCGTGTACTGCATGCTTGTGTGTGTGTGGGTTTGTATTTAGGTGTGTGTGTATGTGTGTGCGTTGTTGTGTCTGTGATCACTCACCCCTTTGCAGCGTGCCTGCAGGTCGACTATCTGTCCAAGCAGGGAACTGATCTCCTCCTGCTGCCTGAGAGTGTCCTCCACCTTACGGGCCAACTCATCAGACAGGTCCACCACCTGCTTATTCACAGAGGCTGGGGGTGGAGGTAGAAAAAAAGATTGAGGGAGAGAAAGAGAGAACGAGACAGAGAGAGAAAAAGAGGAGGGAGAGAGAGACAGGGAGAGGGTTAGTATGAATACATAGTACAAACACATACTGTTTTCACTGTATTCACCCACTCACCAGTTCACTCTCCCCTCAGGAACACAGTAATACTGTATACATTATCAAATATGTATAGTAGTACACTGTAGTACATTATAGTATACTTACTGAGTTCCTCCACACACACCATCATCAGCTCCTGCTCTTGTTCCTCATAGTTAGCAGTCTCTGACGTCAGTTCATTGGCCTGTGGAGTAACAACATCAATGGCATTAGCAAGGTTCCTATCCACTTCAATGAATCTGGTGTATAGTACAGTAGCCATCATTTGCGATTAGCAAGTTTCCCATCCACTTCAATGACTTCAGGTATTTAGAAGTAGCCAGTGTTACACACCTCACAGCGTAGTTTGAGGTTCTCCTCCTCCAGACCTTTGAGTTTCTGTTGTATGAAGTCATAATTGACACGGTTACTGAGTGAGTTAGACGACTCGTTCCTCTTCATTCTGAAAACAAGGAGAGAGGGAGAAGGCGGTCAGAATTAAGTCTTACGTTTACCTGTCAAAGTTGTGTTGATATGCCTGAGAGGATGTACGACGTGTATGTGTACTCTGCAGTGTGTGTGTGTGTGTGTGTGTGTTTGTGTGTACTCACAGTGAGTGTGAGTCGGAGGCGTTCTCGATCTCCTCTGTGCTGGCATACAAGTGGAGCAGGTCGTCTCTCATTGAAAGCTCATGACGCAGCTGGGCTATCTGGTGAATGGGAAACAGGAACCAGGGTCAGAGTACTGAACTAGGATCTATCATGTACAGTGGTGCCCAGTCCTTTTTTTCTTTTTCTTTTTTTTCTTTTTAGGGGGTAGATCAGCTTTAATATTGCAGATAGATTGTAACTTCCATCAATGTAATTGTCTGCATCACTTCCAATCCCCCATATTGTTTCTCGCAAATATATATATATACATATATATACATATACACATACATACATATATATACACATACATACACACATACATACACATACACACACATATCCTTTTTTTTATTTTTATATTTCCCTTTATTACTTTCCAACCCCACCACCCCTTCCCCAATTGGAGTCAACCAGTGAACAACAATGCCTAGGCCTCTACTTTCAGCTTATACATACTATATACATTTTACGGACACAGTCAATTTGACAATAATTCTAATTTGTTTGTTTTTACTCCTGAACTTCCTCTACTCTCAAACTCTCAGAACATATTCATGATGTCCATCCGGTTTGCTTCTTTATGCCATATCTTTCTAACTGTGCTCTTTCACAAAAGCTCTCAACCTATAACCTATATACTTATTATGGACACAGTATGCTTACATTATTAGTTATCTTGTTGTTATTAGTTGTTGTTAGTTGTTATTAGTCCCATCCTTCAACACCACCCATCTATCTTTTAACACCATCCAAATTGGATTTCTATTTGCCATATATTTTTCAACTGTACTGTGATGTTTTACAAAAGTTCTGAACCCTTCCATTCTCATTGTTTCTACAGATTGTAAATTGAAAATAAACATTTTTGCTAAAAGTATTATTATATTATTGATTGATTGACTATGACTTTTCAGATCACCCAGTAATGCTATCTGCAAGGTTAGCTCCAGGTAAATATTGCAATCCTTTAGCCATTCCTGGACCTGTGTCCAAAAACAAGCTACAAATGGACAGTACCAAAACAAATGATCTAATGATTCTGTCTCTTCGCAGCAAAATCTGCAGAGCTGGGAAGATTGTATCCCCCATATAAATAACATTCTATTGGTAGCAAGAATTTTATATAATAATTTAAATTGAACAATTCTAAGTTTTGAATCTGGCGTCGTTTTTCGTATCAGTTTATAAACACTATGCCATGGGATCAGTACGTCAAAAATCTCTTCCCAACTATTTTGCAATCTATATGGGATGGCTGTCAATCCTTTGGTCCTTAAATGAAACTGGTATACTTTTTATTTATCACAGTTTTCTTTAACCAATTATGTTCTTTAATGCAAGGCCGACAGACAAGTTCCTTACTTTTTCCCCCTTCCACTTTCCTCTTCCATTTTTGCAGTAATGCTGCAATTATTTGGTTGTAATTTGGTCCCCATTCCTGGTCTGGGCGAGAGTTACCGGGTGTGCAGGCTTTTGATCCTGCCTAGCATTTATGCAATGATTCAACTGATAAAAGGTCTAAATAAAAATTGAACCAGTTGTGTTAATGCCGGGCTGGAACAAAAGACTGCATTCGCTGTAAATTTCATATTCCAGGACCAGAATGAGTGTGTATTTTCTCTTGCTAAAAGCTATGTTCCAGCACTACTGTATTCTGTCTGTAATACGTGAGATAAATCAAAGTAGGGCTACAGTGATGGTTTCATACCTCTTCCTTAGCGATCTCCAGCTGTTCGTCCATTAACTCATTCCGTGCCGTTAGATCCCGATTCTGCTTGAGCAGCGATTGGCCGATCCGGGCCGCCAATTCGAGGTCCCGCTCTTTCTGCAAGACGACAATGGTTTGATGAGGATGTTCCTCATTCTGTGATGTAGTTACAGTTTCTAGTAGAATACTTGTTTATCATTCTAGCAACATGGTTATGTCTGATGACTATCGTAATTTGCTCAAATGTATAATATATTCAGTTACACATTATTCAATTCGATTCAATACAACTTAATTAGTCCCAGGGACGATTAAGGGGTTACATACGGAACGTTCCCGTTATATTTACTTACCTCTTCCAGTAGGTGGGTGACAGCCTCGATGTCATGGTACGTCTTAGTGACCTGGCCCACTCTCTCTGAACACAGCACTGTAGGAGGGAGATGGGAATAGCGGGAGAAAATAAAAATACCTGGTTAATATATAGTTCACTGAAAAGTAGGAGAGGCCATTGGACAGTGAATTATTCAGACAGTATAGAGACAGTAACTTTCTGGTTAGAAGTTTCATTGGTCACAGGAGCTAAGATAATTTCTGGCCTACACTGACCACACAATTCAGTTAATTTGAACACGATATCGGGAAGTTAAACTTTGAGAGGTAAAAGCTACAGTGGGGAAAAAAAGTATTTAGTCAGCCACCAATTGTGCAAGTTCTCCCACTTAAAAAGATGAGAGAGGCCTGTAATTTTCATCATAGGTACACGTCAACTATGACAGACAAATTGAGAGAAAAAAATCAAGAAAATCACATTGTAGGATTTTTAATGAATTTATTTGCAAATTATGGTGGAAAATAAGTATTTGGTCACCTACAAACAAGCAAGATTTCTGGCTCTCACAGACCTGTAACTTCTTCTTTAAGAGGCTCCTCTGTCCTCCACTCGTTACCTGTATTAATGGCACCTGTTTGAACTTGTTATCAGTATAAAAGACACCTGTCCACAACCTCAAACAGTCACACTCCAAACTCCACTATGGCCAAGACCAAAGAGCTGTCAAAGGACACCAGAAACAAAATTGTAGACCTGCACCAGGCTGGGAAGACTGAATCTGCAATAGGTAAGCAGCTTGGTTTGAAGAAATCAACTGTGGGAGCAATTATTAGGAAATGGAAGACATACAAGACCACTGATAATCTCCCTCGATCTGGGGCTCCACGCAAGATCTCACCCCGTGGGGTCAAAATGATCACAAGAACGGTGAGCAAAAATCCCAGAACCACACGGGGGGACCTAGTGAATGACCTGCAGAGAGCTGGGACCAAAGTAACAAAGCCTACCATCAGTAACACACTACGCCGCCAGGGACTCAAATCCTGCAGTGCCAGACGTGTCCCCCTGCTTAAGCCAGTACATGTCCAGGCCCGTCTGAAGTTTGCTAGAGTGCATTTGGATGATCCAGAAGAGGATTGGGAGAATGTCATATGGTCAGATGAAACCAAAATAGAACTTTTTGGTAAAAACTCAACTCGTCGTGTTTGGAGGACAAAGAATGCTGAGTTGCATCCAAAGAACACCATACCTACTGTGAAGCATGGGGGTGGAAACATCATGCTTTGGGGCTGTTTTTCTGCAAAGGGACCAGGACGACTGATCCGTGTAAAGGGAAGAATGAATGGGGCCATGTATCGTGAGATTTTGAGTAAAAACCTCCTTCCATCAGCAAGGGCATTGAAGATGAAACGTGGCTGGGTCTTTCAGCATGACAATAATCCCAAACACACCACCCGGGCAACGAAGGAGTGGCTTCGTAAGAAGCATTTCAAGGTCCTGGAGTGGCCTAGCCAGTCTCCAAATCTCAACCCCATAGAAAATCTTTGGAGGGAGTTGAAAGTCCGTGTTGCCCAGTGACAGCCCCAAAACATCACTGCTCTAGAGGAGATCTGCATGGAGGAATGGGCCAAAATACCAGCAACAGTGTGTGAAAACCTTGTGAAGACTTCCAGAAAACGTTTGACCTGTGTCATTGCCAACAAAGGGTATATAACAAAGTATTGAGAAACTTTTGTTATTGACCAAATACTTATTTTCCACCATAATTTGCAAATAAATTCATAAAAAATCCTACAATGTGATTTTCTGGAGAAAAAAAATCTCATTTTGTCTGTCATAGTTGACGTGTACCTATGATGAGGCCTCTCTCATCTTTTTAAGTGGGAGAACTTGCACAATTGGTGGCTGACTAAATACTTTTTTTTCCCACTGTAACTGCCCGGTGGACTAGGTCATCATTGTCCTCAATGACCCACAACTATCCCCTCTCTTTCTGTGAATGACTCATGGTCAACAACAAGTTGAAAGGAAACAGACCGGGGCGCTGACCACAACATTACCATGTAGCCAGTCAGTTAGAGCTTATCCTCTTAGCCTGATCCTCATTACAGGGATAAGACCCATCTCTCTCTTTCCCTCTGATATAAATAAACCTCAGCACACGCTGCTGTTGAAAACTGTAATGAGAACAGTTAACCCTCAGAAGGAAGTTAGGCTGGATATCTATGGCCGTGATTATAGAGCGGTCTGGTTATAGACAGGTCAGTTTGTTTACTGGTTTGTGAATGGACACTGCGACCCTGTTCAGGACTGATGGGCGGGTGAATAGTGGTCATCCTGTTTGGAAGCTGAGTCATCATAGAGTTACAGTTGATGCTTTGTTCATCATAGTAATTATTATAGTGACCTAAAGAAGTGGGGCCCATGGTTTCTGTGCCAGGGCTCATCTTTGTTTCATGTTTTCTTGTGACCCTCCATATAATCAAAAATGTGTTTCTATCCAGACCAATCAGCCGGGACCAATGGATTGATTGCTCTAATTTTTTTAATGTGTATTTTTCCATATATAGACACACCCTATGTGTTTTAATAAAACTATATGCATTGAGCTTGTCTGATGCTTTAAGCTTATGGTTTGATGCCTCAAGAGGGAGCCAGAGATCTAGCTAACCAGAATTTAAAAAACGTAAGCTGACCCAACTATTCTCCTCCCGCTCCTGCTGGTTTTCACAGATTTTGCCATTACTCTCCTGAAGTTGCCGGTAATAGGCTACAATAGGAGTCGGCAACCTTTCTCATGTGGAATGCCAATTTATCTTACCATTTCTACCGATCTGTGTGCCAGTTACATTTTCGTGAAAGTTTCATTTAATTTATAATAACGTCTTCATATCTCAAAATCATTGTCATGTGGTTAATCAAAATTATATACAAATCTAAATGAAAATGATACAAACCTAAAAAGTAACTTTGATTGCCATTGCCAATATGTAAAAATAGCCTACATAAAGCCAACAAATAAAAACATTGCAGCCTGCAGGTAAAAAATATCCTGATAAAAATAAATATCCTATAAATCACATTGACTACACATGGCCTGTCTGCAACGAACTTGAAACACTGTATCAACTATTAACCCGAAACTTGCAACATTGTATAAAATATTCTGGGCCTTCAGAGTTTCCCATGCCAGTGAGCTCGGGACAGACACCGCTGTAGGCTATTTGCGCAAGGGATAAGCAGTGCTTGACTTGGGCAGGAGCTCAGCAGAGGGGAGTACAGGCACCTCAAATGTTCTATTGCTTGAGCTCCTGTTCCTCCTATAGAATATTAGCTCAAAAGTATTGTGGAGCTCCTGCACCTAAATATAAACAGCACCCAAAATGAGTACCGGAACCTATTTCAGTCCAAGTCAAGCACTGATAAGAATACTATTTTATGACTTTCCACAGGATCAGAACATGACATTTTTCCCTTTCACACTGAGTGGTTATCGAAAGCGAAAGATCTTTCAAATACATTGAGGAACTATTGTAATTCTCAATGGATGTAAAAACAGACTTCGATTGCTTGCTGTCTGAGGTGAAGAAAACATTACTTAGAGAAGCTCCACAGGTCATTAGTGGTGGTGCGTTAAGCCAATCAGAAATAATATCAGATCCCCAAATGGGCTACATTTGCACGCAGGCATCTACGCATGTGCGTCCTTACTCAACATTGACAGGAGCGCTTCAAACCAAAGACAATGACAAAATGGCAGAACTCGTAAATGTTTCTCACAAGTTTAGCATAGGTTGTGCACTCTGCAAACAATGTGTCCACTCCGACAATGAGAACAGGAAGACTGGAATAATAATATTGAATGCATTAAAATAAATTACCGTAACCAAAGTAACAAACATTGTAGATTAGAAATTATAGGAATTAACGGTAAATGTACTACTGGTGAAATATGTCATGGGGAATTGATATACACTAACAATCAAACGCAAACAATTCACACAATGAAGTTATGAAACAATGAATGTGCACAAATTGGCGGAAGAGAGCGCATTCTGGAGAGAGAAGTGCATTGTGCATCTGGGCGCATGGTCAATCCGACGTCCCTCCGGATTGCTACAAAATATGGGAGGTGCATGGCGATGCAATAAAGAGCTCGATTTGGCCTCTGCATGCCTCTGGAGGCTCCGCAATTGCGTCACACCCTCCATATGGAGCCTCCGACCACATTTTTTAATCAAGCATAAATTGGCTTTTAATCTAGGCCTCCGCAATGGATTAGTTCACTGAGATGGGCGCAAATATATATATATATATATATTGTCACGATCGTCGGGAACAGATGAGGACCAAGGCGCAGCGTTGCAGGCAAACATACTCTTTATTGAGCGAAACGCGATCAAAACAACAAAGACGGTAACGTGACAGTACACGGTCAAACACAACCAACTTGAAACAAGAACCCACCAAAACCAAAGGAAAAACCGACAGTTTAAATATGGCTCCCAATCAGAGACAACCAGCAAACAGCTGACACTCGTTGCCTCTGATTGGGAGTCACTCAGGCCAACATAGAAATAGAGAACATAGATCTACACACCCTGGCTCAACATAACAGTGTCCCCAGAGCCAGGGCGTGACAGTACCCCCCCCTAAAGGCGCGGACTCCGACCGCGCCAACTAAATACCACAGGGGAGGGACCGGGTGGGCACTCCGCCTTGGCGGCGGATCCGGCTCTGGGCCCGATCCCCACTCCCTCTCCAACCCCCCAAAGTACCCCTGGTCCGGTCTGGCCCCGCTGGCCGGAGCCGGACTGACGACACGCACCCCTGGCTTGGTGCGTGGAGCAGGAACGGACCGGACCGGGCTGACGATGCGCACCCCTGGCTTGGTGCGTGGAGTAGCAACTGGCCGGACCGGGCTGACGATACACACCCCTGGCTTGGTGCGTGGAGTAGCAACTGGCCGGACCGGGCTGACGATACACACCCCTGGCTTGGTGCGTGGAGCAGGAATGGACCGGACCGGGCTGACGATACGCACCCCTGGCTTGGTGCGTGGAGTAGCAACTGGCCGGACCGGGCTGACGATACGCACCCCTGGCTTGGTGTGTGGAGCAGGAATGGACCGGACCGGGCTGACGATGCGCACCCCTGGCTTAGTGCGTGGAGGAGGAACGGGCCGAGCCGGGCTGACGATACGCACCCCTGGCTTGGTGCGGGGAACAGGCACGGGCCGTGCTGGACTGACGACGCACACCACTGGCTTGGTGTGGAGAGCAGGAGCGGGCCGGACAGGGCTGACGAAACGCACCACAGACTTGGCGCGGGGAGCAGGAATGGGCCGGACTGGGCTGGCGACGCGCACCACAGACTTGGTGCGGAGAGCAGGAACGGGCCGGACAGGGCTGACGAAACGCACCACAGACTTGGTGCGGGGAGCAGGAACGGGCCGAGCCGGGCTGACGAGACGCACCACAGACTTGGTGCGGGGAGCAGGAATGGGCCGGACTGGGCTGACGAAGCGTACCACAGGCTCGATGCGGAGAGCAGGAACAGGCCGGACCAGGCTGGCGACGCGCACCACAGGCTCGATGCGAGGAACAGGAACAGACCGGACCGCACTGGGGACACACACCACTGGCCCTACGCAGAGATCAGGAACGGGCCCGACCGGACTGGTAACACACCCCAGTACCTCTCGCCGTGCCTCCACACTTTCCCTCTCCTCTGTGACCAGTGGCCCCCTTAACCTGGCGGCCTCCTCTGCGCACCCGCTGGACCGCTCCATCGCGGCCTCCTGCTGCCCCGTCGTCCACGACGTGAGCCCCCCCTAAAAAATTTCTGGGGGTCTCTCCTCCCCGTGGACCAGGCCTCCCTAGTTCTCGCCAGACTCTCACCCCACTGCTCCAAAGTCCAACCTCTCTGCTCTTCACTTGGCTTGGCCCAGTCGAGACTCCTACTCCACTGATCCCAGGTCCATCCTCTCTCCTCCTCACGCTGCTTGGTCCTGTCTTGGTGGGTTCTTCTGTCACGATCGTCGGGAACAGATGAGGACCAAGGCGCAGCGTTGCAGGCAAACATACTCTTTATTGAGCGAAACGCGATCAAAACAACAAAGACGGTAACGTGACAGTACACGGTCAAACACAACCAACTTGAAACAAGAACCCACCAAAACCAAAGGAAAAACCGACAGTTTAAATATGGCTCCCAATCAGAGACAACCAGCAAACAGCTGACACTCGTTGCCTCTGATTGGGAGTCACTCAGGCCAACATAGAAATAGAGAACATAGATCTACACACCCTGGCTCAACATAACAGTGTCCCCAGAGCCAGGGCGTGACATATATATATATATATATATATATATATATATATACACACACACACACAGTTGAAGTCGGAAGTTTACATACACTTAGGTTGGAGTCATTAAAACTTGTTTTTCTACCACTCCAAAAATGTATTCTTAACAAACTATAGTTTTGGCAAGTCGGATAGGACATCTACTTTGTGCATGACACAAGTAATTTTTCCAACAATTGTTTACAGACAGATTATTTCACTTATAATTCACTGTATCACAATTCCAGTAGGTCAGAAGATTACATACCCTAAATTGACTGTGCCTTTAAACAGCTTGGAAAATTCCAGAAAATGATGTCATGGCTTTCGAAGCTTCTGATAGGCTAATTGACATCATTTGAGTCAATTGGAGGTGTACCTGTGGATGTATTTCAAGGCCTACCTTCAAACTCAATGCCTCTTTGCTTGACATCATGGGAAAATCAAAAGAAATCAGCCAAGACCTCAGAAAAAACTTGTAGACCTCCACAAGTCTGGTTCATCCTTGGGAGCAATTTCCAAAATTCCTGAAGGTACCACGTTCATCTGTACAAACAATAGTACGCAAGTATAAACACCATGGGACCACGCAGCCGTCATACCGCTCAGGAAGGAGACGCGTTCTGTCTCCTAGAGATGAACGTACTTTGGTGCGAAAAGTGCTAATCAATCCCAGAACAACAGCAAAGGACCTTGTGAAGATGCTGGAGGAAACAGCTACAAAATTATCTATATCCACAGTATAACGAGTCCTATATCGACATAACCTGAAAGGCCGCTCAGCAAGGAAGAAGCCACTGCTCCAAAACCGCCATAAAAAAGCCTGACTACGGTTTGCAACTGCACATGGGGACAAAGATCATACTTTTTGGAGAAATGTCCTCTGGTCTGATGAACCAAAAATAGAACTGTTTGGCCATAATGACCATCGTTATGTTTGGAGGAAAAAGGGGGGCCTTGCAAGCCGAAGAACACCATCCCAACCGTGAAGCACGGGGGTGGCAGCATCATGCTGTGGGGGTGCTTTGCTGCAGGAGGGACTGGTGCACTTCACAAAATAGATGGAATGAGGAAGGAAAATGATGTGGATATATTGAAGCAACATCTCAAGACATCAGTCAGGAAGTTAAAGCTTGGTCACAAATGGGTCTTCCAAATGGACAATGACTCCAAGCATACTTCCAAAGTTGTTGCAAAATGGCTTAAGGACATCAAAGTCAAGGTACTGGAGTGGCCATCACAAAGCCCTGACCTCAATCCTATAGAATATTTGTGGGCAGAACTGAAAAGGCGTGTGCAAGCAAGGAGGCCTACAAACCTGACTCAGTTACACCAGCTCTGTCAGGAGGAATGGGCCAAAATTCACCCAACTTATTGTGGGAAGCCTGTGGAAGGCTTCCCAAAATGTTTGACCCAAGTTAAACAATTTAAAGGCAATGCTACCAAATACTAATTGAGTGTATTTAAACTTCTGACCCACTGGGAATGTGATGAAAGAAATAAAAACTGAAATAAATAATTCTCTCTACTATTATTCTGACATTTCACATTCTTAAAATAAAGTGGTGATCCTAACTGACCTAAAACAGGGAATTTTTACTAGGATTAAATTGCAGGAATTGTGAAAAACTGAGTTGAAATGTATTTGGCTAAGGTGTATGTAAAATTCCGACTTCAACTGTATATATATTTGTTACTGCTCGACTAAAACAATCTCGGTCGACCAACAGCCTAACGACCACACAATCGACCAGTCGACTAATTGGGGTCATCCCTACATCCTGCAGACGTAGTCTCATGCAGGTACATGCAGTAACATACCCCTTTGTTCAAATCAGCCATTCAAATCTCAGTTTAATCAAAAGCCTGGCTGGCACCAAGGAGATTTGGTACTCATCAGTACTATATGGTACATTAGAATAATTAAAGTGACGGGCAGCATTTGGCTGAAAATGGGGTGACTGTGTAACAGTAAGCATGAGCCAATTATTTAATGGAATGAAATGGTCCTGGTCCGGATCTACTGTATGCCTACAGTCATTAATCCTTTGAACCCTTTAAGAAAATAGTGTGTGTCCTTGTTTAGAGGTGATGGGGGTCTACAGTGTGGAAAAATAGATATAGGGAGAGAAAGAAAGAAAAGAGAGAGATGGAGGGAGAGAAACAGAGAAAGAGAGAATGAAAGGAAAGGAGAGAGCGAGAAAGAGAGAGAGAAAGAGCGAGAGAAAGAGAAATAACATCTTGTTTTAGCATACTGAGACCAGTCCACAGCAGCGGGTGGTGGTTGAGTAGGAGCCAACGGCTTCCTACAGCACTGGGCACGGGCACTGGCAGACTGCAGCTACAGTGCCAACCTAACCCCTGCAACAGACAGAGCTGGTGCTTATGCACCAAAAGAAGATGCTGCCCGTATTGCATAAGTTCAAGTGCAAATAATACATTGCAGTTCTTTTGTTTATCGTTGAGTCTACAATGGTACTTTCCTACAGTACAGTATATCATAAAGATAAACCCTAATTGTGTTCTTTATGAAGATTAACATTCTGTAAAATACCCTGGAATACCCTAATCTGGACAGTCAGTCCGATCAGGTAGCCTACCATTTTCAATGGTAGAGCAGAGCAAGAGTGACCATAAGTAAGTATAGCTTCCTAAAACACTGCTGTCCTAACTGCTAATGTACCCATCTGGAACTACAATTAAAATAGCTTACTCCATAGAACAAAGGCTAATTTTCTAATATGGCTAGGCCTACTACAATTAAAGTAGCTTCCTATTACAAATAATAATTATAAATCGGGTCACTACAATTGAAATAGCTCTATCCATGTAACAATTCCTAATTGTACTATTATCAAAATAGATTCATCCATAGAACAAAGGCTAACAAGCTAACTGGCTAACTTCCTGCAAATCCAATGGTTACATGATAATTTACTGGAAGTACATACTTATGCTAATGCTAAATCCCCATTTAGCTTCCCCAATAGCTTCTCAATCTTTACAAGCTCAAGTTATCCTTTTTGTATTTAGGCTAAAACAACATTATAAACTGGACTACTTTCCAGACAAGAAAAGGGTATTTAATACAGACACACTGCAGACAGAACATTGTGTTGGATTATCGAGAAGAACTAATGCTGAATTTGTAGCTGTCAACTTATTTTCTTAATTTCTTTTCACAGTGCCAAGCTTTATTGATTTCTTTGTAAAGAAAATATTTCAAGAATGATGGCATCTGAGAGGACTATCCCTTTAAAAGCTATGCCACAGTACAGTACAGTAGTTGACTGTCTGTGAGCAATTCATATTGTACTATATTACCATCTAAGACCACGCTATAGATAGCGCAGATGGTCTCAAGGGGCTCTTTGACCGAGGGATTTCCTAGCTCACTGTACCCTAACCGAGAGGATTCAGAGTGGATCCTGTACAGTACACAGGAGCCTACAGGATCAATAGGGATCCATAGGGATCAAACCCACAAGCTCAACTCTGTCCTCTGTCAGTCTGATTCTCGCATCACTACAGACGTTATCATAAGCCTTTCTCCCGATCCTCTTGGGACGTCCATTCTGAGGTATTAGGCTACTAATACAGGACAGGCCATTGTATCTGCCTGGGACAGGTTGCAGAAACCTGCATGTGACATCACAATACCTCCGTCTTCCTGCCCTGATCCGTTTAGCTGTGTGGTGCAGGGGTCAGGGAGAATGAGACAGCCAGTACACCAATGTCCTGCCTAGTGGGTCATTGAGGCCTACTATGAGTGCTTTAAGGAGGTATAGCATTAAAGCGCCAGTGAATCTCAAGATTAAACTTGGGTCTATAACCATTAAAACCCAATTGACTATTTGGTATGAAATATTAGACCTCTACATAATATATGAAATATATTAGACCTCATCAAATATATCCGGCCTCTAGCTATACATAATTTATGATTACATCATTAGCCTAGTTAATTCCACGTAATACTAAATGACGACAAGGGAGATAAGAAAGCATAATTTGTGGCAGGAACTGCACCCAGGTTAAAGTTTCAGCCTGTCTGTGGTGTAGGCAGCCCTGAGGACATCATCATCAAATCCCTTGCGTACATTCCCTTGAGTAGCAGTGCCTACAGTTTACAGCTGTACTGTATTTGTGTCATGAAATATTATAATTCATCCAATTTTATTTAGCCATTGTGTAACAGTCATCTAAAGCCAGAGATTTTCTAGAAAAGTCTGTTCGTTTTCTGGATCTGCGCCAGCATCTATGCCAGTGTCGCAGTATACTGACAGAAAAGGTGCCAGCCAGCACGCTGCCCGTTCAGACAAAGGACCAAATGGAGGCTGAAAAGAAAGACATACTCTAGCTAAAATAGGGTGCTTCTTAACTATATATATATGTGTGTGTGTGTGTGTGTGTGTGTGTGTGTCAAAGCAGGGTGCCCCTTTTATCTGCAAGTCAAACCCTTGATATTGTACAATCATTTCTGATTGATATTGCAATGAATCGATCTAGAATATTCTGAGGTATAATGAATCATCTGCCGTATTCTTATTTCATATACTCAGTATTATACTGTAGTAGTCTCAGTATTATACACTCGTTGGCCAGTTTATTAGGTACACCCATCTAGTACCGAGTCAAACCCACATTTGCCTCCAGAACAGCCTGAATTCTTCGGGGCATAGACATTTTGCTCAGTTGGTATCAAGGGACCTAACGCGTGCCAGGAAAACATTCCCTACACCATTACACCACCAGCCTGTACCGTTGACACCAGGCAGGATGAGGTAATGGACTCATGCTGCTTATGCCAAATTCTGACTCTGCCATCAGCATGACACAACAGGAACCGGGATTCGTCAGACCAGGCAATGTTTTTCCACTCCTCAATTGTTCAGTGTCGGTGATCGCGTGCCCACTGGAGCCGCTGCTTCTTCTTTTTACCTGATAGGAGTGGAACCCGATGTGGTCGTCTGCTGTAATAGCCCATCCGTGACAAGGACCGACGAGTTGTGCGTTCCGAGATACTGGAACCGGCACGCTTCGCACCACGCTCAAAGTTGCTTAGATCACTAGTTTTGTCCATTCTAACATTCAATCGATCAGTAACTGAATGCCTCGATGCCTGCTTTATATAGCAAGCCACGGCCACGTGACTCACTATCTGTAGGAGAGAACCATTTTCATGAACGGGGAGGTGTACCTAATAAACTGTGTATATTATACTGTAACCCAGCAAATGGAGTATTGCTAGAGGCACTGAGTGAAGACAATTAACTAGCGTGTGAATCTAGGGCATCATCATGACACCTGCCACATTGAAGGACCATAACAGAACAGCATGGTTGGGACCAGCTTGTCATTTCACCATTTAATTAATTTAGGGCATGAATTGAAAATTCTATTAAATGCCCACTGAAACAATGATCAATTATGGACAATTACCCAATTCAAACATGAGGGGTTGATTCAATTGAGTTAAGATGATATGATAGATCTCATCTTTACAAAACATCATTCTCATCAGGGCAAATGGACAGTTCTAGAACATACCCATTGGGCAAAAACTGGTTGAATCAACATTGTTTCTCGTCATTTCAACCCCAAAAAATCTATGTGATGTCGTTGAATCAACGTTGAAAACTAATTGGATTTGCAAAAAGCCATCAGCGTAAGGCATTTTGACACCCAACTTATAACCTAAAATCCAATAACATGGTGAAATGTATTCAAGTTGAATACACGTTAGTTGACAACTTAACCAAAGGTAAATCAAAACTAGATGTTGAACTGACGTCTGTGCCCAGTGGATAGCCAGTACTAGTTTTTGACCTTCATAGAGTCCTAAAAGTCCACAACCTTTTCCAGCCAGTCTGTCTACTGCAGCCCAAAGTCAATGACACTCAAAGGCACAGAGACAATACACCACAGAGAACACTGCTGCTGCTGCTGCTGGAAAACACACAGACT
This sequence comes from Coregonus lavaretus, assembly GCF_964263955.1. NCBI lineage: Eukaryota > Metazoa > Chordata > Actinopteri > Salmoniformes > Salmonidae > Coregonus > Coregonus lavaretus. The sequence continues at coordinate 4,518,412 of NC_139993.1, read as the reverse complement.
GCTGCTAAGAACACACACTCTGGCACAGTGACCTTCACACTCTATGGGGAGAAATGCAAGATCAGTATATCTGGCAGCCCGTGTACACTGGAGGTAAGTTATACATTTGGCATTTGTGAGTTCAATATCTCAAAGGTAGAGACAAAGATCAGACTTCAGATGTTCATATACACACACGTAGCCAGTCAATAACCTAACCATGTGTTACTGTATGTGAATGAAATCACAGCTGAATGAAATCACTCATACAACAAAGAATCCATGCATAAGCACCTTCACAGCCATACCATCACTCACTTAGCTTGACTGTAAGCTGCACAGATTCTACAGTATGTTTACACCACAGCAACACTGCCTATAAAGCTGATCTATGGCTGCAGAATCAGCCTGATTGCCTGCAACCACCTCACTCCCTCCTTTGCCCTTTCTCTCATCCTCCTCCACTGCTCCCTCCATCCTTGCTCCTCTCTCAATCGCTCTCTTTTCTATGTCTCTCGCCCTCCCTTTACTCCCTCACCTTGCATCAGTTCCCTGCACAGAGTCTCCTTATTGTGTTGCTTTTCTCCCTCCTCCACCTCCTCTTCTTCCTCCTCCTGGCTCCCGTGGCCGCTCTCCTTCTCTTCCTCCTCGGAAGCAGAGGAACTCCACACCTCCACGGTGACCGGACAGAAGCCTTCTTCCATCCCTCCTTCCGTTATATTGTTCTTTTTATTCTCTCTCTTCACTAACTCTCTTTTGTTCCCTGCTTCAGCTCTATGCTCATTCCAATAAGCCGATGCTCTGTTGCGTGTTCAAAACAGTACCTGTGTCTGTGTGGGTGTGTGTTAAGTGTGTGAGAGGAGACTGAGCTGTCCTTGGTGTTAATATGTAATCCCTCTGACTGGGAGGTCCTTCTGTCCTCACCCTTCTGCTTATATCGACCTGGCCACACTGGACTGTGGGAGCGCAGAAAGAGGAGGAGGAGGGGTGTCGGAGGTAGCTTGAGATCAGAACGACGCATAAAAGCTCAAATAGATCATACATAATTTTGCCTATGAACTATACATATAGAAATGTAAGGCTTTAATATAAAACACGATACAAATTATAATCTGGTTCAGCAAGAGAATGCACTTAGTCCCTGAACCCCCGTGAGGCAGAGTGAGATGGTACGTTCCAGCCAAGGCCATGACTGTTGTCTTCCTGCACACGTACTATTGGTGCAGACTGAGCCACACCCACTTCTAGAGGGAGAGGGATGCAACACTGATACTGTACACACAGACTGAGATTATGAGCGGACTGTTGATGTTTGTGTGAACTGTTGCTGTTTGTGTGGAGAGGGAAAGTGATATATGAATTGATGTCAAGCTGGGTTTTCAGCTGGCCAGCGCCTCTTGATTTAGTGAGCTCTTTAGTATATTAGCACTGCGCAATCCTCACATGCACAGTAAAATAATGCAAACACAATTGTTCCTCAATTCTCAACGCAAATACATTTTATTAATTAATTCACATGAACTGTGAATGTACAAACTGGAGAGATGCCCATTGTTTTCATGTTTTCCAATTAATGGTCTGTATTGACTGAGTTAAAATAAAGTCATCCCAAAGTACTAAAGCTGCTTATTTCACATCAACTGATACGTTTCAAAACAATATATCAGATATATGCCAGGTATGCTTTATTGACATATAACAACTTAGTACAGGGAAAAACACACCCCAGAAGTCTAGCCTTCATCACCACCAACCATCATCATCACTTCATCCACCCAGTGCCCTCCCTGTTGCTACCCTGGCACTCAAGTGTCCTCTCCCAATCAAATATTAACCTCCCCCTCATAAATGTTTCACCCGCAGGCGGCTTCTTTCAGGTCAGGTACGGCACACAGGGGGCGGCTGGGAGTGGCGGGTACTTTCACCGTCTCCCCCTTCTCTTCTCTTTTCTCTCTTTACACCCCCCTGTCCCGTTTCATCCCCCTATCCACTTCGCTTTCCTACCAGGGTTGTGTAACCGGCGCCCCAACACAACACATTAGCCAGGCAGGACAAAATGGAGGCTAAAGAAGGCTACATTACAGAATATACAGTGTGTCAGGCCCTTTGTCTCCAATAAAAAGAGCACAGACACAAAGCTCATTAAAACCCTTGTAGCAGTAAAGTTTGGTAACATTTCCCTCACATTATCTATGACAAACCTGACGTTTTTGCATAAGCATGACATAACAGATACCATAAGCACTAAGCAGTCATAATTAGCTGACTGACTTGACACAGTCAAGACTATGCTAGCCTAACCATTGTTAGCGTGCATAAAATAGCACTGCAAGCAACCTGACACTGTTATACTGACATAAAATGATGACTTATTTAATACTATGCTAATAACAGTGGAACGATCAAGTAAAGTGTTACCAAGAGCTACTACACTGATTAATGGACAAATCAATTCTGACTCTGCAGATATGGACAAAAACATAAGTTCCTAGTCAATTTTCACACAAAAAAACCACTTTGAACTGATATAACTTCCTTGCAATCAACAAACGGAGAGCAATTCACGGTTCAATATTTGACTAAGGTGAAATAACACACCCTTAGGAGGTCGATGGCCAAATAGTTTCATGGGCGGCTACGGGTTCAGTGGAAACACAGTCAGAGCAAAACAACACCATAAGCTCCATATCACTGATCAGATAAAGAGAGATTGATCCAGTCTAAAGTACCCTATAAAGTGGCAACATACACTCCCGTTAAAAAGTTGTAGAACACCTATTCATTCAAGGAGTTTTCTTTATTTTTACTATTTTCTACATTGTAGAATAATAGTGAAGACATCAAAACTATGAAATAACATGTAGTAACCAATAAAGTGTTAAGCAAATCAAAATATATGTTATATTTGAGATTCTTCCAATAGCCACCCTTTGCCTTGATGACAGCTATGCACACTCGTGGCATTCTCTCAACCAGCTTCACCTGGAATGCATTTTCAACAGTCTTGAAGGAGTTCCCACATATGCTAAGCACTTGTTCGCTGCTTTTCCTTCACTCTGCTGTCTGACTCATCCCAAACCATCTCAATTTGGTTGAGGTCAGAGGATTGTGGAGAACAGGTCATCTGATGCAGCACACCATCACTCTCCTTCTTGGTAAAATAGCCCTTACACAGCCTGGAGGTGTGTTGTGTCATTGTCTATACTCCCGAGTGGCACAGTGGTCTAAGGCACTGCATCGCAGTGCTAGCTGTGCCACTAGAGATCCTGGTTCGAGTCCAGACTCTGTCGCAGCCGGCCTCAACCGGGAGACCCATGGGCGGCGCACAATTGGTCCAGCGTCGTCCAAGGTAGGGGAGGGTTTGGCCGGCAGGGATGTGGGATGCATTCACTAACTGTAAGTCGCTCTGGATAAGAGCGTCTGCTAAATGACTAAAATGTAAAATGTAATTGTCCTGTTGAAAAACAAATGATAGTCCAACTAAGCCCAAACCAGATGGGATGGCGTATCACTGCAGAATGCTGTAGTAGCCATGCTGGTTAAGTGTATAAATACATCACAGACAGTGTCACCAGCAAAGCACCCCCACACCATAACACCTCCTCCTCCATGCTTTACGATGGGAAATACACATGCGGAGATCATCCGTTCACCCACACCGCGTCGCACAAAGACACAGCGGTTGGAACCAAAAATCTCAAATTTGGACTCCAAACCAAAGGACAAATGTCCACCAATCTAATGTCCATTGCTCGTGTTTCTTGGCCCAAGCAAGTCTCTTCTTCTTATTGGTGTCCTTTAGTAGTGGTTTCTTTGCAGCAATTCGACCATGAAGGCCTGATTCACACAGTCTCCTCTGAACAGTTGATGTTGAGATGTGTCTGTAACTTGAACTCAGTGAAGCATTTATTTGGGCTGCAATTTCTGAGGCTGATAACTCTAATGAACTTATCCTCTGCAGCAGAGGTAACTCTGGGTCTTCCATTCTTGTGGCGGTCCTTATGAGAGCCAGTTTCATCATAGCGCTTGATGGTTTTCGCGATTGCACTTGAAGAAACTTTAAAAGTTCCTGAAATTTCCCAGATTGACTTACCTTCATGTCATAAAGCAGGGCACTTAACCCTAATTGCTCCTGTAAGTCGCTCTGGATAAGAGCGTCTGCTAAATGAATAAAATGTAAATGTAAATGTAATAAAGTAATGATGGACTGTCGTTTCTCTTTGCTTATTTGAGCTGTTCTTGCCATAATATGGACTTGGTCTTTTACCAAATAGGGCTATCTTCTGTATACCCCTCCTACCTTGTCACAACACGCATTAAGAAGGAAAGAAATTCCACAAATTAACTTTTAAGAAGGCACACCTGTTAATTGAAATGCATTCCAGGTGACTAACTCATGAAGCTGGTTGAGAGAATGCCAAGAGTGTGCAAAGCTGTCATCAAGGCAAAGGGTGGCTATTTGAAAAATCTCAAATATAAAATATATTTTGATTTGTTTAACACTTTTTTGGTTACCACATGATTCCATATGTGTTATTTCATAGTTTTGATGTCTTCACTATTATTCTACAATGTAGAAAATAGTGAAAATATAGAAAAACCATTGAATGAGTAGGTGTTCTAAACCTTTGACCGGTTGTGTAGCTAGATATGCATTGATCAACAACGACATATGAAGAGTGGAATCAGTCACGTTCTGCTCTTAGAAGTGGTCAGCCGTCCAGTGCAATGGCAAAACACAAAGGCTGCACCTGAAATGCCACCCTACTCCCTGTCTAGTGCACTACTTCTGAACAGAGCCCGGGTCAAAAGTAGTGTACTACATAGGGAATAGGATGTCATTTCAGACGCATCCAGAGATCCAGTTTATCATAGGGGTTAGCTCCATTTCAGGTGTATTTATTAACATGGGCATCCACCCATATCCCTGCAGCAATTAGGTTAAGACTGTAAGCTGTACCGGTTTTTTAAAGCAACAGAGCCAGACACAAAGGATTACTTATTAATAAGTCTATAACTGGAATGAAGTTGAATCTTTTAAAAGGCTGGCAGAGACGGAGAGAGAGTCTTTGAGACGGAAAGAAGAAGACAGAAGGTGCATGAAAGAACAGAGAAAGGGAGTAGAGAAACATCCTGAATTGTTATAAAGGAGACAGCTAGAGGAGGGTAGAAAGTGAGAGAAGTGGGGAATTGGTCAACCCACAGATGGAACAGAGAGCAAAACCAGGAGGGAGGGAGAGATTCAGATCAGAACAGGTGTGCACCAAGGTAGATTGCCAGAAGAGAGACACCCAAATAAGAGATGCACAGAAGTTTAGGGCACATGCCGCCTGCTCAGTATCTAATGTCAACAGAGGACCAGGTACAGTGGGGGAAAAAAGTATTTGATCCCCTGCTGATTTTGTACGTTTGCCCACTGACAAAGACATGATCAGTCTATAATTTTTATGGTAGGTTTATTTGAACAGTGAGAGACAGAATAACAACAACAAAATCCAGAAAAACGCATGTCAAAAATGTTATAAATTGATTTGCATTTTAATGAGGGAAATAAGTATTTGACACCTCTGCAAAACATGACTTAGTACTTGGTGGCAAAACCCTTGTTGGCAATCACAGAGGTCAGACGTTTCTTGTAGTTGGCCACCAGGTTTGCACACATCTTAGGAGGGATTTTGTCCCACTCCTCTTTGCAGATCTTCTCCAAGTCATTAAGGTTTCGAGGCTGACGTTTGGCAACTCGAACCTTCAGCTCCCTCCACATATTTTCTATGGGATTAAGGTCTGGAGACTGGCTAGGCCACTCCAGGACCTTTATGTGCTTCTTTTTGAGCCACTCCTTTGTTGCCTTGGCCATGTGTTTTGGGTCATTGTCATGCTGGAATACCCATCCACGACCCATTTTCAATACCCTGGCTGAGGGAAGGAGGTTCTCACACAAGATTTGACGGTACATGGCCCCGTCCATCGTCCCTTTGATGCGGTGAAGTTGTCCTGTCCCCTTAGAAGAAAAACACCCCCAAAGCATAATGTTTCCACCTCCATGTTTGACGGTGGGGATGGTGTTCTTGGGGTCATAGGCAGCATTCCTCCTCCTCCAAACACGGCAAGTTGAGTTGAGGCCAAAGAGCTCGATTTTGGTCTCATCTGACCACAACACTTTCACCCAGTATATGTGTTTTCTTGAGCAGGGGGACATTGCGGGCGCTGCAGGATTTCAGTCCTTCACAGCGTAGTGTGTTATCAATTGTTTTCTTGGTGACTATGGTCCCAGCTGCCTTGAGATCATTGACAAGATCCTCCCGTGTAGTTCTGGGCTGATTCCTCACCGTTCTCATGATCATTGCAACTCCACGAGGTGAGATCTTGCATGGAGCCCCAGGCCGAGGCAGATTGACAGTTATTTTGTGTTTCTTCCATTTGCGAATAATCGCACCAACTGTTGTCACCTTCTCACCAAGCTGCTTGGCGATGGTCTTGTAGCCCATTCCAGCCTTGTGTAGGTCTACAATCTTGTCCCTGACATCCTTAGAGAGCTCTTTGGTCTTCGCCATGGTGGAGAGTTTGGAATCTGATTGATTGATTGCTTCTGTGGACAGGTGTCTTTTATACAGGTAACAAACTCCCTTTAAGAGTGTGCTCCTAATCTCTGCTCGTTACCTGTATAAAAGACACCTGGGAGCCAGAAATCTTTCTGACTGCGAGGGGGTCAAAAACTTATTTCCCTCATTAAAATGCAAATCAATTGATAACATTTTTTACATGCGTTTTTCTGGATTTTGTTGTTGTTATTCTGTCGCTCACTGTGCAAATAAACCTACCATTCAAATTATAGACTGATCATTTCTTTGTCAGTGGGCAAACGTACAAAGTCAGCAGGGGATCAAATACTTTTTTCCCTCACTGTATAAGACACAGCTGTGTGTCGGCTGACTGGCTGTGTACAGTCGTGGTCAAAAGTTTTGAGAATGACACAAGTATTGGTCTTAACAAAGTTCGCTGCTTCAGTGTTATGAGATATTTTTGTCAGATGTTACTATGGTATACTGTAGTATAATTACAAGCATTCCATAAGTGTCAAAGGCTTTTATTGACAATTACATTAAGTTTATGCAAAGATTCAATATTTGCAGTGTTGACCCTTCTTTTTCAAGACCTCTGCAATCCGCCCTGGCATGCTGTCAATTAACTTCTGGGCCACATCCTGACTGATGGCAGCCCATTCTTGCATAATCAATGCATGGAGTATGTCAGAATTTGTGGGGTTTTGTTTGTCCACCCGCCTCTTGAGGATCGACCACAAGTTCTCAAGTCTGGGGAGTTTCCTGGCCATGGACCCAAAATGTTGATGTTTTGTTCCCCGAGCCACTCAGTTATCACTTTTGCCTTATGGCAAGGTGCTCCATCATGCTGGAAAAGGCATTGGTCGTCACCAAACTGTTCTTGGATGGTTGGTAGAAGTTGCTCTCGGAGGATGTGTTGGTACCATTCTTTATTCATGGCTGTGTTCTAACGCAAAATTGTGAGTGAGCCCACTCCCTTGGCTGAGAAGCAACCTCACACATGAATGGTCTCAGGATGCTTTACTGTTGGCATGACACAGGACTGATGGTAGCGCTCACCTTGTCTTCTCCAGACAAGGTGTTTTCCGGATGCCCCAAACAATCAGAAAGGGGATTCATCAGAGAAAATGACATTACCCCAGTCCTCAGCAGTCCAATCCCTGTGCCTTTTGCAGAATATCAGTCTGTCCCTGATGTTTTTCCTGGAGAGAAGTGGCTTCTTTGCTGCCCTTCTTGACACCAGGCCATCCTCCAAAAGTCTTCGCCTCACTGTGCGTGCAGATGCACTCACACCTGCCTGCTGCCATTCCTGAGCAAGCTCTGCACTGGTGGTGCCCCGATTCCGCAGCTGAATCAACTTTAGGAGACGGTCCTGGCGCTTGCTGGACTTTCTTGGGCGCCCTGAAGCCTTCTTCACAACAATTGAACCTCTCTCCTTGAAGTTCTTGATGATACGATAAATGGTTGATTTAGGTGCAATCTTACTAGCGGCAATATCCTTGCCTGTGAAGCCCTTTTTGTGCAAAGCAATGATAACGGCACGTGTTTCCTTGCAGGTAACCATGGTTAACAGAGGAAGAACAATGATTTCAAGTACCACCCTCCTTTTAAACTTCCAGTCTGTTATTCTAACTCAATCAGCATGACAGGGTGATCTCCACCTTGTCCTCGTCAACACTCTCACCTGTGTTAACGAGAGAATCACTGACATGATGGCAGCTGGTCCTTTTGTGGCAGGGCTGAAATTAAGAGGAAATGTTTTTTGGGGATTACGTTCATTTTCATGGCAAAGAGAGACTTTGCAATTAATTGCAATTCATCTGATCACTCTTCATGACATTCTGGAGTATATGCAAATTGCCATCATCAAAACTGAGGCAGCAGACTTTGTGAAAATTAGTATTTGTGTCATTCTCAAAACGTTTGACCACGACTGTACCTGTCTGTCCTGTGCTCTGCAAAGAAAATGGAGTGGAAGGAGGTTACAGCCTATCCTGCCTTTTGGGGGAGTAAGCCATGCAATCCTATAGGACATCGCAACTCTGGCACTGACTGTACCCCCAGTAAAAAATCTGCTTGAATGAAAGGAGAGTACAGTCTACCCTGCCTTATGGGGGATTATTCTCACTATCTTATTGGAATCTGGCAACCCTAGTATCCCTGGCACTGTACCCCCAGTTACGATCGGCTTGAGTAAAGGAGAGTACAGTCTATCCTGTCTTACATGCAATCCTATGGGAACCAACATGGCAACGTACCCCTAGTCACGACGGCTAGAGTGTAGGGCCGGGACAATACCAGTATCACGATACTTGTTAGTATTGTGGCAAGGAAACAAAACACAAAGCAAATTTAACTTCTTTAGGAAAACAGCCCTAATGTTATTATGTTGTCATCCAGAGTCACATGTATTTATTTTCCAAGCTATAGTACACAATATTTTACATACACCAGGTTTTTAAATATTGCGATACTGGTATCGTCCCAGCCCTACATGAGTGAAAGGACGATATAGCCTATCCTGCCTAATGGGGTAGTTAGCCATGCAATCTTAGCAACCCTAGAACCGCACCGATGAGGTCAGAAGTTGAAAACATTCAACTAACACTGAGGTTAACACCAATTCAGACTTCTGTGCCAATGTGAAGTGAATGTCAACAGGTGAAATCCGGTCGCTGTGCCCAACTCAAGCTCTGTATGCTTTCCTAATAACATAGACTGCATCAGATACAAGAAAATGCCATCTTTGTTAATATCACACAGTCAGAAAAGACTGGCATATCGTCTGTTTAGCAGGCGCCCACTTGTTTTGTTTTGCGAATGCACGGCAACGTATATTTTAATTTATTCAGCCTTTGTCACCAGGCTGTCCCATTGAGGTAAAATAAACAGGGGAGACCTGGCCAAAATGTTCAACCAATCTAAAACCTCTGTCTATATTTGAGACCATCGACTTGCTTTCACATTAACCTCTTCAGGATGTCGCTCAAAAAATGACACCAAAGGCCACAAATACACACTGTTTAAACAGCAAACCCAATCTCTGAGCTTCAACCTGTCACCTTTCTGACACCTCTCTGGTCTAGACTATGCTCACAAAGATATCTTTAAAATGTACACTACTGATGGGTTGCTAGGACGACCAAGTCCAACAGAGTGACGAGAGTACAGTCAGTGTCGCCGTGGCGTCGGAAGAGCAGTCAGTGCTCGGGGCCAAGCCCTTTGTAAAGGCTACTGGTAAAGTCTGTTCTGGACTAGAGGTGCAGAAGGAAACTGATTATAGCTAAGAGGCTAATCAGTTTAGTGGCATTTGGCATCTGTGGCCCCAAGCATCAAGAGAAGGAACGGGGCTAGAGGATTAGACACCTCCCGTAAAGTCACCAGAGGGGGGTTGGGGCTTCTGTCAGTTCCTCTACTAAACAGACCATACATACATACATACATACATACATACATACATACATAGATACGTGGACTACTGTACAGTATTGATAAATGGAGATTCTGATATTATAGTGACCCTTTAAGGTGATTATGACAGTGGAGTAGCATTGTAATAGTCAGTAGCATGATCATGTTGAGTGTTGGATTTGGGTAAACTCAGTTATGTTGAGGGATACAGTATGCAGGCTTCCATGTACCGAATCAATTGTTTCTTCCTAGAATCTTGTGACTATGATCAATTCCACCCATATCTATCTCTAGCTCATATTTTAGCATTTACATTTATCACATGACCCCATTAAAACAATCACAATATTGTTGAAAAAAACATTTACAAATCTCATTAGATTTGTTTTTCCACGTCTACGTAGGATAGTCAAGGGAAAACACTTTGTTGAAAGGACAATTGAAACAGATAAAATCTTCAGCCAGACCTTAACTCTGATTCTGCGTCAGACTGATGTGAAGAATGTTCACCTCAGATTTAGAGTTGAAGATAAACTAGCAGGGGTTGACCATGGTCATTATCTACAGTACTTCCTGTTGGCAACGTGCCACCAACCAAACCCTTTGGACCCATACCACACCATCCAACTCCAATCATTTATTCACCACTACTGTGTGATTCTATTATGAGGGTGTTTTCAAGTGTGACTTGAGATGTAATTTTAAACACACCAGGATAAATTGGTCCAATATCAGATATATTATTGCAGCCCATATTGCTACTTATTCACAATCAATGTCTTCTCTTGCGGACACTACTAATGCATACACTGTGTATTGAGATAGTCCACAAGCTCTTTAGATCCACACCATATGGATGGCCTGATAATGGCAAAAGAGAGAGAGATTATCACATCAATGTTATACTATAAAGTCCAGTGATTAAAGGATATGTGTAATCTGTGTACACGTTTCCATTGACCAATTACAAAGCAAACGTGAGGGGTCAATTCACAGTAGGACTTTAAGATGGAATTGCTGTAGGCTAAAACATTGCCTATAAAACACTAGAGTGGGCTATTCAATTCCGGTCCTGGAGGGCAGAAACATTTCTGTTTTTTTTTTCTACCTGGTAGTTAATTGCACTCACCTGGTGTCCTAAATCTGAATTAGTCCCTGATTAGAACGAGATAATGCAAAACAGAAGTGTTTCAGCCCTCCAGGACTGGAATTGAATAGCCCTGCGACATTCAGTACATATTCAACTGAGGAATAAGTCATGTACTGACCTCATTTTACCAGGATAGGACACTAGATAGTGGATAACATGTTCTCAAACCTGAAATATAAGACATGCCTCCACAGGGGTACCTGCAATAGCTTTGGGAGTAGGCAGCCCTGTTCCTGAGTGCCGCAGGTATAGTACATCAAGTTGTGTATTTCTAAGCATCAGTTCCCGTAAGGGCTGAAAGTAGAACAAATATCTTCCCGGTACGGGACCTCCTATATGTGCATGCATTTGTGTGTGTCCCAAAAAGATATATGGGCCTAAACATACAATTAAATATATAATCCCCATCAATTCAATATGATCTTTGTGGGCCTAGTCGTTAAAGATTTATAATTTTACTTTTTAAATGTATTACCTTTCATTGTGGCATAAACACAACCAGTCATGATGTTTTGATCTGATTGTCAAACAATGACTTCAAAGCTGGGTTGGATTAAGAAATCATAAGCCCCGGGGCTTTTTGGGAAAAATTTATGAGGCATACAAAGTACAGTGCATTCGTGTGGTGCCAGGACAACAACCTCTCCCTCAACGTGACCAAGACAAAGGAGATGATTGTGGACTACAGGAAAAAAAAGAGGACTGAGCACGCCCCCATTCTCATCGACGGGGCTGTAGTGGAACAGGTTGAGAGCTTCAAGTTCCTTGGTGTCCACATCACCAACGAACTATCATGGTCCAAACACACCAAGACAGTCGGGAAGAGGGCACGACAAAGCCTATTCCCCCTCAGGAGACTAAAAAGATTTGGCATGGGTCCTCAGATCCTCAAAAAATTCTACAGCTGCACCATCGAGAGCATCCTGACTGGTTGCATCACCGCCTGGTATGGCAACTGCTTGGCCTCTGACCGCAAGGCACTACAGAGGGTAGTGCGTACGGCCCAGTACATCACTGGGGTAAAGCTCCCTGCCATCCAGGACCTCTATACCAGGCGGTGTCAGAGGAAGGCCCTCAAAATTGTCAAAGACTCCAGCCACCCTAGTCATAGACTGTTCTCTCTGCTACCGCACGGCAAGCGGTACCGGAGTGCCAAGTCTAGGTCCAAAAGACTTCTCAACAGCTTCTACCCCCAAGCCATAAGACTCCTGAACAGCTAATCATGGCTACCCGGACTATTTGCACTGCCCCCCCACCCCATCCTTTTTACGCTGCTGCTACTCTGTTAAGTATTTATGCATAGTCACTTTAACTCTACCCACATGTACATATTACCTCAACTACCTCAACTAGCCGGTGCCCCCGCACATTGACTCTGCAACGGTACCCCCCTGTATATATAGCCTCCCTACTGTCACTTTATTTTACTGTATATATAGCCTCCCTACTGTCACTTTATTTTACTTCTGCTCTTTTTTTCTCAACACTTTTTTGGTTGTTGTTTTATTCTTACTTTTTTTGTTTAAAATAAATGCACTGTTGGTTAAGGGCTGTAAGTAAGCATTTCACTGTAATGTCTGCACCTGTTGTATTCGGCGCATGTGACCAATAAAATTTGATTTGATTTGATTTGATTTGATTTGATTTTTGGGAAAAATTTATGAGGCATACAAAGTACAGTGCATTCGGAAAGTATTCAGACCCCTTGACTTTTTCCACATTTTGTAATGTTACAGCCTTATTCTAAAATAGATTAAATTGGGTTTTTTCCCTCAACAAACGACACACAATACCCCATAATGACAAAGCAAAAAATGTTTTTTAGAAAATGTTGCAAATGTATATATAAAAAAACGAAATATTACATTTACATAAGTATTCAGACCATTTAGTCTGTTGAAGCACCTTTGGCAGCGATTACAGCCTTGAGTCTTCTTGGGTATGACACTACAAGCTTGACACACCTGTACTTGGGTAGTTTCTCCCATTCTTCTCTGCAGATCCACTCAAGCTCTGTCAGATTGGATGGGGAGCATTGCTGCACAGCTATTTTCAGATCTCTCCAGAGATGTTCGATCGGGTTCAAGTCCGGGCTCTGACTGTGCCACTCAAGGACATTCAGAGACTTGTCCCGAAGCCACTCCTGCGTTGTCTTGGCTGTGTGCTTAGGATCGTTGTCCTGTTGGAAAGTGAACCTTCGCCCCAGTCTGAGGTCCTGAGCGCTCTGGAGCAGGTTTTCATCAAGGATTTCTCAGTACTTTGCTCCGTTCATCTTTACCTCGATCCTGACTAGTCTCGCAGTCCCTGCCGCTGAAAAACATCCCCACAGTATGATGCTGCCACCACCATGCTTCACCGTAGGGATGGTGCCCAGGTTTCCTCCAGACGGGACGCTTGGCATTCAGGCCAAAGAGTTCAATCTTGGTTTCATCAGACCAGAGAATCTTGTTTCTCATGGTCTGAGAATCTTTAGGTGCCTTTTGGCTAACTCCAAGCGGGCTGTCATGTGCCTTTTACTGAGGAGTGGCTTCCGTCTGGCCACTCTACCATAAAGGCCTGATTGGTGGAGTGCTGCAGAGATGGTTGTCCTTCTGGAAAGTTCTCCCATCTCCACAGAGGAACTCTAGAGCTCTGTCAGAGTGACCATCGGGTTCTTGGTCTCCTCCCTGACCAAGGCCTTTCTCCCCTGATTGCTCAGTTTGGCCAGGCGACCAGCTCTAGGAAGAGTCTTGGTGGTTCCAAACTTCTTCCATTTAAGAATGATGGAGGCCACTGTGTTCTTGGGGACATTCAATGCTGCAGAAATGTTTTGATACCCTTCCCCAGATCTGTGCCTCGACACAATCGGCCTCATGGCTTGGTTTTTGCTCTGACATGCACTGTCAACTGTGGGACCTTATATAGACAGGTGTGTGCCTTTCCAAATCATGTCCAATCAATTGAATTTACCACAGGTGGACTCCAATCAAGTAGTAGAAAATCTCAAGGATGATCAATAGAAACAGGATGCACTTGAGCTCAATTTCGAGTCTCATAGCAAAGGGTCTGAATACTTATGTAAATAAGGTATTTCAGTTTCAGCCCTGGTAAGCCCCTGTATTAATCCAGCCCTGCTTCAAAGGGCTGTTTTACTAGGCTACCCGTGCACATTCATCCACTGGCAACATATTTCCAGCCTCCAAACAGTGGTGAATTGAAAGAAACATCTGTTACACAAAACACCAAAAAGTATAATGACATTTGGCGATTGTCATTAGGCCCGAATGTAAGCCTCCACTGCTGTCCATGTGCATCTCGGTGTCGGCCACTCATCTCTGCCTTGGCAAAATGTCAGTGTTTTCGTCGAATCACATCGCATTTTGGAGCGTAGGCTATACCAGACATTTTCAAGTCCATCCGCGAACTGTTCATGCCTCTGACATGCGGTAATGATAAATAATGGTGTAATATAGCCTACTGTTTTCTTGACATTTTGTTTGAATTATTGTGATAGGCGCGTGTTTTACCGGTAAGGCGTATCCCCACTATTTATTTTACCGGGACGCTGTACCGGACTGTACCGCCTTACATTCACCCCTGGTGCCCATATTCATAAAGCATCTCTCAGAGTAGGAGTGTTGATTAAGGATCAGTTTCGCCTTTTAGCTCATAAGGAATAAGATTATATAAACAGGCAGACCTGATCCTAGATCAGCACTCCTACTCTGAAACTCTTATGAATACGGGGCCTGATTTAGATCTAGGAGACCAGGTAAGTGCTTTCACTCATCATTGGATTGAATTGGTTGATTCCCATCCAAGCTCAATTGGTGAGGTGACTAACAAGCAAAATCAGGTGCGGTACTTTTGGCACTCCAGTACCAGAGTTGCCTTCTCCTGTGTTAGATGCCTAGCGTGGACAGAGTGGGGAACTTACAGAAGTACTTGAGCGTCTCTTCTATCTGGTCGTGCGTGAGTCCCAGGGCGACCTCCGGGGGCAACAGAGGGGTGTGGAGCCAGTCGTCATGGTCGTAGCCAAACATGCAGTCCGCCCGCAGAGTGTAGTTAGGCAGTCCCTCAGACAGCAGGCTCACTATCTCCACCTCACTATCGCCACCTGAACAAAGTTCTGACAGTGGGGAGGGAGGGAGGGATATGAGTGTGTGGCAGGGAAGATATGGGAGAACAAAGAGACAGCATTCAATCACATTGGAGTGACCACTCTGAAATCTACAAGTCTCTGCTGCCCCCTTGAGGCACTGACTGGATGACACAGTTCCCACTCATCACATTTCAATGCATTACATTAAAAACATGTAATTGAACACTATTCCTGGATGCAGGATGTCCCCTGCAA
The DNA here is from genome assembly GCF_964263955.1 of Coregonus lavaretus. Classification (NCBI taxonomy): domain Eukaryota; kingdom Metazoa; phylum Chordata; class Actinopteri; order Salmoniformes; family Salmonidae; genus Coregonus; species Coregonus lavaretus. Next base: position 4,502,973 of record NC_139993.1, on the reverse strand, counting down.
TGGTTCTAAGAGACCCATCTTCCCACATTACATTTGACATTTTAGTCATTTAGCAGACGCTCTTATCCAGAGCGACTTACAGTTAGTGAGTGCATACATTTTCATACTGGCCCCCCGTGGGAATCGAACCCACAACCCTGGCGTTGCAAACGCCATGCTCTACAAGTGCTGTCCAAGATGAAACTTAACCCCTTATCCAATCCCCTATAACCCATCTACTACATTCATTCACTGTGACCTACCAGTGAGGGTGGACACATCATGGCTTCCCCTATCCACTCTTTCCAGGGGGTCCCAATCCATATTAAGGCCCTCATAGAGGGGCAGGGTCTCCTCATCGAGGCCCCCGGACGCCTCCCCCTGCCCCCCATTAAGGGAGAGAGTTGACAGGGGGTCCAGTGGAGAGTGTGGGGGCAAGAAGAAGCGATGAGGAGGAGAGGGAGAGGGATAAGGGTGGGACAGCTTGATTGGAGCCGGGGTGTTCAGTGTGAGGGTGGAAGACTCAGGGCTTGTCCCTGTAAGGGACTGAGGCCCCCTGGTGGATCAGGGAGAAACAGCAGGCTGACCGCACATCTGGTACCAATGCTGGTCTGAGAGAGGGAGAGAGAACAAAAGTGTGAGTGTTGCTTGGTTTCCATCCAATTGGCGACAGATTTTCATGCGAATATTCTAAAATCCGCATAAAAACAATATGCGCATTTTCCCACCAGAGATGTGTTTCCATCAAATTGATTTGTTGCAGATTAAAAGGTGTGTGATGACGTAATGCACATCAAAATACCTTTTGCAGTTAAAAATACAAGTTAAATTGATTTCCATCGCATTTTCAACTCTATTGATGGGTTTATCACAAAAGTTCGATACATAGCGAATGTCCCCACTCTGGTATTGGCACGTGCTCTCTAGCCAACAGCGCACATATACAGTAGGCTACTGTATCTGGGCCAAAAGAGCGAGATTATTTATATTTATATTTGTCAAACAGCAGGCAAACATTGATGTCACCAGAATAAGACCCTCGATATTTATTAGAAATGAATATCAGGCTCATTACCTTGCACTTTCAACACCCTGTGAAGTTCATTTTAATTTATTTAATCTGTAGCCTAATAAACTGCATGCATGAATCCAAATGTACTTTGACATGATGGTTATTATATCAATATTTGCATAAAAGCGCTTCCAACAACATTTCTCGGATAATTCATTTTGCCGAGACAAAAAGATCCCACCTTGCCTAGTTTATTTTTGTTTTGTCGACATTTGGACATGTTCTGTTTCCATCAGTCTTGTCATTACAAATGTCTTTATCCGACATGTACTTTACTCGCATATAAAGGTTGGATGGAAACCTGGTTAGAGATGAATTCAAACCGACCATCTTTAATTTAGCCACATCACGTTTTAGTATGGAATAGCATAACATTGAATGACGTTTTACATTTTAACATGGAATGCCATCAAATATTAATGTATCAAGAAAACTCCCATCCCTTTAATGAAATGTATTTCACCTGTTTTTCCAGGTGAGATACTGAAATGATACTCTCATTTTCTATAACAACCTGGTTAAAAGACATACAGATATAGGTCAAGTTTAAGGACCAGTTGAAACTAAACTTACTTCAGACTTGAACCACTAATCTACAAGCATCTTAATCTTTTTAAAGCCATGTACAGTGCCATACATGCTCCAATTGTCTCACTAGGCTTTGCCTTTCCCCTGAGGTTTTAGGGTCAGAAAGCTAGAGTTACCCTGGCCAAAGCTACACACAGATCAAGTTACAACCGGGGCACACCACACCACCTTATGACATTTAAACCAACATAGTTACTAAACAAAGCTTTACGAGGCATAATACAAAGTACTGTACATTCCAACTAGGACTGCCTGCTAAGGCTAGCTGCAACCTGTATTAGAGTAAATGCTCATTCATACTGTTTACAAAAGCAAAGAGAAACCAGAGCTTCCCTCTTCATAAGGCATATCACATTCACCTACATGTCCGCCAGGAAATGCTGCAGGCAATTGTTCTGTAACTGAATAGCCTGGCTAGTGACGTAATTCAAAGAGAAAATGGCTGGGGGGGGACAATCTAACAATGGACAGCAAAGTAGCCTTAATTTATTGATGGAACTCTAAATAATTGTCACATCCAGTTTTATTGTCATATTGTGGTTGTTAGTGTTTAGATACATCAGACCTAGGCAATACCAAGGCCAGTGGTAAAGGATAGTGGATGTTATACAATACATTAGCTATGTATTGCAGTCTGAGTCAAGGGAATATTGTATGAGGACTATTAGTGCAATGGGTTAATAAAGTACTGACCTTGCATGTGGGTAGACAAAACATGTGACACACGCACAAGCGTGCACACACACACACACACTCAGCTGTCTGCAGCTCACACACACACCCACTCAAGAGACAGATGAGAATGACAATCTCTCCTCCTTCCTCCCCATCTCCAACCCCCTAAATTAACTGGGTGTATTGCTCTGGTCACTCCTGCCACATCCATCCATCCACTCCCTTCACTTACAGCTGTCAGAGGGAGCAGCAAGGTCATATACATACTGTAGGTCTGGGTTTTACTGTATCCACCCCCACCACCATGATGCATAATGTCTGGTGAGGTAGTTCTGTTGTATGTCGTGTTTAGTGACTAGAATGATAAGTAGTACTTGTGTTTTTCACTAGAAAAAATAAGGACGCAAAATAAGGATGCATGGATGAAGTCCAAAATATACTGTTATTATACAATTATAAATGTCTTATTCCCACATCTTAAATGACAAATAAAAAGATGGAGGGGAATCAATTGGCATTTGGTACTGGCACTTAACTAACCTGCAGCACACAGTCTCACACACAAAACAAATGGAGTGTGCCCATGCACACGCACACACACACACACACACACACACACACACACACACACACACACACACAAACAAACAAACAAACATCTCTTTTCTGTCATATTTACATGCTGCAAAGGCCAAGTTGGCAGGCATTGTACTGTAACACTGTGGGTCTATTAACTACCCAGCCAAGCGCAGCCTTGTATCCCATTTAGAGGGGTCACCAGTGGGCATGGTTATTGCCCATCTCCCCCGGTCTCTTTTTGTGTGTGGTTGTCACTGGGCCAGGCAGAATGCCAAGTGAAAGACCCTGTTACGCTGCCCAGTGTGCCCACTGTACAACCCTGGGCTCCACTAGCGCCTCGCTCCCCAGATCTGCCAGCAAATGAACAGTCCAGAGAATCCACAGGAACTGTGAGAAAAGATTTGTCCAGTTCCATAGACAAACACACACAGTGGGGTGTGGAAGACTGGTCCACTAAGGACAAAGCCAAAAACATCTGAGCCCTGAGGATGTGTTCTGTACAGTATATCCATAAGGATATAATCAAACATCCAGGCTATTTTTTATGTAGCTTATACCAGTTACTCTCATTTTGAGAAATGTGGAATGCACAGAAATAAATGTTTACAGTATGCTACGTGATTCAACTCAAACAAGGAAAGTTACTTCAATCTGAATTTCAAGGAATGCAAACTCCTTTCCTAATGTAAATGAGAAGTTAAAACGTTACCTTAATGTGTTATAGTTGCATAGGCCGTTCATCCAAGATGAGCAGTGCCAAAAGTAAAGGAATAATAAGGCGACTTTTCTGAGTGAACTTCAATAAGTCACTATAAGTGTAACTGTAATGGATGTCATTCTGAGTCTGACTGACCTTCCAGAGTACTCACGCTGAACTCGTCAACGCCGGTTGGAAAAGCCTGTCTTTGGTGCTCTTTGGCCGTTCAGAAGGGGTGTGTACGTGTGTGGAGTCACACAGGAACAAGAGAGGAAGGAAGGGCAGACGAGGGTGCTAGAGAAAGAATCGAGGGAGGGTGGGGGGGTAGAAAAGAGACAGATAGAGAGGGTTTAGAAGGGAAAAGGGACACTTGCAGGGTACAGTACTTAGGAAAGTGGGAAGGGAGGGGGTAGGAAAGAGTGGGCAAACTGAGACGGAGAGAGAGGGCACAGGGGGGAGGAGAGGAGCCCATGAGAGAAGGGTACTTAGGAAAGAGGGAAGAAAGAGATGAATGGGTCACACTCGATTTAGCCTGTCACCACCAGATTGAATAACAAATCAGAATTTGCAAACCTGAGAGGGAGAGGCTTGTCAAATGCAAATCTCGCCTCTAATTGGCTGAGAGGGCTAAGGACTCTGGACCCATGGTCGCCCGGGCAACAGTTTGGTCATGTGACGAAGCCCAACTGATGCCTCTGCCAGTAGGGATTTTATTCAAATGGTAAGTACGTAATTATTCAACTTCAAGGTAGAAGTTTGTACTTTAACCACAAACCAGAGAAAAACTCTGCACTAAAATGGGGCAAGATTTACAAGACCCTTTGCACTAGAGCGAAATCTGCACCTTTTTCCCCCAGAGGGAATACAACAGGAAAAGGTAGAACAATCAAAGTCAAACAATTTAAGACTTCCACATAAAAACAAGAAAAGAAGTACACCTTTGAGATCACTTTAGTAAATCTAAGCCAGATCACCCCCACACAAGCTAATATACAATGTATCAGTGATGAAACTTGTTTTCTGTACCCGGACAGGGCTTCCATCCAAGAACTTCAAAGCTCTTTCACTGAGGGTGTAACTGACCTCATAACTGGCCTCATTTACTTCAAGTGGTGCCACACAGTCCATTACTGTGGTGGCCAGGCAGGGCAGTGAGGGCACTAGGGGATTATTAGATCAGATACATGGCCAGATAAACTAGTGCTTGAATGATAGCCACCATTGAATTATTAAACTCTACCCTGAGATAGTCTCTCCTGACAGGCTTAAATCAAGTAGCTGACCAGCCAGCATGCACACGAGATTTGGTTCTGGGTGATGAGATTAGAGCCTTTCTAAAGACTAGGGTTCAGGCTAATTATAGTGGCTTCATATTGGAGTGGTGCTCCCATATGGCTGCGTTTAGACTTGACAGTTAATGCTGTTTTTGTATTCTGATCATGGAGTTCTGATCATGGAATTCAAATCAAATCAAATTTGATTGGCCACATGCGCCGAATACAACAGGTGTAGACATTACAGTGAAATGCTTACTTACAGCCCTTAACCAACAGTGCATTTATTTTTTAATAAAAAAGTAAAATAAAACAACAACAAAAAAGTGTTGAGAAAAAAAGAGCAGAAGTAAAATAAAATAACAGTAGGGAGCCTATATATACAGGGGGGTACCGGTGCAGAGTCAATGTGCGGGGGCACCGGCTAGTTGAGGTAGTTGAAGTAACATGTACATGTGGGTAGAGTTAAAGTGACTATGCATAAATCATTAATAGAGTAGCAGCAGCGTAAAAATATGGGGTGGGGGGTGGGGGTGGGGGGCCAGTGCAAATAGTCTGGGTAGCCATGATTAGCTGTTCAGGAGTCTTATGGCTTGGGGGTAGAAGCTGTTGAGAAGTCTTTTGGACCTAGACTTGGCACTCCGGTACCGCTTGCCGTGCGGTAGCAAAGAGAACAGTCTATGACTAGGGTGGCTGGAGTCTTTGACAATTTTGAGGGCCTTCCTCTGACACCGCCTGGTATAGAGGTCCTGGATGGCAAGAAGCTTGGCCCCAGTGATGTACTGGGCCATACGCACTACCCTCTGTAGTGCCTTGCGGTCGGAGGCCGAGCAGTTGCCATACCAGGTGGTGATGTAACCAGTCAGGATGCTCTCGATGGTGCAGCTGTATAATTTTTTGAGGATCTGAGGACCCATGCCAAATCTTTTCAGTCTCCTGAGGGGGAATAGGCTTTGTCGTGCCCTCTTCACGACTGTCTTGGTGTGTTTGGACCATGATAGTTCGTAGGTGATGTGGACACCAAGGAACTTGAAGCTCTCAACCTGTTCCACTACAGCCCCGTCGATGAGAATGGGGGCGTGCTCAGTCCTCTTTTTTTTCCTGTAGTCCACAATCATCTCCTTTGTCTTGGTCACGTTGAGGGAGAGGTTGTTATCCTGGCACCACACGGCCAGGTCTCTGACCTCCTCCCTATAGGCTGTCTCATTGTTGTCGGTGATCAGTCCTACCACTGTTGTGTCGTCGGCAAACTTAATAATAATAATAATAATAATAATCTGCCACTTAGCAGACGCTTTTATCCAAAGCGACTTACAGTCATGCGTGAATACATTTTTGTGTATGGGTGGTCCCGGGGATCGAACCCACTACCCTGGCGTTACAAGTGCCGTGCTCTACCAGCTGAGCTACAGAGCTGAGCTACAGAGGACCACATGATGGTGTTGGAGTCGTGCCTGGCCATGCAGTCATGGGTGAACAGGGAGTACAGGAGGGGACTGAGCACGCACCCGAGGGGCCCCTGTGTTGAGGATCAGTGTGGCAGATGTGTTGTTACCTACCCTTACCACCTGGGGGCGGCCCGTCAGGAAGTCCAGGATCCAGTTGCAGAGGGAGGTGTTTAGTCCCAGGATCCTTAGCTTAGTGATGAGCTTTGAGGGCACTATGGTGTTGAATGCTGAGTTGTAGTCAATGAATAGCATTCTCACGTAGGTGTTCCTCTTGTCCAGGTGGGAAAGGGCAGTGTGGAGTGCAATAGAGATTGCATCATCTGTGGATCTGTTGGGGCGGTATGCAAATTGGAGTGGGTCTAGGGTTTCTGGGATAATGGTGTTGATGTGAGCCATAACCAGCCTTTCAAAGCACTTCATGGCTACAGACGTCAGTGCTACGGGTCGGTAGTCATTTAGGCAGGTTATCTTAGTGTCCTTGGGCACGGGAACTATGGTGGTCTGCTTGAAACATGTTGGTATTACAGACTCAGTCAGGGACATGTTGAAAATGTCAGTGAAGACACTTGCCAGTTGGTCAGCACATGCTCAGAGTACACGTCCTGGTAATCCGTCTGGCCCTGCGGCCTTGTGAATGTTGACCTGCTTAAAAGTCTTACTCACATTGGCTACGGAGAGCGTGATCACATAGTCATCCGGAACAGCTGGTGCTCTCATGCATGCTTCAGTGTTGCTTGCCTCAAAGCGAGCATAGAAGTGGTTTAGCTCGTCTGGAAGTCTTGTGTCACTGGGCAGCTTGCGGCTGTGCTTCCCTTTGTAGTCTGTAATCGTTTTCAAGCCCTGCCACATCCGACGAGCGTCAGAGACGGTGTAGTACGATTCAATCTTAGTCCTGTATTGACTCTTTGCCTGTTTGATGGTTCATCAGAGGGCATAGCGGGATTTCTTATAAGCGTCCGGGTTAGAGTCCCGCTCCTTGAAAATGGCAACTCTACCCTTTAGCTCAGTGCGGATGTTGCCTGTAATCCATGGCTTCTGGTTGGGGTATGTACGTACGGTCACTGTGGGGACGACATCATCGATGCACTTATTGATGAAGCCAGTTACTGATGTGGTCTACTCCTCAATGCTATCTGAAGAATCCCGGAACATGTTCCAGTCTGTGCTAGCAAAACAGTCCTGTAGCTTAGCATCTGCGTCATCTGACCACTTTTTATTAACCGAGTCACTGGTGCTTCCTGCTTTAGTTTTTGCTTATAAGCAGGAATCAGGAGGATAGAGTTATGGTCAGATTTGCCAAATGGAGGGCGAGGGTGAGCTTTGTATGCATCTCTGTGTGTGGAGTAAAGGTGGTCTAGAGTTTTTTTCCTCTGGTTGCACATTTAACATGCTGGTAGAAATTAGGTAGAACGGATGTAAGTTTCCCTGCATTAAAGTCCCCGGCCACTAGGAGCGCTGCCTCTGGATGAGCGTTTTCCTGTTCACTTATGGTCTTATACAGCTCATTCAGTGCAATTCCGAACACATCATGCGTCTACACCTACATTTAACCTCCCGAGTGGCGCAGTGGTCTAAGGCACTGCATCGCAGTGCTAGCTGTGCCACTAGAGATCCTGGTTCGAATCCAGGCTCTGTCGTAGCCGGCCGCGACCGGGAGACCCATGGGGCGGCGCACAATTGGCCCAGCGTCGTCCAGGCTAGGGGAGGGAATGGCCGGCAGGGATGTAGCTCAGTTGGTAGAGCATGGCGTTTGCAACGCCAGGGTTGTGGGTTCGATTCCCACGGGGGGCCAGTATGAAAAATAAAAAAATAATAATGTATGCACTCACTAACTGTAAGTCGCTCTGGATAAGAGCGTCTGCTAAATGACTAAAATGTAAATGTAAATTTAAAATGTGTCCACATTTTGTCCGGATTCCCTTTTCCCGCACTATATATTAAAATGCCAATATGCATTCTGTAAACGGTAGAATAGGCTAAATATGATAATAACACAACAACAACTGATGGCAGTAGCTAACTACTGTAGCTAACTAGCCAGCTTACCTCTGTAGCTAGCCAGCAAGCTAGCAAGCGAAACTAAAGGGATTGCAAACGGGTTAGCATAACTCTAGCCAAACAAAAAATAATTGTTCTAAATATTAACTAGCTGGCTAGCATTTATGAGGCCAGTAAACATGCTCCCCACACGCTAGGAACGTATTTCCTCCAACGTTATAATGAAAAGGTGCCTCTCGGTCCCAAAACACACATTTCCTGGAGACTTATGGGCGGAGTGCTGATGACGTCGCCCACTGTATGCGCTTTCGGTAGCCTGATTGCATCCAGACTGAGGAGAAATCTGCACACAATGCATCCCTGACCCCCTCCTGAAGTGGTCAGCCAGATCTGAACACAATCAGACCACAATGCATCTAGACCCGTCTTTTCAATGCAATCTTCGTATTCTGATAGCAGAAGTCGCATGTAAGTGTCAAGTGTAGACATGACCATAGAGAGGTGTCCCCCAAAATAGAACAGGTAACATTAGTTCCTACTAGGTAAGCCTTCAAACTAAATTGTGGAAAGACATCGAAAACCCACCAAACCTCTGAGAAAAGACAATAATTAGTCAACACACTATACTAATAAAAAGCAGGAAATTAACTATTAAAATAGTCGATGGCCTATGATCCAGGAGGAGTAAAAGGCCTGAGTAAGTAAGTAAATACTATACGCATCTCTGGAGCCAAGCAGCCAGACAACATGGGTTGTGGTGGGCGAGGAGAATGCAGAGACATGTAGCTACTAGAGTCTCATTTCAAACAGATGACCTTAGCCACTGTCTCATGGTCAGAGATAAGCTGTTGTGTTGTATCAGTTGAGTATCTAGACACAGTGTTCACTCCCCAAACGATAAACAATGCCTACGAGACCTTCTGCACACTTACCATGGCTGAACTGCCTTCACTACAAACCAGATTCATCAAGTCACAAGGCAATTATGACTCAATTATATCTCAATTTAAAAGGTAGACTCAGCTAAGTGACGTTGCCACGAGCAGCACCGCAGTTATTGAGATAAGTGAGATGCAAGACTTCGCCCTCACACAGTCACACACAGTATCTGTGCATGTGCACGGGTTCGCTTCACGCTGTTAAAGCGTGGTAGACAGGGCACCAAAACAGCAGAGAAGTTGAGCCTCACGCTTCAACGCTCTTAGTTGTTGCAGAAACTGGCCCACTATACTGTTCACATTCTGCAACCTACATCATATCGCTGAGTCTACCTTTAAAGTAAGCAGAGTTTCCTGAGTCCAATAAATTTAAACAAATTCAAGCTTCTCAGAGGACAAGGAAAGTGATAAATGTTCTAAAGAATATCACAACTCCTGTCAATCCCCTCAAGCATAATATTTTCCCCAGTCAGCAGTCGCCGTGACTGCAAACAGCTTCCCCTGCTATCGCTAACCTGATCAAAACTGTTTACAAAGTCATCGACCCTGTAAACAGATTGCCATGACATATAGTCCTGTGTGGCTAAGTTGGCAGCGCATGGCACTTGCAACGCTAGGGTTGTGTGTTCGATTCCCACAGGGGACCAGTATGAACAAATAAGAAAATGTATGCACTCACTACTGTATGTCGTTCTGGATAAGAGCGTCTGATAAATGACAACAACAACAACAACAAGACTAACTGACAGATATCATCCCATCCAACAGATGACATCACATCTATCACACCCTGTCAACATAGGTCTTCTCACAGACACTTTGCTCTCATTCCTATGAAGCAACCTCCCCCAAACACACTGCAATCTCCATTAACTCAAACTGGGAGCACTGATTGGTTAAGCATTAACTTCCTCATTGTACTATTTCCCATAAAGACCCAGTCTATCAACCACCTCACTGATAAAGGTGTGGTGTCTCTTAAATGTATATTGTTTCAACTCTGGCACGGGAATAGAGGGGAAAGGAGTAGGACAAAGCATTTGCAGATCATTGTTTGTGCATTTCCACAGTGATGTTTCAGTTATTCTCATGGCTCTGCCTATCTAACAATACGCACTATTTGGATACTTTGAAAATGACTCGTGTGATGATTATATGACATCTGTTGTTATGTCTGTTTGGTCTCTTTTAGAAAATATCCTATGGATGGTACAGACGAAACCAAAGTCTGGACAAACATTGAAGCCTCTGCATCTACAGAGATGCAGCCACAGATTCTATTGACATGATCAGGCACAAACCAATGCACAATGCAAATCACCAAGCCTGTCATGAGTCATGACAAAAGGCAGGATATGATGGGAGAGATAACTCTCCACAAAGCACACAAAGCAAATGAGGGAACACTTAGTCTAGTATGAGAGAAAGACAAAACAGGAGAGTGAATGAGAGAGAGAGAAACACTTAGTCTAGTATGAGTGAAAGACAAAACAGGAGGGAGAAAGAGAGAGAAAAAAGAAAGAAAGAAAGAAAGAAAGAAAGAAAGAAAGAAAGAAAGAAAGAAAGAAAGAAAGAAAGAAAGAAAGAAAGAAAGAAAGAAAGAGTAAGAAAGCTAGAGAGCGATACTACACAGACACCAGCAAGTATCTTTAAAATGACCTCTATCTAGAATATTTGTTACAAGCTAATGAATACAGCTATGATCCAGAGGCATGTATAGGGCATGGGAAAGTGGAGAAAGAAGGGGAGGGTAAGGAAGAAAGAGAGAAAGAGAGAGACAGAGAGGATACAGAGTCACAAAAAGAGATAGAAGGGGGGGGGGGGGGGGGGGGGGGGAGATAGAGAGAGAAACAACAGCACTGTATCAGGAGAACCTTTACTTGGACAGAGACTGGTTCTTTTTACAACCCACTAGTTACCCAGACAACTGGAGCAGCTATATCTGGACTCCAACTACAGTGTGAATAGAAAGTGGCCTTAAACACCTAAACCTAAATACCAACACACTCTCAGTCTCAGCTGATTCTCTCAGTGTAGACCAAAGGTCACTAGCCCTGCTCCTACAGAGCTACTACAAGGGTGCAGGCTTTTGTTCCAGCCCAGCTCTAACATACCCAATGACGTGATTGGATGAATCTACTACTCACAAAGACCTTGATCAGTTGAATCAGTTGACTTAGTGTTGGGCTGCAACAAAAGCCTGCACACCCTGTAGCTAGAGACAAGAGTCTGTGACCAAAAGCTACAAGTGATGAGAGGATGAAGGATTGGGAGTCGCAACACTGTAATCATTATGTCTGTCAAGTGGTAATTCTCATCAATGTAATGTCATTCACTGTCCACAACTACGCATTAAGAAGACTAGTAGGACTATTCAAGCTTAACAGAGTGGCATTCTACCTCTAATATGCTAACAGATAGAGAGTTGCTATTTTAGCCATATGGTTGTATTTGAAGAGAGAGCACATTACATTTTACATTTTAGTCATTTAGCAGACGCTCTTATCCAGAGCGACTTACAGTTAGTGAATGCATACATTATTTTTTATTTTTTCATACTGGCCCCCCGTGGGAATCGAACCCACAACCCTGGCGATGCAAACGCCATGCTCTACCAACTGAGCTACATCCCTGCAGGCCATTCCCTCCCCTACCCTACCCTGGACGACGCTGGGCCAATTGTGCGCCGCCCCATGGGTCTCCCAGTCGCGGCCGTCTACGACAGAGCCTGGATATGATGGTTTGGGTAGTTTGGAACTCCAATGCACTCACTATATCCTTTATCATGCACACATATGGTCTGCACTAGTGTGAATTGCTGCAGTTACAATGTGGCTAAAATAGACTTTCACACAAAATGCAATTCAACTCATATTAACTTTACTCTGCACAAATACCATGGACTACTACACTGTATTACTTTCTCTTGTCGTTTTTAGTAGGAAGACGGTATTACAAATTGAAACCACTCTGCCAGCTCACAAGATATTTGTCACAAGTAAATAATAAACCTAAAGTGGCCACTCCTGAATACAAATTCATGTGTTGCACACACACACACACACAGTACCTCATGTTCTGCCATGGCTGCCAACCAAATCTCCTTGAGTTGTTTATCAGTCATACCACGCCAGGTTAACTATAAATCCTTTCAGACATTTGCACTCTCACACAACAGACACATATTTCCCTATACTTCTAATTATTGAATGTTTTCTATATAGGCCTCCCAAGACAAGAGAACAGGTGTATAGCTTGTATAGCCACAACATCAGCTAACTCATGTCATTATAATAACTTAGTCACAACATTAGGATAGATAACTCATACCATCATAATAACATCTAAACAGTTGATAAAGTACAACCACAGCATCAGTGAAATATATTATCTTAGTATACAGTGAGGGAAAAAAGTATTTGATCCCCTGCTGATGTTGTACGTTTGCCCACTGACAAAGAAATGATCAGTCTATAATTTTATTGGTAGGTTTATTTCAACAGTGAGAGACAGAATAACAACAACAAAATCCAGAAAAACGCATGTCAAAAATGTTATAAATTGATTTGCATTTTAATGAGGGAAATAAGTCTTTGACCCCCTCTCAATCAGAAAGATTTCTGGCTCCCAGGTGTCTTTTATACAGGTAACGAGCTGAGATTAGGAGCACACTCTTAAAGGGAGTGCTCCTAATCTCAGCTTGTTACCTGTATAAAAGACACCTGTCCACAGAAGCAATCAATCAGATTCCAAACTCTCCACCATGGCCAAGACCAAAGAGCTCTCCAAGGATGTCAGGGACAAGATTGTAGACCTACACAAGGCTGGAATGGGCTACAAGACCATCGCCAAGCAGCTTGGTGAGAAGGTGACAACAGTTGGTGCGATTATTCGCAAATGGAAGAAACACAAAAGAACTGTCAATCTCCCTCGGCCTGGGGCTCCATGCAAGTTCTCACCTCGTGGAGTTGCAATGATCATGAGAACAGTGAGGAATCAGCCCAGAACTACACGGGAGGATCTTGTCAATGATCTCAAGGCAGCTGGGACCATAGTCACCAAGAAAACAATTGGTAACACACTACGGACTGAAATCCTGCAGCGCCCGCAAGGTCCCCCTGCTCAAGAAAGCACATATACAGGGCCGTCTGAAGTTTGCCAATGAACATCTGAATGATTCAGAGGAGAACTGGGTGAAAGTGTTGTGGTCAGATGAGACCAAAATCGAGCTCTTTGGCATCAACTCAACTCGCCGTGTTTGGAGGAGGAGGAATGCTGCCTATGACCCCAAGAACACCATCCCCACCGTCAAACATGGAGGTGGAAACATTATGCTTTGGGGGTGTTTTTCTGTTAAGGGGACAGGACAACTTCACTGCATCAAAGGGACGATGGACGTCGCCATGTACCGTCAAATCTTGGGTGAGAACCTCCTTCCCTCTGCCAGGGCATTGAAAATGGGTCGTGGATGGGTATTCCAGCATGACAATGACCCAAAACACACAGCCAAGGCAACAAAGGAGTGGCTCAAGAGGAAGCACATTAAGGTCCTGGAGTGGCCTAGCCAGTCTCCAGACCTTAATCCCATAGAAAATCTGTGGAGGGAGCTCAAGGTTCGAGTTCCCAAACGTCAGGCTCGAAACCTTAATGACTTGGAGAAGATCTGCAAAGAGGAGTGGAACAAAATCCCTCCTGAGATGTGTGCAAACCTGGTGGCCAACTACAAGAAACGTCTGACCTCTGTGATTGCCAACAAGGGTTTTGCCACCAAGTACTAAGTCATGTTTTGCAGAGGGGTCAAATACTTATTTCCCTCATTAAAATGCAAATCAATTTATAACATTTTTGACATGCGTTTTTCTGGATTTTTTTGTTGTTATTCTGTCTCTCACTGTTCAAATAAACCTACCATTAAAATTATAAACTGATCATGTCTTTGCCAGTGGGCAAACGTACAAAATCAGCAGGGGATCAAATACTTTGTTCCCTCACTGTACGTTAACCTCATCTTGCAAGTACTGTGGTTCAACAGGCCTACAACCAAATCAACCTGTGGTTCAACAGGCCTACAACCAAATCAACCTGTGGTTCAACAGGCCTACAGTACTTCTGAAGGCTCTTACACAACCTAGCAACCTAACAAAGACCAACAATACACACATGACAACACAGCTATGAAATTAACCTCAGCCTCCATGATCTTCCAAATAACAGGCTTCTTTACTGTGCTTCTGGTCAATGTTTGCAACGTTTTCATTAGACTGAAAGCATACTGAAACACACACAAATCTCTATCACACACATCTCTAGCTTCCGGTCAATTTTTGTAGTCGGCCCCAAATGTATTGACATGACAAAGTAGCAGGGAGGGGAGAAGAACAAACACAGAAGTCCTCTGTGCCGGCTCTCTCAGGGACAATGAACGCAAACAGAGTCAGAGGCTAACTACAGTAGCATAGACACAGAGACAGTACGCTAATAATACTAATAACATTAGGTTATTAGCGTTAGTGACTAACTGAGTATATCACTTACTGTGGTAAATGACAGTTACTCACTGTGCTGCTAGGAGTATCCTTACATTGATTTGACGCAGGTATTGTTGGTAGGAAAGGCTCTCTTTGAGAGTGAGTGAGCCAGAGTCAAATCCAATGCCCTCTACAGCTGCTGCTTTTCCTGTCAGCTACCATAGCCCTCGTCCAGTGTGGAGTGTCCTGGCTGAGAGGGAGAGAGAGAGCGAGGGAGGGAGGGAGGGAGGGAGGGAGGGAGGGAGGGAAAAGGGATTGAGGTGGGGTTATAATGGAGAGCGGTGGGGGAGGGGCATAGAGAGGGTGTGTGTGACAGAGAGAGAGAGAGAGAGAGAGAGAGAGAGAGAGAGAGAGAGAGAGAGAGAGAGAGAGAACGAAAGAGAGAGAGAGAGAGTGTGTGTGTGTGAGAGAGAGAGAGAGGAAGAGAGTCTGTGAGTCAGCACTTGTACACCCTGTCATATTGCAGCTGCAGGCAAGGAATTCCCTCTCCCCTCTCTCTCTCTGTCATACTATCTGCCTCAGTCTGCATTTGCGTCAGTCATATCAGACATCTCACTTTCTGCTTTACACACGGTCGTACACTAGCCAAATCAAATGCATTACTCATGTACAAGTTTGTTACGCTACAGTTCAACATGTATTACCTACAGCTATTATAATGAGTCGGTTTTTCTAAAGTATAAGGTAACTGATTAACAACCAATAATGCTCAAATCTGATCATAATCCAACCAGCAGTCAGCAGATAAACTTAGCTCATGTTGTTTGGGCCCAAAATGCTCTCGAAATCTGGCTTATAGGTTTTAGAAACAATTGTCCATTGTAGTTTGACAATTAAACTAACCGTAAAATTAGGACACTTCGGCTACATGCTGATGGCATATGGTAGGCCAACATCAGACAATGGGCAATAAAGGAATACACTGAATATGAAAGGCATGAATACATCATAGATCTGTGATTACAGAGGCTTCATTATTTGCCATAGACTCTAAACCATTTGGCTGGTCATGAACTGTTAGGCTATTTATGGAAAAGTATTACAAATTAGAAAAGGCATGTTCTAAGTTACAGTTCTGAGTAAGAAGGGCTGCCATAAAAGGACATTTCTATTTAGTCATCAAAAATGGTGGTGAGAGCAGCGCCTCCTGTTGTGTCTCCTAGCTAATATAACAGCCTAGGCTACAGTGATAATGATCTTCAAAGAGTGAGGTGACTGGATCTGACATACAGTAACTCGCTTGATTGTATCTGTATCAAGGTGCTATTGTATATTGCAAACACCCATCAATGTGTAGGGTAGGTATGGTCAGTGTCAAGGGTGTGCTGGATTGTTCCAAGGACCAACATCAGTTGTTCAACAATATCTAGCTGCAGTAGATGGCAGGATAGGGACACATACACCTATATTGATTTTAAATAATAATAATAATAATAATAATAATAACATGGCCACATTACCACATTGACAGAGGACTGGTAAGGAAGCACAGCTGCAGGAGACATGGACTGTACAAATAAAATTGTAGCCTACTACAGACAAACGTTAACGTTACTGTTTGTTCGAAACATTGTTGCAAAAATGATGTCGCAAACAGAAACAATGTTGCAAACAGAAACATGGCAAGTCCTGTTTGTTGACTTTTCTATTCAATATTTATCTGCCTATATCCCGTTGTGATTTGTAGTCCACTATGAATAAATTACATGTAAACTAAAGATTGTCATGTTTGGGGTAAAAATGAAATGTTTATTTTCGACTTGAATTGTCTTTAACTGGATGGGTGCGATTCATTTGTCAATTAGGTCTAACAAAGATTATAGATAATGTTGTCGTGATACGATCCGATCCGCCTCTGCCAATTTTACAGTTGACTAGCTACATCTCTCTTAATCTTTTTTGCTGATAATTAATTCACTATGCTGCAACTGAAAAGGGCTGATAGTCGTGTACAATGAGTTAATTTGTCCTACTTCTTTGAGGTAAATAAGTGTTTCTTTAAAGAACATTTTCAAAGAGCACAGGCGTTTTGCATTTCCACCGACAACAAAAGGGCAGGGATCCTACCAAGTGATCCCACCCTGTGTGAGCCTATGGAAACTTCGCTTCATCAAGTTGGTCACCCTTTGCTTTGTTTAGAAGAAGAGAAGTACCAAAATGCAACTATCAACAGATAATACTGTGACATTAGATAACAAGATTATAGAGACTTACGCATTTGATTTTTACCCAAGTTCTTCAAGGTCGTTTTCGGCAACCTTTACAGGAACTTTTCCTCCGGACTTCGAGCTGTCAAAGCGCTGGGTCCGTCCGTATTTGGTCATCTTGGAAGCGAAGTATTATGGAACATGTAGTTTCACGGGCAACATCCATGCTTTGTACCTAGCTAGAATACTTTGAACTAGTGGCCCCCAGTAACAGTAACAGACATACATGATGCACACCACAACAATTGCGCATTTATGCGCAAATGTGACAAACATTTAGTGACATTTTATGTATTACAGATGTCAATGTGTTCAGAATATGTGTCTCAAATGTAAATATAAGATGTACAGACGACCTTCTTGTTTGATTTCAACAGAATAAAAACTATTATAGAAAAGCAACACAGTTGAGGACAGTGTCACACCACCTAAAAAGTTCCAGTGGAAGTTGGATACATCATAAAAGTAACTGCCCCTGCAGTTTACAGCCCAGCCATGTTCAAATTAGAGGTACTCCAAACCAGTCGTCACATTAAATGTATTTTAGTCATGTCCTGCTGCTCCATAGATACTTTTGGTGATACTATATCTGACAAATCAGGCATTCATCTAGTAGGTTAAAGGAGGCAGTCAACCTGAATGCAGCAGATTACAAGCATGGGAATTATTCATAAGCTTGGCCTACTTCCTATATTACATTTTGAGGCTGTTTATCAACTTTCTTAGATATTATTTATGGTTATATTCATACTTATATTTGAAAGATAATATTGGATGGATTTAATTATATTTAAGGGTACAAATGGGTACAGATAGATATGGTGAGAAAATTGTAAAAGTCCCATTTGCTGTGAAATTGTACTACTCCTCCCAAAACAGCAGGAACTCTTATGGGCTTGATGTCGCTCCCATTCTAAAGATCGGCTTCATCTCTCTCCTACTCTATATCTAGATTCTCCCACACTCCTTAAGATGCCTACACTGGGTTGGAGCAGCAAATGCTAGGCTATTTTCACCCCCAGAGAGAACCACCAAACCTCTTTGGGAATGCATCCCTCTGACCCTGAACAACACACACACACACACACACACACACACACACACACACCAGTGGAGGCTGCTGAGGGGAGGACGGCTTATAATAATGTCTGGAATGGAGTCAATGGAGTGGTATGAACCACATGGAAACCACGTGTTTGTTGTGTTTGATACCATTCCATGGACTCCATTCCAGCCACTATTATGAGTCGTCCTCCCCTCAGCAGCCTCCACTGATACACACACGGTGGCGCTAATATATGGGGTAAAGCAGCATTTGAATGTGTAGTGTTGTGTGTTTTGATGTGTGGGCTACTGTCTACCTCTAGTGGCTAAAGTCATGTACAGAAATGTACTGTAAAAACACAAAGAAATGCACTGACTTTCAAAATAATGTGTTAAATTCAATATTTCTACATGAAAAACATGTTAAATATAAATTGATAGATACACATTTGGATGAGCAGTTTTGAAATACCTATAGTTTATTTTTGAATGTAATAATATATACATATACACACTGAGTGTTCCAAACATTAAGAACACCTTCCTAATATTGAGTTGCACCCCACCCTTTGCCCTCAGAACAGCCTCAATTTGTTGGGGCATGGACTCTATAAGGTGTCAAAAGCGTTCCACAGGGATGCTGGCCCATGTTGACTCCAATGCTTCCCACAGTTGTGTCAAGTTGGCTGGATGTCCTTTGGGTGGTGGACTATTCTTGATACACACGGGAAACTGTTGAGTGTGAAAAACCCAGCAGCATTGCAGTTCTTGACACAAACCAGTGCACCTGGCACCTACTACCATACCCCGTTCAAAGGCACTTAGATTTTCTGTCTTGCCCATTCACCCTCTGAATGGCACACATACACACTCCATGTCTCAGTTCTTTAACCTGTCTCCTCCCCTTCATCAAAACTGATTGAAGTGGATTTAACAAGTGACATCAATAACGGATCATAGCTTTCACCTGGATAGTCTATGTCATGGAAAGAGCAGGTGTCCTTAATGTTTTGTACACTCAGTGTATATATACTGTACATTTATATATAATATGCCATTTAGCAGATGCTTTTATCCAAAGCGACGGTCATGCGTGTATACATTTTACGTATGGTTGGTACTGGGCTCAAACCCACTACCCTGGCGCTACAAGCACTATGCTCTACCAACTGAGCTACAAAGGACATTATAGATATTACACGTACTCTGTCATAGCAGTTGCATGCTAAGCAATCCGCTTTATAGACAATATTATTCTCCATATACAGTGGGGGAAAAAAGTATTTAGTCAGCCACCAATTGTGCAAGTTCTCCCACTGAAAAAGATGAGAGAGGCCTGTAATTTTCATCATAGGTACACGTCAACTATGACAGACAAAATGAGGAAAAAAAATCCACAAAATCACATTGTAGGATTTTTAATGAATTTATTTGCAAATTATGGTGGAAAATAAGTATTTGGTCAATAACAAAAGTTTCTCAATACTTTGTTATATACCCTTTGTTGGCAATGACACAGGTCAAACGTTTTCTGTAAGTCTTCACAAGGTTTTCACACACTGTTGCTGGTATTTTGGCCCATTTCTCCATGCAGATCTCCTCTAGAGCGGTGATGTTTTGGGGCTGTCGCTGGGCAACACAGACTTTCAACTCCCTCCAAAGATTTTCTATGGGGTTGAGATCTGGAGACTGGCTAGGCCACTCCAGGACCTTGAAATGCTTCTTACGAAGCCACTCCTTCGTTGCCCGGGCGGTGTGTTTGGGATCATTGTCATGCTGAAAGACCCAGCCACGTTTCATCTTCAATGCCCTTGCTGATGGAAGGAGGTTTTCACTCAAAATCTCACGATACATGGCCCCATTCATTCTTTCCTTTACACGGATCAGTCGTCCTGGTCCCTTTGCAGAAAAACAGCCCCAAAGCATGATGTTTCCACCCCCATGCTTCACAGTAGGTATGGTGTTCTTTGGATGCAACTCAGCATTCTTTGTCCTCCAAACACGACGAGTTGAGTTTTTACCAAAAAGTTATATTTTGGTTTCATCTGACCATATGACATTCTCCCAATCCTCTTCTGGATCATCCAAATGCACTCTAGCAAACTTCAGACGGGCCTGGACATGTACTGGCTTAAGCAGGGGGACACGTCTGGCACTGCAGGATTTGAGTCCCTGGCGGCGTAGTGTGTTACTGATGGTAGGCTTTGTTACTTTGGTCCCAGCTCTCTGCAGGTCATTCACTAGGTCCCCCCGTGTGGTTCTGGGATTTTTGCTCACCGTTCTTGTGATCATTTTGACCCCACGGGGTGAGATCTTGCGTGGAGCCCCAGATCGAGGGAGATTATCAGTGGTCTTGTATGTCTTCCATTTCCTAATAATTGCTCCCACAGTTGATTTCTTCAAACCAAGCTGCTTACCTATTGCAGATTCAGTCTTCCCAGCCTGGTGCAGGTCTACAATTTTGTTTCTGGTGTCCTTTGACAGCTCTTTGGTCTTGGCCATAGTGGAGTTTGGAGTGTGACTGTTTGAGGTTGTGGACAGGTGTCTTTTATATTGATAACAAGTTCAAACAGGTGCCATTAATACAGGTAACGAGTGGAGGGCAGAGGAGCCTCTTAAAGAAGAAGTTACAGGTCTGTGAGAGCCAGAAATCTTGCTTGTTTGTTATTGACCAAATACTTATTTTCCACCATAATTTGCAAATAAATTCATTAAAAATCCTACAATGTGATTTTTTGGATTTTTTTTCTCAATATGTCTGTCATAGCTGATGTGTAGATATGATGAAAATTACAGGCCTCTCTCATCTTTTTAAGTGGGAGAACTTGCACAATTGGTGGCTGACTAAATACTTTTTTCCCCCACTGTAAATCTATCAAAAAATAATTGGTACTTGAACCTCTCTACACTATAATCACTCGAACATGTTTTAATGAAGCAGAGTAGTATAGAGTCTAATTCTCTAATTCTGTCTTGTGGTGTGAGATCGTATATAGCTTCCCACTGTCTATTCTTCCACATTTAACACAAGACTACAGTGTCTCACATTGGGGAAACAGCCATTAATAATTTACAACACTCTCCATCAATCCAGCCAGTGAGCCGACGGGTCTGGTCCGGTCCCGGCCTGGCGTCCTCATCCTCTCCCAAGGACAATGGGGCCATTTCCTGTCGAGTGTAAAAGCAGAGACAGTGGAGTATTGTGAGGCAGGACATCATATCAGCCAGCCATGACCTTGGAGTGAAAGACTAACTCAGTCATATACACTGAGATTCATTGGTCCATTTGCTTTGAGGTCAGAGAGGGCTGATTGGTCACTGGCACCCAAATGCAGTCATCAGAATGTTCAGATGACCCCTATGTAGGAAGTTCAGAGCAGTTACAAGCCCTACTACAAGCCAATGAATACATCTGTGATATCGCGTAGAATGAGGCATTGTGTGTGTGTGTGTGTGTGTGTGTGTGTGTGTGTGTGTGTGTGAGTGTGTGTGTGCACGCAAGAAAGAGATAGAGAGAGAGAGAGAGAGAGAGAGAGAGAGAGAGAGAGAGAGAGAGAGAGAGAGAGAGAGAGAGAGAGAGAGAGAGAGAGAGAGAGAGAGAAAGGACAGAGGAATAGGGTGTGTTATGCTTGCCCATACAAGAAAACCAGATGGATGTTCTGTTTTTGATTCTGGAGAAAATCTTTTGAAACTCTACGTCAATGGTCCCACCTTAACAAGGAGTCAATACCCATCTTTGAAGACCCCAAAACAGGTGGCAAGACCGAGTCAATGCGTCAGAAACCCACATGAACCCCAACCTTTCATTCCTCCTGGCTAATGTTCAAGGACAAGGCATGCAGTGTTTAAACAACAGGACCATTCATCTCACTGAAATTCATATGGCCACTTATCCACAATATCCAGTAATCTGTAAAGAAAGCTTGGCAGAGTTAATGATATAGAATTGATTTAAAACAAATGAAGGAAATTCTGCCTTTTTTATTGTAATACACAATTGTAATCATGTTACACAGCATCAGAAGAAATGTAAAGTCAGTTATTGTGAGTGGACCGGTCAAACCAAATCTCAACCTTGGGAGACATTGCAGGTTCCCTGACCAATAAGTTATTGATACATTCTTCCTAATAGGTTTGCATGTTAGGTTCTAATAGGTTCACTCAAAACGGCAATTTACTAAGAGTAGGCTAGGCAACACAATCACAAAGTACACAAGTTGGTGATGAGAAGTGTCAATTAGCCCTAAGGCTTTCAGACTTTAGTCTGTCAACCACATACGCTTTTACACCCAGACGCATGGCCTATATAATCAGCAGCACTGACCCAATATGCCGTGCCACTGGCCCTGGCCCCTGTCTCATCCAGTCTTGGGGAATAGAAAATGGCTGTCACAATGGACAGCTAGCTGCTAGCCTGACAAAAATACACCCTGAGGCAGGATATGGACTGACCTATTTGAGTCTGTCATACAGCATGCAAGAGAAACACTTTCCACATGCTCACTTTCTCTCTGTCACTTTGCTCACATAACCTCATTCTCTATCCTTTCTAGACTCCTAACACCATGCAGGGTGTGACTTTGAATATTCATCCACAAGTTACTAAAACTCTCTCTGTGCCCACTGAGAAAGGTTTTTCGAAAAGACGAGAGTGTGAAGGTGGGTTAAAATTATGGATCCAGATTTATCTAGTCTTTTGCGTCTCTGTCTTGCACTTTCTCCTTCTCCCTCTCTCATGACCTTAGATGGGTGTCTGGGGGCAACAGCACCCCATCATCACTGTCTTGGATGGTGTTGGTGTGATTCACACTGACATCCTCACAGAAAAAGCAGACAACAAATACAAAGCAAAAGTGCCAGGTTACATTAATTCCATGGTGAAAGTCACAGGCGTTTGTATGAGTGTTTTTGTGTGGGCTGTCTTCTCTATAAAAATGTGATAAGACTTTACGCCACCACTTCCCGACAAATAAACTAGTCTACCCCATGTGACTCACCTCTGTCTAGGCAAGTTTCATGACGTAGCCTAACTAAGGTGTGGCCGTTCTGTAGGCTATTTTCTCACACAGGTAGACTAATACCCAATGTGCGAGCAGGGCATGCTAACGCACTAACATTTTATCCATACTTGTACATTCGAAAACAAAACAACACGTTTTAGTAATGTAGTTGACAAAAATACATTTTTGAAACAAAATAAATATTCATATTACTGTACAGAGGTTTCATTTTAATGAGTCGATAGACTCAAGTAAACACACCTTTGTTTTTGTCCTGGCCAATTGCGTTTAAATTCCAAATTGTGGATAGGTAAAGGATGGGGTTGGGACGTGGTAAGAGGGGCGGAGTCTCCGGCGTTGTTAGGCTTTTTACTCATTGTTCTGAGTATCATCCTACGGCAGTTGAAGTGAGGCAGAGAGGACAAAGTATATCGTTGGAAAAGTCTGTTTGTGGACCTGCGTAGACTTGGAATATTCGAAACAACTTCTTGTATTTTGACAGGTAAGAAAGATATGTATTTATTGTAACATTCCCGTGTATTGACATTCTTCGGAGAAAGTAAATCCGTGTCGAGTGGGATAGGATAGTCAGTTCCTCCTTTCCTGTGTAGCGCGTCTCTAAACTGGAAACATGATTTCCCAACGTTCCATAAATGTTCTTCCCGGTCTGGATACAGATGTAGCCTATCTCTGACATTCTGTCTCCGTTCATTTTTGTATTTGTCGCTGAACTTGACGGCAGAATAGCCTAATGTTCCTTTCCTCTTGTCTAGTGTCTAGTCACCACCCAAACGTCGTTAAAAAGTCGGACATTAGTTATCGTGGGTGTATTCATTACGCTGATACTGTTGCAAAACGTTTCGTCTGTTACAAAACGTTATGCAACAGATACCGTTTACTCCTTCTTGTTGGTTTATGTTACTACAAGGTTTTGTCAAACGCTGTCCCAGCCAAATATATGTGCCAACGTTTTTCGACAAACTATTATTGATCAACTTCTTGACGTCATGCACATTTCAATAGAATAGAGCTGAAAGTCATTAGTGGTGTAACCGTGACGGCACACAGCAGAGAGCGAGAGACGATCGAAGTTCGTCTACCCCTTATCCATTGTCAAATCCACTGCCCCCCTAGTCGGGGCCAAAGCTGTAGGCTACAGAACTGAACAACTGAAACGCAAATTACTTTCTGGTTACTTTGTCTGGTTGCTTTGTCGAATCTTGAAAGATTTTTTAAACCAATAATCACTGCCACTTTGGTCAATTTTCACACAATCAATCCCAGCCAGGTCTGTCCTACAATAGGCTATACAGTATGTAATCTCTATTCAAAGGTTCTGCTGGGGGCTTTGACAACCCCAGTGAGTTGGGGGTGGGGCATGACATGATGAGTGTCTGCATGGTTCACACATACATCATGGGTTAGGATGAATAATACTGATCAACAATCAGGCAGTGATACCAACATGTCCTTACAAGACCTTCACACCTACAGTACATTCTCTTTTAGGCCAGTTCAGAGCCACATGGGAAGCAGTGCCAGTAATGTCCAGGTCTTTGTCCCAATTGGCACCCTATTCCCTACAGTGGGGAAAAAAGTATTTAGTCAGCCACCAATTGTGCATGTTCTCCCACTTAAAAAGATGAGAGGCCTGTAATTTTCATCATAGGTACACGTCAACTATGACAGACAAAATGAGAAAGAAAAATCCAGAAAATCACATTGTAGGATTTTTAATGAATTTATTTGCAAATTATGGTGGAAAATAAGTATTTGGTCACTAACAAAAGTTTCTCAATACTTTGTTATATACCCTTTGTTGGCAATGACACAGGTCAAACGTTTTCTGTAAGTCTTCACAAGGTTTTCACACACTGTTGCTGGTATTTTGGCCCATTCCTCCATGCAGATCTCCTCTAGAGCAGTGATGTTTTGGGGCTGTCGCTGGGCAACACAGACTTTCAACTCCCTCCAAAGATTTTCTATGGGGTTGAGATCTGGAGACTGGCTAGGCCACTCCAGGACCTTGAAATGCTTCTTACGAAGCCACTCCTTCGTTGCCCGGGCGGTGTGTTTGGGATCATTGTCATGCTGAAAGACCCAGCCACGTTTCATCTTCAATGCCCTTGCTGATGGAAGGAGGTTTTCACTCAAAATCTCACGATACATGGCCCCATTCATTCTTTCCTTTACACGGATCAGTCGTCCTGGTCCCTTTGCAGAAAAACAGCCCCAAAGCATGATGTTTCCACCCCCATGCTTCACAGTAGGTATGGTGTTCTTTGGATGCAACTCAGCATTCTTTGTCCTCCAAACACGACGAGTTGAGTTTTTACCAAAAAGTTCTATTTTGGTTTCATCTGACCATATGACATTCTCCCAATCCTCTTCTGGATCATCCAAATGCACTCTAGCAAACTTCAGACGGGCCTGGACATGTACTGGCTTAAGCAGGGGGACACGTCTGGCACTGCAGGATTTGAGTCCCTGGCGGCGTAGTGTGTTACTGATGGTAGGCTTTGTTACTTTGGTCCCAGCTCTCTGCAGGTCATTCACTAGGTCCCCCCGTGTGGTTCTGGGATTTTTGCTCACCGTTCTTGTGATCATTTTGACCCCACGGGGTGAGATCTTGCGTGGAGCCCCAGATCGAGGGAGATTATCAGTGGTCTTGTATGTCTTCCATTTCCTAATAATTGCTCCCACAGTTGATTTCTTCAAACCAAGCTGCTTACCTATTGCAGATTCAGTCTTCCCAGCCTGGTGCAGGTCTACAATTTTGTTTCTGGTGTCCTTTGACAGCTCTTTGGTCTTGGCCATAGTGGAGTTTGGAGTGTGACTGTTTGAGGTTGTGGACAGGTGTCTTTTATACTGATAACAAGTTCAAACAGGTGCCATTAATACAGGTAACGAGTGGAGGACAGAGGAGCCTCTTAAAGAAGAAGTTACAGGTCTGTGAGAGCCAGAAATCTTGCTTGTTTGTAGGTGACCAAATACTTATTTTCCACCATAATTTGCAAATAAATTCATTAAAAATCCTACAATGTGATTTTCTGGATTTTTTCCCCCTCAATTTGTCTGTCATAGTTGACGTGTACCTATGATGAACATTACAGGCCTCTCCCATCTTTTTAAGTGGGAGAACTTGCACAATTGGTGGCTGACTAAATACTTTTTTCCCCCACTGTATATAGTGCACTACTTTTGATCAAGGCCCATTGGACACAAACCAGGTGTTCAGGTTGATGACATTATCCATACCAGTGAGCCTCTATTGCCTTATACTTCATCCTTGTCCAAAGGGAACCATATGCCATTAGTTACAGTAGTTTTACTACCCCCTCTATTGCACTGCGATAGCAGAGCACAGATCCTCTCATTGTATTTCACAAGTAAATCCACTTTCACTTCAAACATGCAACCGAAATGACATTATCTCATTCGCTCGTCTTACACGGTTTCGTCTTTTCAAACACTCCCAAGACCAACTTTAATATCTGTCCAAGTCAAACTTGACATGGCACAGCCTGGCATTAGGGCTGGACAGATGTTGTCTGTCAAAATGGAGCGTTTTCTCCTCTCATACCAGTTATGATCATGCAATTCCAATGGCCAGAAACAACCAAGAACGATGGCATCAAACACGTTATTGCCATTCAACAGCATTCTGGACCAGTGAGCCCAGCTGATGTTTTGAATGGATGTCAGGTTGAATTGAGTTGAGTTCTTTCACACATTCTCTACGGCCAGTGCATTCTCCTGGTCTGGCCTGCCATGCTGCTGGTGCTGTGCCATGAGGTGCAGTCTGGCTCGCCTGGGGCTGCTGTCTGCCTCTGGGGGTGGGGGGGTTTAGGCTGAGATTTGCAGTTGCAGCTGGGGTCATACTGACGCTAATCCTTCCCCCTGCTTAATTCCCTGATATTGTCCTACATTAGGCCAGCAAGGGACCAGGAGATTACCGACGATTCAACAAACTCCATATATCTCCTCATCTTTTCTTTCTTTCCTTCCTCCTTTCATTTTTATCATGTTGTGTTGTTACGTGTGTCTCTAACTAGGTTCCACGTTTGCCACTTCTCAAATGTGACCCTTCCCTACCTAATTCTCCTCCCTCGTCTTGACCAGTCTCTCTCCTCAACCCTTCCTTCCCTCCCTGGTGGAGCCTGAGCACTACAGAGGGCTCAGTTACACCACAGAACCTAATCAGGCCACACGTGGGACCAGGCCTCAGTGCCAATGTGTGTATCCATGTCTAACGTGTTTGTGTGCATGTGTAGGCTACATATTGGGATTCTTTCTGGTCAGCCATGATATGGACTCGTATTATATCTGAGGTTAAAGAGAAGGTGGTACGATAGCGGCCTAATCTCCTAGGGGTAAAGTCGCCGGACAGGGGCTTAAGATATCTTCTCAGACAATGCCGTTATCAACCCAAAGCAGATTTACTCTGACTACTACCCTCCCCATCTCCACCATTTTTTATTCTTGGCATAGAACAACAAAGGATGTCAAAGACAGAAATCACTATCTTTTGATATGTTATCCCCAGACTAAGGCCACTTCCTTATTGGACAGCTGTTGCAAATGTCAAGGACATTACACAAGGACGGAGCAGAAGATATATAAAGTAGTAAAGCCTATGGAAGCAAAACAGCAGGTAGGTCTGACGCCTGAGCCTCTATCTTGGAGAATGCCATGATTAAACAGACAATAGAGGCCCAAAGTGTCTTGGAACCCTCTTCCCAGTCATCAGTGGAGTGGCAGAGGTGGCACGATATGAAAGAATCTGTCCAAGCTGGTATCGCCCGGGCGACCAACACAGCTGGGTTCCCAAAGATGAATTATTCACTCAATACATTTTTTCTGGGGAGGCCTAACAACCATTTTCCCCCCATCACTTGGTGCTCTGGAAGTCTGGTACTACTCCACCAACTTTATTATTTTCAAGTCGGCTCCTATCAGACAGCTCTTCATAAACCACCAGGCCATATCTGCTGACAGCATGCTGGAAATAGCTGCATCCATTACTGTCTGTTTCTTTATGAATATATTACCATTGATACTTTTTTCATTACTGACACAGTTTCACAAGGAGGCTCGAGAAGGGAGGGAGTGGACTGGATTCCTGAATCCATGGGTGACTCAAAATACAGGTTTTACAGTTGGGCTGGTTCGTTTAGCCTACACTGAGCAATGCTTCTCAGTAAGTTGAGTCGGATGATTACTCCTAGTCATTGCTGCGGTGTCTCTCTTCACCCTGCTCTCTCATCTCCCACTTGCTACTCATCCGTTAATTGCACTCCAATGAGCGGGAGAGGAGAAGGGAGGAGTGAGGGTGTGGTGGAAAAGAAATGCTAACGACTGGGAATTTTTCACCATCGAGACACTCCGTATCAGAGAAGAGAATCCTCAGCCTCATCTAGAAGAGTGACTCTATAATTCACACACAGATATGAAGAGTCTGTTATGATGATTGATGCACAATGACGTGTAAGTGATCTTTATGGAAGCAACGCCTCACAATAACCTCACGTCTCTTCTTTCATACCAAGGAAAGAAAGAACGTTATTTGGATTCGTCAGTCTCCTGTCTTCTTTTTATATCGGTCATGGTTTACATGAAGAACATTTTGAAGTGGAAGCATAAACACTGCAGATAAATGTAACTACTCACGCTTCCCCTCCGAGGATGTCTGGGACAGGCTTTCTCAACTTGTCAGCCAAACTTATTCTGGGAGGGGGGTGGTATTCTTTAGCTTCCCCTCAGATTTTCGCCCCGCTCTCCTAAGCCTCCCTTCCGCCTCTGATCTTTCTGAAATATTCATCATCTGTCGCATCGCCTCAGTGCTCACCAGCACAACTAGGCATATATCCAGTATCCACGCTGCAGCAGGCGAAGCCTCCCCACTAACCCTAAAGGAGGGCTTTAGATGGAATCAAGCAAACCTGGCTGTCCAAACGATGACCGACATCCATTCTAGATGCTCTGTAGAAGACGCTTGTATAGTCCCCATCAAGAACTGAGAAACTGAGCTCACTTTAAAATACTTAATTCCATTCACTCTCATTGACGGTCTCCCATTCACCCTAGATATTGTGGCACAAGCCTCCTTGTCCATTCTACCTCCATACAGAGTAATTGGGGACAGCAATTTTGGACAGAAGCCCAGCATGTTACATCAGAGTTCATGCAGCATCCTCCTTCCTTGCAGTGGCAACACAGCCTCCTGTTACTCTATAACAGGGGTATTCAACTCTTACCCTAGAAGGTCCGGAGCCTGCTGGTTTTCTGTTCTACCTGATAATTAATTGCACACGCCTGGTGTCCCAGGTCTAAATCAGTCCTTGATTAGAGGGGAACAATTGGGAGGGGGGGGAGCAGTGGAACTGGCTTCGGGGTCCAGAGTTGAGTTTGAGGGCTCTATAACAATGGAGATGGGACACAAGGCAAGCGCATAACTCTTCAGATACCACAATGGAGTCACAGCCTTCCATAGACCACATAGCCTTCCATAGACCCTCACACAGTCATTGTTACATCAGAGAATGAAGACATGAAGGCCTAGTTCTACTGCCCTTTGCCCTGTCCCTTCCCTGCTTCCGTCCTTCTCCGTGTAATCTGATCCAACTCTGCACTTCCACACCTCAGAGACAACACTGACCTCCTATTATTCATAGTGAGTGGAGTGTACAGGGAGTAAACATGAATTACCCATATAGCTCGTCCCAGTCTGAGCCAACTGTACCAGCTCTGGTCTGGTGTAACACTCTTTGGACACATCTACTGACAGATCTAAGCCTAATATGTTAGAATGATTATTTAATCAGTTACTGGGTAGACATTATTGTGTTACTGTCTAATAGAACCTATATTGACTTGGTGAATGACTTGCAAGTCATCATTGTTTATTTTTATTTGTCAGCTGTTTTCAAGGCTATGTCAATTAACACAGTAATAACATTAGCTAAGGCATCGCATTTCTCCCGACGAATCACTGCTAATGACACCATGTAGCTACTGTAATGTAAAACCATGCAGTTACAGTCCTGGGAATGGCCACCGTTTATAATGTTGTCACTGTATTTAGCTAGGGTGGTAATGAAGTATTTCACCAAGTCCAGTAAGCCAAACTCTAAAACGCATGAGACTAGGCCTAATCCTCAATTTAAAGTCTGCGAGACTTCATGCTCTGACTCTTGAAAGCATATCACAAACAGATGTATGTCTTTGACACGCAGCTTCTCTTAGACATGGATTTTCTGCCGTGCACAGACTCAGATATCATCCCCTCTTTCAAGTTGGAGAATGTGTGCTGGCGCTCTGGTTCACATGCGATCCTGCCAGCAGTGTTCACATGCGATCCTGCCAGCAAGGCCCTGCTTTGTGTACTTAAGCCTTTCAATGTGTCTCACTGTAGTGGGAGCTTGGCATGTTAGTGGAGCCCCATTGACTGGCTGTTAAATGGACTGATAAATGGACTGTAGGAAAGTAGCCGGAACAGCTCGTAGGGTAGGAACCTATGAGTGCACGCTCTGGACAGGACGCTAGTCTATCGTAGGACCTTACCCCCAATCTATCTCCTTAATGCTGAATGCCAAGCAGAGACTCATCAGGTCCTATTTTTACAGTCTTTGGTATGACTCGGCCAGGGATCGAACTCACAACCTTCCAATCTCAGGGTGGACACTAACCACAAGGCCACTGAGTTGGTATAAATGGACTGTAGCCTACACACATTCACAGATAGGAGTTTCCTGCACTTTTCTTCAATTTTGACTGATAAGTCTGTAACTAAATATTGGCCCAACCTAGTTTTTGATGTGGTTGTATCTACATTTGAAACAATTCTCTCCTTTGTGTAGCAAATGTTGTTGAGCCTATCCCTCTGACTGGAAAACAACAATCCAGACCCCCGGTGCTGCTGAGTCATAGCCTGGTCCAATCGTGAAATAACCACAACTTCCTATAGCCCACACAGTAGATCCATTAGCATCATGCTCCACACCACTGCACATCCTCCCATATAGATTTGTATTCTCCACAGTTGGCCAATTAACCCCCTATTTCTTCTAGCAGTCCCACAGCGGACAAAGTGAAGGGTGAGTGGGAGAGCATGAATAAGAGGGGGAGATGGGGGTGAGAGGGTCCTGAGGGGTTTAAGCTTTCTCTCAGCAGTCTAGCTGGACCAGGACCACCTGCCAGATACACACAGGGGGCACCCAGCTGTGTGTTTACCGTGTCTAGAGAGCACTTACTGACCATACCCTCTTAACAGCGGGGCCTCAGCTGGCAAGCCAGCCACTCACAAATCAATTTAGAGAATTGACAGGGATGTGTTTGGGGTGTGTGTGTGTGTGTGTGTGTGTATTAGGGTTTAATATTTTCCCGGTATTTTACAAATGTTTCATCCTGAGAATAAATCACTTTTCTCCTGGGTAACCCGGTATTTCTCAGTAGCACCAAGCAGCTATGACTCAGCAGGACCAAGCTCTTCTCTGTTCTGGCACCCCAACGGTGGAACCGGCTTCCCCCTGAAGCTAGGACAGCAGAGTTCCTGCCCATCTTCCGAAAGAACCTGAAACCCTTCCTCTTTTAAAGAGTATTTTAAATAATCCCCCTCCTCAACATGACCCCCCCCCCCCCAAACCCCTTACTAGCTCTGGCTTTGCTGAGGAAAAGTGTACTTATTATGCCTGTGATATGTAGTTGTCCCACCTAGCTATTTTAAGATGAATGCACAAACTGTAAGTCACTCTGGATAAGAGTGTCTGCTAAATTACTAAAATGTAAAAAAATTAGTATTTCCTACCATAACCAGAAGTGTCATTGTAAAGTGTATAAATATGTCTGGATTTGATTGGAGCTTTGATCGGCATGAAAATTCAAGCCTGATGCTACCTGAGCCCTACATTAGAAATGTTATTAGCCCAAGCCCCAAAAAGCCCAAATGATTGTGCCGTTATCCAATAGGCTACTGCACATTACGCACAACAGAAAAAAAAATACAACGCTCCAGTAATCTTTTTAAGTGTGGACTGTATTACTGTATTGTATTATATTGACTGGAATTACGCACTTTGTTAAAACCATGAAGCTGGGAGAGAACACGTGATGCTGGTGCAGGACATGCAGCCTGCGAAGTTACATTTGTAAGCTAGCAAATTAGATTTTCATTTTGAAATCTAATATGGCCTATGTAATTAGTAGGCTGACTCATTAGCCTACCTTTCATAATATTTCCCCTAATGTTGTGCGATGTGAGTAATGCGTATTACCACCTCTCTCTCGTTGCTTCATTGCTTCCTCGCTCTCAACAGTTAAATCAAATGTTTCGTTGGCCTTCATTGTAATGACATGCTTGAATAATACAGGACTAGAATAAGATGCTTCTCTTCACGGAGATTGAATGGTTATGGGTCTGAATAAATAACTGCTATAGTCTATCGCCATCGCATTTAACGTTCAGCAAACAAGAGCAAGCTTGCATCCCTCTTCTAATAGTCCACAAGTATAAGAAATTCTAGTCTATCTTTTCCCTGGACTCCACAAGAGCTAAGGAGAGAGGCCAGCGGAGGGCCGGTGAGTATTTCGCACGAGTGAAGACATGCATATGAGATGTCCCCACCCTGAGCGTTGATGATTGATCATGCAGAGAAGACCAATTTAGACATGACATTATTATAATTTAACAGTTCCATTTCACATCATGCTGTTCTTAAATTATTTGCCGGTTTCTCAGTTACTTATCCCAGGAATGGGTTTGGGTGGGAAATCTCTGTTAATCTCGCTAACCCAGTTACTGTATGTGTGTGTGTGTGTGTGTGTGTGTGTGTGTGTGTATATATATATATATATATATATATATATATATATATATATAAAATACAGTTGAAGTCGGAAGTTTACATACACCTTAGACAAATACATTTAAACTCAGTTTTTCACAATTCCTGACATTTAATCCTAGTAAAACTTCCCTGTCTTAGGTCAGTTAGGATCACCACTTTATTTTAAGAATGTGAAATGTCAGAATAATAGTAGCGAGTGATTTATTTCAGCTTTTATTTATTTAATCACATTCCCAGTGGGTCAGAAGTTTACATACACTCAATTAGTATTTGGTAGCATTGCCTTTAAATTGTTTAACTTGGGCCAAACGTTTCGGGTAGCCTTCGTCCATTTGGAAGACCCATTTGCGACCAAGCTTTGACTTCCTGACTGATGTCTTGAGATGTTGCTTCAATATATCCACATTATTTTCCTTCCTCATGATGCCATCTATTTTGAAGTGCACCAGTCCCTCCTGCAGCAAAGCACCCCCACAGCATGATGCTGCCACCTTCGTGCTTCGTGTTCTTCGGCTTGCAAGAACCCCCTTTTTCCTCCAAACATAACAATGGTCATTATGGCCAAACAGTTATATTTTTGTTTCATCAGACCAGAGGACATTTCTCCAAAAAGTATGATCTTTGTCCCCATGTGCAGGTGCAAACTGTAGTCTGTTTTTATGGCGGTTTTGGAGCAGTGGCTTCTTCCTTGCTGAGCGGCCTTTCAGGTTATGTCGATATAGGACTTGTTTTACTGTGGATATAGATACTTTTGTACCTGTTTCCTCCAGCATCTTCACAAGGTCCTTTGCTGTTGTTCTGGGATTGATTTGCACTTTTCGCACCAAAGTACGTTCATCTCTAGGAGACAGAACGCGTCTCCTTCCTGAGCGGTATGGCGGCTGCGTGGTCCCATGGTGTTTATACTTGCGTACTATTGTTTGTACAGATGAACGTGGTACCTTCAGGCGTTTGGAAATTGCTCCCAAGGATGAACCAGACTTGTGGAGTTCTACAAAAAAAAAATCTGAGGTCTTGGCTGATTTTCTTTTGATTTTCCCATGATGTCGAGCAAAGAGGAACTGAGTTTGAAGGTAGGCCTTGAAATACATCCACAGGTACACCTCCAATTGACTCAAATGATGTCAATTAGCCTATCAGAAGCGTCTAAAGCCATGACCTCATTTTCTGGAATTGTCCAAGCTGTTTAAAGGCACAGTCAACGTAGTGTATGTAAACTTCTGACCCACTGGAATTGTGATACAGTGAATTATAAGTGAAATAATCTGTCTGTAAACAATTGTTGGAAAAATTACTTGTCATGCACAAAGTAGATGTCCTAACCGACTTGCCAAAACTATAGTTTGTTAACAAGACATTTGTGGAGTGGTTGAAAAACGAGTTTTAATGACTCCAACCTAAGTGTATGTAAACTTCAGACTTCAACTGTATGTTGATTGATGTGTGTCACGGTGCATACGTATGTGCATGGATAGGGGGGGGGGGGTAGGTCCGTTTTATACACAGATGTGAACGCAGCTTTACAGATGTGTGGGAATGGGACTTATTCTGCTTGATCTGTACCCCCCACCTCTGTCACAACTGTCTCTAGTCTCTTGATCCCTCTGTCTCTTTGGTGTGTCTGTGGAACAAGTCTACCTCTGGCTTAGCAGCACATGGCCAGGATCAAGAAAACAAACCTCTGTCTACGAGAACAGAAAGAAATTCTGCACATTGTATAACTGCTCTCAAATGAGACTTTAGAGACACAATGTTTAGACTGTGAAGGTCTATGATGCCTCTAGCCACACCACCACTGTTTGTTTTCCCATCAGGCTTTTGACACGGATTGACCCCTTTTTATCTCCTTAGATCTGGGTTCTTTCACTCCCTCATTTAACCGTCTTCATTCCTTTTGGGATGTAGCTTAGGTTAGCCTGGTTTAGTCAACCTTATCTTGGTAAACCAGGTCCGCTGGATCTCTTTTTAGTGCGTCAAGGCTTAAGCTAATAGACATTTTTTGATTAAAGTCAGTGTATAAATGGATAGGGTTGTAGAGAGGTTCTAATTTAAATGTTGCAATGCTGCAGTTTATGCGCTCCAGCGAATGGGTGTGTTTTGCCAGATAGGAGCCAAAGACCCCACACACACACACACACACACACACACACACACTGCACAGTGCCACACCTTGCCAGGGTTATAAGGACACTCCCCAGTCTGATACGCCAGTGAGTTGAGGCTGGAGATGGTGAGCAGTGTTGACACCATCTGTAGAACCTAGTAAATAATCCACTGACACAACGTCGGTGTGTTCCTGTTTAGTCAGCAAAGGATAGTTTGGATGTATGACAATAGTTTGTGTATAACTTGTTTGTCTGAGAGAAAGTTATCAAATCACATTTTTATTTGTCACATGCGCTGAATACAACAGGTGTAAACCTTACCGTGAAATGCTTACTTACAAGCCCTTAACCAACAATGCAGTTCAAGAAATAGAGTTAAGAAAATATCTACTAAAAAAGTAACACTATAAAATAACAAGGCTATATACAGGGGGTACCAAGTCAATGTGTGGGGGTACAGGTTAGTTGAGGTCATTTGTACATGTAGGTAGGGGTAAAGTGACTATGCATAGATAGTAAACAGCGAGTAGCAGCAGTGTAAAAAGTATTTTGATAAATTGTTCAGCAGTCTTATGGCTTGGGGGTAGAAGCTGTTAAGGAGCCTATTGGACCATAATTGGCGCTCCGGTACCGCTTGCCGTGCGGTAGCAGAGAGAACAGTAGGACTTGGGTGACTGGAGTCTTTGACAATTTTATGGGCCTTCCTCTGATGGTGTTTGTTTGCAGTACAGGACGAGATGGTTAGAGAGAGAGAGAGAGGGTGAAACAGCATTTTCAGCACAGGACTATTTTGGTTGATGTTCGCAGCGGGAAAGTGTGTGTCGAATGAGGCTAAATGTATGGGGCTAGTGTGAAATGTCACACCAGGATTAGAGCGATGGGGGCCAAACCGCATTCATCTGTCTTTTATTTATTAAATGTTTTCTTTCTTTCACTCTTGCCCACTGGGGGCTCTCTGACAGTCAGACATTCCTGCCCTCATTGTGTTGTGCTTCCTAGAAGGCCCGACCATCAGTCCAGAATGCTTTAGGGTTACGCTTCTCCTAGGTATATCTAGGATCATATTCCCCTCCCCCAATCCTAACCTTAACCATTAGTGGGGTAAACGCAAACCTGACCCAAGATCAGAATCCTCCAAACTATCCCAGTAGCTCAGGAAGAACAATAGAGTGGGGGTGGGTGGGTGGGTAGGGCCAGGGCAGGGTGTGTCTATGGCTAGCTTTGGAAAAGAAAAGTATAGCTCCTAGTACTGTGGTGAACGATAATGGAGCAAGGTACAGTAGGAGGGAGTGCGAGTCCATCAGTCATTAACCTAATCACACTACTTAGAATGCAGGGCCGACGAGCAAAGTCCACTCAAAGTACACAATATGCAATACAACAGCAGTTCCTGGTCACTACCCACGATGTAGCAGTGTTTTTACACCATTTATTTGTGTTCATTGCCAGATATACACAATGTATTTCTGTCAGTAGACTACATATTGCAATACTACTACCACTTGTTAACTTGTGGTCAACACAGCTCAAGCAATCCATGCTTTTCATTTCCAGTTGATTGCAAATGGGGATTTGGTGGTTGAAGGAGCCACAAGCTCTAGGTCTGTTGTTGGTTTTACCAGCACCCAGAACACTGTAAAAGCACGGTCTCAACATGCCTCCCTATCTGTTCTTCTCTTCTCTGCTATCATATTATCAACTATCACTATAGCCATCTATAGTCTGGTACAGTCAGGGTCAAGGCTGCCGAGGCTGTTAGCACAGTGTTACAAAAACGTGTGAGAGAGCGAGAGAGAACAAGATTGATGGACAACCATGAAGAGTCGATAGACTAGATAAAGTCAACAGTATCAAATCAAATGTTATTTGTCACATGCGCTGAATACAACAGATGTAGTAGCCCTTACAGTGAAATGCTTACTTACAAGCCCTTAACCAACAATGCAGTTCAAGAAATGGAGTTAAGAAAATATTTAATGAAATAAAAGTAATTAAAAAAGTAACACAATAACGAGGCTATATACAGGGGGTACCGGTACCGAGTCAATGTGTGGGGGTGCAGGTTAGTCAAGATAATTTGTACATGTAGGTAGGGGTAAAGTGACTTCACTCACACACAGTATAGTGTGTGAGTGAAGTATTTTGTTACTAAGGTGATGCGGGGTGTGTCACAACAGTGCAACAATCAAATCGGAACACATTGTCTGAACCCACTGCCTTGCCTAGACGGAACAAACACTGTCACAGATTCACCAAAAACAATGCAAAGTTCTTTCAGCTTTATTTTTCATCTTAAAGAGGTGTTATGATATAAGCTTGTGGAACCAGGATATACAGCATACCTAGTATTTTGGAATTTTGGCATGGTATTATTTTTCAATGTCCTCTACTAATTCATTATTACCTAATGGTAATCGGCACAGTTGAAAAGAGAAGACACTCCCAAGCTTGGGAAAAGGAGAAATGAGTGCCACACCTCTTTAAACAGAGTGAGAGAGAAATGGGCCGTAAGAGAGGTGGGAAAGAGCCTGGGAGACATTTTCTGTGTCCATGATGAGTCAGCTTGTACCTGTAACGTGTAGCTGCAAGCTCAGACAGATCTGTCTCTTGGCCAACGCCCCGTTCACTGTGAACCCCCATAGGTCAGGTAGCTTGCTGACTGGGCTGTGACTCGTCTGTTCCCAATGGAGCTGAGATATGCACACGTACCTCTCAAGGCCCTAGAGTGAAACAGATGCATACTGTACACACACACACACACACACACACACACACACACACACCATACTTATTAACTCCCATGGCAACATGGTAACTTGCCTGTGACTCACCAGTCTGCTGTTCCAAATGCTAGTGAGATAAGTACGCATGAGGGCTCTCGGGGTGGAGGGCCTCGAACGACACACACTTACACACACACACACGCATGCCAATCTAATTTCTCTCTGAACCCTGGGGAAAACACAGGAAGGTCATTAGTGAGAAATACACAATTATACACACATCTCCACTACACTCCTGGTCTCTGTGGGAAACGCATGAAAACTCTCCAGTTCTAGAGAGTGAAACATAAGAACACACACACACGTCCCCCATTCTGAGCCCTGGGGCTAACACAGGAGGGTGTGGTACTATCACTCACATCAGTAACAGGCCCACTGCTTGGCAGACCCACAGAGCAACTCCAGACTCATTTCTGACAAGAATAGTTATGCACGCTGGTATAGGAGTAGTCCTACTATCTCGCATGTACAAAAATACTTTGGAGCGGCATAAAGTAAATTGTGTTAAATGTGATTTCCAGAGGGATGACAATTATATTTCTAAAACAGTCATATATGAGATTAAACTAATATGCTTTTGCATAGAAAAGCTCATAGATACATTTGATGTTTACTGTATTAGGTCATAATCACATATATGCAAATACAGTACCTGGAGATGCCTTGGTTGCATACAAGGAAAGGAATGGCAGAGGTAGCCAGGAATGTTAGTGCATCGCCCATCAAGTACAAACATGCCAGGTGGATAACATGCTGTCACAACTCTCCACGTTATCTCTCCTTGCTCTACTACAAGGTGGAAAATAGATACGCTTTCCTTAATTCCTGTCATCCTGCCATGCGGTACTCAGTCCAACCCTCCACCTCATTTCCATAGCTGCATATATTTGGAAAGTGAAATATCTGTCAGACCTTTCCAGTGATGACAATACTAAGTGAATTTGTAGGCTACTATCTGTCATAACATAGGAAGTATTTCATATTGTAGGTATTTGCAGCCTGAGTCTAGAAATATGCAGGTAAATATAATGGTTTAAAAGCATCAAATGAAACCCACTCTCGTATGAACAAGGAGTAGCAGTGCAAAATAAATCAACTTTTAAAATATTTCTGCATCATACATAGTTAATATTGGATGTATGGTGCATTCATGTGGAATTGTGTGATGTCTCAAGCTGCTACATTCATGCATATGAAAAATGAGATGCACGTAAACAGAAATGTAATGTAATGTAACACATTGACACACTCTCACACACTTGGCCTTTGCTCTTTGGGAGAATGGCTCCAAACAGACTCTTGGATCATGCATGCTTCCCACTGATTCTCCCACAACCCTATCCAGTTCACAAACACACACACACACACACACACACACACACACACACACACACACACACACACAAACAACATGTCGGTAATGTCTGTGCCCAGCAAAAAATCCCATCCTTCCAGTTACAGTAACTCCCATCACCGCAAACATCTGAACCACACACTGGTGACATTGTAGAGTGGTCTGTAACATCACGTGCCACTCCCATCGCATTTTCCTGCAATGAACGAGCCATAATAATAATAATATGCCATTTAGCAGACGCTTTTATCCAAAGCGACTTACAGTCATGCGTGCATACATTTTTGTGTATGGGTGGTCCCATCATTGATAATGTATTGAGTTAGTGGTGGGTTGAGTGTAGAAGTCGGTGACGTTTTGTTCACAGTGAAACTGAGTGTTTATATTGAGGAGTGGATGTGGGACAACTAACTCTTTCCTGCACCAGAGGTTATTTTGAGTCTGAAGACCATCAGAATTAGGAATGAAAAATACAAACACACTCATGAAAAATAAGATGCCCATAAACAAATGCTTAAACACATTGACACACTCACACACTTGGCTTTTGCACTTTGGGAAAATGGCTCCCAACAGAAAAAGTTCAAATGTATTTAATGGTAAAATATGAATGGACTTTCAGATAAATGCACAAAATGAGAGGAAAAGAGTGAATATAGGATAGTATGGAGAGAAAGCGACTAGTGCCAGCTGAGGGGGCTGAATGACTGGAGTCAGAGATATCTTTAGAGTTAGGCCAACTTTTCAAATATTGTTCCAATTCTAGACATTCAGTTAGATAGCATTGTTTAAATATTCCCCATGTAATGTTAATGGAGAACTAACATGGCTGCAGTAGAATGTTCAGGTGTCATGTAAATGCATCATAATGCAGAAACCACATTGGCCCAACTGAGTGAACCAGGAGAGGAATCATTTAAGTGGGGGAAGAGTAGATGAGGTCCAAGCCAACACTGCAGAAGGAATGCACTTTAGCTGTATGACGGATACTTCAGGAGAGAAGGGTGTATTATCGATGGTCACAACAAGAGAGGGAGCAGAATCGAGATAAGAGACGGGTACTGCTGGGAAAAATGACTTGATAAGGTTTGAAAAAGAACTGTTGGAGAATAGAGGTGGGAGTGTTTCTTTCAAATCAGCCAGTGATAAATGGTCATAAAGCACTGGGCCTGTATTTACAGGTGAAGGAGGTGTGGCGTTTGAGGAGGAACAGTGTGTCTGTGTATGACTGTGTCCACCATAAAGGTGTTGTCTTAGGAGGAATAGGGTGTGTATGAATGACTAATTACTTTCTCACACACACACACACACACACACACGGGAAACCTGTCCAGTGGGTTTGTGCATCTGCAGCCATCAGGCAGGCAAGTGTCTAGCTCCCACAGCCGTGTGGATAGGCGGAGTCTCGGCCCAGGGTTAAAGGCCGCGGGGGCTGAGCAGTTGGCATTCCTGTCCTGCAGCTGTCTCTCCGCCCCCTCTCTCTCCCCTCCTGTCCCAGCAGCCTTTGCTGCTAACTTGGTGTTGTCATTTCTAGGACTGTTCAGAGGGAGGGCATTCATTCAGCTATCTGTACTCTTACCTGGGAGAAAGAGTATGAAATAAAATATATTTTAACGGCCTAGATAATGTTTAGCTTTAAAAAGACAGGTTAGAAGAATAAAGAAGGTAAACTGTAAAATAATTAAGTGGTATGATTGGAAGTTAATTATTTATCTAAATGTTCTCTTTTTTTGTTTGTCTTTCAGGTGTTCTCCATTGTTGTTGGTTTGAGCCCAGGAGGCCACCATGGAAATGCAGAGTGAGTTCATCATCTTTTAATTTCATCCTTTGTTTTCCTTCTCTTCTCGTCTCTTAATTCCTCCTCTCCCTCATATTACTTCCTCTCCTTTGTTGAACTGAACACAATGCCTTCCCCCTAGTGCAATAACAAGTACGTTAAATGCATAATAGCTAAAAGGTCACTTCCAAGTGCAGTGTTGTCCATAATAACCCCTCTTTGTGCTCCCTCCTAGTGCATTAACAAGTGTATTAGAATAATAGCTAAGTGCAGTGTTGTCAATAATAACCCCATAACTCTTCCCTCTTTCCCTCTGTAGTGGGCGAGCCCTGAGGGCACTAACAAGTGTGTTAAATATAGATAATATTTTACATCAAAGTGCATTTCCATACTAACCTCTCTGCCCTCCTTCCTTTCGTAGTGGGCAATGACGGGGTGGTGAAGGTGAAGGAGTGGCAGCAGACATACTATGCCGGGGACTCTGGGATCCAGTCAGGAGCCACCACAGTGAGGACAGATAACGATGGGACCGAATACAGCACCAAGCACTACAGCACCGTCACCACCACCGTCGTCTCAGAGAACCCTGCTGGTGAGACGCACACTGTTTTAATGCTTGAATACACGCACTCAAATGTACATAAACTAACATTCAAAAGTACAACCTGCCACAAACATGCACTCAATTTCACTTAGGACCATGGGGTTAAAACACGCGCACAAAAAAACAAACATTCACACACACCTTATTACTGAACTATCATTCAAACCCACCATTTCAAAATACAAACCACTCAACCCTCTCCACCTTTCCTCTCTCCTCCCTCCCTTTTAGAAGTGGAGTCTCAGTATGCCCTGACCCGGGCCCAGCGTGTCCGAGCGGCCATGTTCCCAGAAACGGTGATGGAGGGCACGGCCATCCTGTCCACCCAGACTGACCCGTCCCAGATGACCAACGTCCAGCGCCTGGCCGAGCCCTCGCAGCTCCTCAAGACGGCCATCGTCCACCTCATCAACTACCAGGATGATGCCGAGCTGGCCACGCGCGCCATCCCCGAGCTCACCAAGCTGCTCAACGATGAGGACCAGGTACAGTACAGGTTGTTTGGTACAGCTCTTTGCGTCAGGGTTGGGCTCAATTCAGAATTTTGGAATTAACTCCTATTCAACTCATGAGTTTGAATTGAATTGGCCACACAGAATGTACATTTTTTTTGTTTGAGTGACAGGAAGTAAAATGTTATTCTGTGCAATTCAAATAAATTCCACTCAGTCATAAAACATGAAAGTTTAATTGACTCAACAGGTACCAAAGAATATATCACACTTCTCTGG
This sequence comes from Coregonus lavaretus, assembly GCF_964263955.1. Classification (NCBI taxonomy): domain Eukaryota; kingdom Metazoa; phylum Chordata; class Actinopteri; order Salmoniformes; family Salmonidae; genus Coregonus; species Coregonus lavaretus. Next base: position 4,460,747 of record NC_139993.1, on the reverse strand, counting down.
AAACAATGTTCATATACTATTTTAACTATAGTGCTTAGAATAGCCAATTATATTTCCACCAATGATTTTAGAACTTGAGGGTTTAACTAATGCATTCTGGGAAATGTAGTATTAATGAAAACTTAGAATATTCACATACAGGTTTTGTTTTCCTTTGATCATTCATTTGAAGTTTGTCCTGAAAATCAGTTGTTTCAACAATATTTTATATGCATGTATATAACATGTTTGATATTTTATCTACTAGATATACTCTATATTTGACTACACCCATTACAGAATAGAAAAGGCATTCGAATTTCATTGAATTTCACCGAATTCAATTATATTTCCTTTCATTCAAATTTTAATTGTAATTCTGTATCCTGTTTACTACTTCAATTCAAATTCAATAATTGAATTGGAATTTGAGGCATTCTCAATTCAATTCTGAATTGAGGTCAACCCTGCTTTGCACGTGTATTTGTCTTTATCTACACCAAGCATCTAGCCATCAATCCACTCATCTGGCCCCATTAGGTGGTAGTCAACCTGGCTGTCATTCATTCACATTGCTATACTTCTAGTCAACCCTTGCCCTCAATAGCTCTGCATTTTCCCTCCATTCAAACTAACCAAACCCCCTGTACGTCTTCCAGGTGGTGGTCAACAAAGCCTCCCTGATCGTCAACCAGCTGACCCGTAAGGAGGCGTCTCGCCGGGCGCTGATGTCGTCTCCCCAGATGGTGGCGGCGGTGGTGCGGGCCATGCAGAACACTGGGGACATGGAGACAGCCAGGGCTACAGCCAGCATCCTCCACAACCTGTCCCACCAGAGAGAGGGTCTGCTCTCCATCTTCAAGTGCGGGGGCATCCCTGCCCTGGTCCGCATGCTCAGGTAGGAGTCTGAGGAGACGGTTGAGAGACGGTATGGAGGGGGGAGAGAGTGTGGCGCGCATCGTCGTGTCCCTTGCACTCTTCCTCTCTTCTACCTCTGTGTGTCCATCGGTGGGTGAGCGATGACATGAATGGATGAAAGATGGTGTCGGTCTCTCTCTCTTTCTTTCTCTTTTCGCTCTTCTCTTTGACTCGCAAGCTTTCTCTCTCAATACAACCACAAGATTGACAAAGCATTTAATAGTAAGACTCGATGAACTATGTTTATCTATCTAAATCCTTAAGATAACATTCTCCCTCTCTCTCCCCCTGTCAGTTCTCCCATGGAGTCTGTGCTGTTCTATGCCATCACCACCCTCCACAACCTGCTGCTGCACCAGGAGGGAGCCAAGATGGCGGTGCGCCTGGCCGACGGCCTGCAGAGAATGGTGCCTCTGCTGAAGAAGAGCAACCCCAAGTTCCTGGCCATCACCACAGACTGCCTGCAGCTGCTGTCCTATGGCAACCAGGAGAGCAAGGTGTGTGGGTAGGAGGGGTGGGGTGGGGTTGGGTTGGGTTGGGTTGGGGGGGGGTAAATGTGTAAGGGGTGTGAATGTTATGCATGTTGATGTTGTGAATGAGAGTGTGTGTTTGAGTGATAGCCCTGTGTTGGCATGGGTGTGGTTGCCATAGTAATTATGTGAGCGCATGTGAGGATATGAGATGGGTGTGGCCGGGTAGGGATGTCTGCCCTGTGTGTGCTTGCCTGTGGTTTAATGTGTAAGTGCATGTTTGGGTAGGAGTAATGAATGTTTTGACCCTTTGAACTTTTTAACACCTTAACCCCTAATAGAAAGTGAGGAATTGGGCACATCCAAACATGCTACGAGCTGGACTAAAAGTGAATGTCCACACTGTTTGCTGCTCATAGAAATGCTATCACTTGATTTCATATTGTTAAACTCCATTTCCCATCGTCCCTCTCTCTCAGCTGATCATCCTGGCTAACAGCGGTCCGGAGGGCCTGGTCCACATCATGAGGAACTACAGCTATGAGAAGCTCCTGTGGACCACGAGCCGCGTGCTCAAAGTGCTCTCTGTCTGCCCCAGCAACAAACCTGCCATCGTGGATGCTGGTGAGTGTTTGAAATATAGGGTGTGTGTATTTATAGTTACCCATAGAAATGGGCATATCTTTTCAGTTGTGATACTATGAGATTATGAATGACATACATATTTTGCAGTAAAAGGAGTTAGAGAAGAGATTCTCTCTCTCTCCCACCCTCTCATACACATTCTATCTATCCTCTCTGTTTCCCTCTGTCAGGTGGGATGCAGGCTCTGGGGATGCACCTGACAGGCTCCAGTCCGCGTCTGATGCAGAACTGTCTGTGGACCCTGAGGAACCTGTCTGATGCCGCCACTAAACAGGTGAGACTTCTACCATCCAACCGAGAGCCATATAGAGGCTGTTTCCACCCCGCTGTCTGTTTCTCTCGTGTCTGTCCTAACCTCTGACCTACTCGTGTCTGTCCTAACCTCTGACCTACTCGTGTCTGTCCTAACCTCTGACCTACTCGTGTCTGTCCTAACCTCTGACCTACTCGTGTCTGTCCTAACCTCTGACCTACTCGTGTCTGTCCTAACCTCTGACCTACTCGTGTCTGTCCTAACCTCTGACCTACTCGTGTCTGTCCTAACCTCTGACCTTTTTACTTCCTCTTTTTACCTCACTTGCATTTACTCTAAATGTTCTTATTTATTTGAAAATCTACTTTATTTATTTATTGCAACAGCAATGTTTTTAATAACCTCTAATATATTACAGATAAACAAATCTCTCTCTCTTTCTCTCTAGGAGGGTCTGGACAGTCTTCTTCAGACCCTCGTTGGTCTCCTGAGCTCTGACGACGTCAACATGCTCACCTGCTCCACTGGCATCCTCTCCAACCTCACCTGCAACAACGCTCGCAACAAGGCCATGGTCACCCAGGGCAACGGCATCGAGGCGCTCATCCACGCCATCCTGAGGGCGGGAGAGAAGGAGGACGTGGCGGAGCCGGCCGTGTGCGCCCTGCGTCACCTGACATCGCGCCACTCCGATGCTGAGGTGGCCCAGAATGCTGTGCGCATGCATTATGGTATTCCCGCTATCGTCAAGCTGCTCAACCAGCCCTACTACTGGCCGGTCATTAAGGTGAGCGGGGGAGAGAGATAGAGGGTGGGATAGAGAGAGATGAATAGTTGACAGATGGTTGCCCAGGGAGAGGGCTTACCATTCATATAACCGGCTGCTTAATTCGCCATGAGGTGAGAAGTATGAGGCATTAGGAGAGAGGGAAAGAGGAAGACAAGGTGGTGATGGAAGGAGGAAAATGAGGCGTAAGGAAGAAGAGATAACAGGGAGAGGGAGGTAGAGGGAAGGTGAGTGAGGGAGATAAACGATGACGAGATGGGTAATATTTGTAAAACAAACAATCTCGAACCAAAAAGAATGTTGCTTTCTTTGTGATCCCCAATGAAAATGGCGTCCGTCTCTAACCCCGCCTCTCTCTTGTCCTCAGGCTGTGGTTGGTCTGATCCGTAACCTGGCACTGTGCCCAGACAACCAGACTCCTCTGAGGGATGCGGGGGCCATCCCCCGCCTGGTCAATCTGCTGCTCAAAGCCCACCAGGACGCCCAGAAACACGGCTCCGCCGCACAGCAGACATACCAGGTAGACGTAGAAACAGATCTATGTACTTAAATGCATCATTGACTTAAAACACATATATATATATATATATATATATATGTGTGTGTCCAACTGTTAAATCAGTAATTCGCCCTATTCTTAACCCCCCTAGTCTGTTACTGACTCTCTCTCTCTCTCTCTCTCTCTCTCTCTCTCTCTCTCTCTCTCTCTCTCTCTCTCTCTCTCTCTCTCTCTCTCTCTCTCTCTCTCAGGATGGCGTGAGGATGGAGGAAATTGTGGAGGGGTGCACAGGGGCCCTGCACATCATGGCAAGAGACCCCATCAACAGGGGAGAGATCGCCAACATGCAGACCATCCCACTCTTTGTACAGGTAAGAGCTTTTTTTTTTCTCAAATATTTGTTGTTTACTTTTAAGACTTCAATATCTATACATGTTGTTGCTTTTATCTCCTGTAGATGTGTGTTAACCATTGTCTCCCTCCTCCTACCTAGCTGCTGTACTCTCCAGTGGAGAACGTGAAGCGCGTGTCAGCGGGGGCTCTGTGTGAGCTGGCCCTGGACAAACACTCTGCTGAGATGATCGACGCAGAGGGCGCCTCGGCACCACTCATGGAGCTGCTGCACTCTAACAACGAGGGCATCGGTGAGACAACCCCTACTGAACACGTGATTTATGATACATCACTAGTTTCAAGTTTTTATTAGTCGTATGTACGGTGTACGAATGTTATATATCGTCCAACGAAATGCTTACTTGCAGGTTCCTTCTGGACAATGCAACGACAATAAGAAATAGTCAAAAATAAGAGTACGAACCTAAAGTAACTGGCAGTAGAGTAGAATAAACATTTTAGCATAAATATAATACAGGAAGGTACAATTTATAGTCTAATATTTACATGTGTTTTGGGGATGGGGGGGAAGTGTATAAACAGAGCAGTATATTAAGAGTCTGGTAGCAGCAGTTGTGATGTGTGGAGAATCAGAGCAGGTGGTCAGTCCAGTTCAAGTGTTCAGCAGTCTGATGGCTTGTAGATAGAAACTGTTTCTGAGCCTGTTGGTATCAGACCTCATGCTCCGATACCGTCTGCACGACGGTAAGGGAGAGAACAGCTCGTGGCTGGGGGGTGTGGGGTCCTTGATGCTGCTGCAGGCCTTCCTCAGGCACTGTTTCGAGTAGATGTCCTGGATGGGTGGAAGCACGTCACCAGTGATGTACTGGGCCGTTTTCACCACCCGCTGGAGGGCCTTGCGGTCTATGTGGATAGATTCGGAGGTTGTTGTTTGGCGTCATTGAGAGGAAGTTATGATCAGGAAGAGAATGCTTTTTTTAGTCATTGACTGCATAATGGGCTGCATTTCCATAAACCAGGGGAGCCTCAACGGGCGCAAGTCTCTGCTGGCTTTCATCTCTCTTGCACTTAATTGACCAATTATTGAGTCTGGGCCACATCTGATCTCTTAACTCAATTGTTGAATGAGAGACAAGGAATGAGAAGTAGCATTACACACTGTAGCCATTTGCGTCCCGCTGATACATCCTCTCAGATCTGGGTGTATATGAACTTTGTCAGCCAATCAATGTGTCCGTGTGATAATCTGACTGTTAGTAACCATGTCTCCTCTCTCCCAGCCACCTATGCAGCCGCTGTCCTCTTCCGCATCTCCGAGGACAAGAACTCCGACTACAAGAAGCGTGTGTCCGTGGAGCTCACGCACTCCCTGTTCAAGCACGACCCCGCCGCTTGGGAAATGGTGAGTGGAGCTATGCTCGAGGCCTCTAGCGCCCTCTGTGGTGAGGAGGGAGTCACTGCAGGATCTAATGACAAACTGCAGCTTCTCTCAATTCTGATTAACTGAAGAAAATACTTTGCTTCTAGCGGTAATTTAACATTGATAAAAATGCATGTATTACATTTTCGTAGATTCTTACATGTGTAAAATTCCAAAGTGTAATATTTTTATTAAGAGAAAGGTAGAGATATACGGTCTGTAGGTAGACGATACAGTTTAAGAAAACAGGTGAAAGCGTTGGCAATTTGACACAGTTTCTGTCATCCATATATGGGCAACTCGCTGACTTCATTTTGACCTTTCACCTCGTGACCCCTCCCCAGGCCCACAACGCTGTCCCCATGGAGGCAGGCTACCCAGCAGATGGTGAGTAACTCACTCTGGCGAAAAGGTGCCCATACTGCACATTCCTCAGCCCCATACTGACTGGCTGACTGACACTGTAACATGGGGCAGAACAGAACGCAGGCCTTAGCTCTATTGTCTGGATTCATGTGTGCCAGTGGGTTCAGGTGCTAGTTAGTCACTGTTCCAATGAGCGGTTTCTGTGTAAAGTTAATGTTACAATCAATGTATTGTTTTTCTATATTTGTATTTCTGACATGTATAGGATTTTTATGATATGATTATACTGTATTGTTAAGGAGAGAAAAAGCAATTGATCTATATAACTTCAACAGTTAATTTAAACGTTTGGCCTCCCATTTTTTATGAATGAAATACAAGGGTCTCTTATCTCCAGAAATGTAACTATTTTTGCAAAGTGTTGATCTAACTATGTGTGTTTCAGAGCTGGACGCAGGCTACAACCATTATGGAGACTACCCTGCTGACATGCCCATGGATGGGGAGATGGGCATGTCCGATGTTGAATACCAGAGCGGTGGCGTGACCTACGACATGAGGCAACCGGGATATGCTGACCACTATTAGGACAAGGGTTAGTGAATACACCCAATAGACACATTTACACACGCTCGTATTGTCAAGAGCAGACACACTAAGACACAGCAGCCATTAGTTACATACATACACCTATTATTCTAAAAACAAGTCACACACCTCAAGTCAACCAGTTGGAGCACTTTTTTAAATAAAGATGCACTGTTCTCTCTACAGACACTGAAGGGATGAGAAGATGAGAGATGGGGTGAAGCAGCAGAAGAAGAGGAGAAATCACAGAGAGAATCTTCAAATGGAGTGATGTCAATCTGTCTCTGCTCACCTCCATGTAATATATGCAATTATCACTGACTGTGGGACTCGGAATCTAACAGGGCTTACCTTCTCTTTTCTAAGAATAATGATGATGATGCACATAGGTTTTTAGTCGAAGACGTTTTAAGGGTGCGTGTGCTTTTCGATGGGTAATCTATGCCAAAGAGATTTTATTTTGTGATGATAATCATGTAGCTTCCTTTTTTTTTTCAATACTAGTTGAAAACACTGCCAGAGGTGACTCGACAACGATGTGTACTGTACAGCTCACCTGCTCATGTTTCCTTTCTTCAGCCTTTGTAATGGACACTGCTGTTTTAACTGTTTCTTTTAACACTATTTGCTGTTAACATTCTTCCCACTGTGTCTCTCGAGAGTCTGCATGAGTTAATTCACAAGTTAGTAGTGAGTTAATTCATGAGCTAGTGGTGTAATATTCTTACATTGACTCTCAGACAGTAGAAGAGAACAACCCAATAGATGGGAGTCTACTGGAGGCCCTAAATCAAGAACCTTCGGTCGAATGCTACTGACAGGGAATTTGTCTTTCTACATAATGTTTTTACTTCAATTTTGTTTAAGAAAATAAAGAATATATTAAAGTACAGGCAGACTGGGTATTGATTATGATTTTATTGTAGGAATATTGAGTCTGGGGAAATACTGAATATCTGGGGCAATGCCATACTGTTTTTTGCTCTGTATAGCATAGAGGCAAGTACATCTTTCCTACCCAAATTTAGGGAAAGTACTCTCTTTATCCAACGATGATGCTGCATAGCCAGTGCTGCTGATGTCAGAACCGCCACCCTTCTTGGGACTGTAGTAGTTACTTACATCATCATGTATTCATGGCATCACTCTCTAGTGGGAGAACATTTTCAGTAGTCTCTCAGCCAAAACAGTCACATTCTCTTCAACAGCACTTTCTCCTCCAGACATTTTCTCTACATAAAATGGCTTGTGGCTCCATCTAGTGGCTGTTGAGAAACCAGAGACCATGTAATAGAAGTTCAATAGCCCAGAGACCTGGCTATAGTATGTGATTTTATAATACTCCAAATTAGCCTACATTAATGTGCAACACGTACCCTAAATTATTTCCTAAATTACGTGTCATTTAAGGCTGTGATCTGTGCACACCTTAGACGTGTATTCCAGATAAAACATTACAATTGTCTCATGATGCTTAATAACTCTTAAATTGAACATTTTCAAAAACACAATAGGCCAATACATCTTTTTCAAAAACAAATATTTGCTGTAGGTGAAGCGGAGTAGAAAAATAAATGTATTTATGTATTTCTGCGAAGACCGGCCACGGGGAATGTCTGACTGATCTCTCTTGCTGGTCTCTGCACACAAGACATAACACTCATCACAAGTGCTACCTTATCGATAATCATCTTCCCCCCAGAAAATATCTGGCACATGGTAGAATACAGCAATTGTCTGTCTAGGTCTAAGATCTGAAGCACTCACCTTTGATCAGTAGAAATGCCTTCCTCCCTGAATTGTGTTTTAGGATGAGCCATTGACCAGTGACTCTTAAAGGACACACGGCTGGGTGCAGGGGAATCGTCTCTCTCCTGTTGGATCCTGTCAGCAGACAACTTTGACCTACAGTCAGACATAGGGGAGTCCTGAAACCATGCTTTAATGTGGAGACATAAAGACTATAAAACTGTGAGAAATTCTTATCCATGTCCAGTGTTCCCATTCCTGAAGTGTTCTTGATGTCCCATTGACTGGTCACCTGTTCATGGACAGACAGCTGGGTCCAGGTGAGTCTGGTCTCTGCTGCTGGGCCCTGTAAAGAAGCACATTCAATGTAACTCATAAAACTACAGGAAGTTGGTGATTTACTGTTTGCTTCAAAATATATATTAGAAACAAACGAGCAGAACAAGAGACCACAAACCAGACAAGCTGTTGAGCAGTAGATATATTTTCTGTCTTGAAGTTGAACGGAAGATCAATAGACATGTCTGTTTTCATGGACAGACAGCTGGGTACAGGTGAGACTGGTCTCTCCTGCTGGATTTGGCTTCAACACAACAGAGACATATCTTCAGTCTATAATGTCTTCTGACTTAGCCTGGGTACCAATCTGTTTGTGCCATCAAGCCATGATGGCACAAACAGATTGGTACCCAGGCTACTTCTGCCTTATGATGTAATATAACTTCTGAGCTCTACAATTAATATCAATATTCGTGATAGATGTGCTGTTAGGAATCTTTGTCAGTCCCATACATGCAACTCACCTTCCAGCTTCATTGTACGTATCAACTCCATCAGAGCCCCATTTTTTGGAGGCTGTTCCCCCCTCCGCTCTCTCCCCAGACTCCTTTTTCGGATGCAGTGCCCCCCTCTGCTTTCTCCCCAGGAAGACTCCTTTTCGAGGCTGTTCCCCCCTCCGCTCTCTCCCCAGACTCCTTTTTCGGATGCAGTGCCCCCCTCTGCTTTCTCCCCAGGAAGACTCCTTTTCGAGGCAGTGCCCCCCTCCACTCTCTCCCCAGACTCCTTTTTCGATGCAGTGCCCCCCTCTGCTTTCTCCCCAGAAAGACTCCTTTTCGAGGCAGTGCCCCCCTCCGCTCTCTCCCCAGACTCCTTTTTCGATGCAGTGCCCCCCTCTGCTTTCTCCCCAGAAAGACTCCTTTTCGAGACAGTGCCCCCCTCCACTCTCTCCCCAGACTCCTTTTCGAGACAGTGCCCCCCTTTGCTTTCTCCCCAGAGAGACTCCTTTTAGAGGCAGTGTGCTCATACTGTGTAGAGAGAATAGAATTGTGATGACAATTAAAGGCCCACTCCTTCATTTGAAAAACAAGCGCGGCAGCCCACTACATGGTTTGCTATAGTAAATCACGTTCATATAAAAAATGAATAACAGCAGTGTAGTTATCCAAGCTAATACAGTCAACATTGTTTATGAAAACTGCTAAGAATGATAAAAGCTGTACTACATTATGATCTCTGAGTGTTGGCAAGCAGGCGGTTGTGAGTTTCCACCCATGTTGAAATGGAATGTAGAACCCAGTTTTCTGCAATTCTGTGATTTATCATGTTTGTTTAATATATTTATAAATACCCATGTAGTTCAGTATTATATTTAATTTGACTGCCATGTGGGATTAAGTAAAAGGTATTACTATCCAGATCAGATGGACATGAATAGTCAAATGCATATAGCTGGCATTTAGGCTAGATTTGGTTCTGACCGAAACCTACCGATAACCATTTCTATGTTTAGAGCATGTATCCCGTAGTTACATTTACAGGAAATGGCATTTTGCATTGTGTAGGCTATAGGCCTGGGCAATTTCTTTAGGTACCCATGCTCAAGTACACATCCAGAAGAGCAAATGTGAATGAATTGTGAATAAATAAAACCCCCTTTACACCACCACCTCTGATGGTTTCAGTAACTCGGACTACAAAAACAGCATGCTTTTCACAAGAACCAACCAGGAGGAAATACAGAAATTGCATCTGAACTCACAATATGGATGACTTGATCTGTGTTTATCATTTCCAAATAGCAGCTCAACCTACAATGATTGTGGGTACTGTATTAGATTAGCTAACGAAGTGCAGGCACCTGCACTTAACTTTGTTTGCTTCCCCCGGCTGTTTGGTTGTCAATGGTTTTGCTGGTTGAAATATTTAACTTTCACTTGTGTTTTGTCGTTGCACCTGTTTGTGTACTGCATATTTCATAGAAATAGTAGCAGGCAGGCCTTTTATTCTGAGTAAGGAAGAAGGACAAAGGCTATATTTCCTCATAATGTTAATGATTTTGATGGGTATGCCTACAGTTTACAAAAACATTGTTTTTATTTGAGTGTATTTTTTGATGCACCACGTTTAACAAAAATAGTAGGCCTCTTGCTGAATTAAAAATAAGAGAAACAATTGTTTAAAATATTTGTACATTAATTTATTACAATATAGATGTACATAAGGTTTTCACCCCCAAAAATAAATAATGAGCATTTTAAACTCAAGTTAAAAGCAGCTGGTCAGTTTGGCTGACCATTTGAAATGTTTCCAGTCCATGTTTATCATCTGTTAATAAAAAATTAAAAAAGTACAATCGCTGCATTTCCCATTGTTCTGAAAAAAGTAGTCATAGTTGGATATGCATCACAACACCAGGAAAACATTTTTATAAAAAAAAAGGCACAAATAAAGATTAATCTGGTTCGGTCAGATGGAGAAATTGATATCATCATAGGGGTGAAAGGTGAGAGGTCATGGCAGGCCAGCGGTCAGGATGCTGCCCAGCAGGGTGCGATCCTTCAGAGCGTTCTCCACGTCCCTCTCCTCAATCTTCAGAGAAACCTTGGTGAGGCGAGCCTCCTTGGCTTTTTTCAGGGCAAAGATTCCCCGGCTCTCCAGCAGACTGCAGAGGGAGAGGCACTCACCCTGGCCCACGCTGCCCACCTGTCTCTGGGCACACAGACGGCTGTACACCTCATGGAGCTAAGGGATAGAGAGGAGAGTCAGACTTGAGAAAGAATGGTACTGACCAACAACCCAATTACTTTTAGTGGTAAGCAGGTCGGTGCAAGAGAAAATGTCTAACTGTTTAATTCTGACTAGCTTTAATTAGACTTGTGTATGATGCATGTACACAGAGTATACCAAACACCTTCCTAATATTTAGTTGCACCCCCCACCCCCCTTTTGCCCTCAGAACAGACTCAATTCGTCGGGGCATGGACTATTCAAGGTGTCGAAAGCATTCCACAGGGATGCTGGCCCATGTTTACTCCAAAGCGTCCCACCCAGCAGCGTTGCAGTTCTTGACACAAACCGGTGCACCTGGCACCTACTACCATACCCCGTTCAAAGGCACTTCAATCTTTTGTCTTTCCCATTCACCCTCTGAATGGCACACATACACAATCCATGTCTCAATTGTCTAAGGCAAAAAAATCATCTTAATGTTTTGTATACTCAGTGTATATCAACGTGTGGTACAAAATTAAAAGCAACAACAAAAATGCTAAAGTTTGCTCTCAATTTACAAACGTGTGTTGTAATATCGCGTTGGCACCAATGCAGTGGGCCCGTCTCTCTCACCTTGCCCAGTGGGATCTCTTTGTTCTTGCCGTTGCGGGTGAGCAGTAGCAGACAGCACACCAGGAGTTTCTGCTGGAGGGGGAAGCTCTCTCCCTCTGAGGAGGACATGCGGTCCCCGTACACCTCCGACAGCACCCTCGCCACCTGGGGTACGCTCACGCGAGACGCTTTAGTTTCTGCTGTGGGGCTGGCTGCCATCTTTCGGTTGTCAGATTCCACAAGCTCTACAGCTCTCCTGTAACAGAGGAACCGGCGTCATGCTACTTTATTTTCTCATACAAAACTTCATCCAGTTAACCAACTGTTCCCCGGGCGCTGAAGACGTGGATGTCGATTAAGGCAGCCCTCCGCACCTCCCTGATTTAGAGGGGTTGGGTTAAATGCGGAAGACACCTTTCATTTGAATGCATTCAGTTGTACAACTGACTAAGTATCCCCCTTTCCCATACCAATTTTCCAAGAACACGTATAACTAGCCATAGTAAATGCACATTTTTGGTTGCTCGTATTTGATCTTCATTTATTTTCATAGGCAACCCAAAGGTGTCCTAAGAAGTCATCATTGCAACCAACATGTTATTTTAGTATTAATACAGTGTATTTAAGATATTATTTAGTCAATTCATTCCCTTACCGGCAGATATCCAGAGCTTTGCGTGCATCTCCCGATACAGCAGACACCTTCCTGGCACAGAACTGCACGGCCGATGGGTCTAGTAGCCCTTCTCCAGACACCTGTGTGAGTCTGTCCTGTACGATGGCGGCGAGCTCCTGGCGGCTGTAGGGAGGGAAGTGTAACAGCTGGGGGCGACAGCGAGGCAGGGCCTGCAGCCTGGGGAGGATCCTGTCTGTCAAGTCCAGAGCGTTGGCGATACCTAGAATGGTTCGACACCCCCATTACACACTGTCATTACACCTGCCTGCATACAGGAAGACTAAGGACAGCCCATATGAGGAAATGGCTATGAGAGTTAATGGCTATGAGGAAATGGCTATGAGAGTTAAAGATGGAATTTAAATAGAGAAAAGGGTAGACATGTATGGTATGAAGTTTTAGGGTGAAATCTTCAGATGAATCCTTAGATATTAACTAGAAATTGTAAAGTCCAATAAATGTATACTAGAGATGGTATATATTGTAGAACACTGTATATTCGGGGGTTCTTACCGATGAGACAGAGGCGGGACTTGGGCAGGTAGGGCCACTCAAAGATGGTGTAGAGAACGTCTTGGGCCTTGCTGTCCAACTGATCCATTTCATCCAGGACTAGAAGACTGAGGAGAAAGAGGGTTAATAGACAGAACTTATCGGTCAGCAAAATGTAATTCCTTTCTCAAATATGTTTTTTTTTTTTTTTACAGTGTAAATTCAGAGCTGTTGGACAAAGACAACTTTAGAGATTAACTCAACTTTTTTTTTTTTGCGAAAGGTATCATGATTTAGGTTTTAGTTATATACAGTAGCTAGATACTCACACAGTGGGCCCTGTGCTAGTCAGCAGTTTCTGCAGCTTGGCGTCGGTGTGGCCCCCGGAGGCCCCCAGCTTCTCTGCCAGCAGGGGGAAGATGGCGTGGGAGCTACGCAGAGCCATACAGTTGATCACCACTGTCTGAATCTCCTTCAGCTCATCCTGGATCAAGAGAGAGGAAATAGTTAAATTCATGTAACAGAAATCAATGGGGTTAAATTTACACAGGGTTCAGTGCTGTACACAAGCGGTAGAATTAAGTGATACTGTGCCTTATAGTAGAGGTGTAAGGCCATTTTAGAGTATCGGGATCCACTCAAGATCCAACGCTAGGCTAATGCTAACAATTAACCATCATTAACAAAGCGGAGGCTAACGCTAACAATGGTGCTAACCTTCATATCCTGCAACACACAGTTGAGGCATGCGGTCTTGCCGGTGCCGGGGGCCCCAGAGATGTAGAGGCTGGCTGGGCTGGCGTTCAGGGCCTTGTCCTCCAGGAAGGAGCGGATGGAGGCCCTCTCAGCCTCCCGGGATAGCAGGCGCTCTGGGACGGCCGTGTGGAGGGCCTGCTTCACACCATGGAACATAGACTCTGGAGAGGGATGGAGAGAGGGATGGAGAGAGGGAGAAGGGGTTAATAGTCTGCCATAAGAACATCCAGTATGTAGATGAGGGAAGTGATCATTTCTTGAATTGTGAAGTGAACATTAGCATAATGACCAAATCAAATAAAGGCACACATTTCTCTTTGGTGTTTTTGCGCTTGAGAAAATGAGAGGAAGAGAACATGAGTGAGGAGAAAAGGAAGAGAACGTGAGGGAGACGCGTCTTACTTTCAGCAAAGAGGCGGACCACCGGGGCCTTCTTCTCTGATCGGGGACATGATGGGCTCCCACTGGGGGTCTCATGCAGTCTGCTGGGGGAGGGCCTGGGGTGGGAGGTGGGGGACAGGGGGGTCAGTAGTCTCCTCGGGGATAGAACGGGGGAGTTCTCATCAAAGCCCAGCTTGCGGGGGGAGGCCAGGTTAAGGCGGCTCTGTTTGGGAGGAGAGCCCAGTAGATTGGCACTGAGGTTACAGCCATTTTCATCTCCTGAGAAACACACAGAAGATGCATGGTTAGGTTAGAAACAAGATGTCCGTCTTTTGGATAGCAGGTCACGTTTACATCATGGGTGGAAATAATTACTTAATTTTGAGCAGGGTGGTTTATCATCTTAAAATGTTCCACAGAATATGTAAAAACCACCTAAAGTTTTAGACAGTGAAACATCGTTTAAAATGTGGGTATAATAACACAATCCCATACCTGTGCGTTTGCGAGGGCTGAGGGGTATTCTTGGGGTCAGCCTTGGGCACAGAGTGATGCCTTTGAGGGCCATGGGCCCATGTGAGAGGGGCGTTAGCTGGATCCTCTCTGGAAGGGGCTGCTGTTTAGGAGCCTCCATGGGGCAGGGGGACTGGGTCTCCTTCGGCTGGGGTGTGCTCTTGGAGGGGGTGCTTTTTGAGTCAACCCTGGAGGACTTGCGTCTGGGGAACTTGAGGATGGGCTGAGCCTGGGAACGTGTGCTGGGCATCTTTGCTGTGAGCACTTAGCGTCAAGACCTGTTCCAAAAGAGAGGGGGAAGAGAAGGTCAGTCATTGTGACAAAACCCATGATTAGATACGACAGCAAGAAAAACACTCGTCTTATGTTCAACAGTGACTTGAAATGAGTGAATACAGATGAGGTACATAACTGCATAATAGTAAATGATACCATCCATCCTAGCCGTCAGGCCTACCCTGATCGAAGTAGTTCCAGTATTTTCCACGCAAGTTAATGTTATCACTGCTCAGCATGACTCCCTCTCTTCACCAATGTGTGCGGCATACGTTGTCTTTGTGCCGTCGTTGCACTGTTGTAAATCAACATTACAAAAGTAATCCCGAATGTTCGACTTGCTGTATACTAACAATGTAACAAACAACTTGCCAATTTCCGGGGCAATCAAAATGGTGTGAATTCTCAGTAGCTACTGTATCTGCAGAGACTCAATGGATACAACAATACGTGTCCTCGTTTGTGGCGCCAAAAGCACAACTATTATTAACACTGAAATGGCGTAAAATAGCACAATCAAAGAAAACAGGACATATATCTATTGGTGTATTCGACCAACTGTTTTATGTGACTAGCTAGTTAAACTTGACTGATTGCTTGATAAAAATCCCCCAAGTACCCTACGGCAACTCGCTAGTCAATATATCTCCCCCCAAATTCTGACAAAACATTCATCAATATCTCGTCAAATCAAACTTACTGCTACAAGTTTACACGTTTTAAACATGCATTGAAAGTAGTGATACCTTATTTTAGTTCTTGATTAAAAAGTATTCGGGCTATTCGTCTTGATGAATTTCGTGTGAGGTGTCTGTCTGAGAAGCACTGACTGACTAGAAACAAAACTTGCGCCAAATGTCTCAACAACTCCTCCCCCAGTCAGCTGGACTTCCCGCCGCTAACGTTTGATTGGTCCTTCTTGTGTCATTGTGTTATTTCCCAGGCTCTCATTGGTTCATCTTCGATTGTCAGGCAACGTCAGTTTCTAGTCACACAAGAACATGGTGGCGGGAGTTTCAATAATTTATATTTTGGCGGACTGGAAATTTACCGGGAAATTCAGCAGTCTGGTGACGCATTTGGCACAATATTCTCTGGTGTTGTTAGTACCTTGGATGCAGTTTGAGATAATTACTATAACTACTGCATACATATTTAAATATTTTTGAAATGATGCATACATTTAATGTGTATAACTGTACAACCAATTAATTTGAGTTCTTTATTTTTCTGTGTAGGCTATAATAATCTACTGTAAAAACATTCATTCTTGTTAACTTCCACAATAAATTACTGTAAATTGCATTTGCAAGAAGCTTAAATTGCATTGAAATAACTTGTGATAATCTCTTTAGAAATACATCAAAGACGGATGATAGATTTGGTGATAAAGAGTCAAATACAATGGACACCAAATCTGAAAGTTAAAAACAATCATGTACCCCTTTTTCCCCCCAAAGGCATATATTTATTTCAAATGATAAAACATGGTTGATTAACACGTGAAATGACCACAGTAGGAATGAACAGGGTGAGAACCACACAGTCAATGAGTCACCTGTGTAAGAATAAACATATCCATCAATCACATAAGTTACACACGGTCAGGCATAAAGAGAAGTGCTGCAAAGAGACCAGTCTCTCTGGCCGTCAGACAAAGCCCACAACTGGACTGTTACATTTTTTAAATTAATTTCCTCCCTATATCACTAGCTTTTTACAAACATTAAAATAGATCAATAACTATGATTACCATATTCCTCATACTTTCTGTAAATAGACATTAATTATTTCATTTAATAGATATAGAAATACAATATATAATAAAAAAAAAAATCATTTTTACAAATGCACTGGTACCGATAAGTATGACAATAGAGGTGTAAGGCAACAACCAGCCTGAGGACTACATAAACGGAATGAAGAAGAGAAAAGGAATCTATTCTCATGTAGCTGGTCCTTGTAGTTCTTTCACTGTAGTGAAATCATATAACAGAAATCACAATGCTACAACATAATGACAGTTTAGGTATGACGCATTTAGGAGCTCATAAGTAATACAAATTATATAAATCCACCATGATGACATTTATGGGGCCTACTCTGCCCAAATAGTTCCCTGGTGCTCCAGGTGAAGTTTCCCCTAGGTACATATATAGGATCAGATTCCCTCCCCCAATCCTAACCTTAACCATTAGTAGGGAAAATACAAAACTGACCCAAAATCAGCATCTAGGAGCAACTTCGCCCTACACCTTGTCTGGCACTTAGGTGTTTCCTTTTTGGTTAGTTTCTATCAACGAGAAGTGAGAATACCTACAAAACCGTTCCTTGCATAGGAATGCATTAACTCAAGCATTATAGTTTCCCTCTGGCCATGATACGGTCCATTCCAAAGGGCCACCAGCAGTAAAATCAAATATTCTAGTCTCAAAAAATTGATCTTTTTTGTTCCTTGAAGGATTTTATAACAAACAGTGATAAGGGGTCCCTTATAAACTCCAGAAATAGACCGGGTTGAATGACTGACACAGCCCTGCAAAGCTACCCTTGGTCCAAAGAAAGGAATGAGGGTCATAATTTAGCCATGATTGCCCCCTTGAGGCCTTGAAACAGGAACAGCATTGAATAAAGTGAACGCGGAATTTCATACAGTACTCTCAAACGCCTTCCTTGATCAATAAAGTAAAGGAGCTTTGGTAGCTAACGCCCATTAAAGAGGAGCGGCAATGTGGATCCCTGCAGCATTTCGTAATGTTGACAAAATTAAAGATTAGTAGAATTTCAGATAAACCTAGAATGCAACCGATCAGAGCAGCACTTTCTGTTCTCCTCTAGTGTAAAAACATGGCATCCACAGGTGCCACGGTTAAGCGGTTATGCTGCCACAGAGCAATGCCTTGAGGAAGAAATAAAAAACTAATCAAATTGGGAATGCCTCTCTCACAATGTAAAGACTGTCACTCACTGTCAGCAAGATTCACCCTCTCTTAACATAACATGACAAGCATTCAAGTAACGTCTCCTGTCCCCTGTTTCATTACTCAAAGTAATGAAAAACAAGATTCCAAAAAACTAAGCCATTTCTGTGTGACGCAAACGACAGCTTTTCTAAGTGTGATATTCTACTCCGCCCCACTATTGGCACATCAAGGTTGGAGAGAATTCTATTCCACACTCCTTCTCCTCAGGGCACTGGTAGCACTGCATTTTAAAACATATAGAAAACACACCACGTCCTATAGATACCAATTGACACCCAACGCATTGTTGGCAACGTTGGTGTGTGTACTATATTTCCCTACTTACAGCACAGTTACCGCGGTTAACCATACAACATTTTAAAACATAATTCATAATCGCAGGAAATCATCATCAACCTCATCATTATCGTAGATTATGCGCACATTTCAAAAGATGAAATGCAGAATTCAGAAGTCTTAGTTGGTCCTGCTGCTATAAAGTATCATCAATGCAATGCCCGCCATCTTGTAGAAGGATTGGCTTGTGGCCACAGCACAGTCAAACAGGTCAGTTCCTCAGCTCAGAGTGGTTTTGTTCTATCATGCTAAGAAGACAGAAGTGTCTGAAGTGTTTGTGCAAAAGAGAGCGACTAGTAGTGTAGAGTTTTGTAAAAACATAGTGTCGAACAAGACTAGTGAATTTGCTATAGTGTTTGGAATTGACCGGTTTCCGGCTGGTCATATAAAGTGTGTCTGTTTAGGCCTGTGTGTGTTTCGAGTGTTGTGCCACTCCCCTGAACGTCTTCTGATTAGACTGAGTGAGTTATTAAAGTCCTTGTGCTCCTGAATTCCATAGTTCACCTTGCCACCGGTGGCGCTGGAGGTACTCCCCGGAACATGGCTACAGGAAGTAGAGGAAACAAAGGTTACATCAGATCAGTTCCTACTTCCAAAAACAACCGTGTGGCTCTTTTTTCTATTAATCTTTTCTCAATTCCTCGCATCATTCTCAAAAAGCATTGGAGAAGAAGGGGAGGGACCATGGACCTTCTCCTCCAATACGATTGCGAAGGAGGCAAGTCGAAAGAATGCGAGGAATCACGGAAAGACGAATTGAAAGAGCCCATATCAATCATTTGCTTGAATTCCAAATCCCAGCTGACATTCCATATGGTAATAACATTGTGACACAGTAGTGCAGAGGCCATTTATTGGATGTTGTGTACAGTCTGTATGTAGGCAGTGGTGTTGAGAATGAATTAAGCCTGTACCTGGACCAGGTTTATTGCTTTTGCTGGGGTAGATCTTGGTGAAATTCCTATATTCCTCAGGGGGTGGGAGGTCCTCCACTGGGTGGAAGTCGAACTTGGACTCAAAATCATCTGAGGGTTAAGAAAGGTAAAGGGTCAACACAACATTCATTGTAAATCAAGATCAATATCTAGAGCAAGGTCGACTAATTTGTTTATATGTAGGGCCAACACTTCATTATAGTAATATAATTAATAAAGTACAGTAACATGTTAGCATGGCCCTGCATATAAACAAATTAAAAGTCAAGTATTTTTGACTTGTCGACCTTGCTCTAGTAATTTCCATTTCCATTAATAAAGCCATGCACAATGGTCAGTTCTCCTGGAAACATTAATCTGACTGTGCAATCTATTAACTCTATGAATGCTCTGGGTTGGTCACGATGCAACAGGAACTACAGGGGGCATTTGCATTCCTGAGATGGCATTTGAATATGAGGCTATAATACCTGACAATCTACTACCAACAACAACTAGGCTACTAGTGTCTCCAACATGTCTGTTGGTTTGAGAGCTAACAAATGGCAATAGTGTTCAAAAGTACACTGTGTTCAGGGCTGTTGGGTGGTGTTGAGGCTAATACTCAACACAAGATAGATTCTAAAGCGATGAAAAGCCGGCAACAATCACATCACATTCATCAAAAGCAGTGACAGTTGTTCAAAAACCAGCATGTACAGGCGACACTGAGGACCAGGACTGGGAGATGGAGGATATTAGCCTGTCCTGACTCACCTATATTGGACTTGGAGGAAGAGGATGAGGAGTGTCCATTGCGGATGGGCGGGGGAGGCGGCGGGGGTCCGGTGCGGGAGGAGAGGGAGGAAGATGAAGGGGGGGGAGGGGGCTTGGGCCCCCGGGTGTGGTGGGGTGGCTCCGAGGAGGTGGTGTTGTGGGTGACAGCGCTGTGGACCCGGTAGGGGGGCGGGGGAAGAGGGGCTTGGCCACCACCCCCGTTTCGTGACCCAGGATTGGGTGCAGAAGGGGCTGCATCGGTAGCAAACAAACACACACAATAGTAAGACCATGATGATGCCTGATTCAAATAAATTAATCACATAAGCAATTAAGGAGCAAAAATATCCCTTCCAACCTTTAACTTTCTGAAAAATGTATGTACTGTACTCTACAGTAAACTGAAAAAGAGGTACAGAGCATTCGGAAAGTATTCAGGCTTTTTCCACATTTTGTTACGTTACAGCCTTATTCTAAAATTGATTAAATGTTCCCCCCCCCCCTCATCAATCTACACACAATAACCCATAATGACAAAGCAAAAACAGGTTTTTAGAAATGTTTGCAAATGTATATATTAAAAAAAGAATGTAAATATCACATTTACATAAGTATTCAGACCCTTTACTCAGTACTTTGTTGAAGCACCTTTGGCAGCCTCGAGTCTTCTTTGGTTTGGCGCTACAATCTTGGCACACCTGTATTTGGGGAGTTTCTCCCATTCTTCTCTGCAGATCCTCTCAAGCTCTGTCAGGTTGGATGGGGAGCATCACTGCACAGCTATTTTCAGGTCTCTCCAGAGCTGTTCGAGCGGGTTCAAGTCCAGGCTCTGGCTGGGCCACTCAAGGACATTCAGAAACTCGTCCCGAAGCCACTCCTGCGTTGTCTTGGCTTTGTGCTCAGGGTCGTTGTCCTGTTGGAAGGTGAACCTTCGCCCCTGTCTGAGGTCCTGAGCGCTCTGGAGCAGGTTTTCAACAAGGATCTCTATACTTTGCTCCGTTCATCAAAGAGTTCAGTCTTGGTTTCATCAGACCATAGAATCTTGTTTCTCATGGTCTGGGAGTCCTTTAGGTGCCTTTTGGCAAACTCCAAGCGTGCTGTAATGTGCATTTTACTGAGGAGTGTCTCTTGGTCACCTCCCTGACCAAGGCCCTTCGCCCCTGATTGCTCAGTTTGGCCGGGCGGACAGCTATAGGAAGAGTCTTGGTGGTAACAAACTTCTTACATTTAAGAATGATGGAGGCCACTGTGTTCTTGGGGACCTTCAATGCTGTAGAAATGTGTTGGTACCCTTCCCCAGATCTGTGCCTCGACACAATCCTGTCTCGGAGCTCTACGGACAATTCCTTCCACCTCATGGCTTGGTTTTTGCTCTGACATGCACTGTCAACTGTGGGACCTTATATAGACAGGTGTGCGCCTTTCCAAATCATGTCCAATCAATTGAGCTTTCCACAGGTGGACTCCAATCAAGTGTAGAAACATCTCAAGGATGATCAATGTAAACAAGATGCACCTGAGTCTCATAGCAAAGGGTCTGAATACCTATGTAAATAAGGTATCTGTTTTTTTTTTTATACATTTGCAAACATTTCTAAAAACCTGTTTTGCTTTGTCATTATGGGGTATTGTGTGTAGATTGATGAGGAAAAAAAGTATTTAATCCATTTTAGAATAAGGTTGTAACGTAACAAAATGTGGAAAAAGTCAAAGGATCTGAATACTTTCCGAATGCACTGCATGTCCTTAAATAACAGACCATGCCCAACGGATCAGGACTGGTCAGGTTGCGAGAAAGAGTAGATACTGTAGGCTGATATAAAGAGAGAGAGAACAAAAGCGAGAAGAATGCCAGAATATTCCAGAGAACTTGTGGAATGCAGAGAAACTAGGGAGGCCTCGTTGCGAAGGCCTCAGCAGTCTAATGACAACATGCGGCTGCGTATTCAAAATGCTCAATTCCAAATCAACCCCTAGCCCTACCAATTGTCATATTGCAATTACCATTAGGGCTGTTCCCGACAACAACAAAAAAAATCTTAGTCGACCGAGAGTCGTCTGTTCTTACGACCAATCGATTGGGAGAAATTACAATTTGTATTTTTCCATATATTTTTCCAAATCAACTATATGTAGGCTACTGAGCTTGTCTGATGCTTTAATAATAAAAACACACAAATAACTAAAGTGGGAAGGAGCCAGAGATCGATATAGCCTAACCAGAAGAACAAAAACCTGTTCCCGCCCTCCTCTCTCTGCTGCCGGTAATAGGCTACACCAGCGGTCGGCAACATTTTCCACTTGGAGTGCCATGTTATCGTACCATTTCTACTGATCTGAATGCCAGCTATGATTTTCATATGCACATTTTCGTGGAACAGTTTCATTTATAATAAAGTCTTCATATCTCAAAATCAATGTTGTGGTTTTAATAAAAAAAAAATCTATCTAAATGAAAATGATACAAATCTAAAAGTAACTTTATTGCTATTATGTAAAAATAGCCTACATAAAAGCAAACAAATAAAACATTGCAGCCCGCAGGTAGAAAATATCATGATAAAAATAAATATCCTATAAATCACATTGGCTACACATGGCCTGTCTGCAAGGAACTTGAAACATTGTATCAACTATTGTATTAACTAGCAAACTTGCAAAATTGTATAAAATATTCTGGGCCTTCAGAGTTTCCCACACCAGTGAGCTCCAGACAGACAGACACAGCTGTAGGCTATTTTGCGCAAGGGATAAGAAGTAATCATTAGGCCTATTTTATGACGTTTCCACCGGATCAGAGCATGACATCTTTTTCCCCTTTCATCAAATCAAATCACATTTTAAAGAGCGTCTGCTAAATTACTAAAATGTAAATGTGTTTAGCAGATGTTATTGCGGGTGTAGCGAAATGCTTGTGGTAATCGAAAGTGAGAGCTGGAAAGATTGTTCAAATAGGCTACATTGAGGAACTATTGTCATTCTCAATGGATGTAAAAACAGACTTTGTTTACTTGCAGTTTGAGGCGAAGAAAAAAATACTTTGACAAGCTCCACAGTGATGGTGAGTTAAGACAATCAGAAATGGTATCAGATCCCCAAATGGGCACACTTATAGGCCTACATTTGCGCACAGGCCAGGTAGATTAGTCCTACTTCTATATGCATAATCAAGTGCGTGTCCTTACTCATGATTGAAAGGAGCACTCCAAACAAAAGACAATGAATAAATTGACAACTCGTAAATGGAATGAAATAAACCAAAACTCTCACAAGTGTAGCCTAGGTTGTGCGCTCTGCACAACCTAGGCTAGGTTGACTGTAGTAATAATATATTGAATGCATTAACAGAAATTACTGTAACCAAACAAATATTGTAGATTATAAATTATGGGAATTAACGGTAAATGTACTACTAGTGTGCCATCCCTGCGGCCTCCGCAATGGATTAGTCCACTCAGACAGGCGTGAATCAGACGTGTCTCGTGTGCCATCATTTTTGTAAATATATTTGGCACTGCTCGACAAAAAATAATTGGTCGACCAACAGCCTATCGACCAAACAATCAACTAAATGGGGTCAGCCCTAATTACCACAGAGATAGATTGATGACTCTAGTGCCCAAAAGCCCGTATTAGCATGGGTCGTGCCATTGAGGACTTTCAACTGGGTGGGACTTCCTATGGTTAAGTAAGGGTCACATGATTCCATCCGGGTTATCAGGAGGGATCAGCTAATGATTTACAGTGCATTCATAAAGTATTCAGACCCCTTGATTCTTTCCACATTTTGTTACATTACAGCCTTGTTCTAAAATTGATTAAATTACATTTCCCCTCATCAATCTACACACAATACCCCATAATGACAAAGCGAAAAAATGGGTTTTAGAAATGTTTGCACATTTATTACAAATAAAACAAAAATACCTTATTTACATAAGTATTCAGACCCTTTGCTATGAGACTCGAAATTGCGCTCAGGTACATCCTGTTTCTATTGATCATCCTTGAGATGTTTCTACAACTTGATTGGAGTCCACCTGTGGTAAATTCAATTGATTGGACATGATTTGGAAAGGCACACACCTGTCTATATAAGGTCCCACAGTTGACAGTGCATGTCAGGCCAAAAACCGAGCCATGAGGTAAAAGGAATTGTCTGTAGAGCTCGGCGATAGGATTGTGTTGAGGCACAGATCTGGGGAAGGGTACCAAAAAATGTCTGCAGTATTGAAGGTCCCAAGAACACAGTGGCCTCCATCATTCTTAAATGGAAGAAGTTTGGAACCACCAAGACTCTTCCTAGAGCTGGCCGCCCGGCCAAACTGAGCAATCGGGGGAGAAGGGCCTTGGTCAGGGAGGTGAACAACAACCCGATGGTCACTCTGACAGAGCTCTAGAGTTCCTCTGTGGAGATGGGAGAATCTTCAAGAAGGACAACCATCTCTGCAGCACTCTACCAATCAGGCCTTTATGGTAGAGTGGCCAGATGGAAGCCACTGCTCAGGAAAAGGCACATGACAGCCCGCTTGGGAGTTAGCCAAAAGGCACCTAAAGACTCTCAGACCAGGATGTACGTGGTCCTCTGTAGCTCAGCTGGTAGAGCACGGCGCTTGTAACGCCAAGGTAGTGGGTTCGATCCCCGGGACCACCCATACACAAAAAAAAAAAATGTATGCACGCATGACTAAGTCGCTTTGGATAAAAGCGTCTGCTAAATGGCATATTATTTATTATATTATGAGAAACAAGATTCTCTGGTCTGATGAAACCAAGATTGAACTTTTTGGCCTGAATGCCAAGTTCACGTCTGGAGGAAACCTGGCACCATACCTATGGTGAAGCATGGTGGTGGCAGCATCATAGTGTAGGGATGTTTTTCAGCGGCAGGGACTGGGAGACTAGTCAGGATAGAGGGAAAGATGAACAGAGCAAAGTACAGAGAGATCCTTGATGAAAACCTGCTCCAGAGCGCTCAGGACCTCAGACTGAGGCGAAAGTTCACCTTCCACCAGGACAACGACCCTAAGCACACAGCCAAGACAACGCAGGAGTGGCTTCGGGACAAGCCCCTGAATGTCCTTGAGTGGCCCACCCTGAGCCTGGACTTGAACCCGATCGAACATCTCTGGAGAGACCTGAAAATAGCTGTGCAGCGACACTCCCCATCCAAACTGACAGAGCTTGAGGATCTGCAGAGAAGAATGGGAGAAACTCCCCAAATACAGGTGTGCCAAGCTTGTAGCATCATACCCAAGAAGACTTGAGGCTGTAATCGCTGCCAAAGGTGCTTCAACAAAGTACTGAGTAAAGGGTCTGAATACTTACGTAAATGTGATTTTTAAAATGTTTATATAAATGTGCAAACATTTCTAAAAACCAGTTTCACCTTTGTCATTATGGGGTATTGTGTGTAGATTGATGAGGGAAAAAAACGATTTAATTCATTTTAGAATAAGGCTGTAACGTAACAAAATGTTTAAAAAGTCAAGGGGTCTGAATACTTTCCGAATACACTGTATACTTGTGAGCAAACATTCCATAACTGCAGGTGGCAGTAGATCGGCAACCTTGGCTTAATACCTGTTCAAACAACACAATACAGGTAGCAGTATGCACCCTTTCAGTTTGTTTGCCAACTCATAGAAGTAGAAGAAGATTGACTACTTAAAAATGGAGATAGCCTCAATGGCGCTTCCCATGCTCTGACACCATAATGGGACATATACAATGTTGTGATGTCTAAGTCTATCGCTACTACCCATCCTTTCATTTCAGACCATGATATTGTGTGTGGAAGAAAGGGTTGATTTGGAAAAGGGCATTACACTGTGACAGTAGTCCCTTGATATGACTAACGGCTCCCCAATATAAACATACAGCTGTGTTCTAGTACCTGATTTCCGGCCGGGGGGCTCCCTGGCGGGTGGGGGTGGTCTGCCGCCCCCTGGAGGTCCTGGAGATGGCGACGGGGGTGGTGGAGGCGCATGATTGCGTCCGCCGTGGCTGCCACCTGAGTTCTTCTTGTGCAGTGAGTTGTGCCTCTGGGGCAGTTTCGGAGCCCCATCTCCACCATGGTGCCCCATGGGGCCATTGGAGGTTCCCCCAGAGGGATGCCTGTAAGGCGGGGGCGGAGGGGGCGCCGAGGACCCCCCAGTGGGCGGCCGCGTGGAGGAAAGAGGCGGTCTCGATGGAGGGGGGCCAGAGCTGGGCGGAGCCGGGCCTCTTTGGGGCGTCGGGGGGAGGGGCTTCTCCCGGCTGTTGGTGGGGCCTACTGGGGCCTTTTGTTGGGGGGATGATGGGGCGTTGCCGTGGTAACCACTACGGTTAAACGGCGGGGGAGGAGCCGGGGCGGATGTGCTGGGCTTCATGCCCCCTGTCGAAGAAGGCGGAGCGGGTGGGGCTGATGAGCTGTGCTTCATGCCTGAAGAAGGGGGAGGGGGCGGAGCTGAGCCTGAAGTACTGTGCTTCATGCCCCCAGTGGAGGAGTGGGAGGAGCTGGCACTGGTTGGAGGGCGGGAGATGTCGGGGAGAGAGGGGCGGTGGGAGCGCTGGGACTCCGGGGCGGAGGGTTTGTCTCTTTGGGAGGGTTTGTCTCCTGGGGAGGGGGAGGCAGAGTGGCCTGGGGTGGACCGGGGGGCTGCAGGTCTGGAGCCTGGGGGATGCAGGGCTGATCTGCCCACTGAGGTGTCTGGAAGGAAGGCATTGAAACACACATTTTAGAACACTATGCATAAATACACCCATTCAGATACTTTGAACCATTCACATCATGGCAAATGTAGAACTTCTAGTAGCCTGGGTGCCAGTGTTTCTGCAGTATATTTATAGTAGCATATTTACATAGGGCCCTATAAAATCCGCAGACGGAACCACGGAATCCAGAAATTAAAAAAATATACAATATTCAAAAATATATTGAACTTAGTAGGAAATAAACTAAAATGTATTGAACTTATTAGAAAATGCATTAATTTGTCCAAGTTAATCATAAGACATTTAAAAAATGCATCAGTGATTTGTATTTACAGGAATGCCCGTCTGTGTATTTGTGTGTGTGCATCTCTGGTAGAGATGGAAAGGCTTTCCCAAAAACCTTCCCAATTAAACGCTAACTACAAAGTAGCCTATGCCTACCTGGCAGAATTATATCAGGATTATTTGCATCAATCCAGTTGCCATTTGTTTTGCAAACTCTGCAATCACACGAACTTGCATTAAACTACACCCAAAAATCAAAATAAGCATTGTTGTAGACTTAGAACATCCAATTTGGTTGTTTTTCTATTAAAGCTGCAATATGTAACTTTTTGGGGGCGACACGACCAAATTAACATAGAAATGTAATTCATTGAAATCAAGTCTAAGAAGTGGTAGATATGTTCTGTGTGTACTATTTCTATGCTTCCCGTTCTTAAGTTTCATTTTTTGCGTCTTTTACTTTCGGTTTTGTACACCAGCTTCAAACTGCTGAAAATACAATATTTTTGGTTATGGAAAATATTTCACAGCGATTTAGATTGTACAATGATTCTCTACACTTTACTTGCTTGAAATTAGGCAAACTATTAGAATTTTAGCAACCAGGAAATGGCGGAGTGATTTCTGCATTGTGCACCTTTAAAAAACGTGGGAAAACGGAAACCTGGAAAAACAAAAAAGATAACCGATTTTAAGAAAAAACAAAACAGAATCAGGCAAAAAATAAAGCTGATTTTATAGGGCCCCACTTATATTCTAATCATATGAAGTGAATTCTGCTTACCTCCAGCTCCAACTGATCGTAGTTTTGGCATGCCCCCAGCGAACAGGCCTCCAAGGCCTGCCCCTGACCCTCCACTGCTCCCTCCTCCTCCTCTACCACCTCCACCACCACCTCCTCCACCACTTTCCTTTGGTTCTGGGGAAAGCAGAGGGACAAATATCCTTGTTACACTGTTGTGTTGATAATGCTTGCATTGACATTGTTGAAAGCTATTTGTGGCATGGAATTTTGCATGTATGTATACATAAACGTACATGTATAGTCTGTGTGTGTGTCTATGTGTGTATCAGCGGGAAATGAGGAGAGTGCAAAAGTTAGTTTATATCTCCTATATGTTTACTATGCTACTTACTCTCTATAATAGGTGCACTTCGGTCATTGACCACTCCAACCTTCTTCAGCCTGGCTCCTTTGGAGATATCAGAGAGCAACGCTCCTCTCCCCTTCGCGCCATCCCGATTCAACTTAGGTGCTGTAGTGTTCGCCTGAGGAGAGGATATGAGCAAACCACCATGTTATTTAGGTTGACCATGCCAATGATAACATGAACTGCATAAGGTTCCGTCGTTATAGCAACAGATGGCAATGCAGCATTATGCTGCAAGTTGATGTAATCCCGATGGTGCCTGTGTGGGTGTGGATTTGTTTACAGGTAAAAACTGCATCAATAAATCGCAGCCTTTATAAATATGGCATATCAACCCTAGAAATCATACTATGGGAAATGTGGACATAATAATATATTAGACATAGTATCTAACACTAGCATGTGTCATATCATCCTTCACAATACAACAGCAAATAAGTGATTTCAGTTATTTTATCATGTAATTATGATGCTCTAGAAACCCTTCAGAGGACTTGTGAGTGTTGTCATGTTTTGAACATCGAGTTAGGAGCTGGACTGACCTGGTTGAAGGTGGGGGGAGGAGGGGGTCCTGGGGGAGGAGGGGGAGGAGGAGGAATGGGCATCCTTTCCCTCTGTGGGCACCTTGGGGAGGGGGTTAGTTCACCGTCTCAGCTCTGGGTACAGCCTCAAACACCTGCGAAACAAGAGGGGAGACTCGGTTCAGTCAAATAAACACAACAGGGTCAAAATGAACACTCCTGAACTGAGGTCAGAGTAATATTGAACATCCTTGTAGTGTCATGATTGACATTGGTGGACTGTATTGAACTCAGGTGAGTCAAGATATCATTGGGACATCTGTTCAAGGAACATTACAATTCACCTCGATCACACTAAAAACAGCTATCCTCTAATTCTACATGCATATACGCACTCTAGAATGATTCAGCTCAGTAGAGCTCCCCAAACCAGTTCGCTGGCTGGGCTGAGCTCATTGAGGATACAGGCATACAGCACGTTGAGCTAGGCCTCGCAGCAAACCCCACCCTCCTTCACTCACCCCTACACTCCATTCCACAGGCTGCCTATTAACAGGTGTTTGAACAGGTTTTCACAGAAGAGGAAAACAAATGGAATGTCATCGGGTGAGCTAGCCAGTATGGCGACAAGGAAGTTGTAAGTTTCTACCTCGAGTGAGACAAACCAAGAGTGGACAGCACATCCCACCCCTTCATGATTCATCCATTGACAAGATTTGATGTTGTTTTTGTAATACCAGCACCGACCATTTATACCAATCAAAATGTCTCTAGAATCTCACATAAATGTTCAATTGGGTTGAGATCTGGTGACTGAGGAAGCCATGACATACAGTTTACATCATTTTCATGCTCATCAAACCATTCAGTGGCCACTCGTGCTTCCACACAGGGCATTGTCATCCTATGGGGGCATAGCCATGGTAGCCAAAATGATGTCCTGCCCAGCATTTTTATACATGACCCTAAGCATGATGGGATGTGAATTGCTTAATTAACTCAGGAACCACACCTGTGTGGAAGCACTTGCTTTCAATATATTTTGCATTCCTGATTTACTGAAGTGTTTCCATTATTTTGGCAGTTATCACCTGTACATGCGCCTACTTGAAGAATTGCCAATGGACTGAGGTTTTATGACATTCTTACAAGGTTGGGGAGGTGTACCGCGCCGTCTCCAACCTCATGTGATGAGGAAGTTTTATGCTTTTGTGGACGGGGAAATAAGTCCTAACGTCATAAAACAGAAACTAGTAACCCTAAAACGAGCAGGCCTGAGTCAGAAGTGTCACTTGAATTTCATTTTCTGATATGTAGAAAATGAGACTGCGTTTGTTACTGAACTGCCACTAATTTAAGCACAGATTTGAGAAGGCAAAATTCCAAATCAGAAATGCGCTCGAGTCGTTAGCCAACGTCTACGCACACTCTGTCAATCTACAAGAGGTGCCAGGTGAGCGAGCCCAAAAACATGCAAGGAAAGTTCGAAAACAATGCAATTCCTCCCTCTTGGACTACAACTTGAACTTCCTAAATGGCCATTGCTATTTGAATTAACGTAGCAATCTAAGTAAAATGTATATAAAGTGCGTCAACTAGTTATTAGCTGGATAACATGTTGATCTAACTACTGTTAACTAGCTGGGTGGATTGGCAGTGACTTACCCTGTCTCGAAGGATTGCGAGTCTTGTCTTCAATAACAACATGAATGGAAACTGCAGTTGTGGCAAGTTTGCTAGTTAACACAATCCCAGGCAGTAGGCGGCTCTCGGTTACTTGCATAGAACATCTAATAAAAACTGGGGGGCACTAGCAGCTAAGTTAGCTTGCTAGCGACATCAACAAAATCTGAAACCCAAAGTTAGCTTACTAGCCAAGTTACTGTTTACTCGCGCCAGCTGTCAGCGGTCCAGTGTAATTTAGCTGGCGTCTGAACTATGGCGCTAAACAAGTTATATTTAGGTGCAAGAGCTAATTCGAGGTACGCGTATCTCCAGTTTATATCCTATTGTCATGTACTTTTTATTCTGCTCTTGTAAGCAAAGCGAGACTCGCTTCACAACTGTTTCGGTCGCTTCTCGGAAACCCGGAAATGGGCCGTCCAACACAAAATGGAGGCAAGCAGGTAACAGGATCACCGCCGACAAGTTTCTCTCTCTCAACTGGTTAAACAGCGACCTCCATGGAATGAAACCTGTAGGACACTCACGAGAAACGAGCTATAGTTTTAGAAACTCTGAGAGAACACCCTTGAGTGGGTGGAGCATGGTCCTCTTCTTGCTTTTGCCTCATGTCCGATTTGTGTTCATGCAAGCATTCATGGCATGTATGGAACATGTTATGGAAAATATAAAAATATTGCTTGTAAGAGAAACCTATATGCATTTCAATGAGTCTGATACTTGTAGAGTCAAGTGAACAAACTGTGATAATCATTGCACTTGGTGAATCTGAATCCATTTCACAAAAATATTGTGGATATCCCAGACAGACATTTTGCAAAGATAATCACATCTTTATTTGAAAATCTTATAAAATGACTCCATTTGCATGAGATGTTGCATTGCCATTCACCCAAAACATGACATATCAAAAGGCACTGTTGAACATCTCTGCTCACTGGTGTACTGATATTTAGTTGTTGCATAATTCAGACCCAGGACACCAATTTAGACCTGGGTCTTGTTCATTAGGCACATATGGGAGCAAATGTTTTCAAATGGAAACGCAAAAAGTTTCAAGTAATTTGTTCCCATTTGGAACCTACTGAACAGGCCCGCTTTCACAAAAGCATCTTAAGGCTAAGTTCATCGTTAGAACCTTTGTAGGCGCATCGTTAAATCTCAGAGCTGTTTCCCAAAACCATCGTTGCACTTAAACGCTCGTAATCGAACGCCTGGCTCAGACAACTCGTAGCACAGCTAAGTGCGTCGTTAGATGCTTTTTTGCCCTGCCGCGTCACTTTATACACAGATCTCCGCTAAACATAGAATCACATGGTTTATTCGCCTCTCTGTGACTGCTGATAACTTCAGAACACAGTTTACTACAAATACAAAGTTTCCAACGTCCTTGCAATTGATACAAACAAGCGACGTATAAAAACATGCTTCAAATTAAAACCGAGACTACTGCATTAAAATATAAATAGCCTACAGTAAGTAGGCTATAGGCCTATTTCAATCATATTGAAATACATTTAATGTTCAATCAATTGAGTTCTATTTTGCTACTTGTATGATACTGTCTGTAATTTGTCTCAATATATTTCATGATGTACCAAATCTCAATTTGCCTAATATTTTCAGCCATATGTGATATCTTTCAAGGAGCTGATCCATCGTCAGTATCGTGGAATAAGTATAATGTTAAGGTAAGATTTGAATGGAGAAAGCTGATCAGAGCAGCGTTGCCTTTCTTCCGATCCTATCAGCATCGACACATGCCTCAACAACGCACTTAGTGAATGTTCTCTCTGCCTGGTGTTTTGGGAATTATACAACGGGTGGGTCTAATCCTGGATGCGTATTGGTTAAAACCGCATTCCAGCCGGTGTCTATTCCAAAAGTTAAGCTATGCCGTTGAAATGCCTATTTACTCTGTTCCATCTCACTGCGCAATCCACTGTCTCATCAGCCCAGCCAGGCAATTTATAAACTTGATCTCCACTATTGAAAAGCATCTAGACATTATCTCCCATTTCTTTTCGACTAGCATTTGATTTTCAACAACAGAGATTTGTATAAACCTTGCTGTCTGTCTCTCTGACATTTGCAACATTGTTTCAAAATTGAAATGAGATCTCCAGCTGTCCCATAGTAATGAACGTGTCAGGAGTTGGGATGAGACAGGCAGGCAGACAGCTTTTCTCAGCCAGTCGAAATCATGAATCAGCTGGCATCATTTTTATGGATATACACAAAGAAATGTCAACAGACAATAGGTAAAACGAAATGCAGCTAGTTTGCAGTCTTTCCAGCTTCAGTTTGAAGGGATTGTGTTAGCTGTGTTGTTGGCTAGCTCCTCTGAACAGTGTCCTGACGAGAAATGTAATGAGAAAACAGCTTAAACAAATGCAAATGCAGCTACTTTGCTGTTATTCTGGCTGCACTGTTTGACGTGACTAAGTTAGCCATTGTTGGCTAGCAAGCAAGGGATAAGAACGTTGCCAGCCAGTATGGCAATGGAACATTTAGAACAAACTAAAAGAGTGAATGACTGGGTCGCGTCTCTGGCAACCGAACCGATAGAACGAATAACCAGCCGGCTTGGGTAGCAACCTTAGATTTGTGTCGGGACTAGATCTCGTGGAAGGATGAAATAGTCTGAATAAATTCAAAATGTTTATGAAAATATGTCAATCATTATTTGTTTATGTTGGTAACCCATTGTATAAAAGTGCCCTCGAAGCCGGTGTTTGGAGGATATATTGGCACGGTTTGCCGGCCCGAGACGTCCGTGCCAATATATCCTCCAAACACTGGTTGCTCTGGCATTATCACTTAAATGTTACATCTTCGGCCGTTGTAGGAAAGATACATTGTTAAAACACTTGTAAGCCTAAGTTCCATTGCTATCAGGAAACCGGGCCCAGGTTGGCTAAACTCTAAACGACCTCAAGTGAACAGGCTCATTGCACGAGTTCCATGAAGAAGTGCTATGAGTCTGTCCATTGAGGCACTACCAATCAGAAACTTCAATTGTTTGTTAGGCCATGGTATTTGCTTGGAGAGCAGTGGTCAGCACCATAACCCAGTCATTTAATCAGATGGCATAATTGATGTAGATATGCAAACACTAGTGGTTTGATTCAATATTTTTTTCACAGAGGTAAGCCTCAGCCAAGAGGTTGATTGACAAGCAACATTGGCATTGCCTTTGTCATTAATCAAAAGATAATCAATCGATTTACGAAAAAAAATATATATTCCCTTTGATTTTCCTCTTCTTCCCCTTAGGTTAATTTCAGCCCAATGTTCAGATCACCAATGCCAGGGCCCGGTTACCCAAAAGCATCCTATGGTTCTAAGATGAACTTAGCCTTAAGATGCTTTTGGGAAACCGGGCCCAGATAAATTAAGACATCATGCGCTCAGCTCGACTAGACCACAAGTGTCCTCATTCTAAATGCACATGACAGCGAGCAGCAGCAAACATTTCTTAGAACAAAATTTCAAGTATAATCTTCAGAATACCAATGAAAATAGTCCAGAAGATGGACTCCTCTTCCTGGAAGTCGTCCTCTGGAGCTGGGGAGTAGCTCTGCTTCCCCCGGTCCTCCTCCGAGGGGTACGACCTTTTATCGAACGGGTCCTGGAGGGAAGTCTGATCGTAAAACACCCTCACCTCAAACTCGCTCTCCTGGTATGACGGGTGGCCGTAAATGCCAATCCCCACGGGCCTCACAAAGTCCCCAGGTACTACGACCACGTCCTGGCCGCAGGTGGCCGACTGCAGCTTGTAGGTGTCGAAGCTGGGCCGCAGAGTTTTGTCAGAGACGTACAAGTCTGCGTCCCCCTTGAGGCTGCGCATGTGCAGGATGATCTTGCCGTCGTGGTTGAGCCGCAGGTAGCTGTAGTTGCCTGCCCCGATGTGGCCCTGCACCACATGGAGCAGCACCCACTCCTTAGGAAGGGCGTCCTCTTCCAAAGAGTGCAGGAACCCCCCTGCCTGAGACAGGAGGAACGCCACAGCCAGCAGGCTGCTGCACAGCACCATAGTAGAGATGGATGGTCAGAGTCACCGACTGGACAACACCCACCTTCTACCATCTGTTGTTAACCTGAAGGGCAACACAGAAACAAATTAATTACCTACAGTACAGTATAAGCCTGTTAAAGCTTGTACAGGGCAAATCCCCAAGTGGGCAATATGGTATTCGGCCAGGACATAGTGTCAGACTGCCAGTTGACTTTTAAGGGATGTTTAGAAAACTGACACCTGCCTGTAGAGCACTGTACTGGCTACAAGCCCTGCACGATCTCTGCTCTATAAATACAGCAGCAAGCTAGCTTCTTCTAAAGATTAGCATTGTGTGACCTCTGCAACCTTGTACTATACTACACGTTTAGCAGTTACTTCTTGAGTAGCCCACCTGTAAAGGCGTTACGCCCACCCTGTCTGTCTGCCTTGCACTGACTGCTGGCTAACCGCTCACAGGCACATGTCCGTTTAAATCGCTGGCCTGTGAATTAGATATTAGAGCAGCCACAGACTATCTGGCTAATCCCATTAACAAAATAGATTATAAAGCTAAACTCAGTTATGCGCTAACGCAGAATATAGTCCTAAAGCAATTGTTTGCTTTGCCTGGCTTTGGCCAACGTTTGACAGCGCGTGGCCATGTTCACAATTTGGCTAGATAGCGAAACTTCGAGTATTGTACTGGTGGCTAGTTAACTATATGCAAAATAAATATCTTTAACAATACATATGCAAATACATTATTCTTGATATGAACAACATAGCTACATTTAATCAGCCATGCAAGGAGCAAGCTACTGTTGCCAGAGTTCATGCTAGCAACTCTCGCTTGCTAACAGCCAGGCTACGCTAAATTACATAGCTAGCTAGAGGTCTAGCACAAACAACTTTCCGGGGCGACGAGAAGCAACAATTACTATTATCACAATATTTAGCAGGTTTGTGGCCCAAGAACATTAGCTACTCACCTGTACATTGTTCCGAGCAGATTTAGTAATGGTTATTGTTTTGACAGTAACTAACGAACCAGTCAGTGTAAAGTTCACTTCTTCCGTTTTCCGGGCTATCTCACACTTAAACATCCACTGGCGCCGCCTATAGTACAGGGAAAGTAGCACATTCATAACTGAACAAAAACAACCAAGTAACACTGGGCCTATATTAATCACATCATCCTACAAATGTACATTTGATATGGGAAATATATAAAGACACAATGTGATCCTAACCAGTTCTCTAAGTTATTTACAGTAACCTGATCTATTTATTGTCAAATTCACACCCCTCAGAGACTTGATGGTTGTAAGCTTCACACAGCAGTAATGTAGTAGCTAAAGGAGCGCTGAACCCCCAAACCCCATTTTAGGAGCCTCCAAAGAGATATCTCCCCCCCAAAAAAATTGTGGCTACACATTGGTCGAATGACGTCAGCATTATTACTTTGTAGAATATGTTAATACATTACATCAATGTTTTGATCCCTGCTATTTCCAGCCAACAAGATCAGGTTTCTGGTATTAGTTCCAAAGCACTGTGCATAGGATTATAGAAAGGGGTCAAATATTTTTACTGGAATCAAAGACTCATCAGCATATCAATGCATCATCAGATCAAGGTACTGTAAACCAAGGTGAAAGACAATCTCTCATAGTGAAGGATATTACCACGTAACTTTATTGTACTACATCTTAATTTCTGCTTTGGCAACACTAGCGTCACAGTCGTCCTGCCAATAACGTTATAATTTTTTTATCGGAAGCAATGGGACATTCAAAACGAAGTTTGATAAATCAGATTATGAAAAACTGAGTCATTTTATCCAACCACTACCACAAAGCGTTGGACTGCAGCGTAATACTGCAATGAAAATATAACAGCATGTAAATCTCAAGACATATCAAAATCCACCACCGCAAGTTTACAGACACCTTGTGAAACAAAACGTATAGACTGATTTTACTTCCCACCATCTACATCATGCCCATTTTCTTTATTCTCATTTAGGGTCAACTTTAATTATGTACACCGTTCATTTCTATTGCAGTTTTTACTAGAACCATTTGTAATCTATTTATGATAATGTTTTTGCTTATTAGGATCATATACAAATGTATTAAATTGGATTAAGAATTGTTCAATTACATATCAAACTGGTTTCCAGGCATGCACACTCACACCTCAATCATAAAATCAACTGTACTAATTTCACATTTATTTTAAGTCTTTTTTTTTACTTTAATGAACACCAACTGTATTTTTAAACAAAAGCACAACAAATGTTCCAGGGAAAGAGTGACAATTATTTTGATGATCTTCTCCGGTAAATGTTTTCAAAGCCACATCAAATTCTATATAGATAGATATACTTGTTCAACAAGTCTATGTGTAGATCTGTCATGTTAGAAACAATATTTTGACTTTGAAGTGGAATATCACCCACTTCAGTGTAATAATTATTGCAAACCACTTTACCAATTTAAGGCTTCGGAGTTCAATAGCAGTGTTAAGTAAATCCTATCATTTCAAAGTTCAAACTGAGCCAGTACATACATCATTAAGTTTTTACACTAGAGTTTCCAGGTGTTAACTGCACTAAAGGCCCAAGTAGTGTTGTTTTACTAATTCTTTAGAATAAATGAACGTTTTTCCTCAACATTAAAATAAATCACTGCATCTATATCTTATAAAAACAGGTTTTTGAAAACAAGACGTCATTTTGTATATAATGTGGCAGATGAAGAAACAATTTAAATATGCATGTTTGTCGTTTGCCATACTATACATCATTGTGTAACTCTACAGAGGGCTGAGAATACAGGCGACTGAACAGGGGAGGGGGGGTTGATGTGGGGATGGTATGTATCAAATGCCAGAGTAGGACGATGGATGGAGGGGAAAGAGAGGGGCAGATAAGGTAACGATGAACATCGCTATTCAGATTTGTGGAACGTCTTTGCAAGAATGCTCGCATTATACAGTATACATGTAGTACCATGCTAGCGCTGCTCGCCTTTTGTCCTAACCGTTATTAGAGATGGAGATCAGTGCCATGAGTTCATTTAACTACCGCCAACAAAACATCACACGCTATATTAACCCCATTCTGCCCAGCTGTGCTCTTACCCAATCATAACGCCTGTTGGGTAAAAACCAGCAACTGCGAAACGCCGATGGCAGAAAAAAAGAAAAAGAAAATAATTTGTTTGTACAGAAAACAAACAAAGTAAACAAAAACAGCAACAGGATATATCATATAATTCATGCTTTTTTTTCTCCATAGAGTAGGAGCAGGTGATGAGAAAAAGAAAAATTCACAGTTTTCAAACTACGATGCAAGGTTGTGTGTATGCGGGTGTTTATGTTTTGCGTGTCGTAACTGTACGGGAGTGTGATAGTGTGTGTGCATCTTTGGGTACATCTCAAATGGCAACCTATGCCCTATAAAAGTGCACTAATTTTGACCAGGGCCCATATGGCTCAGGTCAGAAATAGTGCACTAATATAGAGCATAGGGTGTCATTTGGGACGCACCCTGGGATAGCCATTTCACTAATCATATCTGGGGGTGTTAAACCCCAGTAACCTAACTCATGTATCATCTTCTGATGGGCAGAATGGGGGTAACTACATTCCTTGTCAGACTGAAATGAATTTGTTTTGTTATTTATGTATAATAGTCTCTTTTCTTTTTCAACGCTTGGTTAAATTCTTGGCTTGTTTGTTGACGTCGTCGTCGTTTGTATTTTTTCTTCTAGAGAAATTCAGCCTGCTTTGAGTATGCTCGCTCTCCGTCTATGGACTGCGAAGGGGGGGCAGAGGCAGCTATGATGCTGGGAGGTCCGCGCTGGAAGGGGTGGAAAAGGGGGGGTCTGGAGGGGGATTGGGTTGTTCAGACCGGGGGAGCTTTGCGCTTCAGTAGATATTGGTGAATGTCGTCAGCGTCGCGCTTGAGCCAGGCGGCATTCAGGAGAATGTTCTCGCAGCACTGCTGCACCGTGCGCTCGGCCGCTGGCGCGTGGTGGCTCTCGAAGAAACTCTGGAAGACACAAGATGGCCGCGTTTAGAATTAGAACGACTGAGAAGTTACCTATACTTATTTTAGTTAACGTTTAACAGTTTTATTGATCGAGACAACACAATATTAAAAAGGCATAAACCAATATGATGCTCACCTTCACTTCAGCAGCCATTTTGTCAATGGCGAATCCATCCACAGAGAGCTGTGAAGAGGGGTGAATATACAAATGAGTTGGCTTAGGTCATTGGGCCAAATGCAAAAACTACCAGTCTTCCAAAATACATTCCTCTTATAATATATACAGTGCCCTCTGAGGAGCTTAAATAATGAACAATGCTTCGGAGGAAAACTGCTTAATAGGAGAGTGTGTACATGTACTGTATGTTAGTGGGCGGAGCCTTTACCTTGATGAGCCGTGATATGAGGAAGCCGCCCTGGTAGCGGTTGTGAAGCTCCTCCCAGTTGTCTTTGACGAACTTCCAGGCGGCTTTCCTTCCATGCTTACTGCTTCCGGCCACGCCCCCGATTACTGACACCGTGTCCTGGGGACGCACGTCCTCCTGGGTAGGGGAGACAGAGGGGTTGGATTCATCATGCTCATCCTATAGTTAAACTCCTATGACCAAAACAACTATTAGGGCTACATTTACAAAACTAGTTAACACCAGTGTTAAAAGTTGCACCGGCTATTTTCAAGAAAGAATAACATAAAAGCAAGACCAAAACACAAGGTTAGTGTAAATACACATTTCTAGGGATTTTAGTTTTGTCTTTTATATCCTCCTGATAAAATAGCAGGAGCAAGCAACACACTCCAGTTGCCAGGGCAAGAATGGTTGTGTGTACGTACCGAGAGGGCAAAAGTTAGGACTTTCTGGATGAGGTCGGGGGCAGAGATGGCTCCCAGCACTCTCTCTATGCGGTTCTTCTCCTCCTGCATGTCAGCCTGCTTGTGAAGCTGGAGGGGAGGGATAGAGAGAGATAATGTGAGAAAAATACATTCAGATTTTACCTTTGGTGTGACATTTATGGGACGAAATCAAATAATGATATCAATTTTCATCAGTTGACTGTGATTAAAGCTTTATCTGTCACAGATTATCGGTGAGGCTCGGACAAGAGTCGAGGACATGGCGCGAGCTGGTAATCTTGTTCATCTGACTGAGGAAATGTAATAGAAATCATTCATGTTTACAATATATGACTTATGCTTATTGAGACGGATCGCCAACCAGCTGGCCTGGCTGGGGTGTATTCACTAGGAACAAAATGGAAGCAAATGGGCCGAAACAGGGAGGGACTAATCTGAATTTATCCAATAAGAAATGCTTGTTTTCGTTGCAAAACATTTTGCTACGGTGTGCACTAGTGAATGCACCATTAGCTGGTGTGACTTACCTTCAGCATTGTGTCCAACGTGGCACTGTCTCCATGCTTCAGCACTGTTAAGTACACCTAGAGAGAAACAAAGACCATTAGCATGGGCATTCAATATGGTTTCATCACTTGATTTTACAATCATTTTATGTCTGTCTCATCATAAACGGCATCTACTTCCAGTCATGATTGTACTCAATAATGTAGGACTATCATTAGCACTCAGAAATGATCTACAAAAGGAGTCACTGTTTGAAAGTGGGATCAATAACATGATTACAGGACCATTGTTGAAATGTTGACCTCAATTGATTGAAATGAATGGACAGGTGAAAGCCATACTGAAGAAGCGTCACCTAACCAACCAGAAGGCTAGATGGAGACATTATCAAATTGCTGACCAATCAACATTTTTAACATTCATGACGGAAAGTCATCAAGAGCCTAAGGTTAGAGGGCAAAGGTTGGTTTGGAATGGGGCCTTTGTTTATGTAAGTACATGTTAAGAATATATGTGTTTCTCTATGAATAAATGTGTGTGTGTGTGGCGGGGGGGCAGAACAGCTTACTGGGCTCCTGAGGTCTGCAGAGAGGATCTGCTTGCCTTCCACATGGTCTTTGAATCTCCGCCGGGCCTCCTCCAACGTGGGCTTGTGTCCCGCCTTCCCCAGCTTCCCCAGAACCAGGCCCCTTAGCAGGGCATCCAGGTGACCTGAGAGAGGGGGGAGAGGAGAGAGGGAGAGAAGTAGAAGAAGAGGGGGGGGCAGGAGGGGAAATTTAAAAAAGCACCGGTCAGTCTCAAACACAAAACACACAAACGCTTTGACACAATGAACTTCATCCAAAAGGACCACATTCATCTACTGCTAGGCAATCCAGGAGCCAGTGAATCCATACATCACCAGCTCTGGGATGATACCCCTACTACACAAAACACTTGCCTATTTCCAAACCGACAGCCCCTAACCCCTAGGCACTTGAGCAGATCTGAAAGGATCGTATAGGTGTAAGCAATATAGCAGAAATGAAATTCCACCAAGCCTATCAAGAGTGCAACGTAGACTCATTACCATCTCTCTTACACCTATCCAACCCAATCAGAGCTACATCAAGTGCCTTGGGGCTAAAGGCTGAGGATCGACTCGGAATGACTTGGCAGCTCAGTTTTTTGCTCTTACCACCAGCCCCAGGGGGCTCACCTTCGACCTGCTTGCATTCCCAGCCCAGCTTGAGGCCGATGGGGGTGAACAGGTCCCGGATGAACTCCTGGATCTCCTCGTGGAAGTCTGTGTGGGAGAGCAGGGAGGAGAGCACGCCCAGGTTGCAGCTCAGGTCACTCCACACCGTGTAGTTGGGCTCGTTGACGAAGGCTTCCATCAGCTTCAGCACCTCCACCGTGCTGATCATGCCGGCGCGCGACTGAGGAACACGAGGAGGATGAAGATGATTAATAGGATGAACAGAGGCAACAAGAGGAGAAGGAATGGGGGGGGGGAGAAATAGAAGAGGCAAGAGCAGGAGAAGAATTGGTAAGAGTTACAGTATTGTGATGTTATCGACAGTGTGTTTGTAAATGAGCACTGAATGAACGGGACAATAAAGCTTTTAGACTTTGAGGAATAGGATAAAGCAGGAAAACAAGTTGATTAGATTACACATTGTTTATCTAACGTCTACAGTAAACATCTTCATAAGAGGCTTTGGTGAGAAAAAGGCCAAAGAATCAATGCTTAACAATTCACATGACATATCTTAGTCGAAGAGCTTAATACTCATGGGTACAGAGGGAGAAAGGAGAAGTACCGTTATTGAACCATAACAGTTATGTTCACATGACCACACAATACACAACAATAACAGGTAACTGCCAAAATAATGGAAACCCTTGAGTAAATGAGGGATACTAAGTATATTGAAAGCAGGTGCTTCCACACAGTAGTGATGTGCGGGTTGACTCATAAGCCGCAGTCCCCGCAGTTTTATCCGCAGGGCGGGTTTAGGCTCATGAAATAGTGTAGATGAAGGGCAGGTGGGTGGCAGGTTGAATAAAGAGAAAACAATCAATTCAAAAATCCATTAATGTTTAATTAATATATCTACAGTATAGGCTACATTGAGGTTTTTCTTTCATTCTTTTTAGGCTATCTGGCATTTGTGCGTAAGCCTATAAGCTTTAGGGCCAAACTGTACTCGCGCCAAATAGCCTACACGCCAATCGCCAAATGCTTTTGGGAACGGGCAGAAAAAGTGAATGTCGATCCACTGAGGCAAAAAGGACAATGTCGGAGTTTAATTCAATAAGAGAAAAGCCGCAAAATGGAGAGTTGAAAATAAAGAGAAGGGAGGAACAGAAAGATTTGGGAAAGATTTGGTGAAGTGGTAAAAGAGGATGATAGCAGTGCCGGCTATGTTGAGTAATGATTGTGAGGCGCTATACAAATTCGACAGTCACAAGACGGGGATTTCAAATAGGCCTATGGCATGTCAAGGGAACTTTAGCCTACTGTTCAGATGGATTAAATGGAAATTGAAATCTGGACACTGACTGTAGGTCTATAACCTCTCACATAGCCTTAATATTAACTCCTGCAGAATTAAGCATTTCTTGCATATATATATATATATATATATATATATATATATATATATATATATATATATATATATATATATATATATATATATATATATATATATATATATATATATACACACACATATACATATATACACACACACACACATATACATACACACACACAGTGGGGAGAACAAGTATTTGATACACTGCCGATTTTGCAGGTTTTCCTACTTACAAAGCATGTAGAGGTCTGTAATTTTTATCATAGGTACACTTCAACTGTGAGAGGCGGAATCTAAAACAAAAATCCAGAAAATCACATTGTATGATTTTTAAGTAATTAATTTGCATTTTATTGCATGACATAAGTATTTGATCCCCTACCAACCAGTAAGAATTCCGTCTTTCACAGACCTGTTAGTTTTTCTTTAAGAAGCCCTCTGGTTCTCCACTCATTACCTGTATTAACTGCACCTGTTTGAACTCGTTACCTGTATAAAAGCCACCTGTCCACACACTCAATCAAACAGACTCCAACCTCTCCACAATGGCCAAGACCAGAGAGCTGTGTAAGGACATCAGGGATAAAATTGTAGACCTGCATAAGGATGGGATGGGCTACAGGACAATAGGCAAGCAGCTTGGTGAGAAGGCAACAACTGTTGCCGCAATTATTAGAAAATGGAAGAAGTTCAAGATGATGGTCAATCACCCTCGGTCTGGGGCTCCATGCAAGATCTCACCTCGTGGGGCATCAATGATCATGAGGAAGGTGAGGGATCAGCCCAGAACTACACGGCAGGACCTGGTCAATGACTTGAAGAGAGCT
The DNA here is from genome assembly GCF_964263955.1 of Coregonus lavaretus. Taxonomy (NCBI): domain Eukaryota; kingdom Metazoa; phylum Chordata; class Actinopteri; order Salmoniformes; family Salmonidae; genus Coregonus; species Coregonus lavaretus. The sequence continues at coordinate 4,417,849 of NC_139993.1, read as the reverse complement.
GGGACCACAGTCTCAAAGAAAACCATTAGTAACACACTACGCCGTCATGGATTAAAATCCTGCAGCGCATGTCCAAGCCCGTCTGAAGTTTGCCAATGACCCTCTGGATGATCCAGAGGAGGAATGGGAGAAGGTCATGTGGTCTGATGAGACAAAAATAGAGCTTTTTGGTCTAAACTCCACTCGCCGTGTTTGGAGGAAGAAGAAGGATGAGTACAACCCCAAGAACACCATCCCAACCGTGAAGCATGGAGGTGGAAACATCATTCTTTGGGGATGCTTTTCTGCAAAGGGGACAGGACGACTGCCCCGTATTGAGGGGAGGATGGATGGGGCCATGTATCGCGAGATCTTGGCCACCAACCTCCTTCCCTCAGTAAGAGCATTGAAGATGGGTCATGGCTTGGTCTTCCAGCATGACAACGACCCGAAACACACAGCCAGGGCAACTAAGGAGTGGCTCCGTAAGAAGCATCTCAAGGTCCTGGAGTGGCCTAGCCAGTCTCCAGACCTGAACCCAATAGAACATCTTTGGAGGGAGCTGAAAGTCCGTATTGCCCAGTGACAGCCCTGAAACCTGAAGGATCTGGAGAAGGTCTGTATGGAGGATTGGGCCAAAATCCCTGCTGCAGTGTGTGCAAACCTGGTCAAGACCTACAGGAAACATATGACCTCTGTAATTGCAAACAAAGGTTTCTGTACCAAATATTAAGTTCTGCTTTTCTGATGTATCAAATACTTATGTCATGCAATTAATTACTTAAAAATCTTACAATGTGATTTTCTGGATTTTTGTTTTAGATTCCGTCTCTCACAGTTGAAGTGTACCTATGATAAAAATGACAGACCTCTACATGCTTTGTAAGTAGGAAAACCTGCAAAATCGGCAGTGTATCAAATACTTGTTCTCCCCACTGTATATATATATTTATGGCACACGAGAAACCTGTCTGATTCACACCTCTAAGTGGACTAATCCATTGTGGAAGACGTGGGGATGGGACACCAATTCCTCAACATAGCCCATTTGAAAAATCTTTCCAGTTCTCTCCCTTCTCTCCCTTTTCAGCATGAAAGGGGAAAGAATGTAATACTCAGATCCGGTGGAAACGTCATAAAATATTACTATTATTACTTCTTATCCCTTGCGCAAATAGCCTACAGCTGTGTCTTTCCAGGTGCTCACTGGTGCAGGAAACTGAGGACCCAGAATATTTTACACAATGTTGCAAGTTCGCTAGCACCAGCTTCAGGCTGGACCAAGTTTCAAGTTCCTTGCAGACAGGCCATGCGTAGCCAATGTGATTTATAGGATTATTTTTTATTTTTTTATTTAAATCAGGATATTTTCTACCTGCAGGCTGCAATGTTTTTATTTTTTGGCTTTATGTAGGCTCTCTTTACATATTGGCAATGGCAATAGAAGTTACTTTTAGATTTGTATATTTTTCATTTAGATAGAATTTTGATTAACCACATGACATTGATTGAGATACGAATACTTTATTAGAAATTAAATGAAAAGGTTTAACGAAAATGTGCATATGAAAATCATAACTGGCACGGAGATCAGTAGAAATGGTAGATCAATTGGCACTCTAAATGGATAAGGCTGCTGATCGCTGGTGTAGCCTATTACCGGCAACTCCAGGAGCATAATGGCAGAATCTGAGAAGGCCAGCAGCAGTGGGCAGCGGGGGGACAAGAACAGGTTTTTTCTGGTCAGGCTATATTGATCTCTGGCTCCCTCAAGTAAATTGTGTGTCTTCATTTTTAATCACAGTGCTTAAAGCATCAGACAAGCTCAGTAACCTACATATAGTTGATTTTAGTAAAACATATGAGAAATTACTTACTCTTTTTTTTTTTACCAATCAATTGGTCGAAAGAACAGACGACTCTCGTTTGACCAATATTTTTTTTTGTCGGGGACAGCCTAAATCTGATAATCCCAAACTATCAAAATAGCCTACCAAAATGTTAGAAATGTGAATGTATCCAACCAGTTGCCGTGATACGTTTTTTGTTGTTGTGCACTCTCCTCAAACAATAGCATGGTATTTTGTCACTGTAATAGCTACTGTAAATTGGACAGAGCAGTTAGATTAACAAGAATGATTAACAAGAAAGAATGATTAACAAGAAAGTTTGATGTTACTTACAACAGTCATGCTAATCACAATAGTGCACGTTAGCTCAACCATCCCATAAACGGGACACCGATCCCGTAAAGGTTAATTAAGCAATTCACATCCCATCATGCTTAGGGTAATGTCTAAAAATGCTGGGTAGGCCATTATTTTGTCTACAGACAGGTTGGCTGACAACGTCATGAAAATGATATGTGTCTGGAAGGTGTGCGTTGTTATGATTCTGAACAGTCAGATAGCTAGCAACAATGACAAGAAGCTGCCATGTGGGAAATCGTAGGTGGTTTGTTTCAGCTAGTTATATCTTGTTTTGACTGATGTCATGTCTATGCTAATATGGCACAAATTCACTAGCTATCTAACCAACAACTGTATTTGAGACACAGCAAGTTTTCATTGTGCAAATTTATTTGTTTTCAATAAACATTTGGAGACTAAATATAGTTTACATGTCAGTCTAAACCAACCCGGTCTGTTTTGCCCCATTGTTACGCACGAGTCGGTTTTGTTGCTAAACAACCAACCAAACTACGCCCCCATAGGATAACAATGCCCCCAGCCACAGGGAATGAGTCGTCACTGAATGGTTTGATGAGTATGAAAACTATGTAAACCAGGGCTGTCCAACCCTGTTCCTGGAGAGCTACAGTCCTGTAGGTTCACTCCAACCCTAATCTAGTCAACCTGATTCTAATAATTAGCTGGTTGATACGATGAATCAGGTTAGTTACAACTGGGGTTGGAGGGAAAACCTACAGGAGGGTAGCTCTCCAGGAACAGGGTTAGGGAGCCCTGATGTAAACGATATGCCATGGCTGTCTGTCACCAGATCTCAACCCAATTGCACACCTATGGGAGATTCTGGAGCGGCGCCTGAGACAGTGTTTTCCACGACCTTCAACAAAACACAAAATGATGGAATTTCGGTGTCGCATTCCTCCAATAGAGTTCAATAAACTTGTAGAATCTATGAAAAGATGCACTGACGCTGTTCTGGCTTGTGGTGGCCCAATGCCCTATTAAGACACTTTATGTTGGGGGTTTCCTTTATTTTGGCAGTTACATGTATCTGTGTGGATTCCACACTTACAACATTGAGCAGTTAAAGTTTATTTTAGGGGAAGCTTTGACCCTGGGCTTCCTCAAAAAGGATCAGTTTATACACTAAAGGTTATGTGTCTTTGCCACTGTAGTGCTCGGCTAGACAGATTGGGCCTTGCTATATGGAATGGCGCAGTGCTAGCTGTGCCACTAGAGATCCTGGTTCGAATCCAGGCTCTGTCGTAGCCGGCCGCGACCGGGAGACCCATGGGGCGGCGCACAATTGGCCCAGCGTCGTCCAGGGTAGGGGAGGGAATGGCCGGCAGGGATGTAGCTCAGTTGGTAGAGCATGGCGTTTGCAACGGCAGGGTTGTGGGTTCGATTCCCACGGGGGGCCAGTACGAAAAAATAATAAAAAAAATAATGTATGCAGTCACTAACTGTAAGTCGCTCTGGATAAGAGCGTCTGCTAAATGACTAAAATGGAAATGGAAAGGGAAAGGACGTAAGGCTTTTGTGGCAGAAACCCCCCCAAAACAAAGTGACTTTCAATCCATTCCCTGAACATGATTGTGTTACAGGAACTTGCCCTTTCCCTGCCCATGACTGACTTAATATACAAGCACCAATACCATACATATCCAATTTATTCTTGAGCGTCGAGCTAAAAGGGCATGTTGGTGTAGTGTTGACAGTAGTCTGTGTGTCTCACCAGGGAGAAGAGGTCGTTCTGCAGGCCCAGACGGTCCACAGGCAGCAGGGTGAGGTCTCTGATACCAGGCAGCAGGCTCTCCAACATGGCTGAGCTGTACTGGATCCTGTAGAAGCCCACTGTTCCTGGGTTGATCTATAGGGGGGGAGGAGGACAGTTGAACAGCAGCCAAAGACTATAGCCTTGTTGCCAATCTGTTTTCTTCCACTCCTTTGTCGGTGTCACGCCAAACCATTTGCTGTTCCAAACTTGTTAGCTAAAGCATAAATAAATCTGCCTAACAAGCAAGTGTGGAAGAAAGCCCTTATATGCTTGAATGACCCACCCAACAAATTAACAAAATAATGTTTCCATTCTAGCCATAAAAAGTGCAGCTTAGCCTTAAGGAAACAGGAAGAAATATTTTCTAACCCTTTGATAATCTCAGTACATGGATAATTGTCTGTTCTGAATGGCACACACATAAGTAGTTTCACTCTCCCTACCATAGCCATGTGCAGTGGTTCCCAACCTTTTTCGGTTACTGTACCACCAACTGCCCGGAGTACCCCTGAAGTACCCCCTCGTGCATTTTACCAGTAAGCCTATGGTCTAAATTAGTCTTCTCAAGTACCCCTTGTGGATATGGCCAAGTACCAACCAACCAACTGGAACAACTGGCCTTGTGGAGCTTCTTTAGCATTGCTAACTAGATAGCGGCTAGCCAGGTTATGATCCCGCTCAAGCAAGTGGTTATTTTTGATTGATTCTCAGTTTCCTGAACTTTCTATGACATCACTAATGATGTCCTTTCAGTGAACAGCAATTTCTATAGTCAATTCACAAATCCTGACCCTCTAGCCTCTCAGCGACCACTCTCAATAGCCATCTGTGTGACCTTTTGACCCCTTTCAAAGACCTTCAAGGGTCATGGTTGGCTTAACCTCTCGTTGACCCCTTTGGTCAGGTGATTGGTTTACTGAACTCCCAATGATCTCCCACCCGTTAGTAAATACTAAACAGTCTCAGACTTAAAATGTCACTGCCCATTCCCAGACGTTTATTATTCTCCAAGCAAGCAGACCTTCATCAAGCATTTTTGTATCCATTACTCTTTTATTAGACAGATTTCTATTTCCCTAAACATACAGTCTACATGCCACTCTGTATAAGGGTTATATATGTTGGAACTTCAACTTGGTTCATGCTTTTCAACCAAGCCCTGAGACCACGCATTTTAAGGTCTCAGGGCTTGGTTTTCAACTCAATTCTATATTAGACAGATGTAATAGGTAGAATTTGGTTGTCCTCACCTTGACCCACTGGTCAGGGCTGACGTTGTTGATCGTGATGGTGGTCTCTGGGCTGTCCAGCAGCACCTTGAGCTTGGTACAGCCGGGGTCCTCACCCGTACAGATACTGATGGGGACCATCCAGTTAGGGCAGTCCTCACCTGGGGGATGATTGACACAAGAAAGACCCAATGAGATGGAGCACAGTAGGGGGAGGATCTTGGTCTTCTTAAGCACATTCTCATGTAGCTAATAAGTGATAAGTAGTGAACCAGCGATTTGTACTTGGCTTTTTTGTGTTGAGTTATTGGAAAATATTATCTTACCATTATGTGGTCCACTGGCACAGAATTTCTTCTGAGATATCTTGAGGATGCGGTCATCCCCTTGCTAGAAAAATAAAATGTATTTGATTATTTAATACACAAACAGTTATATCCACAATAAAGAGATCTCTTCTCACAGGATATAAAACAGTACATTCATATTGTCCAAAGAAATTTCCATTGGTCTATTTACCTGCTCCTGGTCCACTACGATTATAGGGAAGCCCATCTGCTTAGTCCAGGAGCTCATCACCAGGGCAATGGGTTTCCCGCTAGCCTGTTCCAGACAATCCCATAGGTCCTCTGGGAAAGGTGGTGGTGGGGAGAGAGGTGGTCACCAACCAATTACAATGCTCAAATAATTATATTGGTTATAATGGACCAGGCATGGGCCTGCCAGGGTCTCATTATAAATTAATGAGAAATTATAGGAGACTTGACTGGGTTACCTGTTGCTGCATTTTTATGTTGGAACTTCAACAGATAGGAATGCATTCCTTTCCTAAAATCCTAGAGATGGGAGAAACAAATTGGTTTACAAAGAAAGCCAGAAAATCAAGAAAAACGTCTGAGATGCAAATAGTTAACAGAGACACTTGTTCACGCAATGGCCTTTTGCTCTAGTACTTCTAACTAGTATATGAAATAGAGCTTGACTAATTAGCGGACAATATGGCAGTGTGCCTGGGCAGCTCCTCCTCACCTCGTCTCCTATGTAGTTGTGCAGCATGCGGATCACAGACGCTCCTTTGCTGTAGGATATGGCATCAAAGATTTCATCCACCTCCGACGGGTGGCCCACATTCACCTGCAGTCCAGGGGATCAGTCAGTTCATGCTTTCAAACGCAGTACGAGGGTTGCTTTCATCTGATAGATACCTCACATCCATTGAAAAACGGTGGTCCAGTACATACAGGATAAGGCACAAACGTGCCATTATCTAACTCATTTAAAGCAAACACACACCTCGATGGGATGACTGTTGTCCAACGCGTCCAGGTCCAGGGCGCGGGTGTAATCGGCAGACACAAACTGTGTCCAGATGTCGTAGTCAGGGAAACAGTGGTCCACACAGAGGTATTCGATCCATGATGCAAAGCCCTCGTTAAGCCACAGATGGGTCCACCATTCCTACAAGGCATCATATTGACTAAAACTAATTCAGGACAACAATGTATACCCCAATGTAATTGAAGAATGTTGTTTCTATAATTTAATTCAATTAAATCTACAATGATGTAATATCTTCTTATGACCATGTCCTTCTGTCATTGACCAGCAGTGCTTTTTTGTTGCTACATAAGCAGTAAAGAGTGCAGTGGTTGTTTACCATGGTGACCAGGTTTCCGAACCACTGGTGGGCCAGCTCGTGTCCCACCACCAGGGCCACCCACTGCCGTGAGGACGAGCACGAGTTCTTCGGGTCAATCAGCAGCGCCGTCTCCCTGGGAAACGAGGTCAAACAGCAAGGTCAACTCGAAGAAAACAAGCGCAAAAAAGCAATTCACTTCACACTCCCCCTAGTGGTAAATTAACACAAAAACATAAGTTGCATATAAAATCACATCAATTTCCCCCTAGTCGTAATCAAATCATCTTTGTATGGAATAACGTCATGATTGGCAGGCTAACTGTGCATCCTCTCATTAGTTGCAAATGTAGCAACGTTACTTTAGATTTACCTGTAGGTAACAAGGCCCCAGTTTTCCATGGCACCTGGAGGGGGCAGCACCAAGCGTGTTAGATCTTGACTATATCATTCTTCTTTTTCATCACAATATAATAATTGATATACAGTAACTTGACTTGTACTTACCAGCAGCAAAGTCAGCGATAGCTATTAGATCAATTTTAGGCAATGGGTAAGGAACATTGAAGTAGTCGTTGTAGAAAGGTAAGGTCTTTACAGCAACCTGTGAGAAAAGTGGAGAAAAAACAAGATAATTTAGATTTTACACTTGGTGCCAATATATAGTTGCTGCTAGCACAACAGTCATTCATCAACATGTCAATCTATACCTTTCAACTCCTTTATTCTAGAGACAGCTCTCATAAACAGTCATAGTTATACATGACTAGTGTTTAGTACTGGTCTAACCAGTATCCAAGTTAAAATGGGTAAAAAACAACTCACCTCTAGTGCAAATTTCCCTTGTTCCGCCTTTCCGGTAGGCGTGTAGACACGTACGGTCACGCCGTCTGACGATTGGCCTTCTACAAAGTCGTATTCGCCGATGACGAAAGCTACAAGGTACGTGGACATGATGGGGGTGGTGGCGAACTTCACTTCCAAAAGGCTGTCATCTTCTGGATATGGCTTTCGATCGATGACATTCTGTGTCGATGAGGACAAGGGCATATTAGTACGGACAGAAAATGTACTCAGAAAGTAATATCCGTGTCAGCAATGCTTTTTAAGAATGAGTTCATAGCCTTTAACAGTCCGCAGGACAGACATCTTGGGGAAAAAATACTAATTCAGTTGCCTTTTGAATGCCAGTAGACTTACCCTTGTAGCTAGATGGGGGGAAATGCAGTGACCCAACAAGACCGTCTTATGTTACATAAACCAATGTTAGCAGAGCGCAAACAACAGAGTGGCGAAATGTGACTCAAGCTGTTTGGGGTCTGGCGTCTCCAGGGGGAAGAGTTAGAGTGTGACACGTACCATATTTGACAAGGCTACTCGGTCCTTGGGAACTATCAGAGAGATGTCAAAGGTGGCTTTGATAGCTGGCTCGTCCCAACAGGGGAAGGCCCGGCGAGCGTCCGTGGCCTGAGGAGAGAATAGAGGGGGGAAGACCATGGGAGGTTAGGCGAGAGAGCGGACAACACATGTTTCACAGCCTGCTCCGTCAGGCAAACATCCTGGAGGGTGTCAGAGGGTTGCTTTATAATAAAGCTACTCCAATGACCTCTAGTGAAAGTTAAAAATAAAAAACATGGGTGTATATAGCAGCTGGGCATGTCGTTTCCCCCCCCAAAAAAATCTAAAGATTAGAGATGACAATGTTGCATTATCAAGAATCTCCAACAATGGTTGCTAAAACATTCAGCCTATAGCCTGGGTGTGGCAATCCTCAAACATTGTGGTCACATTCCTTTTACACTATTGCAACATGGGTTAAGCAATCAACTCTGCTGCAGAGAGAAACTGTACTCATTATGGTAACAGAAGTGATGCAGGACAAGAAGAGCGTCTAGTTACTGTACCTCGAACTGCGTGACAGCAGCATAGCGGATTTCTCCTGCAGGAGTTGCATATTTACTTCTGTAAAAACCTTTCATTTTGTCATTAAGCTCCCCAACAAAGTCAATCTTCAACGTACCGGATCCTGGGAAACAGGTGCAAAAACCAACGTGTGTTTATTCAGCCTTTACTACAATAAGAGGTTTGTTTTTTTGTCAACTACAAACAAAAAGATATGGCATCGTGTCAAACAAGAGGAAGAATAATGAATGGCAGAGAGTTAAGGTTTTATTATATAAACCTAAAAAGCCCTGTAGCCATTCTGGTTAATGTCCTTTGACTTACCTGTCTGTAGAGCACTAGGGAATGACAGAGTTACTTTCTCATCCTCATTTTGATAATTGAATCCTGTAGCATTAATTTCTAAAGAGAAAGACAAAATGCAAGGCTGATATTCGCTGCCATAACATACAAATGAAATTAATATCAAAATGTGCCTAACAAGCCTGAAAAAGCATGTCTAATCAGGTGAAAAATCCTTAGAATCATAAAAATATATAATTGTTTGTCTATATTTAAGAGAAATGTGAAAAGACAATTTCAACAGAATCTCACCCTCACCTTCCCCTCCCTCTGGTACAAAGGATGCTGTGATGATGTCAATGTCAGCACAGTTCATCACAATCTGATTAGTGGCCAGGTTAACCTAGAAAAAAACGACAGAAACACAACTACTAAGTAAAATCTGGGATTAGTATTCCCTTGTATAAATCCCTGGGATGACATAAGAATGCCACATTTTTTATTTGTGTAAAAAAATATATATTTTGGCAGTCATTCTAGAGTCCCTCTACGATAATACTCCCTCGATATAATACCTGTAAACTAGGATATTTTTTATTTTTCTGCCATAAGCAAATCCACCATTAAGGGTAAATCTAATCTGAACTGTGTCAGATAGTAGCGATAGGGATCAAACAACAACTTACTGTAGGCCAAGCAGGCTAAACCTACAGTGGTTCAGTATCACTGTGAAAAAAATGAGAGGGAGAGCAGAATGGGAGCGAAAGATGGTTTGGAGAGAGGGAAAGAAAGAGACAGTCTATAGGGCTTCTGACTTTAACGCAATGTGATAGCGGCTCATGTGACGGTCCACCGTCCAACTTATTGAGGGCGGAACACAGTGGCACACTCAGATGCGGCTTTCTGAGAGAGTAGGCTAGTCCCATTTATTGACGGTTGGGTGCTGCCGTAGTTTATTTTGATACTCAAATAGAGAGCTGGGAGGTTGTAACCGAGAAGGCAGGGATGTAATTATAGAGCGCGCTAGGTGATTGCGCAGTGCCACATCGTTATGTGTCTCGTAGGCTATTGTGCAGTTATCTGACAACTTTTAAATCATGGGCTGGCATTGTCATTAACTTGACTAATGAAAACATAGCCCATGTATTGCAGTTAAAATTGCCCTACTTGACAACTGTATTTGTCAGTTAAATGCAAAGAGTAGCCTAATCTTTTCATCTAGCCTAATTTCCTTGGCAAATGCTGTTTACCAACTAAGTAAACAATGTGCCATCCCCCTATGGATAGACTACCAAACATAGATCAGCGGCACATAGATAACCCATACAGTAATCTTTTAGATTTAGACAATGCTTGTACTAAAATAGTTTAGCCTGGCGTTTTAAGTCTCATTGAAACACTGCCAGTGTTATGTCCCCATGATAACGTGTGTTCCTAGCCTGTGTTCTGAGACGCAGATGTTGTATGCTAACATCTGAGGGCAATATATGCACCATATTTGGCACCAAATATGACACCCATTAGAAACTAAATCGAATGAAGCAAGTAAGTCTGTAATACACGTGGTGTATTATTAGGGATGGGCATTTGACATTTTTTGACTGTTCCAGTACCTGCATGATTTTCTTTCCAATATTCGAGTGGGGAGAAAAAAATCTATTTTTAGGCCGCACTGGGAAAATATATATGCCAACAGATCGCAACAATGCCTAATTGATCATAACCATTACAGATAACAAATCCTAATTGCCCCATACACACTGTGTACAAAACATTAAGAGCACCTTCCTAATATTGAGTTAACCCCCCCCTTTGCCCTCAGAACAGCCCCAATTTGTCAGGAAATGGACTCTACAAGGTGTCAAAAGTGTACCATAGGGATGCTGGCCCATGTTGACCCCAATGCTTCCCACAAACCGGTGCGCCTGGCACCTACTACTATACCCTGTTCAAAAGGCACTTAAATCTTTCTTGCCCATTCACCCTCTGAATGGCACACATACACAATCCATACCTCAATGGTCTCAAGGCTTAAAAATCCTTATTTAACCTGTCTCCTCCACTTCAGCTACACTGATTGAAGTGGATTTAACAAGTGACATCAATAATGGATCATAGCTTTCACCTGGATTCACCTGGTCAGTCTGTGTCATGGAAAGAGCAGGCGTCCTTAATGTTTTGTACACTCAGTGTATATATATATTCAGTCAATAAAAAATAAAGTGCCATTTAAGATTAATTTACTGAAACGTAATATCAACTGGTTATATTATATTGTGGAACACAATCCTTAAAAAGGCAGTAACCTGTGAGAGATTTATTATTTTTATAATTGATGGGATGACTAACTTAGAAAGAATGCATTCTTGACTGGGCTAGTGTAGGTTGTGTCACCTGGCAGGCTGTGATTGATGTGAAGAGCTGTTTTGGGGGGTAAGATGAGATAGGGATTTGTGTCTCCAGATACTGGAATATACTGGTTCTTTGTGATCTGTGAACCTTCCTTGGACGTAGGAATGGTGTCTAAGGGAGCTGGCTCTTCTCACTATGGCCTGGTAACAGAAGAGGCGGGGAACAGCCGGTGCGCCAACGGATAGGCTGAGTAAGTCTAAACCACGCTCAAGTCTCTGCTCTGATTGGCCAGCAGAGAGGTGGGAAACTCTCTGTCAGAGTATTTGAGCAAGAACCTAGAACAATGGATTAGTTCTCTGAAGTGCCCTGCGAGGTATTTCAAAGAGCCCGTATATACGAAACATCATATTTACCATTGAAGGTTTTTGCATTAATTAAAATAACTAGTATATCTTAGAAGTCGTGTTGACCTCTTTTGTTCCTAATACCAGATTTGAATTGACGCAACTTTGACAAACCTCAGCAGTGGCACTTGCTTGTAGAAGCCTATGGCTGTGCAATGGCATAGCCTTGTGCAATGGCATATTTTCAGTGTGGAACCTGTCTATGTTTAGGGGGGTTATAGCCTAGGCTAACCAATTCTAAATGGCACTAGCAGTTCGCAAAGTAGCTTAAGCAGAAAATAGGCTGGACACAATTATTCCAAAACGGCTGCTCGTTGTCGGAACACATTTTCCTACTTCAACCAGTCCATTTATAATTTGCGATAGAACTGTCATCATTTGGCAAGGAATGTAGTTTGTGTATCGCATCAGTTAAATGCCTATAAAAACGTAGCTCTTTCTGTAGGCCTAACGGGAGCTTGTGATGCGCACTCTGCACGCCTGTGTGTAGGGAGCGGTCAGAACGCAATTGAGTGAATGAGACATGGACGGGAAAGGGAATTTCGGGAGAAAAACTGATGTTTGGCTTGGTTTCTTTTTTGTTGTGCCCCGCAAATGCAAATGTAAAAAATTGAACATTAGAGTCATAGCAAGTTACAACATGTAACTTGCCTGTTCGAGCAGCCACAAAGCACACACCAAATAGTTTTACAGTATTTGGGGGAAAATAAAAGTAATCTCTGGTTAAAGATCGAGCTTTGACGTCCGTTTGAGTACTCATGCCCATCCCTATGTAGTATTTGGTTTACAACATCAACATACCAACAGGCAATGGGAAGTATGCAAGGTGGTACACCACTTTTCCAATCACTGACATTAGGAAACATATAGCTAAATTCAACTACATTTGTGTAAGTGTCGTGCATTATCATCAAACAAGATCAGTTCTGAATGTTATACAAATACATGTGAATAGTCAGTTCTTGTTGAGTGCATTACGGGTGTTGTGAATGTCTAGTGTTTTGTCATTTCATGGTCTGCTAGCAACACGCTTGTAAAATAGGTTAACAGAGGCGGAAGCTGGGAGGTCTTCTCTAGGAAGACATTTGCTAGCTATGATTTAGCAAACATTAGCTCAGTTAGCATGCGCGCTAGTGCTACCTTGCTAACTGTAGAGTGCGCTGGCAGGCAACTAACGTTAGCATTTAAACTAAATCCACATATTTGCATTGACCATAATATGCATGAATTTCAAGTGATAAGTATGTAGTAGTGACTCTACTAGCCAGTGAACGATTTGCAAAACATGACAGCGAGCTAACGTTAATGTGCCTAGCTATCTAACTAACTAGCATTAGCAGTTAACTAGCTAATGACAATTCAACTAGCTAGCTAGTTAGCTACTCGGGTACAGAACCATTCAGGCCAGTTAAGGTGTTAATACAAATATATTATTTTCTACATTAAATACATATATATTCTCAACCTAGCTAAAGTTAGCTAGGCTAGCTGTTTGCCACTACTGTACTATAATGTGCTAGTAGCTAACGTTAGATAGGGGTTAGCTAGCTGGCAAGTTAGCTGGCTAACGTTAGACGACTAGCTAGTTAGCATTTTTGCCGTTAGCCATTCGAACGTTGTAATAGGCTAGATAGATTACATAACGGAGTCCCCGCCATGCACCAAGTACGATACAAATTATTGTTCAATTACTTCACCTACCTCCACAATCGCCTCTAGCTTGCCATTGAAAGTAAAGTCGATGAGGTCGGGCTTCAAGCACAACCCGTAGTTGACGGGGTAGACGTCAGTGGGCAACCTTACGAAGGGCCTCCTTTCAGGCATGGTGTCTGTATTTTGTCTGGTAGCGCTTGCGAAGACGATGCTGCTGTGTATTACTCCGAATTTGATAGTTCTGAAGTTGTGCAAAATGGGCTTCGAGAACAAAACTGGATCGTGGGGAATGACTCGTTTTACGAATGACAGCGAAACCCGACGGCCGAGAACCAGCAACATAAAATCCTTAGCTAGAAATGTTGCCAGCTAGGGTCCTCCCCTCTCACTTCAAATCCGCCGAAACAACGTGTGTAGGAGCGCAGTACGACGAGAAAATAGCGTCATCGCGTTGAAGCGGAGGAACACTGGAACAAGGGGGTGTGTTCAATATTATTTGTTTTTAATTCGTTTGTTGGTTCAATAATAATAATATGCCATTTAGCAGACGCTTTTATCCAAAGCGACTTACAGTCATGTGTGCATACATTTTAACGTATGGGTTGTCCCGGGGATCGAACCCACTACCCTGGCGTTACAAGCGCCATGCTCTACCAATTGAGCTACAGAGCTACAGAGGACCATACTCACTATACAATAAGGTTTGCCAATTGCAGTGCACCTGTTTTCCCCAAAAATATAACTATATGTTATATAAAATATTTGACATAAATCAACATTTACAATTACATGCTTTCTGTTTGTGGCATTCCTTATTAGTAGTAGTAGATAGTAGCAGAAATAACAACAATGCATGATGTCATCTGCACTCTGAAAATAAGTAAGAATTTGCATCAACAACACAGGTTGTTTACCTTTTTATGTTGAGAAAGTTTGTATGGTTGTCTATGTTGTTGCCTAATAGTGAGTGTGTGTAAATCACTTATGGAAACCAGTAGTCAGAGGGCTTAGCTACTCACATGACTCATGTAGGTCATTGCAGACACCTCTCTATCAACTATATTTTGTTTGCTTAAGAATCCTCCTGCCAAGATATGCACAGCCACTGCAGGTGCTCGAAGTAGCCGTTGCTCAAGTCTTCAGATCATGTCATGAAAAAGCAACCAATTTAAGAGGCAATTCCACCATCTAAACCCATGTAACTCTTTATTATATGTGTCCAACAGCTAAGTAACTGGCGCTGTAGCCTGCATCCATAAGAGCCTATTTATGCTTGATCCAAAAATTGAGGCGTATGGATGGTGTGATGCAATTGCGAAGCCTCCAGAGTCACGCAGAGGCCAAATTGAGCTCCGTCCTGCATCGCTGTGCACCTCAAACTTTGTAACAATGAGGAGGGCTCCATATAGCTCCGCATTGACTTCTTTCACAACAGCTCTGTGATGCTTGGGGAAGCGCAAAAAGTATGAATGACCTGACTTCTGCACTGCAGAGGCCATATCAAAGGCTCTGCATGGTCATTCTGAAGTCTGCATTGGCAGTGCAGCACTTATGGTCAGCATTTACGGCCTCTGCAGAAGTCAGGGCATTCATACTTCTTGCGCTTTGCGGAGCGCAGAGCTGTTGTGAAGGAAGTTGTCAAGGAAGTGAGTTTGTGTTCATACAGGACCTCCCGCCCTCACCTACCGTCAACCAATCATGTCAATGCAGAGCCCTCTGCATTGTTACAAAATTTGAGAGGTGCAAGCTCAATTTGGGCTCTGCGTGCCCCCGTAGTTGCGTCACACCATCCATATGGCGCCTCCGACCACATTTTCGGATCAAGCATAAATTGGCTCTCACCATAAATGATGCATGGTCAATGCAGACGTTGGAATGACCATGCTGCACAGAGTCAAACATTGGGCCACACCTTGTAGATACATCTTTGATTTTTTGTCTTCTGATCTATCAATATTTGACCTATAAACCAACAATAACTGAAAGCAGATTTTCATTATTTAAAAAAAAAACTAAACAAGTAATCGTTTATTCTAAAATGCTGAGCAAGGTGGAATAGCCAAAGTGACCCCCAAAACGTTTCAATAAGAATTCGTAACAATGCGCAGCACAGTGCAGATATATTGTTCTTGAACACACCCCAAACTGAGTGTTATAGCAAATATGGCGATGTCCATGAGGAGGGCATTACTGCCTCTGCATCGAATGAGATGCAGCAATTTGAAGGTATTATTTGAGAGAATATTGATTGCTATAGCTATAATTTACACATAATTCATTGAAATGTTGACTGCCCTGCTCCAGAAAACACCACCGAAAAAAGCTGTAGGTTTATAGTCAGCAGTAGCTAGCCTGGCTAGCTAGCTAACCTAGCTTAACCCAGCAAGCAGATCTTTTTGGAAGGCAACTCTTGCTAAAACAGTCAATTTGTCAACTGACGAAGTTTTAAACCAGTTTAGCTATCTAGCTAGTCTATACTCATTAATCAATGACCGTAGCCTACCTAAAATACATTAAACTTAATAAGATCTCATAATTGCATTTTATGACACTGTTTTCTACAGTCTCTTTGACTAGCATCATCAGTTTTTTGTATTTATTTCCAAAACCAAGTTGTTTGTTCAACTAAATGCATAAACGACAATTTTCTCAAATGTACTATCATATTACTATATTAACCATACAATAATAACCAATTGATAATGATGTTCAATTCTCTTATCTCCATGATTGCAAACCATATGAACAAATTGTGCTATAACCATTGCATATACTGGTACTCCATGATTTCTTATCTAATCCACCAGCTTTTCCCTCATGCAGAATGCAGAGGCTTCACTGGAGGTACGGTATCCCCTGCCCTTTGTTGTCCCGGTAAGGACCAAGAAGCGCTACTTCATTCCCCCTGCAGTGGGGTTAAAAGGGAAGGCAGCAGCGTCGGCAGACCAGGAGGCCAAAGCCAGAGCGGCAGGTGTTGTCCTGAGGCAGGAGTACATGGAGAGAGCCATCAACATCGCCTGCACTGGTACAGACCTGTTTATGTGCATTAATACAGGTTTCAAAATGTCAGACAGTCTGACACTACTGTTGATGACTGCATATCAGCAGTAGTGTAAGACTGGCAGCCATTTTGAGAACATATGTTCTAGACTTGTTCTCAAAGCGAGCTAGACCAGTACAGTATCAGCATATAAATTATGGTCATCTTCAAGTTCAAACCTTGAGTTTGTTGTACACAGAATCAAAGTTAGGCGGGTTGCCACTGTTACAGTGAAGCTTATAGTATACATAGTCACAATAAGCAATATCTCTCTCCTTTCCCCTACCACAGCGGGAGTGTTTGACCCCTATATCCCCCCAGAAGGTGATGCTCGTCTCTCCAGTCTGTCCAAAGAGGGTCTGAAACAGCGCACAGAGCAGATCAAACAGGGTGCTGCCTCCCAGCTAGCGTAAGACTGTCTTCCTGTGTTACACTCTAACATTGACCCCCGCCCCATTGTTTATCTTTTTGTAGGATATTGAGGGATCGTTCCTTATCTTTCACACACACTCAAAAACTCCCAGCTAGCAAAGACTGTCTGTCATGTACTCCTTAGATATTCTTACTCTCAATTAGTATTAGACTTAGACTGAGTACCTATGTGTAACTTATATTGCAAGAACGCCTTTGGCATTGAAACAAACCCGGTCACACTTTAAACGAACTTAGAAAGGCTTTATAGTACATTCATGAAGGCCTTATAAAGGGTCTATGAAGGCTTAAAAGTTGTGGTTCATTTAAAGTGGGAACACAAACCTAATCTCCCCTGCAGGATACGCAAGATCAAAGACCATGACGCTGAGTTCACCACAAAGGCATTCCCAGTGAAGGCTCAGGAGATCTTCATTGAAGCTCACAATGCTCTCACACAGTAAGAGATACACTCACTCTCATATGACCCATGTAAACTTCTCCCTATCCTGCTTACACTCTTGGCTACCAGGCAAAGATGATCTGTTAAAGGGGTGGGTGGTGTCCCCAGTTATTCCAGTGAGGCATTTCTAATGGAAGTGAGATAGTGACTCACTGTGGTCATGATGGATATATTGCTTTCACTGATATAGCTTGCTGTTAAAGTCTGTTTAGGCTAATCTTGTTTGTCAATCTGAACTACCTGATTTGGTCTGGTCATTAAGAAAATGCAGCGGCCATGACTGAATGCAAACAAGAGTTGTCTTGGGGGGGGGGGGGGTTAATGTGGGTGTCTCGTGTGTGTGTGTTCGCACATGGCAAGCGTTTGTACATTCACTCTGCCAAAACAGTACACAGTTAGTCACTCAGCCTTCTAATCAATCAACTTGAAACAGTCTAACCAGGTCTTTTCTTGAAGTCGCCTAGGCTAGCTAGTGCTAGCCAACTTCTTTCTCCAATTAGCTTCAGCCTGCTTGTGTGACCGTGGTGAAGTTGGTTTGACATTGGATAGCCCATCTCTGGGGCTAGTTAGGGTCCGTCAATAAATTACACAATGTAAATGGAACAATATTTTCATATTGTGCATCTTTTAGTTGTCTCATTAAATGCTTTAAATATTTCTATATCAATTTCTACAATTGATAGTTTGTTTTGAGGTTTTTAAGTAATTGAAATAAGGAGCTATTGACATTTTAAAATATTGTCCCATGTACATTGTGTATTTTACCGATGGTCCCTAACTAGCCCCATAGGTATATCGAATGTCAAACCAAATTGACCATGGGCATTACAATCTGGTTGTGCAGCTGCGCTCCGAATTGATGATTACTTGGGTGCTGCCAGCTTTGGGCATGTGGCCAGGATTGAAATAAACACAACCCAAGGAAAACTGTTACGGTACCCTTCATTCCATGACATACCATTTTTTCCCCTATCATCTTGCAAATCTCAGTTTTGGATGAGACTGACTTTATTACCAAAATTATCCTATTTACACTTTGTAGTACATTTTGACACCAGAATAAATGTTTCTGGCTCATCGATGCCACATAGGCCTCTATCAAAATGAGAAGTTGGTGTTTAGGGGCAGTCGCTCTTTAAGCGTATCACCCTTCTTCTGTCTGTGTGTTTCAGGTTTAACAAGGAGAAGCTTCACTCCCTTGTGACAGAAAGATGTTACCCTGTAAGTTCTCCCTCCTTCAGGCATTTATTGTCACCATCACTAGGACACTTGCTTTAACTGTTACTGTTTATACAATACACAGGCTATTTATTTCAGCATGTATATTTATCTTCAGTTCTATTTGCACTGATACAATCCCAGTGTTATCATGATGTCATGAAAATTGCTGCTGCAAATAGTGTGTGTGTGGTTGCACTTTAGGGTTGGGCGGTATCCAGATTGTCATACTGTCATGTCATACCTTTTCTGTGCCATACTGGTGTATGCGGTATTACCAGAAGTGCACACAAGGGGCGCTGTTTTTAAACGCTCAAAACAATTTAGAAACGGGGCCCTTGATCCAGTAGGGGATTGAATGTCTCTGCTGTAACCAAGAAGCTTGATCTTGATGACATCTAGCCAGTTAGCAAACCAAATGCATAGGGTATAATTTATTTGACACATCTTAGATTTCTTATAGTTATACTTAACTTACAGTTATAAGCAGTGGGGTAGCACGGAGACCACGTGAGTTAGGGTGCCCCCAACAGTATATCACCCAAGCCTATTGCACTTCATTTTACGGTACAGAAATAACCAAATATTTTCCTAAGAAATAGTATGATAAAACGTTAATTACACTTATAACCTATGTTATAACCTAGAAGTTACTTGTTGTGTTTGTCTTTAGGATGCTCTTTTAGCTTAGATGACATTAGCTCACTGTCTGTCCATCCTGTGCAGGAGATGGTTAGGGGGAACCGCTACAAGACACTGCGGTGGCATTTCGTGGAGTCCCTGGAGCCGCCCAAGGTGGTGCATGCCCGCTGCCCAGACATGGTCAGCAAAGGCAACATGTATGGGCAGGTTACGGTGCGCATGCACTCCAGACAGGTGAGACGGACAGTCTCAAACACACAGTCACTCTGAAAAGGGTTGTCATCATTTTGGAATACTGTCATGATAAACCACACAGGTTGGGTACTATGGAATCCCACATTTTGAAATGTTAAAAGGAGACAATGGTGCTTTGCTTAGCTTTAACTATAAGGGTCAGCATTTATTTATAGACTGAAACATTCACATTGCAATAGCATTAGCATAGTAGTAATGAGTGGACCAATTAGTAATGAGTGGACCAATTAGTAATGAGTGAACCAATTCTCTCAACTCACTCATTCTCTTTTCTCCTTTCACCTTCTCCTGCCCCCTGAATCTGTCCCACTCTTATGGCTACATCATCGTTTCACCATAATCATCAATAAGGGTTGTCTTACCTTGTTGCGTTACCTGAATTAACATAATTCCTAAATTGTTAACTCGTGCCTGTTCTGGTGGTTAGACCCTGGCTGTCTACGACCGCTTCGGCAGACTGATGATGGGGAGTGAAGAGGAGCCCAGGGATGTGCTGGAGTACCTGGTTCTGGAGAGGCACCTCATCAACCCATACGGCATGTGGAGGTTACATGGCAAGATAGTACCAGCCTGGGCCCCAGTCAAGGAACCCGTCGTCAAGGTGACCTTTCATAGGAGTCTATAGCAAGTTTTCTGATTAAAGGGGCACTTCACAAATTAATGAGGTTAAAAAGTGGTGATGTGCCCCTTTAACTCTGTTTACAAAAGGGTTGATTAAAAGTTATTAGATGACTTAATGAAATTCCTGAATACATTTTCTGTTCATTATTGGAATGGACTTTAATGATTTGTAATGTACTGCAACTCTGTTTACCATATGTGTTTTGTCTCGGACAGTTTTAGAACTGGCCTTAGATTTCCTCATTCAGTGTTCTCAGTAACTTGTATGGTACTTTAAAAGCTAATATGAGCGCCCATTTGTCTGTGGTTTTAATTTCTGCTTACTGGCTTTATTTCCTCTGTTTCAGACCGTTATGATCCCTGGCCCGGACCTCAAGCCAGGCGAGGAATTTGAGGAGCTCAACTATGAAGTGCCCAAGCCTAAGGCTGTGCAGTGGCACAAATAGACCACAGGTGGGAGCTGCAATTCTGGGCCATCACATACAGACTCAAAATCAAATGTTAAAATGAACATTCTAGTTTTTTAAAGAAAACATAATGAAGCTACATTTAGTTTTCTGCCTTTTTTATGTAAAAATACACTGTTGTTCGTCACACCTTACACGTGTATATCTAAAACACTTAAAATAATCCATATTGTCCAGATCTGTAGAGATTGTATGGTTTATTTCAATGGTGAATATATTACATGTTAATTTAAAGAATACAAAAATAAAATGTCCCATCTCTTTTTTCATACCTTTTTGATTTCAGTGAATGTACATTTATATCAGAATAATCTGTACTTTTCATAGGCAATACATACAAAAATAACTGAAATCTCAACCGAAATAATTTAACATACATACAAAAAGGATGCATTGTGTAATGATGATATTTGATTCTACTTAACAAAAAGACATAGCACACCCATTCAAAAAACACATTACATGCATCAAAAAACGTTTACAAAACTAAGATGGTCCATTGCGAATAACATGAGGCAGCGCATGAAGATGATATCACCACCACACAAACTTTAATTGTCACTGAATGAGGAGATGTGGCAAATTTGGATGAATACATTTGGTAAATAAAGCATGGAAATGGTGAATAAAGCAATCACAAGGGCCATATGTACAGTTTAGGAGGACTATACTGAGGTGCAGTTATTTTAGGGCAACTGTTTCCAAATTGAGTTGTTAAAAAAAAAAAAAAATGTTAAAAAAGGTTCGGTTTTGCATCCTCCTCAAAGTGTAGGTATACCTTTTTTAAGATATTAATTAATTAATTTATTATTCTGCTAATAAAATTGGTATTATCAGTATTGTAAATTATTCAAAAGAACAGATTATAGCTAGTTCTTCACAAGTCAGTATTGAATTAGTACGATTTAAGTTCTCTGTTAAAGTTTAGATGTATTATATTATTAATAATAGAACTGTGTCTGTGGGGACATGATTATGTTGTTCATCTACATTACTGACATTACATTTTATATCCTTGTAGCCACGACTGTGTAATTGAAACAATTGACTTTGAAAAAACACATTAATATTACAGCTGGAAAGCTGTCCTTAAATTGTATGGAATGTGTTTATAGCAGGCAACACAAGGACATGCATCACCACTATTATAATCAGTGATTTCCAAAATCCTGGCTGTGCTTACAAGTTAACCTAAAGGAACACTGGTCTAGTGTAGATTATTTCCCTGTGTGTCTATAAGGAGTTATCACCAGCTTCATAAAGCTCAGGCTGTTATTTTTGAAACACATTGTCAACCTTTTACAGTCATGGCAATCAGGTTTTAACTGTGTGATACAGAAGAGCACATTGTCACTTATAAACACACAAAGACACAGAAAACAATATACATCTCTAAAAGGGGTCAAAGTGGGAAGAAGAAGAGCGACTGCATCCAGACGCTTTCTCTGATTGAGAACCTGGGGGGGTAAATGTACCTCTGGTGGACAGAGCCGTTGCAGATCCTGGGCCAGGGGCATATTGCTTGTGTAGCAGTGTCTGTCTGGGGAGTGTTATGGATGGACAGTCCAGGGGCCTTTGCTACATTCAGGTTTGAGATCATGTCCGATTCATTACCCCCCTGCTATGGGACAGCTTTGCACAGTGACCCAGACAGTGAATCATGTGCAACAACCCACTGAGACCATTCTTGTTCTAGCCAGTAACTGACAGGCCTGGCGTTTACAAGTCGGATGGGAAGACGAAGGCTTCTGCAGCACTCTCGGCATCATCTTCCTCCTCTTCCTCTTCAGGAATGTTTTCAGGCTCCCATGTAAAAACGTCAGAGTTATTGTCGTGTTCTGTGATGGATGAGGGGGAGGCGGGTGGTTTGGTCCCTTCCATCTCCCAAGGGCACATAGCATCACGCCGAGCCAGGGGCATGTTAGCTTTGGCCGCCTCTGCCGCCTGCGTGCTGCCGGCTGCAGGTTCTTCAGCATCACCCTCTTCCATAGAGAGTGCACCCTGGGTCTCTGTGACGTCCTCTCTGCCACTGGCAAGGATAGTTTCCTCTTTCTCTGCAGACTTTTCTGGTTCATCAGTTTCCCATGGGCAAATGTCTGCTCGAACACTTTCTTGCTTTTTTATCTTCTCTGGTTCTATAGGATCCCTGGTCTCCCATGGACAAATGTCTGCCTTGGTGCTGTCCTGGCTTTTAGTCTTTTCTGACTTTTCAGCTGGACCAGTTTCCCATACACAAACATCTGCCCGAACACTGTCTTGCTTTTTCATCTTTTCTGGTTCTTTGGGGGCATCAGTTTCCCAAGGACAAATATTAACTTGAACACTGTCTTGTCTTTTCTCTTTATGTGTTTCCTTGGAGATATCTGCTTTAGTACTGTCTTGTCGATTTGTCTTGTCAGTCTCTCCAGTTTCCCAAGGACAAACATCATCTTTCTCCTCTGTCTTTTTTGGCTCCTCAGTTTCCCATGGACAAACGTCTGGTCGAGTGCCATCTCGTCTTTTTGTCTTGTCTGGCTCATCAGTTGCCCCAGTTTCCCAAGGACAAACATCTGCCAGAACACTGTCTTGTCTTTTAGTCTTTCCTGTTTCTATGGAGACAATAGGCAGAGTGATGTCTTGCTGCTCTGTATTCTCTGGTTTCTCAGTCTCCCAAGGACAAATATTTACTTGAACGCTGTCAGTCTTTTTTGGATCAGCTTGAGTGCTGCCTTGACAAACATTTGTACAAGGGCCATCTTTTCCTTCTGTCTTTTCTTGGTCTCCAATGTCCCATGGACAAATGTCTGTTTTTACGACTGTGGTCTCCTGGGAAAATGATCCTTTGGTGATCTTTATGGTTATGGATGGCGTTGGACTCTCCTGCTCTTCCCATGGACAAAGTACTGTCAAGTCTTTCGGTGGGTCAGGGAATTCCCATGGACATGCTTTCGCTAAGGGGACACTTAGTTTTTCAGGGGCAGATTTAGCTTGCTCTGTGCTTTTTGTTTGTACATCTTGTTTCCCAATGCTTGGCGTGTCCATTGATTCCCAAGGACAGACATTATCCCGTACACCGTCTTGGGATTTTGGGGTTTCTTCAGATTCCCATGGACAGACTTTGGCATGTATTGTCTCCTGACGTTTTGGTGGCGCCTTACACAATCCCTTGTCCTCCTGTGGATTAACATTTTCATAAATAATCGCCACCTTTACTTTTTCAGGGAAGGAATCCCCCACATCCCAAGGGCAGACATCAACCCGTACACTCTCTTGGGGTTTCAGGCCGTGAGAAGTCTGTGGGGTTTCATCGGTTTCCCAAGGACATACATCTGTTGGTTTCTTGTTTCGACCCTCTGGTTTCTTCTCAGACTGGTTGGACGCTGAGGTAATTGGGTTGGCAGAAACATCAGCTTCCCAAGGGCATACATCTCCCCGGACACTCTCCTGTCTTTTCATTACTTCTTCCAATACTTCTTCTGATTCCCAAGGACATACACTGACACATGCAGGCGCCTTTGGATCCTCCTCTGGTTCCTCCACCTCCCATGGGCAGATGTCTGCTATGGTGCTCTGTTGTCTCTGTGGGGCCTGCTTGGAGGAAGCAGGAACATCCCTTGGGCAAATATCTGATTGGTCAACACTCAAAGCAGGCCTAATTTGGCTACCTTTTCTGTGAGTGGAAGGAGTCTTAGCTGTGTTATGTGCACTGTTTTCCCTTGAGATGAACACGTTTTCATACATACTGTCCTTTTGCATGTCCTCTGAGTCCCAAGGATCGACAGTGGACTGTACAACCACTATTCTCCTAGGACTTCTTTCAGAGGAATTACTTGAGGACACCCTGATTGCAGCTTGTTTCACGAGGGCAGGTTTCACACTTACTGTTGTCATACTTCTTTTTTGCTGTGTCCTCTTGTCTACGTTTGAAACACTATATTTCTTCTCCAAGTTTGAAACACTTGGTGATTTCGTTTCTGTGCTTGAAATGCTTGGAGTTTTTAATTTTAATGCTGCGACGACCGCAATGGCGGCTACACTCACCTGGCTTTTTTGTGAAATTGAGTCCTGTTTCTTTACCGTATCTGCTGCTGTCTCCTTTTTGGCTTTTTCCTTGATGCTTGCATCCACAGATCCTACAAAAGATTTCACAGAGAGCCATTTCTGGGTGGAAGTGCGGAAGGAGAAGGCCTGCATGTCCTTTGCGGCCTTTATGGACCCAGGTACACTAGCGGAGATGGGAGCCTGGGGTCTCAGGGACTCGCATTCTGCCTCTCCCCCTTGTGAATCTCCAGCAGGACTTTCTGCTGGGGTAGGAACTGGTAAATGGTCCCAGGGGCAAATATGTTTCAGTATTGGTGATAATAAACTCTCTGGACTCTGTGGTTCTTCCTCAGAGGGAGCAAAGGTAACGTGTGGCTGGTTCTTGTTGGCAGGGCGTTCCTCCGCCAGCTCCCAGGGACACACTTCGGCCTTGTCATAGGACTGGGATTGCACAAGGGCACTTGAGGTCTGGTCTTTGATAGCGACATCCTGTTGGGACTGCCCTTGCTCGCCTGGGGTATCTCTGCCTACCCGGGAGGTGTCTTCCAGACTGTGGGCTTTACTGGACGCTAAACTCAGTGACTTGTGTAGCTTGGTAGGTCCAGGAAACAGGAGATTGTTATTGACTGTAAGGTTTTGGGCACTGGCCGACTTACAGACCAATGGTGCGATATACAGCGAGTCTGTCTCAGAGCGCTGTGAGCACCTCTTAGCTAGATTCGCCCTTAACATGGAGTCGTGCAAGGAGGAGTCCTTATCTGTTACATAGTCATAGTCACTTTGAGATTTACGCAGCACTGGTGAAGGCTGCTTTACTGGTTCATCTTTGTAATTTACGTTTAAAGTATCTGGCGCTCTCTTACAGGACTCAGAGTGCGTAACATCCCTGCTGCCCAGGTTGACCTCTTTGCCCTCACGGCTGCACTGTCGGCTCATGGACTCTGGGATCTCAGTGATACGCTTTATGAAGGACCGGCCCAGCCCGCGCCGAGAGCTGCGCTTCTTCTGCAGGTGGGGGTTGTTTGCTGTCATCTTCTTGGTCTTGTGGACCTCCAATTGACCATACAATTTCTTCAGCTCTTCCTGGTGCAGGTAAAAAGGAAGAGAGAAGGAAGGATAAAGGGAATTAGGGAGGGTATTGGTATGTGAGCAGAGGAAAAACCATAGGGAACAGTTAGTTGGGGAAGAGTTATTGTTAAGGACAAGGAGAGCAAGTTTAGGGAGAAGAGAATGGTCAGGCGGAGGAGAAAACACAGGTCAGGTCTATACCAGGCCACATATTGTGAAATACACACAGGGTTTCTTATGTCTACGTTTTATTATGAAAATTAGAGTTGGTTTGAAATTAGTTTAAAGTGATCCTACAAATGGTTATAGCAGTAATTCGATGTTTATAATTGTTTTATTTTACTAAAGTTTAAATTCGATTTAATAATTTCTCCCCCTCTTGGCCTAGACAGTGCCTGAATACAAATGGTCACTTAGTAAGGGTCCAGGGCAGAAAGGGAGTTTACCCGAATGTCATCGGGGTCCAAGCTGTGGTCACTCCAAACTGCTGAGGTAAAACTGCTGTTGAGGTACGAGCCGGATCGCCGCAAGTCCACCTCATCCTCATACACCTCTTTTGCAATCTCCTCTCTCCCTGCTCTCGACACATGGAGGAACTACAGAACACACACACACAGAGTAGTTATGTGTCAGAGACAGATTTATACTTGCATTGATTGTGGAAGAAAATTGCCATGTACCTTGGGTATGAAGAGCAGGGCAAGTGTCACAGTGATAGTGACATGCGTGTGGGTGAAGAACAGCAACAGCATCCAATCAGGATGCAGAGAGGGCATGACAAACCTAAGGAAAATATAGAACAGAAAGACATGTTATATGTCCCTATACAATATGCATTTCTCCTGGTGAATAAGCATGTTTTATCCAATGATGTACAGTGCCTTGCAAAAGTATTCACCCCCCTTGGCGTTTTTCCTATTTTGTTGCATTACAACCTGTAATTTAAATTGATTTTTATTTGATTTCCTGTAATGGACATAGACAAAATAGTCCAAATTGGTGAAGTGAAATGAAAAAAAGTATAAAAAATAAATAACGGAAAAGTGGTGCGTGCATATGTATTCACCCCCTTTGCTATGAAGCCCCTAAATAAGATCTGGTGCAACCACTTACCTTCAGAAGTCACATAATTAGTTAAATAAAGTCCACCTGTGTGCAATTTAAGTGTCACATGATCGGTCACATAATCTCAGTATATATACACCTGTTCTGAAAGGCCCCAGAGTCTGCAACACCACTAAGCAAGGGGCACCACCAAGCTAGCGGCACCATGAAGACCAAGGAGCTCTCCAAACAGGTTAGGGACAAAGTTGTGGAGAAGTACAGATCAGGGTTAGGTTATAAAAAAATATCCAAAACGTTGAACATCCCACAGAGCACCATTAAATCCATTATTAAACAATGGAAAGAATATGGCACCACAACAAACCTGCCAAGAGAGGGCCGCCCACCAAAACTCACAGACCAAGCAAGGAGGGCATTAATCAGAGAGGCAACAAAGAGACCAAAGATAACCCTGAAGGAGCTGCAAAGCTCCACAGCGGAGATTGGAGTATCTGTCCATAGGACCACTTTAAGCCGTACACTCCACAGAGCTGGGCTTTACGGAAGAGTGGCCAGAAAAAAGCCATTGCTTACAGAAAAAAATAAGCAAACACATTTGGTGTTCGCCAAAAGGCATGTGGGAGACTCCCCAAACATATGGAAGAAGGTACTCTGGTCAGATGAGACTAAAATTGAGCTTTATATATATTTATGCACGCTATTTATGCACGCTCAAATTTTGTTTTTTTGTCTTATTTCTTGTTTGTTTCACAAGAAAAAATATTTTAATTCTAGATTGTAAGGCAACAAAATAGGAAAAATGCCAAGGGGGGTGAATACTTTCACAAGCCACTGTATATAAACCCTGGATTGCTGATGCTATACATTGGCCAATGAGAGGCTTTAAAGCCACCGGTCGGCCATATTGACACTCCCCAGAAGAAGCAGTCCTTTAGTTTTTTTTTTTGTACTGGGCACAGTAACAGAACTTCAAAAAATTATACTTTAAGGAACATGTTATTTTTATTTCTTATGTTTAGCTCACAATATAAAAGTATGCATTGTGTCTGTAATAAAATTAACTTATTGTATAAAAAACATTAATAAATGCATTGCTACAGCTTTAAAAATATTTTCCACAATGGTGGGGGAGTGCCAAGATGGAGGTGCGGTGGCTTCAAAACAGCGGCCCCTGTCAGTCATCTAGTGTAGGCCTATATACTATAAATCAATAGCTTTATCCCGGTGTACTGCCTCTGTTTAGAGCCGAGTATCATGTACGCTGGTTACCGTAGCAGGTGGAACATGGAGGAGAGCAGCAGCTCGTTGTGTATGGCGATACCTATGTAGCGAGGCTCGTGGAAGGCTGAGGGCACTGGCTTCACAGCACTGCACAGGAAACTGCCCCAGCACAGAAACAGCAGCTCGGCTGAGACAGTCAAAGAGACAGACATAACGTTTATACTCTTCTCATACACAAATAGTGTCAGGCAGAGTTCAATAATGTGTTGTTTTGTCTGGGTTTTTGAGCTTAAAATCATGTTTGTAAATTGATTTTACCTCTGACCTCAATCAGGAATGTGGTTTGTAGCTCTGTGTTATTTATTTGAAACCAGACAGAAAAAGCTGAATCGATAACAGTAGCATTCACTAGATTTTTGGTTTTGGTCAATAGCTCTACACAAGAATGCCCGTGTGCTGGAGTTTCGTTTTTCAATATAGATATTTTTCTCTGTTCACCTGGAAAACACGATCAAACAACCCTATCTTTCAATTATCCACTCACCCACGGCCATCATGTAGTCCCAGCGGTCCAGGTCACAGAGGCTGAAGCCCTGACCATCCGATGTGGTCGATATGATCATTAACGGAACGTTCCGGTCACGGTTCTGTAGAACGCCCGCGGTCCACGCACACAGGAACCAGCTGACGGTCACAACCATGACTCCCAGCATCCTCAGCAGGTGTATGCTGGACATGTAGGGCACTCTCTGGGCTGTGCGTGACAGGAACACCTTGAGAACCCTTCATGTGTGGGAAGTTGACTTGATGTTACTCATTCCTCAGAGAGAAACATATACAGACACATTTTGAATTACATTACAGCATACAAACTGATCTGAGTTCAGAGAGAGACCTCACAACATATTGTTCTACCTGACTATAACGAGGGGATACACATGCGGTTATACTGACGATACATGAAATGTAGTAGTGAGAGAGTGCAGTAGTACAGACCTATATATCTTCAGTGTTACCGTTCCATAGACTATGACAAAGCCCAGAAGTCGCACCCAGCGAAGCAGGATGCACCGGAAGGTGCTGGGCTTGAAGTACATGATGAAAACCTGAGGGGGGAGACAGACAGAGGCATTAGCAGATGATCTATCACACGGAATCACTCCCGATGAGTTTAGCTTACCTTGTCTTTGTGGATACAATAGGTAACAGGCTTTGTGGAATCAAATAGTACAGAACCATAATTTATTGTTCAAATAGAACATTTCTACCTACCTCAGAGGAGACACACAGTATGCACTTAGTAATCACAACTGTATACAACTGTACATAATGTATACAGAAATGCAGTGTACAGGACTGTTTGTGTACATGAGTGGAATTGTATGTGTGCTCTAAGTTGGTGACCACAGCACCAGTAGATCAAATGGCTGGAGGGCTAAAGAGGGCGAGTGTCACCACCCAAGGTGATGCCCTACAGAGATGAGAGAGTCTGTCCCTCTGTTGCCCTTTCGTCTGGGCCAACGCTCCAAAGTTACAGTAGGGGATGCAGCAGACTGAAAGGAATTTCACCTTTGTATCGGCCTTTTAGCGTCTGAATCCCCCATAGGTGTTTCTTTAGTGCATCTGTGATACTGTAGTAAAGTGGGAATAGAGCAAAGCTCCACCATTTTGAACTGAGGAAGGGAACACATTAATATGTGTATATTGCACATATGTTACTCAACCTTGTGTTCTAGCGAGCGAAGTTATATGATCAATGATCTACAAGGGCACTGCATGCCCCCATCACTTACCATTGGCTTGAACGGGATACTTTGATCAATGGTTCAGGGTCAATAGATACATGTATGAGTGAGTTGTGCAACAACTACTTAATTGAGATAATGAATCACACAAGTGATCGATAATCTATCGCCGGCCATTGAGTAATGCCGAGTTATGCAATGAACACATCGTTGCGTCCCAAATGGCACCCTATTCCCTATATAGTGCACTACTTTTGACCAGGGTCCATAGGGGGTGCCATTTGGGACACGACCATCCCCTTCCTCCCCCCTACCAATCTAAATCGTCCATTACGATATAATCCCCAGCCCAACGCAATGATCTGAAAAGAGCGCTCTTATCTCCACACTCACTCACTCATATACTCACTCACTCATATACTCTCTCACTCACCGGGAAGTACAGGAGCAGAGAGCCAAACAGGATGGTCTCCAACAGCAGGAGACCCGATGCCCGGATCCTCTATAGGGAGAGGTGAGATAGACAGAGAGAAGGGGGGAGAGGCGAGATGGAGGGATGGATGCGGGAGAGAGGGAAGGTGAAGGGGAGAGATGGGGGGAGAGGGAAGTGGTGAGGGAGGGCAGAGAAGAGGGAAGGTAGAGGTTGATGGAGAGAAGGATGAGGTTGATGAGGCGGAGAGAGGGAAGGGGTGGATGAGGGAGAGAGAGGTGGAAGGGGTGATGGAAAGTGAGGGGAGGGGGAGAGAGAGGAATTGAGGAGAAAGATTGGTTCAGTATGATGTCTTATCTTACAGTGCTTTGATTTCCTATGTCTCTGTGGACCACCGCTGCTCCGTGTTTAACCTAGGTCCGGGGAGCACTATCTTAGAGAGGAAGAATGGCTAGGGTGAGGTACAATTATACTAATGCCCCTGCTGTGATGCGATGATACATGAAGATATACAGGTAACTGCCAAAATAAAGGAAACACTTGAGCAAATGAGGGATACAAAGTATATTGAAAGCAGGTGCTTCCACACGGGTGTTGTTTCTGAGTTAATTAAGCAATTAAAACGTCCCATCCCATCATGCTTGTATAAACATGCCCAGTTGGCCAATAGTTTGGCCACCATAGCTAGAAGAAGATCTCTCAGTGACTTTGAAAGAGGGGTCTCAAAGGCGCATAGGGGGTTTAAAGGGTGTGTGTGTCTCAGTCACCAGATCTCAACCCAATTGAACACTTATGGGAGATTCTGGAGCGACGCCTGAGACAGCGTTTTCTATCAACAAAACAGCAAATGATGGAATTTCTCATGGAAGAATGGTGTCGCATCCCTCCACTAGAGTTCCAGACACTTGTAGAATCTATGCCAAGGTGCATTGAAGCTGTTCTGGCTCGTGGTGGCCCAACGCCCTATTAAGACGCTTTATGTTGGGGTTTCCTTTATTTTGGCAGTTACATGTATGTTGGCCATACTTTATGCATACATCTGATATCGGATAAATGTATTCATTCATAAGATGTCACATAGAACATGACTTAAGATATTCAATTCACGTTAACACTCAGGGCTCATATTCAGAAGGAGTCTTAGAGTAGTGCTGATATAGGATCAGTTTTGCCTAATAGATCATAGTGAATAATATAATGTGGACAGGGAGGACCTGATCCTAAATCAGCACTCCTACTTTGAGACACTTTTTAAATTTGGGCTCAGAGCCCAGAGTTAAGTATTTCCACATTTCTTATCTAGTGACAACGACTATGATGAGTAATGACAGAAGATGTCAAGATGACTAGATTAGCTATGATAGAGCCACAGAGCAGAGTTTCAGCTATATACAAGGAAGCAATATTCTAGCACTGACAAAATAATGTGTTTCAAAAGAATGAGGGAACAACTTCATTGTTACTTTTAACAGAGCTTGATATACATTTCCTTCTAATGACAGACTAAGGTAGCACTGCGAATAAACTTTTAAACTTGAAGACTAGTGACAACTTGTGGTTGAAGTTGTCTCTAACCACAGATCTAGGATCTTATTGCTCTACCATTAACCTTAACCGTTAGAGGAGCTACTCCAGAGGTGTATTCATTAGGCACCACATGGAAGAAAACAGACTGCAACAGGGAGGGACTACCGGAACTTGTCCAACAAGAAGCACTCATTTTCATTTAACGTTGCAATACGTTTTACTACAGTGTACCCTAATGAATATGACCTTCTCAATCACTAGAACTAACTCACCCTGCTGCGTCTGAACTGGTAGGCTACCAGCATTATGATAAACACCAGCAGCATGAAGAAGCCCTGGACGGCCAGCACCCCGGCTCTGAGGAACCAGTCCTTCTCTACCCAACAGGGGGCACCGTCCTCGCAGCGCCTGCAGCCCGGCCAACAGGGGAGACAGATAGGCAGGGCCGGGTAACACACGTCACCCCCCTCGCCACCGCTGCCGTTCAGAGCACCACCTTCTGTATTAGACACGCACGGGCACGCACACACCGGGGACAGAAACAGAGACAGCTGGACAGTGACGACAATAAATCTTTAAGTATTGTCTTAAAGCTGTTTTTGGCAAACAAGTCAAACGATTACATCATCTTGACCAGGGTCTTATATCAAGTAAAGTTCTTTGACAAACATTGAATAGAAATGTTGATTATCTGGCTGCTTCCCAAATGGCACCCTATTCCCTACATGGTGCACTACCCAGTGGTCCTTGGTCAAAAGTAGTGCACTATAAAGGGAATAGGGTGCCATTTGGGAAGCAGACTGTATGTCTTCTTTACCGTCCATTGGAGGGCTGTAGTATCCCTCTTTGCAGCGACAGCAGTACTGGCCCAATCTGAATCCCTGGCCTGTGATTGGCTCACACTGGAGGGTAGTAAAAGCAGTGGGGATTAGAGTTCACATCACAGTACAAGGACAGGGGTGTAAATATCCCCTGAGGCTAGTAGTTTGGGCTTTGATCAATCAATGTCCCTGATTGGCTGGAACCTGATTGGCTAGACGGAGTCCACGCACATGATTACCAAGGATGAATAGGGTCCTTGAGGTGACGAGTTTAGGAGGACTTTATCATTATTGCAATAGCCTGAAGGTGGAGCTCCTAGAGGAATAAAAAACGATTTCATTAAATGCAAGCAATACTTTTTCGTTGGCATGTCTGCATCCATTGCAATGTTTCTAGCTGTGAACAGCTGTGGACGTCAGAAAAACCAATGCAAACAAGGCATCATCTCTGCTGCTGCTGTAATATCAGCATTTCTGGGTGAAAATTGCCGAAAAACCAATGTTCTCTTGTTATGGTAAAAAGGGCTTTGTTGGTATGAATTGTTACAGTTAGGTGACTGTACAGCCTATGCCTGTTTGGACTGACATGCTTGGCCGTTCCTGAGTTAATGGAGATGCAGTGTGTTCCACATGTTCTCTCAGCCAGCCTGGTGTTAGTTTCTCCACCATGATGGTTCCCAGCACAGCAGCACTCAGTCAAGGAAACACCCATTTGGACTCTCGCCTCCATGTTAATCTAAGTTAAAACCTAAATGGATATGTAATGCCTCGCTACCAAGAGCATTATCCCTTTTCTACCAGTAAAATCCCATATGCACATGCACGCATACACACACACACAAGCACGTAGGCAGACACACACACAAACACACACATGCATGCATGTAACACACACGCCCACACTCAAGTACATGTGCATCCCCACAT
Source organism: Coregonus lavaretus (assembly GCF_964263955.1). Classification (NCBI taxonomy): domain Eukaryota; kingdom Metazoa; phylum Chordata; class Actinopteri; order Salmoniformes; family Salmonidae; genus Coregonus; species Coregonus lavaretus. The sequence continues at coordinate 4,384,505 of NC_139993.1, read as the reverse complement.
CAGGTAGTGACAGACCTAATGGCTTGCTTAATGTAGCAACGGTCATCGGAATTGTTAAAAGGTTTTAAAAACTATTCTAATAAATGCAACAGTTGGACAATGGATGAAGATACTCCAAACTTTTTTAATTTTTTATAACTCGTGAGATATTGACTGAATTATAGCACATAAAACATTTTACTGGCATGGACAAATAATGTTCAGGGATTTTGGTGGGAATTCAGGTATTCAATTTATTATAAAATGTCACTTATTTTTTCTTAGAATGCACTCATATATACATTTAAATTAGATGTACCTAATTTGCAAAAATACACCAGATATATTTGCATATATAAATAAATTAACACAAAGGGAAGGAACAGGTCCGCAACCACCAGACACTTGCTCTGTCTACCCTACCTGCACAGTCTAGCAGGGGCGGTGTGTTCATTAGGGCGATATGGGCGACGCACTGCCAAACGGGAAAAGGAAAGGATTTTTTTTCTAATCAATTATATCACGGCAACAGTAGTTATCAGTGTTCTAATCTAGACGTCTGATCTGCCACTAAATGTCCAATCAGGCTAAAGTCGTGCTTCAAATGGCCCCGCCCCTTTTGGGGCGATTTCAGTCAGGTTGAAAATCGCCCCAGAAGTCTCTCATAGACTCTCATGTAAAATCTTTTTTTTTCAAATATCAGAGCTTTCAATACAATCTCTATGGGTTCCGGGAGGGCTTGCACTTATGCGCTTTCGTCATACGTAACATACCCATGAACGTAACTAAGAAAAGAGCGGGTAGCAGCGTCAATCAATTCACGTACTACTGTCAAGATGGCTAGCGTTCAGTGCAACTCGATTGTCTCTTTGAAAGAAGTTCCTTTTTGTCGGCGAACAAATCAAGATAAATTGGCAACGAAACAATTAGGACCTCCCAGACCAAATTTAATAATTCAACAGGTTTCTACTAAAGGGGGAAAGTCCTACACCCGAGGATTTTCCAAAAATTGGTACGAACGAAAAACCTGGCTAGCAGGCTGCGATGTAGCTAATGCAGTCTTCTGCTACCCCTGCTTACTCTTTCACCCTGAAGGCGGCACGGCAGACAGCACCGTTTGGACAGCGACTGGTGTAACGGACATGCACCATCTTTCAGAAAAGATTAAGAAACATGAGCTGTCAAAGACCCACATGGATAGCTGTTTGAGATTGTCTGCTTTGGGGAGAGTGAACATTGCCACTCAACTGGATGAGGGATACAGGCTAGCTGTCCGCCGCCACAACGATGAGGTTAGCAAGAACCGCCACATCCTCAGCCGGCTAATCCAGTGTGTGAAGTTTTGCGGAGTGTTTGAGTTAGCTTTGCGAGGCAAAGATGAAACTGAGGGCTCCACCAACCCTGGTATTTTTCTTGGACTTGTCAACTTTGTGGCACAATTAGATGAGGTGTTTTATGGAAATGCATATTGTTTATGCAGTGTTGAGGAATGTGAAAGAACACCCTTGATTATTTTTACTGTGATAACTTATTTTGCTTTTGTAAGCCAACACTTTTGAGATCAGTCAATAAATGCTTCTGGTATTGACTTATATGCTGCCCCTGTCTTCATGTTGTTGCTGGACATATCTTTTTTTAAAATGTGTGTAGGTCACCTAAATCATCAGAAAAATTGCCCCCCCTGATAATTTTTTCAGGAGCCGCCACTGCTGTCTAGACTGCCTCATTAATTACTGTTGTTGTCAAGTTCTCTTGCATAATTCAACAAGTGTGTCAATAGCAGGATACCCTCGGATTAAAAATCAACACGCTTGGCTCTAGATTACACCTACAGTATCTAAACATACTTTACATTGTTTGCGAGCTCAAACATAATATCACTATAATTCGAGTCTTCATTTTCTGAAGTTGGTTTCATTTCAGTGCATCTAATTTGTAAACATTTCAACTGTATTAAATTATTACTTTTTTCAATTCCACAAAAAATTAACACCCATCAAAATAAGGTTATCTTTCTTCTCTTTCTTGTGATGTAAGTGTCGAGACGGTGTTTTAAATCCCTGACGAAGCTTTAGCGTTCGTATAGATTCAACAGAAAGCAAATGTATCCCATTGAGCCCATTACAGCCATTACCAGGGTGTGTTTGACAGGTCATAACAAACGGTCGTAATTTTAACGGGAAAAAACGACAGGCACAAGCAAGGGTATGAAAGAGTCTGAGGATTAAAATGAAAGCTATCAATCCAGCGAGATTTAAGTGACAAGTGGATTTTGCACCCCACAAACACAGGAAATAGATGGCTGAAAAAGACAGATCTACTTAAACGGTTAAATATTTGTATGTGCAATGGAGTAAACTGAACTCTGGCATGAAGGCCATTTAATTCTCTCAGATGGAGATGGAATACATAGCAAGTTATTGAGAAGTCAGCCGGTTGGTAAACATAGCATGGACCTGCACTTTAAAGCCTCATATCAAGCTCACTCCAACGGCATATTTGCTCTATGGCTTGACTTATTTACTGAGTGTCTATCTAATGTGGTCCATTGTGTGATTTTTTTATTGCATTATGTAATTTTGATTGAGAGAGGTGGTTTTTTATTTTTGCTTAGTTGACTGTTATATGGATTTACAATTGAGTTGGTGAGTAATTTGTATGTAACACACACATACACACACACAAGTGAAAGTGAAAGACATCTGTTGCCTTTTGAAAAAACCTGATAAAGGTATCAAATGACTCGATTTAAGTTTAGCTAGATCATATAGTTTAAATACAGTATTACATATTTAAAAAAATTGGTTTCAGCATGCAAGTTATCTCTTCCCCTTGAGGCCTTAGCCCGCAATTAGACATTAATCAATTAACTCCCTTTCTAGGAAATGAAATAATCTCGAATAAAACATCCCATTCTACCTGGAACTCAATCTCTCTTGTTCCACCTCTGACCTGTCTCTGGATGTTCCATGAGGGGACAGCATGAGACAAGAGGGGGGATGATGCTGATGAGATTGGGATATGGGTGTGCCCCTGTGTTCTGTTTCTGTCTGTCAGATGAGCGATGGGTGCATGGGGATAGGGGGGAAGGATGTCGTTCATGGCTGGATTATCATCTTAATCCTGCAGATCATCCCTCCGCCACCCAACACAGATATCTTTAAATAGAAGGGGGGGGGGTGAGAGGGAGAGGATTGTGTCGGAAAGGACAGATGATCATCAAACAAGAGAAGGGGAATAGACTGGGGATGAAGGTAAAGGAGGTGCAGAGGAGGACAAGTATGAATGGATAAAGGGATGATCAAAATTGAAATGAAGTAACACGTGAAGGATGGAGATGGAGAGAGAGTAAAGCTATTTTAAGCGATTAGGGTTGATGAGTGTGTCCCCATTCATTTTCATTGAGGGCATGCAGAGAAATGTGCGGGGGCTTGTGAGAAGGTGAGTGGCGAGAACACTGCTAGCAGAGCGGTAGAAAAAGTTGAGCTCTGCTCTACTTTATACAAATTTCAAGCAAAGCGAAGCGTTGTCAAGAGGAGGCGTTGCCTCTGGTCAAAACCCACTGTAATGCGAGTGGGATGAGTGTGGCAGCTCCAATGCTATCGCCGGTTAACGCTTGATCTGATTGAATCTAGGCCTTGGTCCGAGATAACTCTTCAACAACAACTTGGGGTTCAATTACAGGGCTTAAATGTTTTGAACTTTACCTCCATGGTGGTGCGGTTGCACTGGTGTGTGTTGGCAAACCAAGCGTCCCCCGTGGCACACTGGTTCACATCAAAGCCCTGTACGTTTACATCCACACGGATTACACCTCTGGCACAAGAGCGCACACACACGCAAAGAGAAACATCCATTTCAGTAAAGGAGAATATCCCAGAAACTAACTGGACACAAACAAATAGCAAATAGCAACCTTAACAACAGGACCTTTTATGGGAACAAATATATTATATTACTATTGTAATTTAATCCGTTTCAACTCTGTCCCCTGAAGCTTGACATTTTCTCTAGATAAACTTCTTTGGCCTTTAAAAGTGCCTTACTTTCAAATGTCAGATGGTATCCAGCAATGGGTAATTCAATCATATCTGCTATTTCAAATGCTTATCAAAGTATCTCCAGTGTGGCTCTCTGGCTACTACTATACGCCATACTACTGCTGGGGCCAGATATTTTTAGAGCCAGGCACTAAAGGTGAATTATAGCCTACTGGGGGCAGGAGTAGTGGGTCGGGGCCATCATACGCCTTCATGATGGTACTAAATCTATCTACCTCAAATCATGTCATCAGTATGAGACACAGAGAGAGACATGGGTTTGTCCAAATGGCACCCTATTCCCTATATAGTACACTACTTTTGACCAGGGCCCTCGCCCAACTAGCCCTGGTCAAAAGTAGTGTACTATATAGGGAATAGGGTGCCACCTGGTCAAAACCTAGTGCACTATATAAGCAATCGAGTGCCATTTTAGACGCAGCCAGGGTCCTGACTGACCTGAACTCAGGGCTGAGGTCAGGCTTCAGGCCGTAGAAGGAAGTGGATAGGGTGAGCAGCCAGCCCGGCAGGAAGCGGCTGTCCTCACACTCTAGGAATGGCCCGTTGGCCCAGCGCACCCCGCTGCGATTGGTCACGTAGCTATCACCCCGCCCCCATTTGGGCGTGTCCAGGGTGCTGAGGTCATTGAGGAGGACTCTTTTAGATAGGGCCGAGGTGGGCTGGTTCGAGGAGGCGGGAAACTTGAAACTGCTGAACCAGGTGTCGTCGGGTGCGGGGGCTGGGAGGTGCAGACTCTCCCATTGGCTAGAGAGGTCCTGGAGGAGGATGTTCTGGTACCTGGGAGGGGCGGGGTTCCGGGAGGCGCGGAGCACGAGTTGGGGGGCGTTGGCGGCTGGGTCGGCATCAAAGGTGAGGAGGGCCTGTCGGATGAGGGGGTCGGCCTCCAGAAGGGCGCGCACCATGGCGTGGTACCACTCCATGTCCTCTCGCACACTGCTCTCCCGCAGGTCGCTAGCCTGGAAGATCATGTTGAGGAAGTTGGCCATGTTGGCCAGTGCGTCCATGGACGGCCGGAGGGGGCCATAGAACCCTCGCGGCAGGGGGCCGTTCTGACCCGTGAGACTGTACGCCCGGTCGCACTCCACTATCTCCAAGACAGAGTAGTTCCCGCTGTAGAGAAAGACCTCTGCCGGCGTCCAGTCTTCCTCTGGGGCTTCCGAGGGGTTTGTGACCGACCCCGAGGGATCGGGGCTGGAGGGGGTGCCCAACGCACCTGTAGCACTCACAACGGACGCCGTGGGGTCCTCTGACTCGGCTGTAGTCCCCAATTCAGAAACGACGCTAACCTGTGCTGAAAGGAGGGGTGTGAGCAGCAACAGGAGGAGCCAAACAGGGCCCATCCTCAAATCCACTCCCGTTGGGGGGGGGCCACACACTAATACCCCCCTCTTTTATAATCTCTAGTCTTGACCTTTTTCAAAATCCTCAAATAAATGTCACATTTTGGCCAAGGCTTGGAAAGCCTCATAAGCCTCTTCTCTCTTTATGTCTCTTCTCCTTCTCACCAGTTGTAGTCATACAGGCAGAGGTGCACCAGCAGGTGTCTGCTGTAACGACAAGGGGGAGTCGATCATCTGTAGCACTGTCTCAGACACACAACACACCGTGTTCATTTGTGCCTCGTAATCACACACTCCTCACACACACGGATAAAAATCATACTCTATACCTCCGATGGGAATTCGGGGAATCCAACTGGTGTCCCTGGTTAATCCTGCATGTCGGTGGGAGGGAGAGGGAATTGTTGGGGAAATCCAGTGGCTTTCCCGCTCAATCCCACTACCATTCCCAGCATGTCCGCAGTCAATCTGCCTGTCACTCCCATGTTTTTTATTCTGTTTCCCGGCGACGAGTCCCCTGAGAGCAGCAGCGGAGCAGCGAGAGACAAAACCAACCGAGATTAGAGAGAGGTGCGACACACTCCCAGACCAAAGCAAGCGCTAGCGTGTACGACAGGAGGAGGCAGAAAGGGAGGGGGGAGGGAGGGAGGGAGGGAACAGCCCATAATTGAGGGAGTCTGAGGCAAGGTGGGGAGAGAGAGAGCAGGCGTAGTAGTGTGTGGAAAGGGAAAGAAAAATAGCAGCTTTCCCCGTCTCTCTCTCTTCTGCGCTCCTGTTACATTCTCGCTCGCTCCACAGCACCTCTGCAAAGCATCTCTCGCTCTCACTTTCCACTCTCTCCTTCTCTCGCTCTCTCTCTCTCTCTGATTGACGGTGATTACTCCGGCCCCTCAACCTCTACCCCCTCTCTCTCTTTCTGTGATTCCCCCTCAGTATGCTACTGGAGATGCTAATGAAACTGTTGTGCCTGTGGAGTGATGAGAGTGCACATTTGCTGGCGGCAGGGACTGCGGTGTATGTCTGTGTGTGTCTTTGTGTGTGTTTTAGTGTGTGTGTGTGTGTGTGTGTGTGTGTGTGTGTGTGCAGCGCAAAGAGGAGAGAGGATGATGAGGGTTAATCCGCCTGTATTTGGGCATCCATCAAAATCCAGCGCTCGATGGATTAACCCCTGGCGTTCCAGCGGGGTCAGCCAGGAGAGTGGATGAGGGACAAGGTTGCTCTTTGATCATCCAGGAATATGTACACAGTGACAGACACTGTCAGGGAAGCCAGGGATGCTATAGATATGATGATGCTTTCAGCTGTATGATGTGTGTTGACACAAATAGATTACCAGTATGTTTCTAGTGAACAGGTGGAGATTGATTCATATTGAGTGTCATTATGTGTGGCTATAAAATGGGAATCTCCCTTATCATACGATTCAGTATTCATCATCACTTAGAATAAGGAGGGAGGGTGGGAGAGAAGGAGAGAGAGCGAGTGTGTGAGTGTGTGAGAGGGAACGAGAGCGATTGTGATATATATATATATAGAGAGAGAGAGAGAGAGAGAGAGAGAGAGAGAGAGAGAGAGAGAGAGAGAGAGAGAGAGAGAGAGAGAGAGAGAGAGAGAGAGAGAGAGAGAGAGAGAGAGAGAGAGAGAGAGAGAGAGAGAGAGAGAGAGAGAGAGAGAGAGAGAGAGAGAGAGAGAGAGAGAGAGAGAGAGAGACCTCCCACCCCTTCCTATATCTCAGTGATGGAGCAGGGAATTCCAGGCTCTGGGTGATGCAGGCGAATCCTTGTTTTGGTGCCATGGCAACCGGTTTCTGAGAATTCTCATCCATTCCTGTGGGCCTCCTACCCCCACCCAGGACTGCAGAGCAGAGGAGGTGCTGCAGTGGAGTGTGGGAAAGACAATGAGGCTACACAGATGTGTGTTTTTGTGTGTGTGTGTGTGTGTGTGTGTGTGTGTGTGTATGTGCGTAGGTGTGTGTGTCACAGTACATTGATTGCAGGTGTATGAATGTATGTGTAGAGTTTATCAAGGTGTTTGTGTATGTGTGTGTGTGTGTGTGTGAGTGCGTACGTGTGTGTTTGTTTGTGTGTGTGTGTGTGTGTGTGTGTGTGTGTGTGTTTGTGTAATTAAGTGTGTATAATCTGTGTGTTTCTGTGTGTTCACATGTGCCTGTGCTTTTACTGTATGTGGTTGGGAGTTTGTTCATAGTCATACATAATTAAGTCTGCTTGTAAATGTTTAGATACCAAATTATCAGTGCATAGTCTGTGTTTATGTATACATCCATTTAAATCTCACAATCAGGACTCAATGGCAATGCAATACGTTTCTGTTTAAAATTACCCTAGAAAAGCAAGCAATTTTATAGTTGTGCATATGTGCATTTTCAGCCCCTTCTGTTGCCAGCCCTGCCCAACATTACCTGTATGAGCAGCTTTTGAATTAAACATGATCTGTGATCATGATGATGCATTAGCCTGCACCATCTCATTGACTTAAATATTTGTGTTTACATACCAGCTAGCACTCAACAAGGATTAAACGTCTGTCCATCCATTCTACGATGATCATTTGTATTCAACTGGGTTTGTGGGTTTACCATCATTGGTGGCCTGTAGCACCACCTTCTGGTTGAGAGATGTAAATAAAATATATGTTTTTTTACAATGGATTGAACGAGTCATGATTTATGGGTGAAAACATTTGTCATCCTTTGTCTGCAAGGTGGTGTGTTTTTGTATATGACAGGTGGAGGAAATTGATAGCATCCTGAAATCTGAAATAGGGTATCTAACAAGGGGAGATAGGCCTTGCCCAGCTGAAATGTAGATTGTCAAACTTAGGACAGTGCTGCTTGCTCTGATGGAAGGCTCTAGAATTCCCCAATCATGTCTTATCACTTTAATTGGGAACGGAGTGCAGTCTAGGAGGCCACTCATCTGGATCTAGCAGGCTAAAAGTCAAATGGTTATGATATGGGAGGTCAAATTATAAATGCCCATGCATTGATGATTTGTCTTTTGCAAATGGATTGGTGGAATGTATATTATATCCTGTTCTATTCTATGACATTAAATTTTATGAGTGACACATGGATTGCTGAATCACCACATTTATCTTTTTAAGTGCAGTCACATCAAGTGCCAGAGACAGAGTGTGAGGCACAGTCTGGAATCGAATAGAATCTGAATCTTTATTTCTTATTTATTTTCTCCCCTAATTTCATTGGTCACTTTAATAGTTGGCGAAGACTGGGCGGTGAGATGCCAAGAACAGACTGAGTAGAGCAGGTGCCCAGCACAGCTATTGGCACAAGTGGTCCGATTTTTATTCTGTGCACTGGAGAAGATAATTACTAATTTGTTGAAGTCATGCAATAATTTGCAGTGAAATCAAAATAGGCCTTGCATACTAAATAATTATTATAGCCTAAGCCATTAGGGATTTTATTACCATGCTGATTCTTGCAAATAATCAATCTGATACAGACATCAATCAATCAAATTCAGCAACAACAAATATAGTCCTACATTGAATTAATTTCCTCAATCAATATCAATAATAGGAACAATTTTAATGTTGGAATATTTAGGCTACTATGCAAGTCACTAATTGCAACGTAGCCTAGCATTCTGAAATTATTAATTATTTTATTTTTTTGGGGGGGGGGGGGGCGGATTATGTGTGTATTTTGTATTGCTAGATATTACTGCACTGTTGGCGCTAGAAAACACAAGCATTTCGCTGCACCTGCGATAACATCTGCAAATCTGTGTACGCGACCAATACACTTTTATTTGATTTCTCTCTCTCATCACTTCACACTATAGGGAGAGAGAAACGGGGGGATGGAGAGGGAAACAAGGGACACACTGAACGCAGAACGCATAGGATTTGCGGAAGTGAGGGAGCGGGTGGGGCTTCGCTGGGAACCGGAGAGAGAGAGCGAGAGAGAGAGCGAGAGAGAGAGCGAGAGAGAGAGCGAGAGAGAGAGCGAGAGAGAGAGAGAGTGGTCAGACTTGCGAGGCTTTTATTCTAGCAAATGAGACCGTATGTTTGACCCCGGGGTTCGCCTGCTTACAACAGCAAGCTGGATATATTTATGCGTGCACTCGCTTGGTCTTCGTTAGAATATAAATGGATGTCGTTTTTTTGTAGGCGTTTATCTGTGCGATAATGAAAGAACGCTTCAAATAGTTTATTCGCTCGTAGCCTATTTATGGTAGATAGCGGTTTGGCCCTTCTTTATTATAAGACAACGGGGATCCATCAAACGGCGGTAGCTATGTGAGGTGCATAAATCTTTATTCCCTTTCGTGAATTGAGGAATAATTATGAACAACGCGCAAGATATGTCTCCCGATTTTGTCTTGATGCGCCTGGTTTCCGCGGCCGAGGATGACCGCTTGGACGAGGAGAATGGGAATCTGTCCTCGGGTGGAGTGGTGGCAGGACTCGGTAAAGAGGTCTTGGCTCATAGTAACATGAAAGGGGGCTTGGAATTCGCCCGAGATCCTACGACAGGCCTCGCGCATTCCGGCCATCTCTCTTCGCTGAACAATGCACAGCAGAGCGGCGGAACGGCGGCACCTGACACGGGAGTGATGGCGACTAGACCGTCGGTGTCTATTCCTCCTCCTCCACAGAGCGCCATGGAGGCCAAGGGCTTTGAGTTCGCCCACAGAGGCGGCTTACGGCCTCAACTCCTGGTGTTTCCTAACATATTGAGGGATGGTGAGGTGATTTTAGACCGTGAATCCGACCATCGGAATCAGTCGAGGGAACATATTGGTTTGGACAAGACCTCCGGCTCTGGCTCCGACCTAAGCGGAGGCATCAATAACAATACGCTCAGCGCCGGCGACGCGCAACAGCAGAACCATCTGTCCCAGAGCTGGGGTCTGCATCCCCGGGCAGCATTATCCACGGTTGCTGCCGATATCGAGGGAGGTGAGCTATGCCACCGGCACCGTTTGATCACCAACCCATCAGACTGGCCTCCATTATTGGATAAATCCAATCCTCTCACCATAATAGAATCGAAATGGGGGTGCACACCCGGGGAGCTCCCCGACGGCCCGGTGTTCGACCTGGCCAGAAGGTTCGGGGAGCTGGGGCTCGGCGCGGTACCCAAGATATTATTCAAGGACGGGGAGATGCCCCAGTGCTCGTGTCAGGGCGCACATGGGCCGGCACCGGCGGGGATGGGGCATGGGGATGACCCGACTGAGACTAGCGATGCTTTGTTAGTGCTGGAGGGGCTGGGGACTGGGGACGTGGCCAGCCTGGGTATCACAGGCTGCCCCGAGGACGATTCAGATGAAAGTCGAGCACGTCGAGTTCAGAAGATGTCCGGTGCATTTTCTCTCAGTAGCTTTCAAGCAGAGTTGACAAGACAGATGGAAGGGGCGGCTGGAGAGCCTTGTCCGTCGGCGCACGGTGATGCACAAGGATGTAGCCTGCATGGAAACGTACCCAACCCAACTCAACCGAGCCCTGGAGATACAGAACAGAATCCGGAGGTGTCGACATTACCTGGGGCCTCTGCGACTACACCGAGGTCGGACCGACTTGTCAGTCCAAACCCTAGCCAGGCATCGACACCCCGGAAGCGGGCGGAAAAGTGCGTCAGTGCGCCCCGGACTCCAACCGGTCGGGGAAGCGCTGGAGAGAAAACACTAAAAGTTCCAGGGAAGTCCAGAAAGGGCTCACTTAAAATACGCCTGAGTAAACTTTTCAGAACTAAAAGCTGTAGTGGTTCCAATAGCCTTCTGGATAAGAGGCCATCAGTGGCCTATTCAATCTCCTCCGCTGGAAGTCTGATAGATATGGCCAGTGCAAGTGGTGGGGAGCATGACGTGGACAGGTAAGGACTTCCACACCTTTAAGCATTGTGAGTAATTACTGACTGTATGCCTATAATTTATAATAGGCTATAGAGGTCAACTCATTTATTGATTGATCACAGTGCCAGGTAATATTGTAGGACCTATCCTAAAATATAACATTTTCTATCAGGATATTATAGGCCCATAACTGTCAGAATCTTTTCTAAATTTGTGCTTTTCTAAATCTATGCTAGATAACTCTAATATCAATTTTTCACCCTATCACCTCTATATTCCATCCCTTTAGAACTTATTTCATTCCTATTTTGCTGTCTTTCTCTTGCCACAGCCAACCCCGAATGACCAGGGCCCAAAGTGCCTTCTCTTCTGCTTCATTTGTTCCTTTCACTGGTAAGGGGCTCTACTGTTTCTTGGCTGAGGAGGCAAACTCTGGTCCAAGAACTGACGTTTCTTTACTAGCATCACTCTCTTCCTCTATCATTTCCTTTCTCACGTTCCCTCTCTCTCTTTCTCTTTCCTTCTTTCCATTTCTGGGTGTAGGTGAGACTGTTTCATTGGTGGATGTGGATATTTCGAGGAGAGGGGCGAACACTCCGCACCCTCCCACGCCTCCACCTCCGCCACGCAGAAGTCTCAGTCTATTAGGTACTTTACCTTCTTTCTCTATTTCTCTATGTTCTTTCTCTCTTTCTCTCTATGTGTATCTCTCTGTATAGTAGCCTATTTTTCTCTGTGTATTTCCTTGTGTCCCTCCCTTTCTTGCACGCATCTCTTTTGCCTATGTTTCTACCTGTAGGCACACACAAACACTAAAAAGGATTCCTGCATACCCTCACTCACCCTACTCTCCTACACCCATCTTATTACCTCCCTCTCCTGAAAGCTATATCACAGTATATAAACATGCCCATTCTGTTCTGTGGTGATGGAGAGCCTAATAGCTTTACTCCATTTCTGACCCCCACGGCAACACTCACATCAACAGCCATAAGTCTGAGGGACTGTTGTATTGTGGCCTTATAGACCAGTGTTTCTCAACGTTGATCCTGGGGACCCACCCTCTCGACCTATCAGAATTGAATGTTCTGCCAAGCAGTGGTACAAGGACAAACCAATTTACTGAATGTCACGTTGAATCACACATTTCTCTCAACCTAGAAATATAACCATACATTATATGTCGTTTTGATTTGTTAGTTACCCTAGAATACTTCAAGGATTACATTTTTATCAGAAAAACTAACACTACAAATAAGTCTTGTTAATTGGTCGAGACGGAAACTTCACATCACAGTGGGTCCAGAGGAGCGGAGTTGAGAAAGCCTGTGATATAGACCCCTCCCTGGTCTGAAAACTTCCCTTCCCCTCCCTGCTCTGTTCCAGATGACATAGGTGGGCCGCAGCCTGGTCCTTTCCTAGTGAGTGTTATGGGGGCCTCCCTACAGTCCCTCCCCCTGCCTCTTCCTCCTCCTCATCCCTCCCATGCCACCATCCAGCATAGTATCAGCCTCAATGGTAAGACACCAGAGAGCAGAGAGCTGGGAGCTGTACATGGGGCAAATGGGGGGAGGGTGTCGTCGGGGGATAGAGCACGTAATGGCCAGAGCTAAGACTCTGAAAAGACCATAATACAAAACAGTACCAATATGATATATTTATAATGCTGTATTTATAAACGTGTGGATATATCAGTAATCATAAACATGGATAATATCTGCAGTTATGAATATATATGTAACATAAAACCTATATGACTGTCGGCCAATGTCTAAGGTCGTAGAGTGGGTAACATAAATAGAGTGATATGTTGTGACACTTGCGTGTTGTGGTGAAGGTTGCATAATTGCCATCAGGTCAAATACTGTAAGTGCTTGTAGTCAGGAAAGACTATACAGACCAATCAGCGTGGAAATGAATCGTGAAGGTGCATGGTGTGCAGTCGCAACCAATGCTTGTCTAATCTTTTTATTATATTCCTTGAGAATTAGTATTTGTGGCACCTGGTCTGTCTAAGCAGTCTTGCTCAAATAGAACACTGTTATAATCTATTAGTAAGTCCTAACTTGAGATCTATGCGTGTACCTCAAACTTTCTAGCAACACTCATTTATACTAAATGCAATGGTTTGGGCTACACATTCATATCATTGTGTCTAACTGAATATTTCTCTATTTGTTACAGATGCATTCCTCCGGGCCCTGCCTCACTCCACCTCTTCACAGCTCCTCTCAGCCCCTCCCCCTTCCAGGTTGGCCCCACCCCCAAGGCTCTGTCCTCTGAGGAGGCCTGAGGCCAGCAACTTCACCGCTAGTCTGAGAGAGCTGGAAAAGGTAATTGCGACACACTCAACGACACTCGCAAGTACACATAAATATTGACTGAATATAGACCCACTACTAATCGATTGGGTTACATACGAACGAATACGTACAAACCTTTCATTGATGATAACTGCCTTGGTGTGTGTGTGTGATAACAAACCTTTAATTGATGATAACTCCCTCATGACATTCATTCAGTTCTGTGTTTGTATTTGATTCTATGGATGATGTGTATGTGTGTGTGTGTGTTTGTGTGTGTGTGTGTGTGCATTTGTGCGTTTGTGTATGTTTCTATGATATTAGTTCCTAATCACCTACATGTCTATCCCCAGTGTGGCTGGTACTGGGGTCCTATGAACTGGGAGGATGCAGAGATGAAGTTGAAGGGGAAGCCTGACGGGGCGTTCCTGGTGAGGGACAGCTCTGACCCCCGCTACATCCTCAGCCTCAGCTTCCGCTCCCAGGGAGTCACACACCACACGCGCATGGAGCACTACAGAGGTGAGTCGTGTGTACTGTAAATACTCATAAACACACACAGGGACACACACACAGTCAGTCAGTCGCACAAATATAAATGTTGTAGCTGCATACTCACTCAGTCATTGTGTTCATTAACACACACACACACATGCACTCACAAGGACGCACACGCACAGAGCAAAGTGGTGAGTCACCCGCATACAAAGTGAGTGATCGACAAAGACATGCTCGCAAACATACATGACATACGGATAAAGTACTTCTAACATGACTCACAGACACACTCATCATGCAGTGTACATACATGACAGACAGAAAGCATGCAGTTAATTATATTTATGTTTTACACATACTGCACATATCAGCCACCCAACCCACGGGGTAGTTGAGAAAAACAAGTTTGATACATGACATATTATATAATATGTGCTTATAACAAGTAATAATGCATTATACCTGCACACTTTAAATAAAGTGGTACCCCAAGGTTCTATTTCATTCCCCTTTAAATGGTATTTGGTTCTATTTCATTCCCCTTTAAATGGTATGTACGTGTGAGTGTTCGGTGTAACCTCAAGTGGTGTGTCCCTTCCATGTCTCCGTCTATAGGGACATTCAGCTTGTGGTGTCACCCCAAGTTTGAGGACCGATGTCATTCTGTGGTGGAGTTTATCGAGCGAGCCATCATGCACTCCAAGAACGGAAAATTCCTCTACTTCCTGCGATCACGTGTGCCGGGTAAAAAACGGCCCCCATTCCTACACAGCCTAACTAATTAGATGTTTATGTGAACTACCACTTAGTGTGGTGGTTGGAATGACAGTAAGCATAGCATACAAGGTTGCTGAGAGGTTACGAGCATCTGTATTGGTTGTTTGTGCTCACTCGTGTGTGTGTGTGTGTGTGTGTATGTGTGTGTGTGTGTGTGTGTGTGTGTGTGTGTGTGCACGTGGAATGTGTGTGTGTGTTCCAGGGCTCCCCCCTACCCCGGTGCAGCTGCTCTACCCAGTGTCCCGGTTCAGCAACGTCAAGTCCCTGCAGCACCTCTGTCGCTTCTGCATCCGACAGATGGTCCGCATCGACCACATCCAGGAGCTGCCACTGCCCAAGTACTGCCATACTCAATTTATCAAAATATTATTTGGTCATTAATTTTAGTAGCATTCTCTCCTGAGCTTTGACTGAAACGCCTCAGCGTATTATTTTACTCTAAATAAAGAAATCTAATCCTTGATTGCCGACAGACTAGACATGGATGATGTGCTTTGAGACCAAGTGAAAAGTGCTATATATAGCAGCTGTACTTTAATGCAATCCATCATCATCATCATCATCATCATCATCATCAGTTTCCTTTCTTTTATGGAGAGTGTTATACACAGAGAGAATACTACTTCACATGCTAAACATAATGTAAAGGTATCTTTCTGCATAAGGGGTTACTCATTTGACCTCTCCCTCTACAGACCACTGATCATGTACCTGAGGAAGTTCTACTACTATGATGCAGAGGAAGAGATGTACCTGTCAATCAAGAGCATTCGACCAGGGGCTGGAGTAGAACAAGAGGCGGAGTCTCAGACGTAACTGGAAGAGGTGCCTACTGGTCTGCCAGTCTTCCAGCATCAGCCAATCGAAGTCCTCGGCACCCACTGTATCCAATCGGCTGCAGTCAAAGGGATCCAGATGACCCCGCCCCTCTCTTGACTTTGACCAATGAGAGTAGAAAGGGACAGTAGTGGAATGCTGGAAAATTGTCCATATGGAGTGCACACATGGGGCAGGGACAAAAAAGGACACAGCCTCATTGAGAATGGACTGGAGAATGGACTCTTCTAACCTGTAACAACCTAAAAACTAAAAAACAACTTAAACCTAGACTTTGAATCAATCCCTAGACAGATATTCACTGTACCTATGAACTGAAGTTGATGGACTGGTCCATTTGTACTACTATTGTTTGCCATTATCATCATTTCCTTGTGTTCTTCCCTCCTGTTGCTATGAGGGTTGTTGTGGACTCCAATTGGCCCACAGGAGGCCATGGTTGATCTTTATTTGTTGGTTTTAATTGTCAGAAAATCCCTGATTGTAACTTGCTCATCATTCTGTTCCTCCGTACCCCAAGCTGGCCACAGGCTCAGCATTTTCAGTAAAAGAAAAAAAATATGGCTTCCCTCTTTTGCACAATCTTTTAAATTGACTGAAGTAAAGCAGAGAAAACAAGTGGTGGTGTGGCTGTTGGGTACATGAAGAGTCTGGTGTGTGTGTGTGTGTGTGTGTGTGTGTGTGTGTGTGTGTGTGTGTGTGTGTGTGTGTGTGTGTGTGTGTGTGTGTGTGTGTGTGTGTGTGTGTGTGTGTGTGTGTGTGGGTAGATGTGGGAGTCGAGTCATCAGTGAGTGCATCCCTCCCTGTATGTTTGTAAATAATACATGTACACTGGGTGTACAAAACTCTTTCCATGACATAGACTAACCAGGTGAATCCAGGGGAAAGCTTTGATCCCTTATTGATGTCACTTGTTAAATCCACTTCAATCAGTGTAGATGAAGGGGAGGAGACAGGTTAAAGAAGGATTTTTAAGCCTTGCCTTTGAACGGGGTATGGTAGTAGGTGCCAGGCGCACCGGTTTGAGTGTGTCAAGAACCACAACGCTGCTGGGTTTTTCACGCTCAACAGTTTCCTGTGTGTATCAAGAATGGTCCACCACCCAAAGGACATCCAGGGGGTGCAACTCAATATTAGGAAGTGTCCTTAATGTTTTGTACACTCAGTGTATATTGTACATGAGATAAATTGTACCTCAATCCACACATACATACTTCCACATGACCACTGACACACACATGCAGGCCTTCATAGGAAGGTGATCCTAATGTTTTGTACACTCAGTGTATGTCAGTTCCATGTGTGGGTGTTTTTGTGGTAATGATGAACATGGCCCTTTCAATCCATACAGACTGATGTAATAATGGCGGTAGTAGTGTAAAAAGCATCAAGGTCAAATGTTTTTACTCTATCATACACTCTTGATAACTAAACCACCAATGACAACACACACCCTGTTGTGTAGTCGTGGGGACAAGAGGCATGCAAAGCATAAAGGCAATGTCAATCTTAACACAGAATAGGTTTTAACACTTGCAATTGACAAAAACAACAACTCATCCTGTCATTTTGACGGTTTTGCTTTTTAGTTCCCCCCCCTACCAAACGTATGCTTATTTCATAGTGCCCTTTTAAAATTGTTATCCTATTCATGCATGCACACACACACTCACGCTCACACACACACACACACACACACACACACACACACACACACACACACAGGAAGGAGGATCTTAGGAAAACAAGGACTGCTCATACACACATGCTCCTATGTTGGAGGCCAACTCAATGGATGGACAACAGATTCATTTGACAGCTAACTATGCCAGCAGTATTGGTGACTTGCCTCTATAGAGAGAATCCTGTTGGGTAAATGGGTTTGTGATTATACATTTAAATTAGGCAGAATGCCCATTCTTAAAGATAAGAAGGCCCTGCATGTCTACACTAAGGGTTTAATAATTAGATATTTTCAATTCTGAGCAGAATATTTACAAGATTTGTTTTACTGATTGTGTTGAAATGGAAATGACCCTAACCACGAACTGGTCTCTTGTTGTTGACTGGTTGCTCATACTCTATACCCATCAAACTCAACTCTGGACCTTGAAGCCAGTTCCACTGCTTGTTTTCATTGTTCCCCTCTAATCAGGGACTGATTTAGACCTGGCACACCAGGTGGGTGAAATGAATGATTAGGTAGAACAGAACACCTGCAGGCGCCGGACCTTGTAGGGTAAGAGTTTAATATCCCTGCTCTATAGGCTTATTATCCATGTCATAAATCAAATCAGCCTAAAAAGGGTAGGCCACTAGGTACTAGTGTAAAGTGGTACTATAATAATTTTATAAGCAGAAATGCAAGGCTGATCGTTCCCCTAGGCATGATTTTGCAAGCTTGATCATCATGCATAATAAGCATATTTTGCATGCACTCAATGATTGCACTACTACCCCTGCAATAGATTACTAATGACTGGGATATTGACATAGGTGTAGGTGAGTATTTAGAAAACATGCACATGTTATTACTATAGATAATTACCTGAGGACCTACATCACTAATTTAGTTTGAGTGACAGAAACAAGATTGTAACAGCTTGCCTTGTGCCCTTATCAGCACTGCCTTTCTACCTCGTTATCCTTAAGCCTTATTGTGTGTTGACTATGACAGACTGAGTATAGCCTATCCATTCCAATAACATACTGTATCTGATTCAAACGGCTTAAAACAAGCTCATTGATCAAAATGGATGTCATTCTGAGTTTGACCGATTTGTCCCATAGAGCTCTTATTGGACATTATAGGCGTCATTTAAATGAAATTCCATTATAATTGGCCCTTTGCCTGGTCCATCTTTTCCCTTAAAACCCGCCCTATTGACCCTAATCTATATACTCCATTGGTTAAAATGGCGTCCATCGACAGTTGTGAGAGGTTTCAGGTTTTTTATTGGCTAAATTGAATTTCAATCACACCATGAGCTCGTGTCGATTGGCTGGCCTGGGCATCCTTCATTGAACAATAGCGCGTGGATTGGTCCATGAGCGCGGGCGGAATCTTCCAGGGGCTTGCTCTTGAAGGCTCACGGAGAGCGAATGTCGTCATGAGCGGTGGGTAGGAATTAAAACATTGGTGTTTATATTACATTGTACTTCGTAAAACAATTTGGTCTGTGTTAAACAATACACATCGAACAGTTTGTGTTGGAAATTCCTTATGTTTGAGGTTGAGTAGGACCATTGTGCAAGCCAGCTATGTACTTCCGGAAAAGGGCTGCCTTTTTTCCAGTATCAAAGAGTTTAACTTGCTACGCGTAGCTAGCCAGTAAAGCTGAATCCTGTTTGTAATTCCAGCTACCGTTAGCTATACATTGATGCTAATCTTTTTCAATATTTCACATTAAAACAAATTCCACATGCACGTATCGCCATGGGCTCTCTGTTCCACTCAGTTTGAAAGAAAAGTCAGCTGCACGAGAAAGTATTTGCAATGCTAGTTAGTCGTTTAATTTCTGACTGCCAGTTAGCCAGCAAACCATTTAGCTAGCAAGAAGCTATCTGAGTACGTTTGATGGCGGCGCTATTTTCAGGCCGCGCTCAACATTTTTTTCCTAAGCATTAAATATTAGATTTTAAAGAGACAGTCACATTAGACATGATTGCAACTGACTCCAATAATACACATAGTGTATATTATTTGTACAGTCCAATTTTGTCCTGATGCTCTCGCGATACATTATCATGCTCGAGCTATTTGTGAGATTGCGTGAGAAGTCAGCCAGGTACGGTAGTCACCAACTCACTGTACCCAAGTCGTAGCCCTCTGCTGTGCCCATTTGCTAGTTAGCGTACTGTACTTTTGTTTAGGGCCTTTTAATTCTGTACTTAGTAGACGAGGAGTTGTAGTTGGCAATGCATGTGTCTGACTATCTTTTTTTGGCATAGACCCGCCCTTTTAGTACGGATTAAAGGTCACGCAATTTACACCAAAGTCTGTTGAGACTGGCATTCACGGGGTGGTAGTTAGCCAGCCACAACTCATCTATTAGAGTTGCAGTGCCCATTCTCCTTTGTGTACTGTAATTTGAATGCCTTTGCATGCGTTTAGGGCAAAAAAGCTCCCTCGTATTTAATAATTTCCTGAGCTATTGACAGTGACCCTCATTATTTTTGGTACTTGAAATGCGTTACGACTATTTACAGTACATGCAATGTGTGTTTCCATGTGTATTGCAGATCAACAGGACAGTATGGCCACCACTGTTGCTGTCAGTCCCAGCGAGTATCTCCAGCCCTCTGCCACTTCCTCTCAAGTGAGTCACAGCCAGACTACTTCCTGCTTGTTCTCAGATGTGTAAATATCACCCAGTGGTGTCTTAAAAGTAACCAAGGGGTTCATTATTTGACCTTAGTTTGAATACTGAGTCCAGCAATGCCATCCTATTGTGAATCATGAAGTTTGTAGTTTATGTATTTTATTGGTAACCTATGGTGAGATGTAGCTTAACCTCCTGTATGTAAACTGTGTTCCACCTAGGGCTAGGTGAAAATCATGATATACATCTCTTTTTTTATTTTGTACTTCTTTTTTGAAGTCATTACACTTCAAAAAGGATTTCGACAACACCATCTCAGATTGTTCAGAAATCATTTATGTTGTTAGAAACGGATAAGATTAGCATTCATGAAATGTTTAAAAAAGATATAATTGGATATCTGAGAAATTAAGCTAATTGATTGCACCCAAATTGGCCATTTTAATTTATAGGATTCATATCATCTTCAATAATTATAGTACCTAACATCTGATTTGGACCATAATTCTTCCTAACAATAAGTAAGACATGAGGAATCCAATAAAATTATCAAAAGCCACCCACGGACCCCCCACACCCCACGCCAAGCCCAACCCAACAACCAGTATACAATATCAGTTCTCTATCTTTGACAAGTAGTATGGAGCTGCTGCTTGGAGTATTGTTTCTTCAACGTTTCTAATATATTCCCTGTGAATCTGGTGATGTTTCTTTCTGATGTTCAGAGAAATTAGCCATTGAAGTCGCTTACATTCTTTACCATAAATGAGTGTGAAAGTACCACGTTTTTCGCTCTTCCTGCTACCACACCCTTTTATCAATTTTGCTGGTCTCTTGTGTTTATTAAATGCATCAACATTTTCTTTGCAAGTTTGGGTAGAAAACCAATAGCTTTTGCTCATGATGAAAATAAATAGTGTGGTCAAGCCAGTCCTCCATGAAAGCAATTCAGTGTGACCTTCTCTTAGCAACCTAATGTTTAAACCCAACTCTCCTTGAATAGTCCAAAAAATTGCAGCTCTCTGAGAGGGCTGTCTGTATGGTGAATACTTTTCTACAAGCTGTAAACTTTGATTGGAGAAATGTGCTAGTGACTAAAATGTGACAACCCTAATAAAATAATACAATTATAAACATTGCATGGCAGTCGTATGTTTTTAAAAATAAAATAATTAGAAAACATCTCTATATGTAGTGTGATTAGTGACATTTACCATTAAACCCAATACCATTACAAAACACTATACAGTGTGTATTGGAGACCATAGCATAGAAACCATTAGAACTGCTGTAGCCTAATGGTTTGCTTGTTCGCCAATCACCAGGAATGGACCAACTAATCCAGACCTTTTTTAAGGGAATAAACCAGACACAGCGGGGCTGTTTCCTGGACACAAATTAAGCCTAAGAGAAGGAAAAACTGAATTGCTTTCATGGAGGACTGGCTTGAATTGTGAGGATGACTGCATAATTTATTTTGATCATGAGCAATAGCTATTGGTTTTCTACCCAAAGTTGCAAAAACAATTTTGTGATCCATTTCATGAACACAAGAGACCAAAATGGATAAAGGGTGGGGTGGCAGTAGCATCTAGTGGGCAAAACTGGGTACTTTCACATTAATTTATGGTAAAAACGCAAGCGACTTCAATGGCTAATTTCTCAGAATGTGGGGGGGAGACTTCACCAGGATTACATTACAAAGGATGAAGAAGCAATACTCCTAGTTACATACTACTGTCAGACAGAGAACTGATACTGGTTGGGGTGGGATTGGTGTGGGAGATCCGTGGGTGGCTTTTCATCATTTTATTAGATTCCTCATGTCTTGCTCATTGTTAGCAGACTTATGGTCCAAATAGGATGTTAGGTACTATATTAATTGAAGATGATATGAATCCTATACATTTAAAATTGCCAATTTGGGTGCAATCAATTAGCTTAATTTCTCAGAGATCAAATTATATTTCAACAAAATAATGTTTCAGGAATGCCAATCATATCTGTTTCTAACTACAGAAATGATTTCAGAACAATCTGAGATGGTGGGTGTCATGGCGTGCTGAAATGACATGGAATTACTCACAATTAAAGGTCAATACACTGCATTTCAAACAGTCAGGAATAATAGTTTAACCTGCTTTTTTGCAATCACTGATCTGGCTTTCAAGTCTGTCTATGAAAATGCCCTTTTTTGTATAAAAAAATTACTAGAACCATGCACAATGCAAGGGGAATTGACCGATTCTGTTGGACCAAACCTCATGCATTTGAGTGAATAGCAAGTTGAAATTGGTTGTTGTCAGAGAGGAAGAAGTGATCTTGTTGTGAGTGGCAGGGGGAGGGGCATGGTGTCTGTGCGAGGGGGAAGGTGCACACAGCACAGGAGTGAAGGAGACGAGACCAAAAAGACACAAACGCTCATAAAAACGGAAACAAATCCAACTTAGATTCTTGTGATACAGGCATTTGGAACATCACGCTAAAACATGAATTCTAATTAATCTAATTCGATATATCGCCCAGCTTTAGTTGCACCCCAATTCAATTCCATCCCTGGTTCCAAAAAAAGAAAATCAAATGTTATTTGTCACATGCGTCGAATACAACTGGTGCACCTTACCATGAAATGCTAACTTACAAGCCCTTAACCAACAATTTAGTTTAAAGAAAAATATTTAAAGAGTTAAGAAAATATTTACTAAATAAACTAAAGTAAAAAAATAAAAGAGCAACAAAATAACAATAAGGCTATAGACAGGGGGTACCGGTACAGAGTCAATGTGCGGGGGTACTGGTTAGTAGAGATAATTGAGGTAATATGTACATGTAGGTAGGGGTAAAGTGACTATGCATAGATAATAAACAGCAAGTAGCAGCAGCGTAAAAGGGGAGGGGGGGTCAATGCAAATAGTCCGGGTAGCCATTTGATTAGCTGTTCAGCAGTCTTGTGGCTAGGGGTAGAAGCTGTTAAGAAGCCTTTTGGACCTAGACTTGGCGCTCTGGTACCGCTTGCCATGCGGTAGCAGAGAGAACAGTCTATGACTAGGGTGGCTGGAGTCTTTGGCCATTTTTAGGGCCTTCCTCTGACACCTACTGGTATAGAGGTCCTGGATGGCAGGAAGCTTGGCCCCTGTGATGTACTGGGCCATACGCACTACCCTCTAGCGCCTTGCGGTCAGAGGACGAGCTGTTGCCATACCAAGCGTGATGCAACCAGTCAGGATGCTCTCGATGGTGCAGCTCTATAACCTTTTGAGGATCTGAGGACCCATGCCAAATCTTTTCAGTCTCCTGAGGGGGAATAGGCATTGTCGTGCCCTCTTCACGACTGTCTTGGTGTGTTTGGACCATGATAGTTTGTTGGTGATGTGGACACCAAGGAACTTGAAGCTCTCAACCTGCTCCACTACAGCCCCGTCGATGAGAATGGGGGCGTGCTCGGCCCTCCTTTTCCTGTAGTCCACAATCATCTCCTTTTGTCTTGATCACGTTGAGGGAGAGGTTGTTGTTCTGGCACCACACTGCCAGGTCTTTGACCTCCTCCCTATAGGCTGTCTCATCGTTGTTGGTGATCAGGCCTACCACCGTTGTGTCGTCGGCAAACTTAATGATGGTGTTGGAGTCATGTTTGGCAACGCAGTCGTGGGTGAACAGGGAGTACAGGAGGGGACTGAGCACGCACCCCTGAGGGGCCCCCGTGTTGAGGATCAGTGTGGCAGATGTGTTGTTGCCTACCCTTACCAACTGGGGGCGGCCCATCAGGAAGTCCAGGATCCAGTTGCAGAGGGAGGAGTTTAGTCCCAGGGTCTTTAGCTTAGTGATGAGCTTTGAGGGAACTATGGTGTTGAACGCTGAGCTGTAGTCAATGAATAGCATTCTCACGTAGGTGTTCCTTTTGTCCAGGTGGGAAAGGGCAGTGTGGAGCGCAATAGAGATTGCATCATCTGTGGATCTGTTGGGGCGGGATGCAAATTGGAGTGGGTCTAGGGTTTCTGGGATGATGGTGTTGAAATGACCAGCCTTTCAAAGCACTTCATGGCTACATACGTGAGTGCTACGGATCGGTAGTCATTTAGGCAGGTTACCTTGGTGTTCTTGGGCACAGGGACTATGGTGGTCTGCTTGAAACGTATGTATTACAGACTCAGTCAAGGACAGGTTGAAAATATCAGTGAAGACACTTGCCGGTTGGTCAGCGCATGCTCGGAGTACACGTCCTGGTAATCCGTCTGGCCTTGTGAATGTTGACCTGTTTAAAGGACTTACTCACATTGGCTACGGAGAGCGTGATCACACAGTCATCCGGAACAGCTGGTGTTCTCATGCAGGCCCGTGTCACTGGGCAGCTCGCAGCTGGGCTTCACTTTGTAGTCCGTAATAGTTTGAAAGCCCTGCCACATCTGACAAGCGTCAGAGCCAGCTTAGTACGATTCAATCTTAGTCCTGTATTGACGCTTTGCCTGTTTGATGGTTTGTCGGAGGGCATAGCAGGATTTCTTATAAGCGTCCGGGTTAGAGTCCCGCTCCTTTTAAAGCGGTAGCTCTACCCTTTAGCTCAGTGCGGATGTTGCCTGTAATCCATGGAATCAGGAGGATAGAATTATGGTCAGATTTTCCAAATGGAGGGCGAAGGAGAGTTTTGTGCACATCTCTGTGTGTGGAGTAAAGGTGGTCTAGAGTATTTTTTTCCCCTTTGGTTGCACATGTAACATGCTGGTAGAAATCAGTTTCTCTGCATTAAAGTCCCTGGGCACTAGGAGCGCCGCCTCTGGATGAGCATTTTCTTGTGTGCTTATGGCCTTATACAGCTCGTTGAGTGGGGTCTTAGTACCAGCATTTGTTTGTGGTGGTAAATAGACATCTACGAAAAATATAGATCAACTCTCTTGGTTTCTAGTGTGGTCTACAGCTTATAATGAGATACTCTACCTCAGGCGAGCAAAACCTTGAGACTTCCTTAATATTAGATTTCACGCACAAGCTGTTATTGACAAATACACAGACCACCACCCCTTGTCTTACCGGAGGCAGCTGTTCTGTCTTGCCGATGCACGGAAAACCCAGCCAACTGTATATTATCCATGTCGTCGTTCAGCCGTTGGCTAGGGTCAGCCACAACTAGGTGAAACATAAGATATTACAGTTTTTAATGTCCCGTTGGTAGGATAGTCTTGAACGGAGCTCATGCAGTTTATTCTCCAATGATTACACGTTGGCCAATAGGACAGCTGGTAGAGGCGAGTTACCCACTCGCCAACAAATTCTCACAAGGCACCCGGACCTGCGTCCCCTGTATCGGCGTCTCCTCTTCATGCGAATGACGGGGATTTGGGCCTGGTCCGGTATCAGCAGTAAATCATTTGTGTCCGACTCGTTCCCCCCCCCCTAACCATTTGTCTCTCTCTCTCTGGTCCTGTCTACAGGACTCCCAGCCCTCCCCACTGGCCCTCCTGGCCGCCACTTGCAGTAAGATCGGCCCCCCTGCCGCTCAGGCCCCCGTCAGTGCCCCTCCTGCCCAACCCCAACCTCGGCGTCTCCTCCCCATCAAGCCCGCCCCCATCGCCCCCGCCCCTCCCAAAAACCTGGGCTTCCTGTCCGCTAAAGGAAATGTGATCCAGCTGCCAGCGGGCCTGGGCTCCAACAGCCCCGGCAGCCCCATCGTCCTCACCATCCAGCAGAGCCCTGGCCGCTCGAATCAAACATCCAACATCCAGTACCAGGTGGTGCCGCAGCTGGGAGGCACACAGACCATCCAGATGATGCAGCAGGGTGGACAGATCCAGCTCATCCCAGGTACCAACCAGGCCATCATCACCACGCCCATGACGGTCCCCCAGCCGCAGCCCGCTGCCGCGCCCATCACCCCGCAGAAGACAGTGGCCATCAAGCCGTCCCCCAGGGGGCGGAAACCCAATGCAGCCAACGTGGTGCGGCTGCCCAGCGGGCTCACGCTGCCCCTCAACGTAGCCACCGGAGAGGAGCCAGCGGCAGCTCCTCCCCCGCCAACGAAGGGCAGACGAGGCAGGAAGAAGCTGGTGGCAGCAGCACCTCCACCACAGCCCACCTCCCCGTCCCCCGAGCAGATGGAGACGATATTGATAGAGGCCGGGGAGAATATTATTCAGGTATGTTTGTTCTGCTGCATTTGGTGTGGGGTCAACCATGACTTGTTGACTAGTTCACTTGATTGAGTGGGCTACAAATGGGTACTAATTACTAAATGTGTCTACAATGCTTGTGAGTGTGTAAATGAGTAATGATTTCATCTGTATTTCTCAAACTCAAAATGCTATGCTTTACATGAGGGTTAGCCTACTCTATCACCCCTTCAACCTCCAATATTGGGGTCCCTGTATGAGTAAGTGTTGGACAGATTTAGGGCTGTGTCTCATTGCTGCTCTCTCGGCGTTCTCCCCAGGCGGGTAACCAGCTCCTGATCGTGCAGAACACCGGGTCAGGCCAGCAGCAGCTGGTGCAGCTGGTGCAGCAGAAACAGGAGCAGCAGGTGGTCCAGATCCCCCAGCAGGCCCTGAAGGTGGTGCAGGCCGCCTCCGCCACCCTGCCCCAGGTCCCCCAGAGACAGCCTGCAGCCAGCCTGCAGCCAGAGCCCACTCAGGTACACACACACAGGTTGTTAGAGATCATCAATTTAACTCTCTCAGCAAACTGACAGATCTAGGAGTTACTCAGCGTAGTAAGTTTGGATGTGAGGTGATTTTGTAGATGAGTCAGTCTGAAGTTTCCAATGTAGTCATGCACACAAGGCCACACACACAAAACACTCCTAAAGGTGCTGCATGCACACCACCTCTCTACACTCACTCCAGGCTACCCACTTGAAATGTAATGAAACCATAAGTGGAAGTGGGCCTTTAATACAGATGCGCCCTAATCTGACAGACTTGTTCCGTGTTAGTCTGACACCCCTGTGCTCCTCTCAGCTCCTGATCAAAACGGCATCGGGTGAATGGCAGACTGTGCAGCTCCAGGAAACCACCGTTTCCACGGGAACAACGCCCTCCAGCATGGTCACCACCACCCTGTCGTCCGTGGGGGCCACCAAGCGAACACTGGCGGGGGGCAGGAAGGAGAGGACCCTACCAAAAATAGCACCGGCGGGGGGAATGATGGCGCTGAACGCAGCCCAGCTCTCCTCGGCGGGCCAGGCCGTGCAGACTATAAACATCAACGGGGTCCAGGTGCAAGGAGTGCCCGTCACCATCACCAACGCAGGAGGTATTAATGTATGTGTGTGTATATGTGTATGTACTGTGTGTTTGTGAAAAAATATAGAAAGTGTTAGTCCGTATCCAAATCCACAAGTGCATATCCGTATCCTCTCTCTTTCCATACTGTGTTCCTTTAAAATCAATATGCATTCCAATTGACTTTTAGCAAGCTAATGGAGGCCTGCATGTGTGTGTCAGTGGTCATGTGGTAGTATGTATGTGTGGATTGGGGTGTGCATGTCGGTGTAAAGGATTTGTATATATATGTACTATATGTATGTATATATAAACAGGTGCAGCTCAATAAATTAGAATATTGTGAAAAAGTTCAATATTGTAGACTCAAGGTGTCACACTCTAATCAGCTAACTAACTCAAAACACCTGCAAAGGTTTCCTGAGCCTTTAAATGGTCTCTCAGTCCAGTTCAGTAGGCTTCACAATCATGGGGAAGACTGCTGACTTGACAGTTGTGCAGAAGACAGTCATCAACACCCTCCACAAGGAGGGAAAGCCTCAAAAGATCATTGCTAAAGAAGCTGGCTGTTCACAGAGTGCTGTATCCAAGCATATTCATGGAAAGTCGAGTGGAAGGAAGAAGTGTGGTAGGAAAAGGTGCACAAGCAACAGGGATAACCGGAGCCTTGAGAGGATTGTCAAGCAAAGGCCATTCAAAAATGTGGGGGAGCTTCACAAGGAGTGGACTGAGGCAGGAGTCAGTGCATCAAGAGCCACCACGCACAGACGTATCCAGGAAATGGGCTACAACTGTCGCTTTCCTCGTGTCTAGCCACTCCTGAACCAGAGGCAACGTCAGAAGCGTCTTACCTGGGCTAAGGAGAAAAATAACTGGTCTGTCGCTCAGTGGTCCAAAGTCCTCTTTTCAGATGAAAGTACATTTTGCATTTCATTTGGCAATCAAGGTCTCAGAGTCTGGAGGAAGAGTGGAGAGGCACAGAATCCAAGTTGCTTGAAGTCCAGTGTGAAGTTTCCACAGTCAGTGATGATTTGGGGAGCCATGTCATCTTCGGGTGTTGGTCAACTGTGTTTCATCAAGTCCAAAGTCAACTCAGCCGTCTACCAGGAAATGTTAGAGCACTTCATGCTTCCTTCTGCTGACAAGCTTTATGGAGATGCTGATTTCATTTTCCAGCAGGACTTGGCACCTGCCCACACTGCCAAAGGTACCAATACCTGGTTCAATGACCATGGGATTACTGTGCTTGATTGGCCAGCAAACTCGCCTGATCTGAACCCCATAGAGAATTTATGGGGTATTGTCAAGAGGAAGATGAGAGACACGAGACCCAACAATGCAGACGAGCTGAAGGCCGCTATCGAAGCAACCTGGGCTTCCATAACACCTCAGCAGTGCCACGGGCTGATCGACTTCATGCCACGCCGCATAGATGCAGTGATTCATGCAAAAGGAGCCCCAACCAAGTACTGACTGCATGTACAAGAACATACTTTTCAGAAGGCTGACATGTCTGTATTACATTTCTTTTTTTCACTGGTCTTATGTCATATTCTAATTTTCTGAGATACTGAATTTGTGGTTTTCATGAGCTGTAAGCCGTAATCATCAAGATTAAAACAAATACAGGCTTGAACTATTTCACTTTTTGTGTAATTAATCCACGATATGAGTTTCACTTTGTCAATTGAATTATTGAAAATATTTAACTTTTCCACAATATTCTAATTTAGTGAGCTGCACCTGTGTGTGTGTGTGTGTGTGTGTTCAATATGTTCAAGTACAGTATATGTTAAAGTTTCTCTACTGTTCTTTCAGGCCAGCAGCACCTGACAGTGCAGACGGTACAGGGCGGGACCCTCCAGCTGGGCGGGGTGACCTCCCAGGGCCACCAGGTGCAGATGGAGCAGACTCTGGGTCTGGAGCTGCAGGGCCAGCCTGGGGAGAAGAAGCGCCGCATGGCCTGCACCTGCCCCAACTGTAAGGACTCAGAGAAGAGGCAAGTGGCTCTTACTAGCAAACTAGAGCCAGGCCTGAGCACCTGGTGGAAAAAAGCATGATACACAGTATAAACCCATATTTTGTTTTACCAATATAGAAAGTCTTGGTTGACGCAAACTGATACCTGTATGGGAAAAGTGTACCCTCTTGTGAGATTGGGGCAGGGAAACAACCACGATTGCAAACAACTACTTTCCATCCTCCTGCTATTAATATCTGTGCTCGTCAAACATCTAATTCCAAAATCATGGGCATTAATTTGGAGTTAGTCCCTCCCTTTTCTGATATAACAGCCTCCGCTCTTCTCGGAAGGCTTTCGACTAGATGTTGGAACATTGCTGCTGGGACTTGCTTCCATTCAGCCACGAGCATTAGTTAGGTCGGGCACTGATGTTGGGCGATTAGGCCTGGCTCGCAGTCGGCATTCCAATTAATCCCAAAGGTGTTCGATGGGGTTGAGGTCAGGGCTCTGTGCAGTCCAGTTCTTCCACACCGATCTCAACAAACTATTTCTGTATGGACCTCGCTTTGTGCACGGGGGCATTGTCATGCTGAAACAGGAAAGGTCCTTCCTCAAACTGTTGCCTCAAAGTTGGAAGCACAGAATCGTCTAGAATGTCATTGTATGCTGTAGCGTTAAGATTTCCCTTCACTGGAACTAAGGGGCCTAACCTGAACCATGAAAAACAGCCCCAGACCATTATTCCTCTTCCACCAAACTTTACAGTTGGCACTATGTACTGGGGTAGGTAGCGTTCTCCTGGCATCCACCAAACCCAGATTAGTCTGTTGGACTGCCAGATGGTGAAGCATGATTTATCACTCCAGAGAACGTGTTTCCACTGCTCCAGAGTCCAATGGCAGCGAGCTTTACACCACTCCAGCCGACACTTGGCATTGCGCATGGTGATCTTAGGCTTGTGTGTGGTTGCTCGGCCATGTAAACCCATTTCATGAAGCTCCCGACGAACAGTTCTTGTGCTGACGTTGCTTCCAGGGGCAGTTTGGAACTCGGTAGTGAGTGTGGCAACCGAAGACAGATGATTTTTATGCGCTTCAGCATTCGGCGGTCCCGTTCTGTGAGCTTGTGTGGCCTACCACTTTGCAGCTGAGCCGTTGTTGCTCCTAGACGTTTGCACTTCACAATAACATCACTTACAGTTGAGACACTTGCACTTCACAATAACATCACTTACAGTTGACCGGGGCTGCTCTAGCAGGGCAGAAATTTGACGAACTGACTTGTTGGAAAGGTGGCATCCTATGACGGTGGCACGTTGAAAGTCACTGAGCTCTTCAGTAAGGCTATTCTACTGCCAATTGTTGTCTATGGAGATTGCATGGCTGTGTGCTCGATTTTATACACCTGTCAGCAACGGGTGTAGCTGAAATAGACTAATTCACTCATTTGAAGGGGTGTCCACATACTTTTGTATATACACTGCTCAAAAAAATAAAGGGAACACTAAAATAACACTTCCTAGATCTGAATGAATGAAATAATCTTATTAAATACTTTTTTCTTTACATAGTTGAATGTGCTGACAACTAAATCACACACAAATTATCAATGGAAATCAAATTTATCAACCCATGGAGGTCAGGATTTGGAGTCACCCTCAAAATTAAAGTGGAAAACCACACTACAGGCTGATCCAACTTTGATGTAATGTCCTTAAAACAAGTCAAAATGAGGCTCAGTAGTGTGTGTGGCCTCCACGTGCCTGTATGACCTCCCTACAACGCCTGGGCATGCTCCTGATGAGGTGGCGGATGGTCTCCTGAGGGATCTCCTCCCAGACCTGGACTAAAGCATCTGCCAACTCCTGGACAGTCTGTGGTGCAACGTGGCGTTGGTGGGTGGAGCGAGACATGATGTCCCAGATGTGCTCAATTGGATTCAGGTCTGGGGAACGGGCGGGCCAGTCCATAGCATCAATGCCTTCCTCTTGCAGGAACTGCTGACACACTCCAGCCACATGAGGTCTAGCATTGTCTTGCATTAGGAGGAACCCAGGGCCAACCGCACCAGCATATGGTCTCACAAGGGGTCTGAGGATCTCATCTCGGTACCTAATGGCAGTCAGGCTACCTCTGGCGAGCACATGGAGGCTGTGCGGCCCCCCAAAGAAATGCCACCCCACACCATGACTGACCCACCGCCAAACCGGTCATGCTTTAGGATGTTGCAGGCAGCAGAACGTTCTCCACGGTGTCTCCAGACTCTGTCACGTCTGTCACATGTGCTCAGTGTGAACCTGCTTTCATCTGTGAAGAGCACAGGGCGCCAGTGGCGAATTTGCCAATCTTTGTGTTCTCTGGCAAATGCCAAACGTCCTGCACGGTGTTGGGCTGTAAGCACAACCCCCACCTGTGGACGTCGGGCCCTCATACCACCCTCATGGAGTCTGTTTCTGACCGTTTGAGCAGACACATGCACATTTGTGGCCTGCTAGAGGTCATTTTGCAGGGCTCTGGCAGTGCTCCTCCTTGCACAAAGGCGGAGGTAGCGGTCCTGCTGCTGGGTTGTTGCCCTCCTACGGCCTCCTCCACGTCTCCTGATGTACTGGCCTGTCTCCTGGTAGCGCCTCCATGCTCTGGACACTACGCTGACAGACACAGCAAACCTTCTTGCCACAGCTCGCATTGATGTGCCATCCTGGATGAGCTGCACTACCTGAGCCACTTGTGTGGGTTGTAGACTCCGTCTCATGCTACCACTAGAGTGAAAGCACCGCCAGCATTCAAAAGTGACCAAAACATCAGCCAGGAAGCATATGAACTGAGAAGTGATCTGTGGTCACCACCTGCAGAACCACTCCTTTATTGGGGGTGTCTTGCTAATTGCCTATAATTTCCACCTGTCTATTCCATTTGCACAACAGCATGTGAAATGTATTGTCAATCAGTGTTGCTTCCTAAGTGGACAGTTTGATTTCACAGAAGTGTGATTGACTTGGGAGTTACATTGTGTTGTTTAAGTGTTCCCTTAATTTTTTTGAGCAGTGTATATTGTTGTTAAGTTTATGTTTTCTGTGTTGTGCAGGCCCGGCGAGGTGGGGAAGAGGAAGCACATCTGTCACATCCCGGGCTGCGAGAAGACGTTCCGGAAAACGTCCCTCCTCCGGGCCCACGTGCGCCTGCACACCGGCGAGCGGCCCTTCGTCTGCAACTGGGTCTTCTGTGGCAAACGCTTCACGCGCAGTGACGAGCTGCAGCGGCACGCCAGGACACATACAGGTCCGTCCCCCCTCAGGAGACACACTGATACACACTGTAGGATGAATGTAGGTCAGTCTGCAACACACAGTGGGTCATGTTCAGTAAGAAACACCGTAGCAAATCATTTTGCAATGGATAGTGACAATCGTGTTTTTTTATTTTTTTTTATTTTTAAAGAAGTGTAATTTAGCAGACGCTCTTATCCAGAGCGACTTACAGGTGCAATTAGGGTTAAGTGCCTTGCTCAAGGGCACCGACACAATTTTCACCTAGTCGGCTCGGGGATAAGAACCAGTGAACTTTCGGTTACTGGCACAACGCTCTTAACCACAAAGCTACCTGCCGCCTGTGTTCTTATTGGACCAGTTCAGATAGTACCTCCCCTGTTTTCAAAATGTTTTCCACCTACTGAACACAACCCAGGACACACACACAGGAGGTACGTACACAGCAAGGTTAGCACAAGTCAGTCGACAGTGCGCCATATGCCAACTCATGCCGATACACCATTGTGTTCACCACGTCAGGACTCACGGAGACTATGCACATGTTAGTTTTGCAGAATTTGCCAGGACTCAGGCAGACACTCAGATCTGCAGCAGAGAAGAATGGTATTGCTCTGTCATAGTTTTGTGTTGTGCAGGAAAATTAAACCACTCATTTATTCTGTCTTCTCCTTGCAGGAGACAAGCGCTTCGAGTGCAACCAGTGTCAGAAACGGTTCATGAGGAGCGACCACCTCACGAAGCATTACAAAACACACATGAACACCAAGAACTTGTGAGTTGTGCTGTATACCGACTGTATACATAGACATGTCCTGATGAACTAAACCCCATAGAGGGCCGCAGGAGAGGATACCAAGAAGGTAGTCCCATGATGGGTGAACCCCAAAAAGGTCACATAGGCCCACCCAAAGCCCTGTTTTCTTCACTCCCCCTCAGAGGCTTCGTAGCCTGGTGTACATACCAATCCTCCCCCCACGGACTCAACTGTTCCACTCAATTTATTAATGATAACAATATATATAATTACGGACGGCAGGCTTACCTACGTAGGCAGAATGCGTAGAACAGCGATAGGCGGTCCCCCAGAGAGACAGACTAGCGTGGATGCTGTGTTCTGATGACCTCAAGCTCTGAGTACCAAACACAAATCCAGTCATGCTGAATGAGGAATGAGAGCAAAACGGGTAGATTTAGTCTACCAAAGTACCTGAGCCCAAAGGAGATTCCAGCCACTCTTGCCCCTCCTTGTTTTTCCATGTTTTATTATTTTCAATATTAATAACAAATATTGTTGTTGAAGCTCCAGAATAAGGTTTTTCCAAAGTTGATCCTCAAGCCCCATGAGTATCCAAGGTTATTTTTTCAGTCAAACAAATCCTATTCTGTAAATTGCACTACACGCATATCCTTTTACATGGTTTGAACAGTATTTATAATTCTATTCTTGTTCAATATCATTGATCTTTCAACAAATAAATTATTTGGTTGGAATGAACCTGCATACCTATGAGGCCTTGGTGACCACTTTGAAACCTTAAACAGTTCCAGACTCAGAAAACCGAAGTTGGCAAAATATTTTGTGTATAAAGTGTATATGCGGACAAACATACATCCACACATACATGGGCAAATATAGATATTTATGATGTTCAGACGTAATACCCTTTTTCGGTAATACCCTTTGTAAATCAAAGATGAAAATGTAATTTAGGTTTTGGCATTTCTTGTTTTTGTGAAGAGTTACAAATTATTTTGAATACAGACTCCCTCCTAATGAGTTTAAATGTAGTACATTGCTATGTGTATATCATTATGATATTAACTAAATATGTTCCAAATATTGGTCTGGCGTGACAATCATGTCATAAGATGCAGCAAAAAATCTACATCGAATGCTTTCTCGGGCCTGTCACCAGTTATTAGATTACATTAGAAGTCATAACTTGTTAATTATGATCTACATTAAGATCCGTTTGAGGCAGATATGTTTGATTTAAAAAATTGACAAGCTATCTAATATTATTTATCTAAAGTTTTTGGTGTTTCAATTCCTTTAACACTCAAGGAAGAACACCAGCGCTAAACCTTTACTCATAGTATTACAGTATGTTCTGGTCAATGAATACATATTGACTGTTTATGTAGCTAACAGCATACATTTTAATATTTTTCTTTAAAATAGAAAGATGTATTAAATGTCCCCCAACAACAAATGATCCTCATCTATTCTAAAATGAGATCAACATTTAATTGAATAGCCAACAGGAAAATTGCATCCGGCATGTTGGGAGGCCTAAACTGGGCCTTGGGAAGGAAATAATTCCTGCTCATATTTATGTTTGTATTGTATGTCCTGAATGTGTGTATATACAATGTGTCTGGATAAAAAGTTACATTGCCTTGTATTTTGGCCGGCTTGGCCAGAGCTGAAGGAAGTGGACTCTGTACAGTGTGAAAGGAAAATGTGTAATGTGACATTGTATAGCTTCATTCCTGCTTTATACACCAATACTTCTAGATTATCCCTTTTCTATTGAATTTAAAGTTGCCTTAGACAGTTGCACCCAGTATTTAAAAGAGATTTCTGTCTAATTTCCAGGGAACGGCATTTGTAGAATTCCTTTTATTTTTGTCTAACTTATGTTCCATAATGCCAATGTGCACTGACTTGAGCCCAGGTTGAAAATGTGTGATTTTTAAGTAATGATCAGTGGACAAGTTATTTTACCTAAACTGAAAAGGTCCTAATGTTGGTCTCAGTGAACCAGGTGCTTTTCCCCGTCTCAACCTGATCTATTACAGTAATCGATACAGACCCTGTGTGTGTCTGAAATGGCACCCTATATTGTGCACTACTTTTAACCACAGCTCTATGGTCTCTGGTCAAAATTAGTGCACTATATAGGGAATAGGGTGCCATTTCAGACTATCTTTGTTTAACAGGAGTCCTCAGAGATCCAGCTATCTATCGCCCATCTTTTATAACTTGTATTAAGGCGCTTACTACAGGTGCTTGCTCCTTTTTTACAGTCACCCACCCCCTCAATAAAGCATTCAAACTGTATTCTGTGTTGTCCTTCTTCATCCAGGTCCCATAAGCCTTCACAAGAGATTTCCCTCACTGAGAACCATAGGAAGAATTTAGAAAAAGGTGTGTTGGTGTATAAGTATTTACCTGGCTGTCATTCGTTTTACATAGGGCGGCAGGTAGCCTAGAGCGTTGGGCCAGTAATTGAAAGGTTGCTGGTTTGAATCCCCGAGCTGACAAGGTGAAAGAAATCTGATGTGCCCTTGAGCAAGGCACTTAGCCCTAATTTCTCCTGTAAGGTACTCTGGATAAGAGTGTCTGCTAAATCAGGGTTTCCCAAACTCGGTCCTGGGGCCCCGCCCTGAGTGCACATTTTGGTTTTTGCCCTAGGATTTACACAGTTGATTCAAATATCCAACTCCTCAAGCTTTGATTGTTTGAATCAGCTGTGTAGTGCTAGGGCAAAAAACAAAACGTGTGGTAAATTACAAATGTAAATGTAATGGCTATTGAGGAAACAAGAATTTATTGAAAATATTGTATTTTCAGAAAACTAAAGGATTGAGTGATTACAAGTTATAGGGTCTCAGTGCTGTATCCTCTTCATTGATGTCTGGACAGTTAACTTCAGAAATAAATGTGTGTTTGCTACATGTTTCTTTAGTGTTAAAGCAAACTTAAGTCGATATCAGATCGATTGTCTACGGGGCCAAGTTAAAATCCACTTTCATGTAAAAAAAAAAAAATCATGACCAACATGCTTTTAGGGAAAGAGGATCAAATTCCACGACGCCCAGGTTAGAAAATTAACCCGACTTCCTAAAATGTAGTAAAATAATAATCTCACTCGGGTTGGACTATTCAGACCTTGCTCTCTGAGGTCAAATGTCAGTCAGTGGGCCTCGAGGTAGAAGTCTCCGCCCTTAACCACAGATCTAGGATCAGATTACCCTACACCAAATCCTAACCTTAACGATCATGGGGATGAAGAAAAAAAAATCTGACCCTGGACCAGTAATTATTATAGGGCCAAATTCTACCACCTCCATTGGACGGGTGGTTGGTTGGTCCACCGAGTCTGACCACCACTGGCCTCCTGTGGGGAAACGGAGAGAGAGATCCCCATTGTCATTAGTCCTCTGATGGCGTCTCCTCTCATTCTCCCCTCCCACCAACCAGCTTGCAGAAAACTGAGTCGTCTCTTTGGCACAGATCAGCAGGGGTGTCAAACTCCACCACCTTCCCAGAATGCATCACCAGCACCCTGTCTGAGTCCATGATGGTGTTCATCCTGTTGACAGAGAGAGAAAATCAAGGTGCCACTTTATTCAACTGTGACATCAAATTATGTTATAAATGTACCATGAAAACGTAAGTTATGTATAATTCGGTATAAATGTCTTCTATAGCACTTAAGATCGTTATGTAAAGTTGTGTTCACTGAATCATTTACCTATGGGCAATGGTGAGGACGGTCTTGCCTTGAAACTTCTCTCTGATTGTCTGTTGTAGCAGCTTGTCAGTCTTTTGGTCAACACTGGCTGTGGCTTCGTCAATACACAGAATCTATAGAGAGGAAACAATGGTTGAGAAATAAAGCCATGTTAGTAATTGATATGGATGGTTGAATTCAAAGCCATGTTAGTAATTGATATGGATGGTTGAATTCAAAGCCATGTTAGTAATTGATATGGATGGTTGAATTCAAAGCCATGTTAGTAATTGATATGGATGGTTGAATTCAAAGCCATGTTAGTAATTTGGATGGATGAATTCAAAGCATGTTAGTAATTCATATGGATGGATGAATTCAAAGCCATGTTAGTAATTGATATGGATGGATGGTGCGGGCTGGTTCTTACATTAGCTTCAGTCAGCAGAGCCCTGGCCAGACACAGCAGCTGTCTCTGTCCCAGAGAGAAACATTTGCCCCTCTCTCCAACCTCAGCATCAAGACCACCTAAGATACACACAAAGGTTAGTGAGGTCACCTGACCAAACTCTTACAGACACAAACTAATTACTACCCTTCACTCTCTTCCTTTCTCACTCTCCTTTACTTCCTTGTTCCTTCACTCTCACTTCGTTTGATACCAGGGGGGAAAGTAGATTTCATTTCTTACCGGTACGGGACATACTATGTAATCTAGGGCTGTGGCGGTCATTACATTTTGTCAGCCGGTGATTGTCAAGCAAATAACTGCCGGTCTCATAGTAATTGACCATTAATGAACATAAACACATTTAGCATCTCCTGGCTTCCACGCATAGCCTACAAGCCAATGATGCAGACCTTAGGAACATCTACATTTAAAAAAGTCGAATAAATCTATGTAATATAGCCTACACCATCACAATAAATCCATTATTTATTTTAGACATGTCTAAAGAAACATGATATGAAGAAAATGTAGTCTATTTCAGAAGAACAGAATAGCATACTCTGAGTTGTCCTTATGTTAGGCCCTGATCAGGCTATACCATATGGCTGTGGGCTACACTAGCTCAATTAGCAGACAAGATTAGCTTAGAATTCCATGGCATTATATTATAATATGAAGAATACAATTGAACATAGATGAATAAAATAGAAAGGATGTTTTCTCCAAAGGATTTCTGAGGGAGTGCGCACATGGGGCTATTCTGTATTGAGGGGTTAACAAAGAAACAGAAAGCTTTAGTTGTGATACAAACGTTTGGCTATATGTTTAGATTTTTAATACATTCTAAGGCTGCAAGATGTAACTAATGATGATTTGAAAAAAGTTGCATGAAAGTCATGAGCTCTGCTTTGTTTCTTGCACAGGCTGCACACACTTCATCAGTCTCTCATTCACAATTTGACAAGCACTTGATAATGCCTCAAATTTCCCGGCAGCATCCCCCTAGTGTGGCTGTAATGCCCTCTTAACAAAACAATGCCTTTTACAGCCAGTGGCTGAATATGTGCATTTGGAAAGTATTCAGACCCCTTCACTTTTTCCACATTTTGTTATGTTAGAGCCTTATTCTAAAATGGATTAAATTAATTTTGTTCCTCATCAATCTACACACAATACCCCATAATGACAAAGTGAAAACAGGTTTTTAGCAAATGTATTAAAAATAATGCTGCTGATGCAACAGATCAGAACATTTAGCTTAAAATTTTAATAAACTATTAGGCTATTTCTTCACATTATAAGCGCAGCAATGTGCACACGGCAGTAGGCTATAAGCGTGAATGTTCCAAAATGCAATCAATTAGCAGGAAAACACCATTCTCAAAAGTGATCATAAATGCGATTATGCATGTAATTCTTTATTATAAAGGTGCATTTTTATGGTGAAAATTATCTTCCCCAAACTTGAAACTCCCGCGCCGCCTATGTATGCATGTTAGGCTCTACACCAGTTGTAAAGTGGATTCATGTGCTTAATTTTAAGAAGTTATTTGGCCACTTTAGTTGTGATACAAACTTTATCAAAACATATACAGTGAGGGAAAAAAAGTATTTGATCCCCTGCTGATTTTGTATGTTTGCCCACTGACAAAGAAATGATCAGTCTATAATTTTAATGGTATGTTTATTTGAACAGTGAGAGACAGAATAACAACAAAAAAATCCTGAAAAACGCATGTCAAAAATGTTATAAATTGATTTGCATTTTAATGAGGGAAATAAGTATTTGACCCCCTCTCAATCAGAAAGATTTCTGGCTCCCAGGTGTCTTTTATACAGGTAACGAGCTGAGATTAGGAGCACACTCTTAAAGGGAGTGCTCCTAATCTCAGTTTGTTACCTGTATAAAAGACACCTGTCCACAGAAGCAATCAATCAATCAGATTCCAAACTCTCCACCATGGCCAAGACCAAAGAGCTCTCCAAGGATGTCAGGGACAAGATTGTAGACCTACACAAGGCTGGAATGGGCTACAAGACCATCGCCAAGCAGCTTGGTGAGAAGGTGACAACAGTTGGTGCGATTATTCACAAATGGAAGAAACACAAAAGAACTGTCAATCTCCCTCGGCCTGGGGCTCCATGCAAGTTCTCACCTCGTGGAGTTGCAATGATCATGAGAACGTTGAGGAATCAGCCCAGAACTACATGGGAGGATCTTGTCAATGATCTCAAGGCAGCTGGGACCATAGTCACCAAGAAAACAATTGGTAACACACTACGCCGTGAAGGACTGAAATCCTGCAGCGCCCGCAAGGTCCCCCTGCTCAAGAAAGCACATATACATGCCCGTCTGAAGTTTGCCAATGAACATCTGAATGATTCAGAGGAGAACTGGGTGAAAGTGTTGTGGTCAGATGAGACCAAAATGGAGCTCTTTGGCATCAACTCAACTCGCCGTGTTTGGAGGAGGAGGAATGCTGCCTATTACCCCAAGAACACCATCCCCACCGTCAAACATGGAGGTGGAAACATTATGCTTTGGGGGTGTTTTTCTGCTAAGGGGACAGGACAACTTCACCGCATCAAAGGGACGATGGACGGGGCCATGTACCATCAAATCTTGGGTGAGAACCTCCTTCCCTCAGCCAGGGCATTGAAAATGGGTTGTGGATGGTTATTCCAGCATGACAATGACCCAAAACACACGGCCAAGGCAACAAAGGAGTGGCTCAAGAAGAAGCACATTAAGGTCCTGGAGTGGCCTAGCCAGTCTCCAGACCTTAATCCCATAGAAAATCTGTGGAGGGAGCTGAAGGTTCGAGTTGCCAAACGTCAGCCTCGAAACCTTAATTTTTTTACATTTTACATTTTAGTCATTTAGCAGACGCTCTTATCCAGAGCGACTTACAGTTAGTGAGTGCATACATTATTATTATTTTTTTTTTTTTTCATACTGGCCCCCTGTGGGAATTGAACCCACAACCCTGGCGTTGCAAACGCCATGCTCTACCAACTGAGCTACATCCCTGCCGGCCATTCCCTCCCCTACCCTGGACGACGCTGGGCCAATTCTGCGCCGCCCCATGGGTCTGTTAATGACTTGGAGAATATCTGCAAAGAGGAGTGGGACAAAATCCCTCCTGAGATGTGTGCAAACCTGGTGGCCAACTACAAGAAACGTCTGACCTCTGTGATTGCCAACAAGGGTTTTGCCACCAAATACTTATTTCCCTCATTGAAATGCAAATCAATTTCTAACATTTTTGACATGCGTTTTTCTGGATTTTTTTGTTGTTATTCTGTCTCTCACTGTTCAAATAAACCTACCATTAAAATTATAGACTGATCATTTCTTTGTCAGTGGGCAAACGTACAAAATCAGCAGGGGATCAAATACTTTTTTCCCCTCACTGTAGGCCTATGTGCTAGGCTACATGAGGTGTGGGACTATGATTTGAAAAAGTAATGAATTAGGCGCTGTTTCTTGCGTTAATGCACATAGGCTGGGCATCATTCACAAGTGATAATACAGTTGAATTCAGAAGTTTACATACACTTAGGTTGGAGTCATTAAAACTTGTTTTTCAACCACTCCACAAATGTCTTGTTAACAAACTATAGTT
This sequence comes from Coregonus lavaretus, assembly GCF_964263955.1. Taxonomy (NCBI): domain Eukaryota; kingdom Metazoa; phylum Chordata; class Actinopteri; order Salmoniformes; family Salmonidae; genus Coregonus; species Coregonus lavaretus. Next base: position 4,343,569 of record NC_139993.1, on the reverse strand, counting down.
TTGGCAAGTCGGTTAGGACATCTACTTTGTGCAATTTTTCCAACAATTGTTTACAGACAGATTATTTCACTTATAATTCATTGTATCACAATTCCAGTGGGTCAGAAGTTTACATACACTAAGTTGACTGTGCCTTTAAACAGCTTGGAAAATTCCAGAAAATGATGACATGGCTTTAGAAGGTTCTGATAGGCTAATTGACATCATTTGAGTCAATTGGAGGTGTACCTGTGGATGTATTTCAAGGCCTACCTTCAAACTCTGTGCCGCTTTGCTTGACATCATGAGAAAGTCAAAAGAAATCAGCCAAGACCTCAGAAAAAAAATGGTAGACCTCCACAAGTCTGGTCTACCATTTTTCAAACGCCTGAAGGTACCACGTTCAGCTGTACAAACAATAGTACGCAAGTATAAACACCATGGGACCACGCAGCCGTCATACCGCTCAGGAAGGAGACGCGTTCTGTCTCCTAGAGATGAACGTACTTTGGTGCGAAAAGTGCAAATCAATCCCAGAACAACAGCAAAGGACCTTGTGAAGATGCTGGAGGAAACAGGTACAAAAGTATCTATATCCACAGTAAAACGAGTCCTATATCGACATAACCTGAAAGGCCGCTCAGCAAGGAAGAAGCCACTGCTCCAAAACCGCCATAAAAAAGCCAGAATACGGTTTGCAACTGCACATGGGGACAAAGATTGTACTTTTTGGAGAAATGTCCTCTGGTCTGATGAAACAAAAATAGAACTGTTTGGCCATAATGACCATCGTTATGTTTGGAGGAAAAAGGGGGTACCTTGCAAGCCGAAGAACACCATCCCAACCGTGAAGCACGGGGGTGGCAGCATCATGCTGTGGGGGTGCTTTGCTGCAGGAGGGACTGGTGCACTTCTCAAAATAGATGGCATCATGAGGAAGGAAAAGTATGTGGATATATTGAAGCAACATCTCAAGACATCATTCAGGAAGTTAAAGCTTGGTCGCAAATGGGTCTTCCAAATGGACAATGACCCCAAGCATACTTCCAAAGTTGTGGCAAAATGGCTTAAGGACAACAAAGTCAAGGTATTGGAGTGGCCATCACAAAGCCCTGACCTCAACCCTATAGAACATTTGTGGGCAGAACTGAAAAAGCGTGTGCGAGCAAGGAGGCCTACAAACCTGCCTCAGTTACACCAGCTCTGTCAGGAGGAATGGGCCAAAATTCTCCCAACTTATTGTGGGAAGCTTGTGGAAGGCTACCCGAAACGTTTGACCCAAGTTAAACAATTTAAAGGCAAAGCTACCAAATACTAATTGAGTGTATGTAAACTTCTGACCCACTGGGAATGTGATGAAATAAATAAAAGCTTAAATAAATCACTCTCTCTACTATTATTCTGACATTTCACATTCTTAAAATAAAGTGGTGATCCTAACTGACCTAAGACAGGGAATTTTTACTAGGATTAATTGTCAGGAATTGTGAAAAACTGAGTTTAAATGTATTTGACTAAGGTGTATGCAAACTTCCGACTTCAACTGTATATCATTGACAAGTGATAGGCTAATATTGTCACCAATTAGACTATTCTTGATTTAATCTTGTCTTTACATATATTAAATAATATGTGTGAAATTTGTTTTCATTTAGAAAAAAATACATGTAATCTATGCACTTAAATAGCGGATAGAGGACACATTTCCCATGGTTAATTTTAATGCCAGCCAGATAGGCTACACTTCTGATGTAAAGCGAAGCAATGTGTTTAATATTAGGAAAGTTGAGAAATAAATATAGTAGGCCTAGCCTATAGAAAGCTGATGGGATCCTCCTCTTTTTAATAGACGCCATCAATAATATATAATAATAATATATAATAATATATAATATGCCATTTAGCAGACGCTTTTATCCATGACTTACAGTCATGCGTGCTCTACCAGCTACTACATTTTTTTGTGTATGGGTGGTCCCGGGGATCGAACCCACTACCTTGGCGTTACAAGCGCCGTGCTCTACCAGCCGAGCTACAGAGGATCAAAACGATGTTCTCACACAATTGCAGAGCCTATAGAAATGTTGCGCAACATGAGCTCATGGGCTCTCATGAAGTGTTTGATTTGATTTTTGATTACATTTGCATTGATGTCAGAATGATTAGAGGGACAATAGAGTGCTGAGTACCAGGCAGCTAGCAAGTTTGGTAGGCTACTAATGACCATCAGAGCTTGGAGAAGCCTAGTTACCATGACTAAGTGTGGAGGTAATATGGTCACCGTAACAGCCCTAGTCTAATCATAGAATTTCATATAGATGCATAGATTACATATAGAATCCCTATTAATGTCATATGATCTCCGTGGGCCTAGTAAAGATTTGTCATATAACTTTTATCATGTATTAACTTTTAATGTGGCATAATAACAACCAGTCATGATGTTTTCATTTGATTGTGAAACGATCACTTCAAAAGGCATTCCTGTTGGCTATCCACGCATGTTTTTCCACTCACAAAATAATTCCAGCATCCACAGTGCACCTGCAATTTGCTGAATGGAAAGATAAATCTGTAAAAAATTTAACTAAAAGTGTAATGACATTCGGCGATTGTCATTAGGCCCACAGCATTTGTAGCCCGAATTGATGCATCCAATGCTGTACGCGCGCATCTCGGTCACTTATCTCTGCCTTTGCAACATTTTAGTGGTCTCTTCGAACCACAACGCAATTTGGAGGGTATCTGGACCGTGTTCTAGTCAACTCGCTAATTGTCATGCAGCTGACATGCGGTAATGTTAAATAATGGTGTAATTGCCTATAGTTTTCTTGGCATTTCCTTTTAATTATTGTGATGGGTCACGTTTTACCGGTACGGCGTACCCACACTATTTATTTTGCCGGGACATTTACTTTCACCTGTTTGATACCCCTCTTCTCTCCATTGGTCTCTCATTCTGTATGTCTGTTTAATTCAACTACTCTTCTGTTTCTCATCTGCTATATCACCCTCTCATTTGCATGCTTTGTCATCATCCATCTCCTTTCTATCTCCATCACAATCTCCCTCCTCTACTGTCCTCATTCATCCTCTCTCCCTCCTTCACCTTCTCTTTCTCTCCCACCCACCCTCTCTCTCTCTCTCTCTCTCTCTCTCTCTCTCTCTCTCTCTCTCTCTCTCTCTCTCTCTCTCTCTCTCTCTCTCTCTCTCTCTCTCTCTCTCTCTCTCTCTCTCTCTCTCTCTCTCTCTCTCTCTCTCTCTCTCTCTCTCTCTCTCTCTCTCTCTCTCTCTCTCTCTCTCTCTCTCTCTCTCTCTCTCTCTCTCTCTCTCTCTCTCTCTCTCTCTCTCTCTCTCTCTCTCTCTCTCTCTCTCTCTCTCTCTCTCTCTCTCTCTCTCACCCACCCTCCCTCCCTCCCTCCCTCTCTCTCTCTCTCTCACCCACCGATGCGGTTGATGACAGGACTCAGGTGACAGTGTTCCAGGGCCTCCAGTAGCCGGGGGTCCGGGTGACGTCCACATGGGTCCAGGTTCTCCCTCACCGTCCCGCTGAACAGGAACGGGTCCTGGGGGATGATGGCCAGCTTGGACCTGCAGGGGGAGCCACAAACACAGTGTGAAAAATGGAACTGTCGTCTACGCTAGATTCATGAAGGAAGGAAGGAAGGAAGGAACGAACAAACAAACAAAAGGAATTGATTTTTGGTAGTTCAAAATATGCAGACATGCTCGATGAATGTCGTCACCTATAAAAGGGCTTTTATTACAGATGCACAGATCACCATCATCATCCAAGTGCACAATAATGTTGTGTCGAGCAGTTGGAAAAGTACAAAAAAACGTTTAAATCCATTATTATCATTATCACACCACCACCACAGTCATCAACATAATCTCTTCCTTCCCTCACCTGAGCTGGGCCAGTCCCACCTGACTGGTGTCCACTCCATCCACTAAGATCTGACCCTGGTTCAGCTCCACCATGCGGAAGAGAGCCAGGAACAGGGTGGACTTGCCTGAGCCCGTCCGGCCCACCACCCCCACCTTCTCCCCAGGCCGGACCACCAGGCTCACCCCGTCCAGGGCGTTGGGCAGACCCTCTCTGTAGGACAGCACAGCCCCACGGAACTCCACCCAACCCTGCTCCGGCCACGAGGTGGGCACCTATGGTAAAGACGGAAGTAGATGGGTCCTCAGTCATTTAATAAATGCACTTGTTTTCTATTCCCCTGATGTACTGAATGAATGGCCACTTCAGTAAGAAGTAACTGACCAGGCTAAAAGACCCAAACAACATGAACAAAAATATGTTGTAATTTTAGAAAATGTATGCACTCATTAACTGTAAGTCGCTCTGGATAAGAGCGTCTGCTAAATGACTAAAATGTAAATGTAAATGTAGAAAGAAAACCTATCCAACACCTCATAAAGACAACCACTGAAAACCAGCCACATAACCTAAAGGTCTACAGAGTGGCGTACACTTCTGACTAAATGAATTATGGAGCCTCTTGAATGAGGTGCAACAGAGTGGCATGCTATAAGGCACACGCCCTCGCAGGACTCCTCACCTGTGGGCTGCCGTGTTGTGGCTCAGTGGGCAGGGTGGTGGAGTACTCCTCAGTGCGCTCCACACTCACCAGCTGCATCTCTGTCTGGGTGAAGCTGAAGATGAGGCCTGACAGCAGGCCTGTGATGGACAGAGCATAGGACAGGGACAGACCCACCAGACCTGGCAGGGAGAACACCCATAGGACAAACAGTCATTATTAAGGACTAGGCACAGCAAACAAGAGTATACTCTACACAAAACATTAGGAACACCCCCCCCCCCCCCCCACTTTATACCCTCAGAGCAGCCTCGATTCGTTGGGGGCATGGACTCTACAAGGTGTCGAAAGCGTTCCGCAGGGATGCTGGCCCATGTTGACTCCAATGCTTTCCACAGTTGTGTCAAGTTGGCTGGATGTCCTTTGGGTGGTGGACCATTCTTGATACACATGGAAAACTGTTGCGCATGGAAGAACCCAGCAGCGTTGCAGTTCTTGACACAAACGGTGCGCCTGGCACCTACTACCATACCCCGTTCAAAAGCACTTAAATATTTTGTCTTGCCCATTCACCCTCTGAATGGCACACATACACAACCCATGTCTCAATTTTCTCAAGGCTTAAAAATCCTTCTTTAACCTGTCTCCTCCCCTTCATCTACACTGATTGAAGTGGATTTAACAAGTGACATTAATAAGGGATCATAGCTTTCACCTGGATTCACCTGGTCAGTCTGTCATGGAAAGAACAGGTGTTCTTCATGTTTTGTATACTCAGTGTACATGTACTGATACTATTTCTAGATTCTCCTCTACAGTAGCCTCAAGAACTACTATATATCAACAGTATAATCTGAGTCCAGGCATGTGTTTGCTAAACCTGAGCTGACTAAGGCACACATGCTAACATGCTAGCTGGCTGCTCACCTGGGTCGATGGATTTGAACTGGTGCTGGACGACAGCGATCACGCCGATGCCCGTCACCACGACGACGCCGATCATCTGCAGGCGGATGTCCAGCCACTGCATGGCGGCGTTGCTAAGGAACAGACAGCGCTGGTTCTGCTCCAGACGCCGCTCGTTTTCCTCCTCGAATCTGGAGCCACAACAGACAGACACAGAACATGAGTCTCCGTCCACTCGAAGGTTGCCTAATCCATACATTGATAGCAATATTTCAGCTGTAACCGCAGGCAGACAACTGTGTATTTACACTGAAATCCTATTAACTAATTTTCACATTTTCAAATATTACAGTAGTAGCCAGCACAAAAAACTATGTTTTGGCTAGGACCTTGGACTGGTCCTAGAGAGGTACAGGTTGAGCAGGCTTTTGTGCCAGCTCAGCTCTAACCGCTAACACCCCTGATTCAACTAGCCAAATCAAGGTTGGTAACCACAGATCTAGGTGGGCCAAAAATATCAATTCCTCATTCTAACTTAACCGTCCTCACCTGGCGGCACTGGAACTTGCTCGGATGGTACCCAGGCCGCTCAGCGTCTCAGAGAAATGTGAATACACCGGCGAGAGGGTGAGGCTGCACAGACGCTTCAGGTCTCTGGATGTGTGTCGGTAGAAGCGCTGTGTGCGGTGGTAGAGCAGGCCCAGGGGCAGCAGGGGCACAAGGACCCAAGGCAGGCCATAGCTCATCACTACCAGCATGCCCAGCAGGCCGAAGATGTTAGCCAGCAGGATGTTGAGGAAGAAAGGGAGCGTGTCGTCCACGCTGTACAGGTCGGAGGAGAAGCGGTTAAGGATGCGGCCCAGCGGTGTAGTGTCAAAGAAGGTAACTGTAGCCTGGATTGATTTAGAGAGAGGCGGGTCAGGGTTAGTTAGGTGTGTTTGTACTCTATCATGGCAATGTAAACAGTAAACATTACAAACACTTGGACTAAAGTAGTCTAGAAGTCTAAACCACTGCCTCCGGATCACATATACCGCTGCAGCATGGGTTTGAATCCAGACCAATGCCTTTTCAGCCAAAAACGAGCTTTCCCACTGTCTCTCCTCTATCCAATAAAGCATTTTTGTTTATGTACAAAAAAATATACCTTTAAAAAAATACTACAAAATGTATAATAATATACAAAATATATTTTTATTTTTTTACAAACAGTACCCAACACTAGAAATGTGTGGACACAACAAGTACACTGTAAATTACCTACAGAACATCAACTCTCACTATCACACAGTGGAGGCTGCTGAGGAGAGGACGGCTCATAATAATGGCTGGAATGGAGTCAAGGGAGTGGTATCAACCACATGGAAACCATGTCTTTGATGTGTTTGATACCATTCCATTGACTCCATTCCAGCCATTACTATGAGCCATCCTCCCCTCAGTAGCCTCCACTCTCAAAGCATTAGTTGAACCATGATAATTTTCCAGAAAAATCATAACTATGCCACAAATGTAAAATACTGCCTTTGCTTGATTGAAACCATGCTGATGGCCCATGACTAAACCAGTTGCCTGAGGGGTCAACTGAACAGAAGATGCCCACCTTGAGGACCGTGTCCAGCAGTCTGTTGTGGACGACCGATGCTGCACGGATGCCTCCATAGGCGAAGAGGAAGGCTCGGAAGGCGGTGAAGACAGTGTTAGCCCCCGCAATGGAACCGTAAACTGTCAGATAGAACTTCACCTCCGAGCTCATGTTGGCGAAAGGTGTCGTTTCCCTAATATTGACCGGGTACCTGGGGATAAGGAGGAGAAAATACACATTTTAATTTGCAATTGCTTAATAAATATTGTCATGCGTGTGTGCTGCATCATGGATGTCTGAGGGATTTTACACCTAATCCTTTTACTGCACAATCTAAAAGATTTAGATTTAGAGGCTCTGTCTATAAATGTATGCAGAGCATCAAAGTATGACATAAAGCAGTGTGGAGTCATAAGTGAATTATATAGGAGGAATCACACTGCACATTCGGAGTAATAGAATCTTATCCAGCGTATCAGTCCCAACGTTGTAACAACCTCTATCTAACTTACATTAGTCCTCCAGGAGAGAATAGCATCAGGTGTGGTGAGCTGTAGGCAGGCATGAGAACACTCTGGGCGGAACCATTGTTCTTCAGGTTAGAGATCCAGTGGGACAGCCACCAGTCAGACACATTCTTAGAGGCTGAGGGACAGAGACAGCAAAATGTACAATACATATGCAAGCCTGCAAAGGCAACAGAAGTGTGATGTCATATATTAAGGCACCAGGTGGTCACTGTACCTTGCATGAGGAGTAGGGACAGCAGGATGGAGACAGCCAAGGCCCCTCCTACCGCTCTCCAGTACGCGTGGTAAACCTTCCAGGCCAGCCCGCCCACCGCCTTCTGCTCCTCCCCTGACAGTGAAGACTCCTCCTCTGCAAACAGCTCATTGGACGGACCCTGCTCCTCCTCTCGCTCAATAACATCTGATTCAAGTCAGAATGCACATAAAAACACCTGGCAATTTTTCCATACAGTAGTCCATCACTCAATTCAACAACAAGGTGTAGAAAGTAATCAAATGGACCTTAATTCCTCTGCATCAGTGATATTAGCACTGTGTTGCAAGCAATATATTCCAAAACACAATGCTAAGAGACATTAATGACAACTGGTACCTTTCTCCTTTGCATTACTGTCATTCTTCCGGTTCTTGGGCACTGCTTCTACCAAAGGAAGGACCTCTTCAGGTGTACCTATTTAAAACGAATGAGAAGGGCATACAGAGTTTATTCAGACATAAATACAGTATGTTTATACAGAAAAGTAATTCATTCATTATTCCATTATCAATTGAAGAACATAAGGCCAGAGTTCACTACCTGTTTTAATAATTGTTCCATTGTCCATGAGAATCACCACATCAGCTTTGTCCACAAACTCTATGCGGTGGGTGCAAAGGATTCTGGTCTTGCTCCTGAGGATTCCCAAGATGCATCTCTCCATGAGGTGATGGGCCACGTCAGTGTCTACTGCTGCCAGTGGATCGTCCAGGAGGAAAATGTCTTTCTCCTTGTGTGTTTAAAAGAGAGAGGGGGAGTATGCAGATGTGTGCAAGAGAGATAAAGACAAAAAGAGAGATTGACATTCAATACAAAAAGCAAATCATTGAATGTTTTCTGCTATCCATACCTCTAACCTGGCAAACGTTTGCTTGTTAAATAAAGTTGGAGATTCACTGAAACACAGTCTCTCTCTTTTCTAGATGGCTGTTGTGTTACCATGAATTCTGGTGAGGACTCTTACCATGTAAACAGCTCTGGCCAAGGCCAGGCGAGCTTTCTGTCCTCCACTCAGAGTTACTCCGTTCTCTCCCACCTCGGTCCTGTCCCCATTAGGCAGAATCTGGACAAACAAGACAATTCAGTCAAATACTTTCAAATGTACAGAGTTTGGAATTTGTGTTTATAACATTCATTGGATATATCAGAAATATATTTGGGGTTGGTCAAGTAAAGTTTGGACTGGGCCAAAATAAAATGGAACGAGGGAGAAAGCTAGCATTGAGGTTGTCTGTGAGGATAAGAGAGATTGAAGCAGAGAAACAAATAAAGAGAGTGAAAGGTGAGATCATGAGAGATAATGAGAGATAATGAGAGAGGTGAGTCTCACATTGAGGTCGTCTGTGAGTGCACAGGCCTCCACCACGGCCTGGTAGAAGGAACTGTTGTAGTCCCTGCCAAACAGGATGTTGTCCCGCACTGTTGCATGCTGGATCCACGGCTCCTGGGCGGCCAGACCAAACCCATCCTCCCTGCCCTGGACGTATACAACACCTCCACGCCTACGGAAGGAAGTAATAACTCAATGATATCCAAAAAGGTAATTGAAATAAACAAACAAAACGAATTTACTTGAGTGTTGTAAGCTTTGTAAATGAGGCGATTAGCACTACCTGTTGAGTTCTCCAGTGATGGCTGCCAGTAAGGAGCTCTTCCCACAGCCCACCTTGCCCACCACAACAACTAGGGATCCCTGGCGGACAAGAAAACAACATTACAACATTGCAGTGATTAGATGGTAGACTCCATGATTTCCGCGCTGTATAGGTTACATAGTTTGTGATGCAGGGTGCACACCTTAGTGATGGTGAGGTTGAGGCTATGGAGCAGCAGACTTCCTTTGGGGGACTCAGTCTCCGAGCCACTATCTCCCTCTGTGGGGTGGTCTGGCCCCCCGGGGCCCTGCCATGAGAATGTGCCCTGACTCATCACAATGGTGTCCTGGGGGTCCTCAGGGACCACTAAGTTGGAGCCACAAAGTCAATGAAAAACATTCATACACATATTTGCATATCTCACTTTCATAGACACAGAGTTATTGCGTTATTGTATTAATTAATAATGTATGTACAAGCAAAATGTACTTTATTTATTTATGCTGCGCACGCACACACACACACACACACACCTACCTACCATGACTGAAGTATGCATCGAGGTCCTGGTTGGGAAGCTTGAGGAAGCGTTGGATGCGGTCCAGGGACACCTTGGCCTCCAGGGTGCCGTTGAGGACCCAGGGGAAGCTGTTGAGGGGGAGGATCAGCATGCCCACTAGAGCCAGAGTGGTGAACACCTGCAATGGAGGAGGGAAAGTCTGATTAGTCTGATGTACTCACATCATCGTGTTCCTGGGTATCAGTTAGTAGGTCTTTCAACAGTTAGTATGTCTGTTCCAATGTCCATTCTAGCATAGCTACCCACTTGGAATGTTCTATCCGAAACATTACTTCATACAAGGCGGTATGCTAGTGAGGACATTGGAACAGATTGATTGCTAAATAGTTTGCTCACTTATAAATGGTAACTACTATCGCATGAAGCACTGTAGTTTCACAAAATGAAACATGGACCATGCCTACCTTGGCTGCAGTGAGCTCATGGCCGAGCAGCACGTATGTGACGAAGGTGATGATCGATATAACTACGGGTAGAGCTCCCCAGGTGTACACACACACAGCATCCAGGTACTTAATGGCCTTGAGGTGGGACAGCTCTTGCCTCCGACAATCTGCTATCTTCTGGGCAAAGTATGCCTCCCAGTTGTAGAATTTGATGACTCGTATTCCAAAGAGGACCTCTGTCATTAGCTGGAAGGCAAGGACAGGGCAGACAGATGACATTGTTGAGTTCACATCTTTAGGTGAAACTTCTGCAAGCAGTTTCGAAGCTTGATATCGAAGACTTTTAATATAAAAGCTGTAGAAGTTGTATATAGTAATTACTACTTAATTACTACTTAATAGTACTAGTCTAAACAATAAACATAATAGCATCCATATTGATGTTTGCTATGGTTGGTGTGTTAAGATAAAAGTCAAAGATAGTCAAAGTCATAGAGAATTTCTCACCTTGACACGACTATCCTTATGTGTGAGCATGTGCTTGTTATTCTCCATGATCTTCGAGGCCAGCACCTTATTGAGCGGCACCAGCAGCAGAGCCACACCCAGTCCTCCTAGGAAGGCCACGCCCACCTGCAGGTAGAGCAGGTAAAGGGCGATAGAGAACTGGAAGGGCAGGCTCCACATCTCGTGGAAACTGTTGAAGAAGTTGACCACGCGGTCAGTGTCCGTGCTCATGAAGTTCACCACCTCGCCCAGGGTGAACTGCGCCGCCAGGCCGCCGCCGCTGACCCGCAGTGCTTTGCCGTAGATGGCCGAGACAAGGGCGGCGCGCGCCGAGAGTGAGACCTTCGAGACCTCGAAGACGAAGAGGTTCCGGATGAGGGCAGAGAATAAGGTGCTGAAGAAAAGGCCCGTGGCACACCAGGCCCCCCAGCTGACGGGGGCCCCCTCCTCCTCCATGTAGCGCACCAGGCTGCTGAGGAGCAGGGGCCCCGCAAAGCCCAGCATGTTGCCCGCTAGCTTCAGCACACCAAGCAGGTAGTAGCGCAGCCCGAAGGCTTTGTGCAACACTTTTAACAGTCCTACCTCCTCCACTGCTATACCAGATAGTTCCTCCTGGAGGGGTGAAGTCCATGTTCCGTTCTGTAGGCTTCTGTTTGCAGGCCTGGGTGTAGTGTTCCTCTGTGTTGCTGCCCCCTGTTGGCAGTCCTCCCAGCAGCGGAGGAAGTGTCGGCGCACTGCGCTGGTGCGGAGCCTCCGGGGAAGGAGATAGACGTCGCACGGCCTCTCCAGCTCTCCGCACCGCCCGCGCCTCAGCAGAGGGTTCAACCATAGGTAGAGCAGGCGGGAGACGCAGCTACTGCCATCCTCTGCCACCATTTCTCCCGTGTCCTGGTAGGAACTCTCTGGGATGAGGAGAGAGCTGTCTGCATCATTGACGGACATGGTTGTGTAACTCCCTTCACCGACACAGGGAGCAGCGAAGGCCAGGAAGTAGACCAGGAGAGGGAGTCCCCGGGCGGCCGCGAGCCCCAGCCGTGCCACTCTAAGGGGCTCCGCCAGATCCAGATAGGTGGCATCCTGGGCATAAGCCAGCAGGGTGACCACCAGGTTAGGGATAGGCAACAGGACCAGCAGTAGTAACAAAGAGGGACCCCTGGTTCTTCTATAGATGGACCTCTGGAGGACAAGCAGGGCCCCAAAGTGGACCAGCCAGGCCAGGACGGCACATCCATCAGCCAGGACGTCCAGGTACATGTCCCCCTGGTGGAGGAGGGCCACCAGGACCAAGTCCCCCACAAAGAGCAGGGCCACCAGCAGGGCTGAGGCCACCCTGAGGCCCCAGCCACACGGGGGAGAGGACCGGAGGAGGCTGCATCTGTGTAATGCAAAAGGATAAAATGGTAGATGAGCTGTCTGAAATATGGCCTGGCTAGATATAATAACTGATAAAGATGCAGATCTACAGAATGGGATCCAGTACAGACATAAACTAGACATGAACTTACTGTTCTGGAAGTAGAAATCAAATGCATCTTTATTTTACCTAGGTACATGTAGGTATAATATGTGGGCCTGTATCGCATACTACTGTATGTATTGTAGGATTAATGGTGGCCAGAATGTTCTAGCCTAGCCGTTACCTCTGAGCACTCAGGTAGCAGGCACTGAAGACTGCCACCACAGCGTGAGCTAGGGCTCCCAGAACCAGCTGGTTAAAACAGGGGCTGATGGCTCCATCCCGCCACACTGGGAAAGGGCTGAGGGTGTCCGTGTGGCACAGGCCTGAGATTAACTCACTGGGGCCAAAATCAGCCACCACACCTCTCCCCATTCTCCAAGCATCTGTTGAAAAGTTTATAAACATTGCAGATATCTACACAACTTCTGTAATTCGTTTTTTAACGTGTCTGGTCAAATCTGTCAGCAACACTTGCAGTTGACTACAACTAGGCCTACCTGTGTTTAGCTTGTCAAACAGGTTGGGTTTTTAAGGGTGAGTTTACATAGGCTACAACACAGTTCTGTACTAGCTAGCTACACTATATATGTAGCTAAATGTTTTGTTTTGGCTGGTCATAAGAAATGTGTTTGTATCTCTATAAGCAGTCTACTGTCAGCTAATTTGAAGGCCTCTATGATTCAGTTGCACATGGTTTAGCTAGTTAGCTAGTTGTCATAGTCGACTAGTCAGCCATACTTGCTTGGGTGGACATTTGTAAATATTGGGATGAGTGGCTAGCAAATCTCTCACCAGCGGCGTGTGTTATTGTTCGTCAAGTTAATTAAACATTGCCTTTTGCATGATATAAAGCGTATATATGGCAAGACTCTCTCTGCAACTTGGGATAACACAATTGTCAAGGTAAAGTTAAATACCGGTTTACAGTTTTTGATCCATGGATGAATGTAGCATTTTGTGGCGGTAGCATCAGCAGTGTGACAGCTTCCGGTGACGCCACACATGGATGTTTTTCTCCAAAGCACAGGGCGCGTTCGCAAATGTATGCAGTCGGTGAAGTCGATATTGTTGCAATAATTTAAATAATCGTGTATATTGTTGTAAATTCATTAACTAATTAATATGAATAATCTACTGTCTACTCGCTTCGTGAGATTATTGCAAAATTTCAAAAGATTAGAAAGAAGTTACAAGAACTTTCTAGATTAGAAATCCAAATTAAAAACATATTTTCAGCAAATAAATTAACTAATGTAATAAAAAACAACACATTAAAACACTTCGATTTTTCAAGCTACACCATAAATAGAACAATAAAACAATGTATGGTTATTAGTTACATTGAGCATAAAAGACACAGGAGGCTTCTCTATATGGAACGTTTTTTTATTCCATATCAGAAATAGCAGAAAGAAAAGTCTTATAAAAGACATGTATGTATGTCTTTAAAATACAAAAGACGTGTAAAACACACAAAGTAGAACAGTATACAAATAATAAAATATTTTTCTTTTAAATGTATGTTTACGAATATAAGTAAACGGCAGGTGAACAGATATCATTTGGTGACAAACATAGTCACAGGCTATCAATACTATGAAGGCCTAAATGGAAAATAAGACGTTATTATTGGACAAGCTCTACATTGTGTTTGTGGTTTGAGGTTTTCTTCTTGCGGCCAAACAAACCGCAGAACCAGCCGCAACACATATATTTATTGGGAACCTGTTCCTGCCAGAAGAGGGGTTCGAGTTCCTGTGAACAAACAGAGCTGGTGAGCAGTGGCGTGTATTCATGTATGTCAAGGGAAGCCAGGCTTCCCCAAAACATTTACCAAGAAAAAAATAAAAAATAATGTATCTTTCATCTCTCTGTGTTTCATAATTTTCCTTCAATTCGTATCTCACCTGAGAAAGCATCCAAGCGAGCGAAACAGCACCGCTCTGCCTCTGTACAGTATGTGTAGGCCATCTATCTAATGCTGACTGGACCAAAAGAGTATGACATTGTTGCTGCCCATAGCATTGAATGCAAGGGAACCCAGCGAGCATTTGCCTCCCTTGATAAAAAAAAATGTATAAAATAATAGCCAATCAGTGTTGAGCTAAACTGAGTGAGCTCAACTGTGAATGGTCCTGGCGCACCAAAAAAAAGTGTCAACGGAAGCCAGTTTGGATTTGGCTTCACTCCTATCAAATCGCTTCGAGAACATATGTCATTGACAGAAACAACTTGAATTGTTGCATCTCGTTGTGTTGTTGTCCTCCGGTGGCTAGCTAGCTAGAGTTGGCTATTTCCTAAATTAGTCATGGATGGAGATCGTATTTGGACTTGTGGTTTTACTTAATTCTCTGTACTGACCAATGATTATAACTGCGATTCTGATCCAACCATTCATTCATACATTGTGCCCCTGGCCTGAGAGGATGGAAGTTCAATATGTAGCTAGATGTAGAAGGCTAATGTTAGCTAACGTTACCCGTGAAAGGAAGTTAGGCTAACGAGCAAGCATTTTAGCCAGGTAGCCTAGGACAACAAAAAATAAAAATGTGTACTGTATGACACACACACACAAACAAATCAAAACCATGGACAGCCACATCATATTTAGCTTACGTTGATTGGACTAAATTGTTTTTGGTATCTTTTAGTTGTCACTGTATTAGACTAATCATAGGCGATTTCATGATGTTGAAATGTTGAATTTGAAATGGTGCTGGAATAGTGGAGGCAGCTCCTGTTTTCTTTGCGACTTGCGTTAACTCTCTGTGGTTCTAAATCAATAGTTGTTTAGTGATCCAAAAATTTCGGAAACATTAACTTGCTTGACCATGCTGTAGGTCATGTAACTGTTTGTTATATGCAATATGCTTTGTGGACTTCACCGGACAGAGGTTGCTCTCCAGTTTTGTGATGAAACAAAGGTGTGGTTGAATTTATTCTGCGACTGTGTCTTCTTATTGTCTCGGCCTTTAGGCCTATATATCACGGTCGCAAGGTATATGAACTAACAGGATATAGAGCAAACATCGCAATTATCACAACACATAAGTTGTAATATGGCTTTTTTCCCCTGGCTACTGCTGGTGAGTGGAAACAAACTGTATGAAACAATCAGCATCAGTACCCTTTCAATACTGAAGCTGCAGCTCAGTACGGGACAGACAACATTCAAAATGACTGATATTATCAATGAGACAATACAGAATTCAGTGTAGCTTACCTTCTCAAGTGGGGTGAGGAGTTTTTCCAGCGCTTGCTTTCTCGATATGTAGCTCCAGCTTGGTCTTGTTTGGGGGAAATGGTAAAGCGACAACATAGGAAATATTAGAACGGAGGTTCATTTTGTATGGCTGTATTCATGTTTGCTGACAATTATGACTAAATAAAAAACATTTGATCACAAAAAAAGTAGCTGTGTACACAACATTGGATATAGTTGTGAAGTTGTGAATTAAATAACATTATGGAATACAAGTAATTTACAAGAGACTAGGCCTGATTCTGAATGTAGCACACCAACAGTAACAGTGTTCTACCTGTATTATCTGGAGAGCTGGTCTCTCTCTTGACCGGGATGTTGATGCAGTATGGCCGGTCATCACCCTTCTCGGTGTCCTTACTGAAAGTCAAGGTAGGCCTCAGGTGAGCCACGATGTTTGGATACAGCACATTCACCAAAGGTCTTGAAGTATTCCTTCCTAATGTAGAGTGTGATGTCTAAGAATTTGGCCGTGTTGTCTGGCTCATTGTTGAGTTTCTTCAGAGTACCTAAGACTAAACTCTTTGGTTTTGGTATTTCAATGCTTCATTCTGAACATGGATATGTATGTGCTGGTTTGCTCCTCTCTGCTGCCTCCTTCTGAGCCTGGTCTTGCAGATTCTTACCACAGAACTTTGTGGTTGATTAAAAAACTTTGGTCTCTGATGTTACAACCTCTTCATAGTCGTCCCCAACAAAGAATTTGGGATCGATCCAGACCACATCTCTGACGGAGGAGCGAGGCAGAGTTACACGGTGGACGTATTCCAACTTGTCGCTGTCAGTCAAAGGAGGGAATGCCTTCTGGAACAGTGCCAGTTTCCCGACCTGAGAGCCGTAGTGATGGAAAATGTTCTTCTTTAGGTCTTCAGGTAGGGCAACTGCAAAGAACTTGCTCTCCATAGCCTCTTCGCAGCTCTTAGCTATTGGACGCCATGGGCTGAGGACTTGAAGCGGATAGGTGTCACTGATGCCCTTATACACCATCAGGATTCCCTCACAGATATAACTGGGAACCACCCCACAGAGGGAGATAGTGGCTCTGAGACTGAGTCCCCCAAAGGAAGTCTGCTGCTCCATAGCCTCAACCTCACCATCACTAAGGTGTGCACCCTGCATCACAAACTATGTAACCTATACAGCGCGGAAATCATGGAGTCTACCATCTAATCACTGCAATGTTGTAATGTTGTTTTCTTGTCTGCCAGGGATCCCTAGTTGTTGTGGTGGGCAAGGTGGGCTGTGGGAAAAGCTCATGGAGAGATGCATCATGGGAATCCTCAGGAGCAAGACCAGAATCCTTTGCACCTACCGCATAGAGTTTGTGAACAAAGCTGATGTGGTGATTCTCATGGACAATGGAACAATTATTAAAACAGGTAGTGAACTCTAGCCTTATGTTCTTCCATTGATAATATATATATATATTTTTTTTTTGGTGAGGGAGGCCTGCTCTCTCCTTTCCCTGATGTTTAGTTCATTTCATCCCGATCTCCTCTGCATTATTGTAGCCATCTGCTGCAGCCTGTCAACTATGCCTCTGCCTATCCCTGTTCTCTCCTCTCCGCACAGGCTACACAAACGCCTCACACCGCGTGGCTGCTGCCTCTCTAACCTGGTGGTCCCTGCACGCACCACACACCTGGAGTTCCAGGTCTCAGGCAGCCTCTGGAACTGCCGTTCTGCCGCCAACAAGGCTGACTTCATCCCAGCCTATGCCACCCTCCAGTCCCTCGACTTCCTGGCACTGACGGAAACATGGATTACCACTGAAAACACTGCTACTCCTACTGCTCTCTCCTCGTCTGACCATGTGTTCTCGCATACCCCGAGAGCATCTGGTCAGAGGGGTGGTGGCACAGGAATCCTCATCTCTCCCAAGTGGTCATTCTCAATTTTTCCCCTAACCCATCTGTCTATCTCCTCATCTGAATTCCACGCTGTCACAGTCACTAGCCCATTTAAGCTTAATATCCTTGTCATCTATCGCCCTCCAGGTTCCCTTGGAGAGTTCATCAATGAGCTTGACGCCTTGATAAGTTCCTTTCCTGAGGATGGCTCACCCTTCACAGTCTTGGGGGATTTCAACCTCCCCACGTCTACATTTGACTCATTTCTCTCTGCCTCCTTCTTTCCACTCCTCTCCTCTTTTGACCTCACCCTCTCACCACCCCCCCCCACTCACAAGGCAGGCAATACGCTTGACTTCATCTTTACTAGATGTTGCTCTTCTACTAATCTCACTGCAACTCCCCTCCATGTCTCCGACCACTACTTTGTATCCTTTTCTCTCTCGCTCTCCTCCAACACTACTCACTCTGCCCCTACACAGATGGTAACGCGCCGCCGCAACCTTCGCTCTCTCTCTCCCACTACTCTCTCCTCTTCCATCCTATCATCTCTTCCCTCTGCTCAATCCTTCTCCCTCCAATCTCCTGATTCTGCCTCCTCAACCCTCCTCTCCTCCCTTTCTGCATCCTTTGACTCCCTGTGTCCCCTATCCTCCCGGCCGGCTCGGTCCTCCCCTCCAGCTCTGTGGCTTGATGACTCATTGTGAGCTCACAGAACAGAGCTCCGGGCAGCTGAGCGGAAATGGAAGAAAACTAAACTCCCTGCCGACCTGGCATCTTTTCACTCCCTCCTCTCTACATTTTCTTCATCTGTTTCTGCTGCTAAGGCCACTTTCTACCACTCTAAATTCCAAGCATCTGCCTCTAACCCTAGGAAGCTCTTTGCCACATTCTCCTCACTGCTGAATCCCCCCCCCCCCCCCCCCCCCCCCCTCCCTCTCTGTGGATGACTTTGTCAACCACTTTGAAAAGAAGGTTGACGACATCCGATCCTCGTTTGTTAAGTCTAATGACACTGCTGGTCCTGCTCACACTGCCCTACCCTATGCTTTGACTTCTTTCTCCCCTCTCTCTCCAGATAAAATCTTGCGACTAGTGACTGCAGGCCGCCCAACAACCTGCCCGCTTGACCCCATCCCCTCCTCTCTTCTCCAGACCATCTCCGGTGACCTTCTCCCCTACCTCACCTCGCTGATCAACTCATCCTTGACCGCTGGCCATGTCCCTTCCGTCTTCAAGAGAGCGAGAGTTGCACCCCTTCTCAAAAAAACAACACTCGATCCCATTGATGTCAACAACTACAGACCAGTATCCCTTCTTTCTTTTCTTTCCAAAACTCTTGAGCGTGCCGTCTTTAGCCAACTCTCTTGCTATCTCTCTCAGAATGACCTTCTTGATCCAAACCAGTCAGGTTTCAGGACTGGTCATTCAACTGAGACTGCTCTTCTCTGTGTCACGGAGGCTCTCCGCACTGCTAAAGCTAACTCTCTCTCCTCTGCTCTTGTCCTTCTAGACCTGTCTGCTGCCTTTGATACAGTGAACCATCAGATCCTCCTCTCCACCCTCTCCGAGCTGGGCATCTCCGGCGCGGCTCACTCCTGGATTGCGTCCTACCTGACCGGTCGCTCCTACCAAGTGGCGTGGCGAGAAGCTGTCTCCGCACCACGTGCTCTCACCACTGGTGTCCCCCAGGGCTCAGTTCTAGGCCCTCTCCTTTTCTCCCTATACACCAAGTCACTTGGCTCTGTCATATCCTCACATGGCCTCTCCTATCATTGCTACGCTGACGATACACAACTAATCTTCTCCTTTCCCCCTTCTGATAACCAGGTGGCGAATCGCATCTCTGCATGTCTGGCCGACATATCAGTATGGATGACGGATCACCACCTCAAGCTGAACCCTGGCAAGACGGAGCTGCTCTTCCTCCCGGGGAAGGACTGCCCGTTCCATGATCTCGCCATCACGGTTGACAACTCCGTTGTGTCCTCCTCCCAGAGTGCGAAGAGCCTTGGCGTGACCCTGGACAACACCCTGTCGTTCTCCGCCAACATCAAGGCGGTGACCCGATCCTGCAGGTTCATGCTCTACAACATTCGGAGAGTACGACCCTGCCTTACACAGGAAGCGGCACAGGTCCTAATCCAGGCACTTGTCATCTCCCGTCTGGATTACTGCAACTCGCTGTTGGCTGGGCTCCCTGCCTGTGCCATTAAACCCCTACAACTCATCCAGAATGCCGCAGCCCGTCTGGTGTTCAACCTTCCCAAGTTCTCTCACGTCACCCCCCTCCTCCGCACACTCCACTGGCTTCCAGTTGAAGCTCGCATCCGTTACAAGACCATGGTGCTTGCCTATGGAGCAGTGAGGGGAACAGCACCTCCGTACCTTCAGGCTCTGATCAGTCCCTACACCCAGGCGAGGGCATTGCGTTCATCCACCTCTGGCCTGCTGGCTCCCCTTCCTCTGCGGAAGCATAGTTCCCGCTCAGCCCAGTCAAAGCTGTTCGCTGCTCTGGCACCCCAATGGTGGAACAAGCTCCCTCATGACGCCAGGACAGCGGAGTCACTCACCACCTTCCGGAGACATTTGAAACCCCACCTCTTTAAGGAACACCTGGGATAGGATAAAGTAATCCTTCTACCCCCCCCCCCCCCCCCAAAAAAAAGTATAATTGTAAAGTGGTTATCCCACTGGCTATAGGGTGAATGCACCAATTTGTAGTCGCTCTGGATAAGAGCGTCTGCTAAATGACGTAAATGACTGGCCACCCCTCATAGCCTGGTTCCTCTCTAGGTTTCTTCCTAGGTTTTGGCCTTTCTAGGGAGTTTTTCCTAGCCACCGTGCTTCTACACCTGCATTACTAGCTGTTTGGGGTTTTAGGCTGGGTTTCTGTACAGCACTTCGAGATATTAGCTGATGTACGAAGGGCTATATAAAATAAAATTGATTGATAAATGTGCCCTTGAGCAAGGCACTTAACCCTAATTGCTCCTGTAAGTCGCTCTGGATAAGAGCGTCTGGTAAATGACTAAAATGTAAAATTTAAAATAATGGAATAATGAATGAATTACTTTTCTGTATAATTATACTGTATTTATGTCTGAATAAACTCTGTATGCCCTTCTCATTCGTTTTAAATAGGTACACCTGAAGAGGTCCTTCCTTTGGTAGAAGCAGTGCCCAAGAACCGGAAGAATGACAGTAATGCAAAGGAGAAAGGTACCAGTTGTCATTAATGTATCTTAGCATTGTGGCCAATAAAAAGAAAAGATTAAGATGGGCAGTCTGAGATATGGCTTTTTCTTTGCAACTCTGCCTAGGAGGTCAGCATCCCGGAGTCGCCTCTTCACTGTTGACGTTGAGACTGGTGTTTTCGGGTACTATTTAATGAAGCTGCCAGTTGAGGACCTGTGAGGCGCCTGTTTCTCAAACTAGACACTCTAATGTATTTGTCCTCTTGCTCAGTTGTGCACCGGGGCCTCCCACTCCTCTTTCTATTCTGGTTAGAGCCAGTTTGCGCTGTTCTGTGAAGGGAGTAGTACACAGCGTTGTACGAGATCTTCAGTTTCTTGGCAATTTCTCGCATGGAATAGCCTTCATTTCTCAGAACAAGAATAGACTGATGAGTTTCAGAAGAAAGTTATTTGTTTCTGGCCATTTTGAGCCTGTAATCAAACACACAATTACTGATGCTCCAGATACTCAACTAGTCTCAAGAAGGCCAGTTTTATTGCTTCTTTAAATCAGCACAACAGTTTTAAGCTATGCTAACATAATTGCAAAAGGGTTTTCTAATGATCAATTAGCCTTTTAAAATGATAAACTTGGATTATCAAACACAACGTGCCATTGGAACACAGGACTGATGGTTGCTGATAATGGGCCTCTGTACGCCTATGTAGATATTCCATTAAAAATCTGCCGTTTCCAGCTACAATAGCCATTTACAACATGAACAATGTCTACACTGTTTTTCTGATCAATTTGATGTTATTTTAATGGACAATTTTTTTTATTATCTTTCGAAAACAAGGACATTTCTAAGTGACCCCAAACTTTTGAACGGTAGTGTATATATTTTGTATATTATTATTATACATTTTGTAGTATTTTTTTAAAGGTGTATATTTTTTGTACATATACAAATGCTTTATAGAGGAGGATAGAGGAGAGACAGTGGGAAAGATAGTTTTTGGCTGAAAAGGCATTGGTCCGGATTCAAACCCATGCTGCAGCAGTATATGTGATCCGGAGGCAGTGGTTTAGACTGCTAGACTACCTTAGTCCACGTGTTTGTAATGTTGCTCTTACATCATGGCCATGGCTGCACTGAGCCCCTGTCCTTTACTAGTCCACAGCGCCTCAGGAACCGCACTCATAGTCATAGCCTGGATCTTGTTTGTCCTGACCCTCTCCTATGTGAAGGTGAACATTGGGGTGATCCTTCGGGATGAGGGCCACAGTGCCCTCTTGTGGTGTGGAGCGGTAGTGCAGCTTGGCTCCATGCTGGGTGCGCTGTCCATGTTTCCCTTGGTCAGTGTCTATGGACTGTTCAAATCAGGGGACCCTTGTAACACCAAGTGCCCGAAGTAGGGATCAAGATGTGGCTTACTGTTGAAACTTACTGTAGAAAACAAAAATGTTGACACTGGAAATATATCTTTCATCATTTGAGTTTGTCTCTTTAAACTGATTTTAAGGTATCTAGTCTGTTGCCCTATGGTTGATTATGAACTAAATGGCACCAAACCGCTTGTGTTTGTTTTCCGTTGAATAAAGTTTCAAAACGTTTTGCTACAGATGTAGGATCTTAATTGTATCACCCTGTTGCAAGATAGCTTTTTATGCAATGCAGGAACTTTAAAACGTGTAGTGTTTTTGAGGTTTAAAAAGGCTTCTGAAGTTTTCAATTTCCACTTTGACATTTCAGACTTCATTTTCCCTTGCAAAAATGTATCATCCCCTACAAAAATGCCCATTAATTATAATCCACGTAATAATTCACATTTCCTGTTGCTGCAGGATTATTTTCCTGCTGTAGCAAACTGGCTCAAATTAAGACCCGAAATCTATACAGTGTGCCCTAATGAATACGACTCAGTATGCCTATATTGGGGTTAAACACTGTGGGAGGCCAATTTATTGATGTCTCAGACTTTTATTGTTACAAAGACCACAAAGATGATTGTATGTTATTGCTAAGCTTTTTACAATTCTTCTTTAAGAGAAGATTAATGCCTTGTTTTACGTGAAGGGGAGTTAAGTATAGTGTTATAACAGTGATGACTGGTCCCCTGTAGCTCAGTTGGTAGAGCATGGCACTTGCAACGCCAGGGTTGTGGGTTCGTTTCCCACGGGAGGCCAGTATGAAAATGTATGCACTCACTAACTGTAAGTCGCTCTGGATAAGAGCGTCTGCTAAATGACTAAAATGTAAATGCATCAAAGGGATGATGGACGGGGCCATGTACCGTCAAATCTTGGGTGAGAACCTCCTTCCCTCAGCCAGGGCATTGTGGATGGGTATTCCAGCATGACAATGACCCAAAACACACGGCCAAGGCAACAAAGGAGTGGCTCAAGAAGAAGCATATTAAGGTTCTGCAGTGGCCTAGCCAGTCTCCAGATCTTAATCCCATAGAAAATATGTGGAGGGAGCTGTAGGTTCGAGTTGCCAAACGTCAGCCTCGAAACCTTAATGACTTGGAGAAGATCTGCAAAGAGGAGTGGAACAAAATCCCTCCTGAGATGTGTGCAAACCTGGTGGCCAACTACAAGAAACATCTGACCTCTGTGATTGCCAAGAAGGGTTTTGCCACCAAGTACTAAGTAATGTTTTGCAGAGGGGTCAAATACTTATTTCCCTCATTAAAATGCAAATCTATTTATAACATTTTTTACATGCGTTTTTCTGGATTTTTTTGTTGTTGTTATTCTGTCTCTCACTGTTCAAATAATCCTACCATTAAAATTATAGACTGATCATGTCTTTGTCAGTGGGCAAACGTACAAAATCAGCAGAGGATCAAATACCTTTTTCCCTCAATGTAGGTGCCCACCTCGTGGCCGGAGCAGGGTTGAGTGGAGTTCCGTGGGGCTGTGCTGTCCTACAGAGAGGGTCTGCCCAACGCCCTGGACGGGGTGAGCCTGGTGGTCCGGCCTGGGGAGAAGGTGGGGGTGGTGGGCCGGACGGGCTCAGGCAAGTCCACCCTGTTCCTGGCCCTCTTCCGCATGTTGGAGCTGAACCAGGGTCAGATCTTAGTGGACGGAGTGGACACCAGTCAGGTGGGACTGGCCCAGCTCAGGTGAGGGAAGGAAGAGATGATGTTGATGACTGTGGTGGTGGTGTGATGATGATAATAATGGATTTAAATGTTTTTTTGTACTTTTCCAACTGCTCGACACAACATTATTGTGCACTTGGATGATGATGGTGATCTGTGCATCTGTAATAAAAGCCCTTTATAGGTGACGACATTCATCAAGCATGTCTGCATATTTTGAACTACCAAAAATACATTGGTTTGTTCCTTCCTTCTTTCCTTCCTCCCGAGTGGCGCAGTGGTCTAAGGCACTGCATCGCAGTGCTAGCTGTGCCACTAGAGATCCTGGTTCACATCCAGACTCTGTCGTAGCCGGCCGCGACCGGGAGACCCATGGGGCGGCGCACAATTGGTCCAGGGTAGGGGAAGGAATGGCTGGCAGGGATGTAGCTCAGTTGGTAGAGCATGGCGTTTGCGACGCCAGGGTTGTGGGTTCGATTCCCACGGGGGGCCAGTATGAAAAATAAATACAATACAAATAAAAATGTAACTGTAAGTCGCTCTGGATAAGAGCGTCTGCTAAATGACTAAAATGTAAATGTGATGAATCTAGCGTAGACGACAGATCCATTTTTCACACTGTGTTTGTGGCTCCCCCTGCAGGTCTAAACTGGCCATCATCCCCCGGGACCCGTTCCTGTTCAGCGGGACGGTGAGGGAGAACCTGGACCCATGTGGACGTCACCCGGACCCCCGGCTACTGGAGGCCCTGGAACACTGTCACCTGAGTCCTGTCATCAACCGCATCGGTGGGTGGGTGAGAGAGAGGGAGGGTGGGTGAGAGAGAGAGAGAGGGAGGGTGGGTGAGAGAGAGAGAGAGGGAGGGTGGGTGGGAGAGAGAGAGAGGGAGGGTGGGTGGGTGGGAGAGAAAGAGAAGGTAGAGGAGGGAGAGAGGATTAATGAGGACAGTAGAGGAGGGAGATTGTGATGTGACAGAAGGGAGATGGATGACCCATCACAATAATTAAAAGGAAGAGAAGGTGAAGGAGGGAGAGAGGATGAATGAGGACAGTAGAGGAGGGAGATTGTGATGGTGATAGAAGGGAGATGGATGACCCATCACAATAATTAAAAGGAAGAGAAGGTGAAGGAGGGAGAGAGGATGAATGAGGACAGTAGAGGAGGGAGATTGTGATGGTGATAGAAGGGAGATGGATGACCAGTGGTGTAGTGGTCCCTGGAGAAGTGGGTATACTCTCAGTATTCACCTTTTTTTTTTTTAAGTAGTCCAGAAAAAAGCCCTGTTTTAGAAACAGTGACATGTAAGACTATGATTTAGTTTACCCAAAAATATGTAATTTCTACTTGCACACTATTATAAAATGATCATGACTTGATTAGGAGCAGTTTGTAGTTACTACTGGTCACAAGAGCAGCCTGGATGAATGTAAAATGTATTTATCATGAGGCAAACAGGAAATGGTGTTTCGATTATTTTTTGCACATTTATTTAAATAAAATACTTCAAATCTGAAGGTGACAATGCATCCTTGTTCATATTGCTATATGCTTTGTTTTGAACATGTTCATTTACCGGTAAATCATTCAACAAAATATGTTACAACAATATTTAGTTAACAATTAACAAAAATATATGCATTAACAACACATCAACAGTGATATACTCTCTCAACCCAGCACTGGGTTTCTGACCTTTGCTCATACTACAGTATATTCCAGACAAATTTGCTTTCTGCAGGAGCTTTCACACTGCACTGTCTAGAACGCACCGAAGAGGCAGCACGATGGCTCTTCAACCAGGTCCTTGTATATTTTCTAGGATCAAACTTGGAAGTTGGTGGGCCGTTGATATTAATCATCATCAAGTTTGATATGTTTGAGATCAGAAGGACAGCCCTCTTGTCTGAGCTTATATTGTTCATAAGGCTAAAATTCCTCTCACACTCTGCTGTACCGACAGGGAATGTTTTCATACAGTTCATAAGTGGTTTTAGGTCCTTGGGCTCACTACTGGGCTCTTCCAGTAGGTCCCGCATCCCATTCAGTGCTTGGTCTGTGCACAAGTTAAATCGCTTGCACAGTCGCTTAACTTGTTCTTCACCATGGCGGATGCTGGGCTTTGATGGCCACTTACTCTGATCAAGGATGCTGAGGTCCATGATGGTCTCATCTTCAAAAGACAAGCGTTTCTCCAGATTGTTCACAAGGCTTTGTAAGAACTGGCCTGGATTGATAGACTTCAGCTTTGCATTTGTTTTCAGGGCTATAGACCGATACTCCCCAGTCTGTTTTGCTTCTAAAGCCTCACTATATTTCTCACCTGGACTCTCTTTGAATGACTGGATCACTCTGATTGAGCGTTTCAGCAGATGCTCTGCTCTGAGGAGCGTTATAGAACGAGACTGAAGCTCCTGTGACAGGAGACTTAGTTCATGGAGAGTGTCGTACATGAGGCCAAGGTCACAAATGAATTCTGGACTTTGAACACGGTCTAACAAACCTCTGTACATCTGCCTCTCTTTGGTGGACCTCATCTCATCACTGCAAGCATTTTTAAAGTGCTGCACAAGAGCTCCCAGGGATGTCCAAACAGCACGAACAGTCCGAAAGCTACTGGCCACCCAGCGTACATCCAAGATTCTGCCAATGCGAAGAAGTTGTGAGCCTACTTCAGCTGCTGCATTAACAAGTTCACGTTCATTTTTGTTTGACACACTATACAGAGAGTATAGCTTCTGGATAAAAGTTTTAAAGTGATTGACAGAGTTTACCTCATCAACTGCATCTGACACAGCAAGTTCAAGTCTATGGTTCATGCAGTGCCATACAAAAAGCTTTGGGAATCTCAAAGTCAGTCTGGTTGCTACTCCTGACTTCTTTCCTAGCATGACACTGGCTCCATCAGATACAAATGTTACCCAGTTTTCATGAAGCCACTCTTCTGTAAAGCCAGCATTAGTTAAACAGGTGAGTAACGCCTGTAATATGCCATCTGCTCTCTGATTTTCCAGTTCAACAAGTTCCAGGAATATGAACTCAGGGCTTTCTTCTTGAATTGATGCTTTAATAGAAACTGTCATGACAGCTTTGTGACTTAAAGAAGATGCCTCGTCAATTAGGACAGCTAACTTACTGGATGATGCTATAATGCTACTGATGATTTTGCTCTGCATCTCACTAGCAACATGTTGTATTATTTGTGTTGCACTGTAACGTGAATGAAGTATTGAGCCCATTTTTACACCATTCAGTTCCTGCAGCTCAATGAGGCTCTCATGGTCAGAAAAGGGTCGGTTCTTTTTGGCCAGATGGTAGGCTGTTCGAAACACAGCTTCAGTTTCCTTCATGTAGGACTCAGTCATAGTCTCCACTGCATTCTCAATGGCAGCTTCTTTCTGTTGCTCTGCCACCTTCACAGCCTGAGTGTGGGCCTTGGACAACGCATGTTTCCTCACCTTATTTCTCAAGATTGACAAACTTGTTGTTCTACTTCCCTGGCCAGACACTTGAATTTCAAAGTTCATCCATTCTCTTGAGAGCGATACACCTTGTCCTTGCTCCTTGTCGATCCCAATGGAGTTCACACTGCTACAGACCAGACATCCTGCGAAGCATAAACAAACAATGTAACTACTCCTGTATCCACAGCTGTACGTGTGCATGGTCCTTTACACACACACACACACACACACACACACACACACAAAGTTATCTGTGCCCACTGTTTCAGAAGTTACCCAAACTAGCAATCTACCTAAACTTACCCAATTTTTTGTTTTTGGATCCCAACCAGGGGTTCTTGGATTTGAAGTCTTCTGTTTGTTTAGCACTCCACAGGTCTGGCCAGTCATTATTGATGTCTACAGACAACAACAAAACTAATTATGCATCTCCCTGTCTCTCTCTCTCTCACACACTTACACACACACACACACACACACACACACACTACTGTGATCACAATAGTCATCAGCAAGACATGGGTCCCCCTCTTTACATTAACAATCTGCATAACCAAGTGGAAATATTTTCAGCAAGTGAAGCTGAAGCATACAGGAGATTAGTGAGTGAAATACTTGGGAGAGTTTATTTAACAAAAAAACAACAAATTTAACACAAAATGTTATATAACAGTAGCATTGTAAAAAACAAACATGGATACAGACAAAATAAATAGAAGGGCAATAAAATAAATAACATCACACAGAAATTCAAAATGAGGCTTAATCTGTCAAAATCACCTTTTGTTACAGTGTGAGGCTTCACTTTTCAATAAACTGGAGATGCAATTTACTGCCTGTGTGTTCTGACCTGGTGGTGGTAGACTGGATCCTTCTCTATGCTCACACTGACTTGCCTGGCTAGCTCCCGGTTGAGAGCTGCCAGGGCTGCTGGTTTTAGGGGTGGGGTCTGCCTGGGCCTGATCTGGGCCTGATTTGTGCCTCTTTACAAAAAAGTCTGCAATATCTCCCTTCCTTTTCATGGTTACCTGTCCCTATACAAAATAAGACAGCCTGATTAGACCTCAATATTGTTTTAGGCTGAATCTTAAACTATTTGTCCCCATTCTTGTGTTTTAACTTACTTAAAAATCAACTACCAGCTTAGCTACTATGCAATTAAACTAGATCATATAGGTTAGTTAGGGCTAAGTAACTTGGCTAATGTTATAATTTAGGGCTTAGTAACTTGGCTAACGTTATAATTTAGACCTTTACAATAATAAACAAGCTTCATAAACATTGAGATAATCAGTTTCATCAGTCTGGTATGAAATTCTTATGAACTGGGTTGATTAAACACTTACTGAAAACCAACAATGCCCCGGTTTCCCCACATTATCCCAATCTACGTAGCTAGCTTCATAACGTTAGCCGACTCGCACTAACTATTGGCGGCAACATCTCTTCTCCTCTAAATGTGCAGTCACTGGCAATTTGCCAGTAGTTTAAAATAATGATTCATTTGGAAACCACCTTAAAACTTACCTCAGAATGATGTCTTCCATCAACTGGGGTGGCACACCGCCGCTTGTGTCCTTTCTTCATCCGTTGTTTGGTCTGCTGCCGTTATCGTAGTCAAGTGGCACCGGCACCTGAGTTTTTTTTTTTTTTTTTTTTCACTGGCACCTGAGGTATTAGCGATATTTTCCTCGGCATGACCCGCCCTACTCTGCCTCTGATTGGCTCATCAGTCCTCATGCCTAAAGTTAACCAATCTAATCAGTGAAAGCAGCGAGTACCAGCCAATTAGAGGCAGAGGAGGGTGGGTCATGGCTTCACTATCCCCGAGGAAGAAAATAGGCAATCTGACTCACAGATATTACTGAATGATGCGCATCAGGGGGGATTTAGAAGTGGGTATACGCAATGCTGACTGAAAAATAAGTAGGTATACGCCGTATACCAGCGTATACCCTGGACTACACCTCTGTGGATGACCCATCACAATAATTAAAAGGAAATGCCAAGAAAACTATAGGCAAATAATTAAAAGGAAATGCCAAGAAAACTATAGGCAATTACACCATTATTTAACATTACCGCATGTCAGCTGCATGACAATTAGCGAGTTGACTAGAACACGGTCCAGATACCCTTCAAATTGCGTTGTGGTTCGAAGAGACCACTAAAATGTTGCAGAGATAAGTGACCGAGATGCGCGCGTACAGCATTGGATGCATCAATTCGGGCTACAAGTGCTGTTGGCCTAATGACAATCGCCGAATGTCATTACACTTTTATTTTTATTTTTTACAGATTTCTCTTTCCATTCAGCAAATTGCAAGTGCACTGTGGGATGCTGGAATTATTTTGTGAGTGGAAAAACATGCGTGGATAGCCAACAGGAATGCCTTTTGAAGTGATTGTTTCACAATCAAATGAAAACATAATGACTGGTTGTTATTATGCCACATTAAAAGTTAATACATGATAAAAGTTATATGACAAATCTTTACTAGGCCCACGGTGATCATATGACATTAATAGGGATTCTATATGTAATCTATGCATCTATATGAAATTCTATGATTAGACTAGGGCTGTTACGGTGACCATATTACCTCCACACTTAGTCATGGTAACTAGGCTTCTCCAAGCTCTGATGGTCAATAGTAGCCTACCAAACTTGCTAACTGCCTGGTACTCCGCACTCTATTGTCCTTCTAATCAATGCAAATGTAATCAAAAATCTAATCAAACACTCATGTTGCGCAGCATTTCTGTAGGCTATGCAATTGCATGAGAAAACAGCGTTTTGATGGCCTCTATTAAAAAGAGGATCCCATCAGCATTCTATAGGCTAGGCCTACTAAATTTCCCAACTTTCCTAATATTAAACACATTTCTTCGCTTTACAACAGAAGTATAGCCTACCTGGCTGGCATTAAAATTAACCATGGGAAATGTGTCCTCTATCCGATATTTAAATGTATTTTTCCCCTGCCCCTGTTCCGAGACAGGTGCATGATAATGGTCCATTCTAAATGAAAACTAATTTCACACACATATTATTTAGTATATGTAAAGACAAGATTAAATCAAGAATAGTCTAATGGGTGACAATATTAGCCTATCACTTGTGAATTATATATTATCACTTGTGAATGATGCCCAGCTTGTTCATTTGTATTTAATGTTTTATTTCACCTTTATTTAACCAGGTAAGCCAGTTGAGAACAAGTTCTCATTTACAAGTTCTCATTTACAACTGCGACCTGCATTAAGGCAAGAAACAGCGCCTAATTCATAAATAATAATAATTCATGACTTTTTCAAATCATAGTCCCACACCTCATGTAGCCTAGCCCATAGGCCTATAGGTTTTGATAAAGTTTGTATCACAACTAAAGTGGCCAAGCTCACTGGCCCTAAAAGGCATTGTTTTTTTAAAGGGGCATTACGGCCACACTAGGGGGATGCAGAAATTTGAGGCATTATCAAGTGCTTGCCAAATTGTGAATGAGAGACTGATGAAGTGTGTACAGCCTGTGCAAGATACAAAGCAGAGCTCATGCCTTTCATGGAACTTTTTTCAAATCATCATTAGTCGCATCTTGCAGCCTTAGAATGTATTAAAAATCTAAACATATAGCCAAACGTTTGTATCACAACTAAAGCTTCGTGTTTCTTTGTTAACCCCTCAATACAGAATAGCCCCATGTGCACACTCCCTCAGAAATCATTTGGAGAAAACATCCTTTCTATTTTATTAATGTCAGTGGGTGCTGTAGGTGGGTGTGGTGCAGGAATCAGATGCAGGACGCAGAAAAATAAGTCCAATAGACTTTAGTGAACAGCACACTCAAATTCACGAGTCAAACGCCCGGAGGCGAGAAAGTCCGCACACAGGCGAAAACCAAACGGCGCACAAAACAGTGCGTAAATAACCTCCGAACACAGAGGAGGAAAATATGAAATGCACAAGGCAAACAGTAGCGCACAAAACACGACAGCGAAACAATAACACACAAACACAGACACACACAACGAGAACTAAATAGAACACTAACTAGACACAGGTGTACAACATCAAGACCAAACCAAACGAACATGAAACATAGATCGGTGGCAGCTAGTACTCCGGAGACGACAACCGCCGAAGCCTGCCCGAACCAGGAGGAGGAGCAGCCTCGGCCGAAACCGTGACAGTACCCCCCCCTTGACGCGCGGCTCCAGCCGTGCGCCGACCCCGGCCGCGGGGACGACCAGGAGGACGCGGAGCAGGGCGCGCGGGATGGTCCCGGTGGAACTCCGACAGGAGAGATGGGTCTAGGATGTCCCTCCGCGGCACCCAGCACCGCTCCTCCGGGCCGTACCCCTCCCACTCCACGAGATACTGGAGACCCCCCATCCGGCGTCTGGAGTCCAAGATGGACCGAACGGTGTACGCCGGAGCCCCCTCGATGTCCAATGGGGGCGGAGGAGGCTCTCCTATCTCATTGTCCTGGAGTGGACCAGCTACCACCGGCCTGAGAAGAGACACATGGAACGAGGGGTTAATATTCTTATATTCAACAGGTAGATGTAACCTATAACACACCTCGTTCAATCTTCTCAGGACTTTAAAGGGCCCCACAAACCGCCGACCCAGCTTCCGGCAGGGCAGGCGGAGGGGTAGGTTTCTGGTAGAGAGCCAGACTCGATCTCCGGGTGCGTACACCGGCCCCTCACTGCGGTGGAGATCGGCGCTCGCCTTGTGACGAAGGACGGCCCGCTGCAGGTGGACGTGGGCAGCGCTCCACGTCTCTTCCGAGCGCCTCATCCAATCATCCACCGCAGGGGCCTCGATCTGGCTCTGCTGCCACGGTGCCAGAACCGGCTGGTAACCTAATACACATTGAAAAGGGGTTAGGTTAGTAGAGGAGTGGCGGAGAGAGTTCTGGGCCATCTCGGCCCAGGGAATGTAACGCGCCCACTCCTCAGGCCGGTCCTGGCAATACGACCTCAGAAACCTACCCACATCCTGGTTGACACGTTCCACCTGCCCGTTACTCTCCGGGTGGTACCCCGAGGTAAGGCTAACCGAGACCTCCAAACGCTCCATAAACGCTCTCCACACACGGGAGGTAAACTGGGGGCCTCGATCAGACACTATATCCTCGGGGACCCCGTAATGCCGGAAGACGTGGGTAAATAGGGCCTCAGCGGTCTGTAGGGCAGTAGGAAGACCCGACATAGGGAGAAGACGACAGGCCTTAGAGAACCGGTCCACAACGACCAGGATGGTGGTATTCCCCTGAGAGAGGGGAAGGTCTGTTACAAAATCCACCGAGAGGTGGGACCATGGTCGTTGTGGAACGGGTAGGGGCTGTAACTTACCCCTGGGCAGATGTCGGGGCGCCTTACACTGGGCGCACACCGAGCAGGAGGAGACGTAAACCCTCACATCCCTAGCCAAAGTAGGCCACCAGTATTTAGTGCTAAGGCAATGCACTGTCCGGCCAATACCCGGATGTCCAGAGGAGGGTGACGTGTGAGCCCAGTAGATGAGTCGATCCCGAATCTCGAGCGGAACGTACTTCCGACCCTCAGGACATTGTGGAGGGCTGGGGTCGGTATGCAACGCTCGCTCGATCTCGGCATCGACCTCCCACACCACCAGTGCCACAAGGCAAGACTCCGGTAGTATGGGAGTAGGCTCAACGGACCTCTCCTCCGTGTCATACCGCCGGGACAGTGCATCTGCCTTGCCATTCTGGGAACCAGGGATGTACGTGATTTTAAATACGAACCTGGTGAGAAACATACTCCATCGAGCCTGGCGAGGGTTCAGTCTCCTCGCTGCCCTGATGTACTCCAGGTTCCGATGGTCAGTCAAAATGAGGAAAGGGTGTTGAGCCCCCTCAAGCCAATGCCTCCACACCTTAAGGGCCTGAACTACAGCTAACAGCTCCCTGTCCCCAACGTCATAGTTACGCTCCGCCGGGCTGAGCTTTTTGGAGTAAAAAGCACAGGGGCGGAGTTTAGGTGGCGAGCCGGACCGTTGAGAGAGCACGGCCCCTATACCAGCCTCAGACGCGTCCACCTCAACCTGAAAGGGAATCGTGGGATCCGGATGCGCCAGCACCGGAGCTGACGTAAACAGGTCCTTCAGTCTCCCAAAGGCCCTGTCCGCATCAGCTGACCACTGCAGGCGCACCGGACCCCCCTTCAGAAGGGACGTGATAGGAGCTGCCACCTGTCCAAAACCCCGGATAAACCTCCGGTAGTAATTCGCAAAGCCCAAGAACTGCTGCACCTCTTTTACAGTGGTTGGAGTTTGCCAATTACGCACAGCGGACACACGATCCACCTCCATACTCACCCCTGACGCGGACAACCGATAACCCAAAAAGGAGACCGACTCCTGGAAAAAAAGACATTTCTCTGCCTTGACATATAGGTCGTGCTCCAACAGCCTCCTCAATACACGTCGCACCAGGGTTACATGCTCGGCTCGGGTAGACGAGTATACCAGAATATCATCAATGTACCCGACCACCCCTTGTCCCTGCATATCCCGGAAAATGTCATCTACGAAGGATTGAAAGACTGATGGAGCATTCATCAACCCATATGGCATGACAAGATATTCGAAATGACCTGACGTGGTACTAAACGC
This sequence comes from Coregonus lavaretus, assembly GCF_964263955.1. Lineage (NCBI taxonomy): Eukaryota > Metazoa > Chordata > Actinopteri > Salmoniformes > Salmonidae > Coregonus > Coregonus lavaretus. The sequence continues at coordinate 4,309,733 of NC_139993.1, read as the reverse complement.
TGTTTTCCATTCATCGCCCTCCCTAATGCGCACCAAGTTATACGCGCTCCTGAGATCCAATTTTGTGAAAAACCGCGCCCCATGCAATGACTCTGTCATGGTCGCAATCAGAGGGAGTGGATAACTGTATTTCACAGTAATCTGATTGAGACCACGGTAATCAATGCATGGGCGCAACCCTCCATCTTTCTTTTTCACAAAAAAGAAACTCGAAGAGGCGGGGGAAGTGGAAGGCCGAATGTATCCCTGTCTCAAAGATTCGGCTATGTAGGTCTCCATAGCTTTTCTCTCCTCTTGAGACAAAGGATACACATGGCTCCGTGGGAGCGCTGCTCCTGCCTGGAGATCAATCGCACAATCCCCCTGTCTATGGGGAGGCAACTGCGTCGCCCTAGTTTTGCTAAACACAAGAGCTAAATCCCCATATTCAGGCGGAATGTGCAGTGCGGGCACTTGGTTTGGACTTTCCACCGAAGTCGCCCCCACGGAAACACCCAGACATCGCCCCTCACACTGAACAGACCACCCATCGAGAGCCCTCTGTTGCCACGAAATAGCAGGGTTATGGGTGCTTAACCAGGGAATCCCCAGCACCACTGGGTACGCAGGAGAGTCGATCAGATACAGCCTCTTCATGACCCCCCTGCGCACACATCCTAAGTGGCGCTGTGACTTCCCTGATCAACCCCAACGGACGGCTATCTAAGGCATGAACGGGAAAAGGTTTGTCAACGGGTAGGAGAGGGATCCCTAACTCTAAACAAAACTTTCGATCAACAAAATTCCCAGCTGCGCCTGAATCTACTAGCGCCTTATGCTGGGAATGAGGTGCAACCTGTGGAAAACCAACAGGTATACAAAAGTGCGCAACAGAAAGCTCTGGGTAGGTGGGGCGTCTACTCACCTGGGAGGCCCCCCCAGTGCGTGGCCTGTTGTCTTCTCCCCCGGAGAACCCTCCCCAGCACCTGGCCGCAGTGTGCCCTCCACGACCGCACTTGGTGCAGGAGACAGGCCCCCTCGGGCTCCTCCTACTCCGTTCTCTAGCGCCGGCACCCCCGAGCTCCATAGGGCTCGGCTCGGAGGTGCCGGAGGGCGGAATGGACGGACCCCCCTCGGGACGTCCACGGGTGGCCAGCAGGGTGTCTAAACGGATGGACATATCAACCAACTGGTCGAAAGTCAGATGGGTATCCCTGCAGGCCAACTCTCGTTGAACGTCCTCCCGGAGGCTACACCGAAAATGGTCAATGAGAGCCCGTTCATTCCACCCTGCATCCGCCGCTAGAGTCCGGTACTCCAAAGCAAACGCCTGTGCGCTCCTCCTCCCCTGTCTCAAGTGGACTAGCCACTCCCCCGCCGCTTTGCCCTCAGGTGGATGGTCAAACACGGCCTTGAAGCGGCGGGAGAACTCGGCGTAGGAGATGGTGTTGGCGTCCATCTTCCTCCACTCAGCGTTAGCCCACTCCAACGCCTTTCCCGAGAGACAGGAGATGAGGGCGGAAACGCTCTCGTGTCCCGAGGGCACCGGGTGTACAGTGGCCAGGTAGAGCTCCACCTGCAGGAGGAACCCCTGACACCCGGCAGCTGTTCCGTCATACGCCCTCGGGAGCGAGAGCCGAATCCTCCTGGGTTCCGGACCTGGGGCTGGTGGACCGGCCGATGGGGTGGACAGGGTAGGTGGAGGTGTGGGTACCCTGCTGGCTTCCCATCGGTGCAGGGTGTTGATCACGTCCTGTAGAGCGGTCTCCAGTTGTCTTATCTGGCCCTCCTGCCAATGGATATGCTCCTCGAGCGACACAGGTGTCACAGCCGATCCTGCTGATTCCATAATGGTGTGTTATTCTGTCAGTGGGTGCTGTAGGTGGGTGTGGTGCAGGAATCAGATGCAGGACGCAGAAAAATAAGTCCAATAGACTTTAGTGAACAGCACACTCAAATTCACGAGTCAAACGCCCGGAGGCGAGAAAGTCCGCACACAGGCGAAAACCAAACGGCGCACAAAACAGTGCGTAAATAACCTCTGAACACAGAGGAGGAAAATATGAAATGCACAAGGCAAACAGTAGCGCACAAAACACGACAGCGAAACAATAACACACAAACACAGACACACACAATGAGAACTAAATAGAACACTAACGAGGACTAACTAGACACAGGTGTACAACATCAAGACCAAACCAAACGAACATGAAACATAGATCGGTGGCAGCTAGTACTCCGGAGACGACGACCGCCGAAGCCTGCCCGAACCAGGAGGAGGAGCAGCCTCGGCCGAAACCGTGACAATTAATCTATGTTCAATTACATTCTTCATACTATAAAATAATGTATCGGAATTCTAAGCAAATCCTGTCTGCTAAATGAACTAGTGTAGCCCACAGCCATATGGCATAGCCAGATCAGGACCTAACATAAGGACAATTCAGAGTATGCTATTCTGTTCTTCTGAAACAGACTACATTTTCTTCATATCATGCTTCTTTAGACCTGTCTAAAATAAATAATGGATTTATTGTGACGGTGTAGGTTATATTACATAGATGTATTACTTTTTAAAATGTAGATGTTCCAAAGGTCTGCATCAGTGGCTTGTAGGCTATGCGTGGAAGCCAGGAGATGCTAAATGTGTTTATGTTAATTAAAGGTCATTACTGTGAGACCGGCAGTTATTTACTTGACAATCACCGGCTGACAAAATGTAATGACGCCAAAGCCCTAGATTAGACCCATTTAAAAAAAACATAGTATGAAGAGAGTGAAGGGTGATAATTAGTTCATGTTTGTGTCTGTAAGAGTTTGGTCAGGTGACCTCACTAACCTCTGCGTGTATTTGTGTATCTTAGGTGGTCTTGGTGCTGAGGTTGGAGAGAGGGGCAATTGTTTCTCTCTGGGACAGAGACAGCTGCTGTGTCTGGCCAGGGCTCTGCTGACTGAAGCTAATGTAAGAACCAGCCCGCACCATCCATCCATATGAATTACTAACATGGCTTTGAATTCATCCATCCAAATTACTAACATGGCTTTGAATTCATCCATCCATATCAATTACTAACATGGCTTTTAATTCAACCATCCATATCAATTACTAACATGGCTTTGAATTCAACCATCCATATCAATTACTAACATGGCTTTATTTCTCAACCATTGTTTCCTCTCTATAGATTCTGTGTATTGACGAAGCCACAGCCAGCGTTGACCAAAAGACTGACAAGCTGCTACAACAGACAATCAGAGAGAAGTTTCAAGACAAGACCGTCCTCACCATTGCCCATAGGTAAATTAATCAGTGAACACAACTTTACATAACGATCTTAAGTGCTATAGTAGACATTTATACCGAATTATACATAACTTACGTTTTCATGGTACATTTATATCATAATTTGATGTCACAGTTGAATAAAGTGACACCTTGATTTTCTCTCTCTGTCAACAGGATGAACACCATCATGGACTCAGACAGGGTGCTGGTGATGCATTCTGGGAAGGTGGTGGAGTTTGACACCCCTGCTGATCTGTGCCAAAGAGACGACTCATTTTCTGCAAGCTGGTTGGTGGGAGGGGAGAGTGTGAGGAGAAGCTATCAGAGGACTAATGACAATGGGAAATGTCAATGGGGATTTCTCTCTCTGTTTCCCCACAGGAGGCCAGTGGTGGTCGGACTCGGTGGACCAACCAACCACCCGTCCGATGGAGGTGGTAGAATTTGGCCCTATAATAATTACTGGTCCAGGGGTCCAGGGTCAGATTATTTTTTTCTTCACCCACATTATCGTTAAGGTTAGGATTTGGTGTAGGGTAATCTGATCCTAGATCTGTGGTTAAGGGCGGAGACTTCTACCTCGAGGCCCACTGACTGACATTTGACCTTTGACCTCAGAGAGTAAGGTCTGAATAGTCCAACCTGAGCAAGATTATTGTTTTACTACATTTTATGAAGTTGGGTTAATTTTCTAACCTGGGCGTCATGTGGAATTTCTCCGCTTTTTATTTGGAAACACGTTAATGGGGTACGAAAGAACTGATGTGTCAATAGCACAGAGTTAATGAAGAAACATGGAATAAGTACTTTAATTGCTTTTGTATTGAAGGGAGTATTTTATAGCACTATAATGGATTTTTACAGAAAAATTGTTTTCCTAGAGCAAGTCAATCATTCACTTTGCAGCACCGTTAATTTATGAATTCCTCTTGCACCTGGTCTGTTGGCAGTATGATCTTTATAGCTAGACAGAGCACACAATAATGGACATTCTTCACATAGATAAAATGCATGTTTACACACTGTTTGCTGTACGGATGTGCTGCAGACTAATAGACTTTATGATAAAGACAATTTAAAGTTGTTCTTTTTCTATTTACCATTCACACACAGCAAATTTATTTGGATGCTCCTCGCAATATTGTTACATCTGAGGATTTCAAGCCATTCTGTAGTAGGACCACTGTATATCAGTCATTTGAGAATGTTTCTGTTTTGTAATATACACTAATAGAGAACATCTCAGGGAGAATTGTCTTTACATGCAGCGTTTTCAGTTGTGGTCAGTACTCATGTACAGTAATATGAAGGTGTAACATGTTAAAAATAAAATGGCTCCACTGGTTTAACACATTTCTTGTCACTTATTTTTATTTATTGGGTTTGCCTGAACGTCATTATGATAATCTTCATGATTAGTAATTATATTTCTATATGTTACACATTCCATGTTATTGTTTTGTTGAGTTTGGGTTTATCTGAATGGCATGATTACATAATTGTCATGAATGGTAATTGGAAGGAGGAGTAGCCCCACCTTAAAGGTATGGTTACATAGTTAGAATGTTATACGGTCTCATAAATCAGTTCTATTCAAGTCTTAATCCCTAGATCATGCCACACCTTTATTTTTGTGCCTGATAATTACCGTGAGTCATATGAATGCCTTGCTGCCCCTCCCTTGAAACAAGACAACTCTTTGGCACAGATCTGCATTTTTGTGATATTAACAGACACTTATTTTTTCCCACCTGTCTTTGTGTGTTGTTGGAGAGTGCTCTGTTTGTGTTTTTCTCTATCTCACAGTTCCAGTCTTGGGAGGTTTCAGTGATCACCCTGCCTACCTGGACTGGAGAATGTGTGTGACGGTTTGTGGCTGGGAAGGCATGCCGAAGGTGGAACCAGTTTGTCTGCTTTGGGGAGAGTATGCTTTCACTGACTGAGGCACGGGGTAGGCAGTCCTACAGGAGTACGGAGCAAACAGCATGGACTGCTAACACTGTCACAACTTTCTCACATCAGTGTTAAACTCCTCAGTGGCTGAATAACAAGAAACTGCATGGTCAAAACAACCCAATGAAGCCTAAGGTAAGAGTTTGATTAGTTGTCAATTAACATTTTGAAACTTTTGCTGAAGTACTCCATCCAGACTATATGGTGCCAGGTACTATTGCTAGTGTTTACGAAGTCCACAAGGATGTCATCGTTGTAGTAGCTAGATGAATATGTCAAGTTTGGAACAGTATGTGCAGGTTTGTAATGCAAATGTCTACAGTAACTATTTACATTTTAGTCATTTAGCAGACGCTCTTATCCAGAGCAACTTACAGTTAGTGAGTGCATACATTGTTTTTTTTATACCCCTGTGGGAATCTAACCCGCATGTAGAGCATTGCAAACATTTTATACCTGAAAAAATATTAAAGAAGTCTTAATAGGGCATTGGGCCACCACGAGCCAGAACAGCTTCAATGCACCTTAGCATAGATTCTACAAGTGTCTGGAACTCTGTTGGAAGGATGCGACACCAGTCTTCTAAGGGAAATTCCATAATTTGGTGTTTTGTTGATGGTGGTGTAAAATGCTGTCTCAGGCGCCACTCCAGAATCTCCCATAAGTGTTCAATTGGGTTGAGATCTGGTGACAGACGGCCATGGCATTTGGTTTACATCGTTTTCATGCTCATCAAACCATTCAGTGACCACTCGTGCCCTGTGGATGGGGGCATTGTCATCCTATGGGGGCGTAGCCATGGTAGCCAAAATATTGGCCAAAATGGAGGCATAGCCATGGTAGACAAAATAATGGCCAAACTAATGGCCTGCCCAGCATTTTATACTTGTCCCTAAAATGGGATGATGGGATGTTAATTGCTTAATTAACTCAGGAACAACACCTGTGTGGAACCACCTGCTTTCAATATACTTTGTATCCCTTATTTATTCAAGTGTTTCCTTTATTTTGGCAGTTAGTTACCTGTAGTTATTGTTTGGCATGTGGCATAATTACATTCAATCTCGCTCCTGAATTAAAGTTATTCCATTCAAAATGCAACAGAATGATGAGTTGGCTGACTTAAAAGCAATAGGAGAATATTGAAACACATAGTATAATAAGTCGGAGTGATTAATATTTGTACATATTCATGTTTTGGAGGTACAGTATTTGATGATGAAGTTAATGATGATGATTATGACAATTGTGGAACAAATTATTGTTCATAGAGCAGCAGTCTCACTAAGCATGTGACACAAATCACCTGCAGGACTTGAAAGAACATACTGTAAGCGATCGTTTACAAATCACTTTATTTGAGCCCCTGCCACAGCAAGCTTCTCATAATAGAAAGTGGTGGGTGTGGTCACTTCTGAGTGTACTTTTAGAAAGGAAACACCCGACTATAGTGCACTTGTCTCTATTTCCCTGGAAAAACGTGTTCCTGTTGTTCCCTCCATGTCCCAAGGCCACACCTCGAATACCTTAAAGGTTCAGCTACCTGGGTGTCAACCATGTGCCTATTTGCATATGTAAACATGTTATCCCCCATAGCCCCTCTTTAGTTGTGGTTTCAGCTGATTTTGGTCTTTATGGTCAATAGGGGTAAAATGAGCTGTGCCATTATTGTCTAATTATGTTCTTTCTTTGCATTTGATACTCTTGAAGGCTATGAAAGTATGCTGCAGTATTTAGGCCTATATGATTTGATTATTATAGCATGAAACCAAGCTGAGCATTTATTTTCAACTGATTCTTCCCCCCTAAACAGGTTTAGACAGAAGAGCTTTTCAAAAAGGATCATGGTATGTGAGATCATTCATCCATCAGCTAAGCAACAGGAAATGTACTTTTTGAAAAACACCTATGCCTCAGCATTACTTTCTAGAAGTGCATGCCATTTAAAACGTCTATTTAAAAAAGTTATTGTATTATAGATTTTGTAAATTATTGTAAATAACATGTATTTTTAAGTTAATTGTTCATTGTTGGCATTTGATGTTTGGGTTATTGAAACATGACTAATGCTGAGGCCACACGCCTGTCTACACATTTCTTATAACTATGTTTGTATGTCTGGTTTTAGCCTGGTGTCCGCAGAGGGAGGAGCCTCTCTGAGGGGCTGATGCTGGAGGAATCAGAGAAAGGACGATTGGTCGTCTCCAGCGTTGTCGATGGCTCCTTGGCCAATCAGGGGCTCAAAGAAGGTATGATTTTTGAGTCTCTTATTTAATACATCACATTTTTGTTGAGTGTCAAAGCTCCCAAAATACAAAAAAATCTTTAGCTCAGACTTTTGTGCATCAATAAAATACATAGCTGTTTCTAAGGACATGTTTAGAATCATTGACATTTTCAGTCACCAAGCTTTAACTGTGAGAAATGTTATTTTTTTCAGGAGATGAAATTGTGGGTGCCACAATCAACTTCGACCAACTTTCGAAACACGATGTGTTGAAAATACTGAAGCTGATGGATGATAGTGGATTTGATGAGAAGGTTCAAGTTCTGACCAAAAATAATTTGAGCAAGAGTATGGGGACCTTGGACAGCATCACAGCCCCAGAGGAGGTTTGTGGAATACATGTCAAGTCAAACAGAATTAGCTGAATAACAAATAAGAAAGTACATTTTCAAAACGTTGTTAGATCAATTATATCCATTGTTATTGGATTGCTTTCTCTTTGCAGATTCTGAAGGATTCCTATAACAGACTCAATGCCAAAATAAAGAAGTTCATGAAGGATGACAGCTCTGGACAACCTACAGGTTCTGGGGGAAGTGGCTCTCCTTACGGACAGGAAAGAGGCAAGGGACCGAGACATCTCTGGGCCAAGCCTGATGTCAGAGGAACAGACTCTACAGTACCCCTCGATGCTCCTGGTGGAGGACTTTGGTTGCCTAATGCCAACATGAGTACATCAGATCTCTCCCTAGCTCATTTGAATGGGTCTTTAGGGGCTGATCCTGGTGTCAATATCTCAGATTTACCTTCAGTAGACCTTAAAGGTTCCAAAATAGATATAGAATTGCCAGATTCAGACATTGGTATCCCATCTGGGAAGATCAAAACACCAAGTCTTGGTATGGCTGACTTTTCTGTATCTGGACCAAGAGTTAGGACTCCAGACCTGGACCTCTCAGCGGCTGAGATGTGTCTATCAGACGTCAGTTTGCCTGACCTCAGTACTCCAGATATTGACATACCCTCAGGTAAATTCAAACTAAAGAAACCACATGCAGAACTCAAAGCTCCGGATTTCGATGTGGATGCCCCCTCTGGTAAACTGAATATGCCCAAATTTGGCTTCTCTGGCCTACAAAGACCAGATCTGGGCATTGATGCTGATGTAAAAACACCAAAGCTAAGTCTCAAAGCTCCCAAGATAAAAGGTGGGCTAGATGCACCTGACTTGTATTTACCCAAAGTCGACCTGAAATCAACCAAATTGGATGTAAACGCTCCAGATATTGACATCAATGCACCCTCAGAAAAATTCAAAATGCCAAAGTTTAAGATGCCTAGATTTGGCCTTTTGGGCCCTACAGGACCAGACGTTGGCATTGATAGAGACATGGATGGACCAGACCTGAGCTTATTATCTTCCAAATTACAACGGCCTGACATGGATGTTGGTAGCCCATCTGGAAAATTAAAGATACCAAGTTTTAAGGCGCCAGACTTTGGCTTCTCGGGGCCAGATGTTCAAGGGCCTGACTTAGAGGTAAAGACTCCAGACTTGGATCTTTCAGCCCCCAAGTTTAAAGGAGGAATTAGTCCCCCAGATTTGGATCTGCCAGATGTTGATCTCAAAGGCCCCAAACTAAACTTTAATGCTCCAGATTTTGACATAGATATGCCCTCAGGTAAAGTCAAAGTACCTACATTGAATAAACCAAAGGTTGACCTGAATGCTCCTGATCTGTATATCGATGGGCACTCTGATAAACTGAAAATGCCCAAATTCAATCTCTTTGGCACATTGCCAAAAGGACAAGGTCTAGATATCAATGCAGGTGTGAAATCCCCAAAGTTAAAAGGTGGGATTGATGCCCCTGACATGGATTTACCAGACATGGCCCTCAAAGCCCCTAAATTAGATGTAAACACTCCAGATATTGACATTGATTCCCCCACCGGGAAATTCAAAATGCCCAAAATGAAGATGCCTAAATTTGGCATGAAAAGACCTGATGTTGACATAGATGGAGATCTAGAGGGGCCAGACCTGAACTTGTCTGCACCCTCAATGAATCTCAAAGGTCCCAAAGCAGACATAAACATTCCAAATGCTGACATTGGAAGTCCATTAGGAAAATTCAAAATGCCAACTTTCAAGATGCCAGATGCTGGTTTCTCTGGACCAAAGGTTAAAGTGCCTGACTTTGAGGTAAAGACTCCAGGCTTGGATCTTTCAGCCCCCAAGTTTAAAGGGGGAATCCGTCCCCCAGATCTGAATCTGGCAGATCTCAAAGGCCCCAAACTAGAACTCAATGCACCAGATGTAAACTCTAATATGCCCTCAGGTAAAGTCAAATTACCTACATTGAAGGAATCAAAGGTTGATCTGAATGCTCCTGATCTGGACATTAATGGCCCCTCTGGTAAACTGAAAATGTCCAAATTTGGACTGTCTGGTACAATGCCGAAATCCACAAAACTGAATCTCAAAGCCCCAAAGATGAAGGGGGGAATTGATTCCCCAGATGTGAATTTACCAGATGCTGATCTCAAAGCCCCTAAACTAGATGTAAACACTCCAGATATTGACATTGATTCCCCCACAGGGAAATTCAAAATGCCCAAAATGAAGATGCCTAAATCTGGCATGAAAAGACCTGATGTTGCCATAGATGGAGATCTAGAGGGGCCAGACCTGAACTTGTCTGCACCAAATTTGGACATAGAAGCACCCTCAATGAATCTCAAAGGTCCCAAAGCAGACCTAAATATTCCAAATGCTGATATTGGAAGTCCATCAGGGAAATTCAAAATGCCAACATTCAAGATGCCAGGTTCTGGTTTCTCTGGACCAAAGGTTAAAGTGCCTGACTTTGAGGTAAAGACACCAGGCTTGGATCTTTCAGCCCCCAAGTTTAAAGGGGGAATCCGTCCCCCAGATCTGAATCTGCCAGATCTCAAAGGCCCCAAACTAGACCTCAATGCACCAGATGTAAACTTTAATATGCCCTCAGGTAAAGTCAAAGGACCTACATTGAAGAAACCAAAGGTTGATCTGAATGCTCCTGATCTGGACATTAACGGCCCCTCTGGTAAACTGAAAATGCCCAAATTTGGACTGTCTGGTACAACGCCAAAATCCACAAAACTGAATCTCAAAGCCCCAAAGATGAAGTGGGGAATTGATTCCCCAGATGTGAATTTACCAGATGCTAACCTTAAAGCCCCTAAACTACATGTAAACACTCCAGATATTGACATTGATTCCCCCACAGGCAAATTCAAAATGCCCAAAATGAAGATGCCTAAATATGGCATGAAAAGACCTGATGTTGACATAGATGGAGATCTAGAGGGGCCAGACCTGAACTTGTCTGCACCCTCAATGAATCTCAAAGGTCCCAAAGCAGACATAAACATTCCAAATGCTGACATTGGAAGTCCATCAGGAAAATTCAAAATGCCAACTTTCAAGATGCCAGATGCTGGTTTCTCTGGACCAAAGGTTAAAGTGCCTGACTTTGAGGTAAAGACTCCAAGCTTGGATCTTTCAGCCCCCAAGTTTAAAGGGGGAATCCGTCCCCCAGATCTGAATCTGCCAGATCTCAAAGGCCCCAAACTAGACCTCAATGCACCAGATGTAAACTCTAATATGCCCTCAGGTAAAGTCAAATTACCTACATTGAAGGAATCAAAGGTTGATCTGAATGCTCCTGATCTGGACACTAACAGCCCCTCTGGTAAACTGAAAATGCCCAAATTTGGACTGTCTGGTACAATGCCGAAATCCACAAAACTGAATCTCAAAGCCCCAAAGATGAAGGGGGGAATTGATTCCCCAGATGTGAATTTACCAGATGCGAACCTTAAAGCCCCTAAACTAGATGTAAACACTCCAGATATTGACATTGATTCCCCCACAGGGAAATTCAAAATGCCCAAAATGAAGATGCCTAAATCTGGCATGAAAAGACCTGATGTTGCCATAGATGGAGATCTAGAGGGGCCAGACCTGAACTTGTCTGCACCAAATTTGGACATAGAAGCACCCTCAATGAATCTCAAAGGTCCCAAAGCAGACCTAAATATTCAAAATGCTGATATTGGAAGTCCATCAGGGAAATTCAAAATGCCAACATTCAAGATGCCAGGTTCTGGTTTCTCTGGACCAAAGGTTAAAGTGCCTGACTTTGAGGTAAAGACACCAGGCTTGGATCTTTCAGCCCCCAAGTTTAAAGGGGGAATCAGTCCCCCGGATCTGAATCTGCCAGACCTCAAATGCCCCAAACTAGACCTCAATGCACCAGATGTAAACTCTAATATGCCCTCAGGTAAAGTCAAAGTACCTACATTGAAGGAACCAAAGGTTGATCTGAATGCTCCTGATCTGGACATTAACAGCCCCTCTGGTAAACTGAAAATGCCCAAATTTGGCCTGTCTGGTAAAATGCCGAAATCCACAAAACTGAATCTCAAAGCCCCAAAGATGAAGGGGGGAATTGATTCCCCAGATGTGAATTTACCAGATGCGAACCTTAAAGCCCATAAACTAGATGTAAACACTCCAGATATTGACATTGATTCCCCCACAGGGAAATTCAAAATGCCCAAAATGAAGATGCCTAAATCTGGCATGAAAAGACCTGATGTTGCCATAGATGGAGATCTAGAGGGGCCAGACCTGAACTTGTCTGCACCAAATTTGGACATAGAAGCACCCTCAATGAATCTCAAAGGTCCCAAAGCAGACCTAAATATTCAAAATGCTGATATTGGAAGTCCATCAGGGAAATTCAAAATGCCAACATTCAAGATGCCAGGTTCTGGTTTCTCTGGACCAAAGGTTAAAGTGCCTGACTTTGAGGTAAAGACACCAGGCTTGGATCTTTCAGCCCCCAAGTTTAAAGGGGGAATCAGTCCCCCGGATCTGAATCTGCCAGACCTCAAATGCCCCAAACTAGACCTCAATGCACCAGATGTAAACTCTAATATGCCCTCAGGTAAAGTCAAAGTACCTACATTGAAGGAACCAAAGGTTGATCTGAATGCTCCTGATCTGGACATTAACAGCCCCTCTGGTAAACTGAAAATGCCCAAATTTGGCCTGTCTGGTAAAATGCCAAAATCCACAAAACTGAATCTCAAAGCCCCAAAGATAAAGGGGGGAATTGATTCCCCAGACATGAATTTTCCAGATGCTGATCTCAAAGCCCCTAAACTAGATGTGAAAGCCCCAGCTCTTGACATCAGTGCACCTTCTGGGAAATTCAAAATGCCCAAATTCAAAATGCCTAAATTCAGAGACCTAAAGAGACCAGATGTTGACATTGATGGAGACTTAGAGGGCCCAGATATAGATATCAATGCCCCCACAGCTAACCTCAAAGGTCCCAAAACAGGTCTAAAAATGCCAGATTTGAAGATGCCTGATTTCGGGCTATCTGGGCCAAATGTAGATGAACCTGACTATCACTTACCTGACATTGACCTCTCAGCCCCAAAGCTAAAAGGGGGAATCAGTCCCCCAGATTTGAGACTACCTAAGGGTCACCTCAAAGGGCCCAAACTAGATCTTAATGCTCCAGATTTTGATGTTGATGCTCCCTCAGGTAAACTGAAAATGCCCAAATTTGGGCTCTCAGGCACTATGCCAAAAGGACCAAATCTGGACATAAATGCAGGTGTGAAATCACCATTCAGTCTAAAAATGCCAAAGATGAAAGGTGGGATTGATGCCCCTGACATGGATTTACCAGACATGGACCTCAATGCCCCTAAAGTAGATGTAAACACTCCAGATATTGACATTGATTCACCCACAGGAAAATTCAAAATGCCCAATCTGAAAATGCCTACATTTGGAGTGAAAGGGCCAGATATTGACATAAATGGAGATATAGAGGGACCAGACCTGAACTTGACATCTCCCAAACGTAAGGGTCCCAAAGCAGACCTAAACATTCCAGATGCTGATATTGACAGTCCATCAGGAAAACTTAAAATGCCAACTTTCAAGATGCCAGATTTAGGTTTCTCTGGACCAAAAGTTAAGGGGCCTGACTTGGATCTTTCAGCCCCTAAGTTTAACGGGGGAATTAGGCCCCCAGATTTGGATCTGCCAGATGTTGACCTCAAAGGCCCCAAATTAGACCTCAATGCACCAGATGTAAACTTTAATATGCCCTCCGGTAAAGTCAAAGTACCTACATTGAAGAAACCAAAGGTTGATCTGAATGCTCCTGATCTGGACATTGATAGCCCCTCAAAATCCCCAGACTTGAGGCTCAAAGCTTCAAACATTAAGGGGGGAATTGATGGTCCAGACATGAATTTACCAGATGCTTACCTCATAGCCCCTGATCCAGATCTTGACATCAATGAACCCTCTGGTAAATTCAAAATGCCCAAATATAAAATGCTTAAATTCAGAGACCTAAAGAGACCAGGTGTTGACATTGATGGAGACTTAGAGGGCCCAGATATAGATATCAATGCCCCCACAGCTAACCTCAAAGGTCCCAAAACAGGTCTAAAAATGCCAGATTTGAAGATGCCTGATTTCGGGCTATCTGGGCCAAATGTAGATGAACCTGACTATGACTTACCTGACATTGACCTCTCAGCCCCAAAGCTAAAAGGGGGAATCAGTCCCCCAGATTTGAGACTACCTAAGGGTCATCTCAAAGGTCCAAAACTAGACCTCAATGCTCCAGATATGCCCTCCGGTAGATTCAGAGTTCCAACCTTAGAGAGGCCAAATGGTAGCATCAAAGACCCTGATTTTGACATCAACACTCCTACATTCAAAATGCATACATTTGGGTTGTCTACTCAAAAAGGACCGGATCATGACATCAGTGCTGAACTAGGTTTAAATTGTCAAAGATGAAAGGTGGGATTGGTTCACCAGATCTTGACCTACCTACAGTTGACCTAAAAGCCCCTAACATAGAGGTAGACACTCCAGATATGAACATTGGTTCACCCTCTGGGAAATTCAAAATGCCTCACCTCAAAATGCCTTTCTGGTATGAAAGGTCCAGATGCTGGAATAGATGGAGACATTGATGGACTAGACCTGAGCTTGTCAGCCCCGAAAGTAAACACAGGGATTGGTAGTCCAGATTTAGACATAAATGTTCCCTCTGGTAACCTCAAAGGCCCCCAAGCTGATCTCAATTTGCCAGACTTTGACATTGCTAAACAATCTAGAAAATTCAAACTGCCGTCGTTAAGATTGCCTCAGTTTGGTAGTCCCAATTGAAGGGCAGTATCAGATATGGACTTTATGAAAACGAATGAAATTTCTCCTCCAGAGGCTAAAGTGGATCTAAGAGCATTAGACTCCAATATTAGTCACCCAGATGTCAGCCTGAGCTTGCCCAAAGCTGATATCAGAAGCCCAGAATACGAAGTGTCATCTCATAGTAAACGCAGATCTGATATCCCAGGTGGAGCGCATATAAAAGGTTTGATATTCCAGGTGGCGCACCATATAAAATATCTGATATCCCAGGTGGAGTACATATAAAAGTGCCAGCCCTAAACATAGACATAGAAGGGAAACTGCCACACACTGATAGGAAGTCTAGGAAGGTCAAAGGAAGAGCCAGTTATCCCATTGCAGATATTGATTTGCCAAAAGTTGATTACCAACTGTCTGGTGTGGATCTGAGAGGTTCAGACCTTAACCTTGATGACCCCACAGTGAAATTCTAAATTCCCAAATCCAAGACTCCTAAATTCGGTAGTTATACAAGAATACCCAGTTATACAAGTCTTCCCAGTATTAACGCCTCAGTCCCTAAATTCCCACCCCAAAGTGTGGATTAGTGGTTTCACAGCCAGATTTGAATTTGAGCAGAACTGACTTCAAGGGCAATAAATATCATAGGAAAGCCCCAGCTGGTGAAACCGACAGATCAAAAAAGTCCAAATCAGTCTAAAATTGTAGTGTCCATGTCAAATTTGACTCATGGTTCAAACCCCAATATTTCTGAAGATCAATCATATTTTGTCACTGTACAGGATTTCCCAAACATGTCAAAGATTGAACTGGGAGCCTGAAAAATCAGCACAAGGAAGAGTCAAACCATAGATCTCATACACTCAGAAGTCTCGACTTCAGTTCATCAAATGTGGACCTTGAAGTTCCAGAAGATGAGAACTCAAAAAGGGTCAACATTATGGCTTTCAAAGCTTATATAGCATTCAGACAACTGACTAAATGTTATTTTAGGCTTGTTTGAATCACAATCTTCTGTTGAAACATAATGCAGAAAACTTCTATTACTTGCACTTATTTGTACTTTTTATGTAAATTGATTGACATTTGTTATGAACATGTTGAAAATGAATGTAAATAATAATAACAATAATATGCCATTTAGCAGACGCTTTTATCCAAAGCGACTTACAGTCATTCTCATTTTGTCAATTTTCTTTTACAAAATGTATGACAAGTTGGTTATATTCTGCTGATAAGCTATTTGAAAATGGTGTTTTTACTGTACACATGCTGTATTACAATAATTTGTTTTATCTTTACATTAATGCAACAAAACAATTAATTCAAAACAACTTCCAAATGCATTAGCCTAGGCAACAATATTCTGACTCGATTCTGACAGTAGGCCTTATTTCCCCTATTTTTGCACTTGAAATAACATTTGGCAAATTAATTCTGTCAAGTATGATAAAACATTTAACTCAATTGCTGTTTTTGTATATTTTATGAGTTTGATTAAAAAAATTATAGTATTGCTTCACCTATTAGAGATTTTCACCTCTGCACCACTAGGTGGTAGTCTTATCACACTTGACTTTACACAACATAAACGTCATCAGTACAATACCTTTGGCACCACCGCACTACCTTTCTGATTTTGAAACTGGAAAATACATGATTGTTTAGAAATATGATCTCTTAAAATGCTGTTTTAAAGAAATCGCACGTATTTGATTGTCTTAATCGGGTTTACAGAAATGTGTCGTTACTATATCAGTTAACGTTACAGTGTGTGGTAGAGGCATTACTAAAAGGTTGAGTATTAAAACAGGCTAATGCAACTTTATTGAAGATATGTAGTGGCTGATATGAACAATAGCACACATAAATGCTAATCATCAGATGTCCTTTTCTAAGTTGCCTTTATCTTTCTTTGGAGAGAACTCTCTACCCTCGAATGTATGCATCCCTTACAATTTTGTGGACCCTGCAAGACCAAGTAGGTCTTCAGCTTTTTCATTCATTGGCTTAATCCCTTATCATACACTTAGCCAGAATAGATTCTGACCCTATGCTTGCTTGCAGCTGCACTGGGGTCAGACAGCCGGTGTAAGATATGGCTCGTAAAACTTAATAATAATAATAATATGCCATTTAGCAGACACTTTTATCCAAAGCGACTTACAGTCATGTGTGCATACATTTTTACGCATGGGTGGCCCGGGGATCGAACCCACTACCCTGGCGTTACAAGCACCATGCTCTACCAATTGAGCTACAGAGGACCAACTTCACTCCAGGTATGAGAAATGTGTTGTACTCAGAGTTGTCCCATTATCCCAACTGTTACACCGAGAACATTGAACGACTGCTAAAAAACTAGCAGTCGTTCAATGTTCTCAGTGTAACAGTTGGGATAATGGGACAATTAGGAGTACAACGCATTTTTCATCCCTGGCTTGAGGTCCGTTTTCCGAGCCATATCTCGCACCTGCTCTGCGGCGTCTTAATCTAAACAGGAATCCTGTCCAACCCCAGTGCAGCTGTAAGCAAGCTTAGGGTCGGAATCTATTAAGGCTTCATTGAACTGAGGGTGCGAATTTAACGGGGCAGGTGTCCAAGTTCTATATAGATGCATGTAGACTGCAGGACCCTGTCCAGACACAAAAAGATTCTTCCCTTTTTCTTGAATGCAATGTTGGTCTGTCATTTTCAGAGCATTCATTTCCAACTAGGTCAGATGCTGCCGTCCCTGTACACCTGAGCCCAGTACAGACATGGGTGGAGACGTTGGAAAGGCGGGAGTGTAAACAGTTGGGTTTGGTTGAACTCCACCCTGATGCTTTTGCAGTCCATACCATGTAGAACTGTCAATGTGTAGCCATTATATTTACATTTAAAGGAGTAGTTCATTGTTTTACAACTTGATGTTAGATGATTCCTCACCCTGAAAGAAGTCTATGGGCCAAGAGAAACTAATCCATGGTTCAGTTTTCTTTAACCCCCCTAAGGTCGATCGCCCCCGCATAACTCTAATTAGCATAATAAAATAATCCCATCAAAATCAGTCAGTTTAAGCTAGAGATATCTATTTGAAAGGTGAAAGGTGACAGAGCTAGAGCAGTGTTTGTCAGACCATGAAACATCCCGACAATCAGTCTTCTCACAAAACTATTATGACCCCTCTATGGAAAGATGAGACTCTCACGAACACGATGGTGTTCTCCGTTTTGCTCTACGAGCCCCAAAACGTCTTGGGACTTCTCTGAAGTCGGTACAGCCGATCTGCCAACTTCTGTCTGTAGTGTCCGAACAGTTTGGGCGACACACTAAAATGACCCCTCTTTGGAAAGCTGAGACTCTCATGAACACATTTTGCTCTAGGATGCCACAAGCCTCACAAGACTCACTAACCTCTGCATGTATTTGTGTATCTTAGGTGTTCTTGGTGCTGAGGTGGGAGAGAGGGGCAAGTATTTCTCTCTGGGACAGAGACAGCTGCTGTGTCTGGCCAGGGCTCTGCTGACTGAAGCTAATGTAAGAACCAGCCCGCACCATCCATCCATATCAATTACTAACATGGCTTTGAATTCATCCATCCAAATTACTAACATGGCTTTGAATTCATCCATCCATATCAATTACTAACATGGCTTTGAATTCATCCATCCAAATTACTAACATGGCTTTGAATTCATCCATCCATATCAATTACTAACATGGCTTTGAATTCATCCATCCATATCAATTACTAACATGGCTTTGAATTCAACCATCCATATCAATTACTAACATGGCTTTGAATTCAACCATCCATATCAATTACTAACATGGCTTTGAATTCCCTGTACCATTATTTCTCAACCATTGTTTCCTCTTTAGATTCTGTGTATTGACGAAGCCACAGCCAGTGTTGACCAAAAGACTGACAAGCTGCTACAATAGACAATCAGAGCAAAATTTCAAGACCGTCCTCGTGTTTGCCCATAGGTAGATCATTTAGTGAACACAACTTTACATAATTTCTTAAATGCTATTGTAGACATTTATGCCGAGTTATACATAACTTACGTTTTCATGGTACATTTATAACGTAATTTGATGTCACAATTTATAAAGTCACACCTTGATTCTCTCTCTCTGTCAACAGGATCAACACCGTCATGGACTCAGACAGGGTGCTGGTGATGCATTCTGGGAAGGTAGTGGAGTTTGACACCCCTGCTGATCTGTGCCAAAGAGATGACTCCATTTTCTGCAAGCTGGTTGGGGGGAGAGAGAGTCGAAGCCATCAGAGGACTAATGACAATGAGAAATGTCAATGGGGATCTCTCTTTCTCTCTCTCTCTGTTTCCCCACAGGAGGCCAGTGGTGGTCGGACTGGGTGGACCAACCAATCACCTGTCCAATGGAGGTGGTAGAAGTTGGCCCTATAATAATTACTGGCCCAGGGTTTGATTTTTTTCATTCCATGATCGTTAAGGTTAGGATTGGGGGTAGGGTAATCTGATCCCATGGGGCGGCGCGCAATTGGCCTAGCGTCGTCCAGGGTAGGGGAGGGAATGGCCGGCAGGGATGTAGCTCAGTTGATAGAGCATGGCGTTTGCAAAGCCAGGGTTGTGGGTTCAATTCCCACAGGGGGTATGAAAAAATAATAATGTATGCACTAACTAACTGTAAGTCGCTCTGGATAAAGAGCGTCTGCTAAATGACTAAAATGTAAATGTAAATCCTAGATCTGTGGTTAAGAGTGGAGACTTCTTCCTCGAGGACCACTGACTGACATTTGACCTTTGACCTCAGAGAGTAAGGTCTGAATAGTCCAACCCGAGCAAGATTATTATTTTGCTACCTTTTAGGAAGTCGGGTAAATTTTCTAACCTGGGCGTCGTGGAATTTTTCCGTCTTTTATATCGAAACACATTAATGGGGTACGAAAGAGCTGATGTAATGAAGAAACATGGAATAAGTACTTTAATTGCTTTTGTATTGAAGGGAGTATTTTATAGCACTATAATGGATTTTGACTGAAAAGTTGTATTCCTAGAGCAAGTCAGTCATTCACTTTGCAGCATTGTCAATCATTTATGAATGTCTGAGATTCCTCTTGCACCTGGTCTGTTGGTAGTATGATCTTTATAGCTAGACAGAGCACACAATAATATACATTCTTCACATAGATAAAATGCATGTTTACACACTGTTTGCTGTACGGATGTGCTGCAGACTAATATAATTTATGATAAATAAAGACAATTTAAAGTTGTTCTTTTTCTATATGTTTACCATTCACACAGAGCAAATTTGTTTGGAAAGCGCCTCGCAATATTGTTACATCTGAGGATTTCAAGCCATTCTGTAGTAGAACTACTGTATATCAGTAATTTGAGAATGTTTCTGTTGTCTTCTAATATACTGTAAGAGAGAACATCTCAGGGAGAATTGTCTTTACGTGCAGAGTTTTCAGTTGTGGTCAGTACTCTCCTGTACTGTACACCTTAAAAGGTATGGTTACATAGTTAGAATGTTATACGGTCTCATAAATCAGTTCTATTCAAGTCTTAATCCCTAGATCATTCCACACCTTCATTGTTGTGCCTTATAATTACCATGAGTCATGAATGAACACCAAGCTGTCCCTCCCTTGAAACAAGACAACCCTTTGGCACACCTCTGCATTTTTTTATATAACCAGACTATTTGTTTTCCACCTGTCTTGGCGTGGAGAGTGCGCTGTTTTTTTTCTTCTCTATCTCACAGTTCCAGTCTTGAGAGGCCAGGTTTCAGTGATCACCCTGCCTACCTGGACTGGGGACGGTGTGTGGCTGGGAAGGCATGCCGAAGGTGGAACCAGTTTGTCTGCTTTGGGGAGAGTATGCTTCCGCTGACTGAGGCACGGGGTAGGCAGTCCTACAGGAGTACGTACCAAACAGCATGGACCGATAACAGTGTGTCGCAACTTTCTCACATCAGTGTTAAACTCCTCAGTGGCTGAATAACAAGAAAAAACGCAGTCAAAATAGCCCAATGGAGCCTAAGGTAAGAGTTATTGTCAACTTTTGCTGAAGTACTCCATCCAGACTATATGGTGCCAGGTACTATTGCTAGTGTTTACGAAGTCCACAATGATGTCATCGTTGTAGTAGCTAGATGAATATGTCAAGTTTGGAACAGTATGTGCAGGTTTGTAATGAAAATGTCTACAGTAACTATTGGCATGGATGATGTTTTAATATGCTGATGTGAAATATTTTATACCTGAAAAAAGATATTAAGGATGCATATAGAGTTGGAGAAACCATACATTTTGAAGAGACACTCTGAATTGGCATATTTTTGTACAGTAGTATGTACAGTACATATTAAAAGTTAAATATTCACAAGCATACAGTTTGTCTTGAGTCAATAGAGAGTTCATAAAATACAACCTTAGACTTAGAGAAAATCTCAGTCAGCCTCTAATCTCTTACAGCTCTGCACAATGTGAATGAAAGTCAAATAATAGGAATTATTTGAACAGAGTAATTGTCAAAGTGCCATGTTTCATGAAATATGATTGCAGCTTTTAGCTTGCTGTCAGTCTACTCTTCTTTATGAGTACGTATACAGGTAACTGCCAAAATAAAGGAAACACCAACATAAACTGTCTTAATAGGGTGTTGGGCCACCACGAGCCAAAACAGCTTCAATGCACCTTGGCATAGATTCTACAAGTGTCTGGTACTCTATTGGATGGATGAAACACCATTCTTCCTCGAGAAATTCTGTCATTTGGTGTTTTGTTGATGGTGATAGAAAACGCTGTCTCAGGCGCCACTCCAGAATCTCCCATAAGTGTTCAATTGGGTTGAGTTCTGGTGACAGACGGCCATGGCATTTGGTTTACATCGTTTTCATGCTCATCAAACCATTCAGTGACCACTCGTGCCCTGTGGATGGGGGCATTGTCATCCTATAGGGCCATAGCCATAGTAGCCAAAATGGGGGCATAGCAGTGGTAGCCAAAATAATGGCCTGCCCAGCATTTTTATACATGATGGTATGTTAATTACTTCATTAACTCAGGAACCACACCTGTGTGGAAGCACCTGCTTTCAGTATACTGTATCACTCATTTACTCAAGTGTTCCCATTATTTTGGCAGTTACCTGTAGTTACCATTCCTAAATGCATCTGTCATAAGGCATTGTTGGGGGTGTGGCATAATTACATTCAATCTCTGCTCCTGAATGAAAGTTATTCCATTCACAATGCAACAGATTGATGAGTTGGTTGAAGTAAAAGCAATAGGGGAATATTTCAAGCAACACATACACTGAGTATACAAAACATTAAGGACACCTGCTCTTTCCATGACATAGACTGACCAGCAATGTTCCCTCAAATTCTTTGCGGCACAGAGCAAATTTCAGGTCTGCTGAGCGCAAACTTCAGCGCTGTGAAATTTCTGTGCAACTTCCAGTGCGCATTTACTGTGAACACTGAGGCTGTACCTGCTTCAAGTTACAGTTTTAACAGTGGCCAAGTAGGCTACTGAGGCTATTTGATTATAATGTGGGCATACCATACAGTGGCGGTCAGTGCCGTTTAAGATGAGGGAGGACAATTTTTTTTTTTCATGAGTAGGCCTTATTTCTATTACAGCATCTTGGATGACTGTCATTCATATTCCATTCACCCAGTTCATTGTAACTGGGATAGGTTTAGGCTACTACTCCTTATACCCATCATGAGGTTGCTACAACCTAGCCTATGAATGAAAGTTGACATCGTAGGTGCACACAGGTCGAGAGAAAAATTTGAGATGACAGACAGTGACACATTGACACACAGTTACACATTCAATACTGCCTTTCACACTTCTTGCCTGCTTCTAGCTGATATAGGGTGTAATCATTAGTCCAACAGTTGCAAACAAGAGTTTATATTGGACAAATTCAGGTATGTTTATCCCCGCTTGATCCGTTTGCTTCCGTTAAAAAAATTGGCGGAATGAATACACCCCTGATCACACGTAAACACAGTTCACTTTCATAGCAGCCACGTTGTATTTGTTCTCGCATCTATGTGCTCACCTCCACTCACATTTTCTCTTCACTTGTGGACTTCAATGCACAACACATCAGCTGTATGTGACCAGGTGAAAAAACCTTTCCAAGCCAAACCATATCATCACTGTTACACACAGCCTACATCGTTGTCACCATATTAGCTAAAGTAACGTCATAGTCAACATAGCTAATAGAACTGACGGGTTAGTAAACCCGCTACAATCATGCAGTAACGTTACAGTGTGCAGTCAGTTTAGCACTTACACCGGCGGGTCCCAGTGGCAAAATAATGTGTTTTAATAAATTATTTGGTGACGTGATTATATTTAGTACATTTTAATATAAAAAGGATCACTTTTTAAATGTTTATTTTTATGAAATTCACTGAGGATGGTCCTCCCCTTCCTCCTCTGACGAACCTCCACTGCTACCAGAGTGGCCTACCATCAAAACAATGGAGAAAATGCATCCTATAACATTTTAACATGAAAATAGCTATTCTATCATTCAACCTACAGTAGCAGACAATGTGTGGTGTTCAATGTAGGCCTACATTCCATGAGACTTTTGAAAAAAACATGCAAGGCTTGACATTAACCTGTTTATCCACTTGTCCTTCAGACAAGGGAGGTGACTGAAAATGTTGTTGTGTTGTTTGATACAAGAAACCACTTTACAAAATAAAAAGCATTATTATTCCCATACCAGACAAATTATGCTACCCTCAGCCTATTGGCTACTTAATATATTCAAGCCTGTCTCAAAATACAGCACTGCCCCTTTAAGACAAAGAAAATCTCTTTACCTGACTGGCTTTTCAAAGATGTCTAAAAATGTACATGTTTTGTGCTTTTGTAGGAAGCAATCACTCCCCTATTGCTGACTACAAATTATCTATAACTGGGCTAATAACTCACTAACTAGCAAAGGATATAAACAAAATGTGCTTACGTGGCTACATGCAGCTCTTGCTTTGATCTCAAAACAAGCACATCTACTCATGACGCTCATGCTGTATACACAGTCAATTTCAAGGTAAATGGCACAGATCCATCCATACATCCATCCCCTGCTGATTTTGTACGTTTGCCCACTGACAAAGACATGATCAGTCTATAATTTTAATGGTAGGTTTATTTGAACAGTGAGAGACAGAATAACAACAAAAAAATCAGAAAAACGCATGTCAAAAATGTTTAAATTGATTTGCATTTTAATGAGGGAAATAAGTATTTGACCCCTCTGCAAAACATGACTTAGTACTTGGTGGCAAAACCCTTGTTGGCAATCACAGAGGTCAGACGTTTCTTGTAGTTGGCCACCAGGTTTGCACACATCTCAGGAGGGATTTTGTCCCACTCCTCTTTGCAGATCTTCTCCAAGTCATTAAGGTTTCGAAGGCTGACGTTTGGCAACTCGAACCTTCAGCTCCCTCCACAGATGTTCTATGGGATTAAGGTCTGGAGATTGGCTAGGCCACTACAGGACCTTAATGTGCTTCTTCTTGAGCCACTCCTTTGTTGCCTTGGCCGTGCGTTTTAGGTCATTGTCATGCTGGAATACCCATCCACGACCCATTTTCAATGCCCTGGCTGAGGGAAGGAGGTTCTCACCCAAGATTTGACGGTACATGGCCCCGTCCATCGTCCCTTTGATGCGGTGAAGTTGTCCTGTCCCCTTAGTAGAAAAACACCCCCAAAGCATAATATTTCCACCTCCATGTTTGACGGTGGGGATGGTGTTTCCCCTGACCCATCTGTCTATCTCCTCATTTGAATTCCATGCTGTCACAGTCACTAGCCCATTTAAGCTTAATATCCTTGTCATCTATCGCCCTCCAGGTTCCCTTGGAGAGTTCATCAATGAGCTTGACGCCTTGATAAGTTCCTTTCCTGAGGATGGCTCACCCCTCACAGTTCTGGGGGACTTCAACCTCCCTACGTCTACCTTTGACTCATTTCTCTCTGCCTCCTTCTTTCCACTCCTCTCCTCTTTTGACCTCACCCTCTCACCATCCCCCCCTACTCACAAGGCAGGCAATACGCTTGACCTCATCTTTACTAGATGCTGTTCTTCTACTAATCTCACTGCAACTCCCCTCAATGTCTCCGACCACTACTTTGAATCCTTTTCTCTCTCGCTCTCCTCCAACACTACTCACTCTGCCCCTACTCAGATTTAATGCGCCGTCGCAACCTTCGCTCTCTCTCCCGCTACTCTCTCCTCTTCCATCCTATCATCTCTTCCCTCTGCTCAACCCTCCTCTCCTCCCTTTCTGCATCCTTTGACTCTCTATGTCCCCTATCCTCCCGGCCGGCTCGGTCCTCCCCTCCAGCTCCGTGGCTTGATGACTCATTGCAAGCTCACAGAACAGGGCTCCGGGCAGCCGAGCGGAAATGGAGGAAAACTAGACTCCCTGCGGACCTGGCATCTTTTCACTCCCTCCTCTCTACATTTTCTTCATAAGTTTCTGCTGCTAAGGCCACTTTCTACCACTCTAAATTCCAAGCATCTGCCTCTAACCCTAGGAAGCTCTTTGCCACCTTCTCCTCCCTGCTGAATCCTCCTCCCCCTCCCCCCCTCCTCCTTCTCTGTGGATGACTTCGTCAACCATTTTGAAAAGAAGGTTGATGACATCCGATCCTCGTTTGTTAAGTCAAATGACACTGCTGGTCCTGCTCACACTGCCCTACCCTATGCTTTGACTTCTTTCTCCCCTCTCTCTCCAGATAAAATCTTGCGACTTGTGACGGCCGGCCGCCCAACAATCTGCCCGCTTGACCCTATCCCCTCCTCTCTTCTCCAGACCATCTCCGGTGACCTTCTCCCTTACCTCACCTCGCTGATCAACTCATCCTTGACCGCTGGATATGTCCCTTCCGTCTTCAAGAGAGCGAGAGTTGCACCCCTTCTCAAAAAACCAACACTCGATCCCTCTGATGTCAACAACTACAGACCAGTCTCCCTTCTTTCTTTTCTCTCCAAAACTATTGAGCGTGCCGTCTTTAGCCAACTCTCTTGCTATCTCTCTCAGAATGACCTTCTTGATCCAAACCAGTCAGGTTTCAAGACTGGTCATTCAACTGAGACTGCTCTTCTCTGTTTCACGGAGGCTCTCCGCACTCTCCGCACTCTCCTCTGCTCTTGTCCTTCTAGACCTGTCTGCTGCCTTTGATACTGTGAACCATCAGATCCTCCTCTCCACCCTCTCCGAGCTGGGCATCTCCGGCGCGGCTCACTCTTGGATTGCGTCCTACCTGACCGGTCGCTCCTACCAAGTGGCGTGGCGAGAAGCTGTCTCCGCACCACGTGCTCTCACCACTGGTGTCCCCCAGGGCTCAGTTCTAGGCCCTCTCCTATTCTCGCTATACACCAAGTCACTTGGCTCTGTCATATCCTCACATGGCCTCTCCTATCATTGCTACGCAGACGACATACAACTAATCTTCTCCTTTCCCCCTTCTGATAACCAGGTGGCGAATCGCATCTCTGCATGTCTGGCAGACATATCAGTATGGATGACGGATCACCACCTCAAGCTGAACCTTGGCAAGACGGAGCTGCTCTTCCTCCCGGGGAAGGACTGCCCGTTCCATGATCTCGCCATTACGGTTGACAACTCCGTTGTGTCCTCCTCCTAGAGTGCGAAGAGCCTTGGCGTGACCCTGGACAACACCCTGTCGTTCTCCGCTAACATCAAGGCGGTGACCCGATCCTGTAGGTTCATGCTCTACAACATTCGGAGAGTACGACCCTGCCTTACACAGGAAGCGGCACAGGTCCTAATCCAGGCACTTGTCATCTCCCGTCTGGATTACTGCAACTCGCTGTTGGCTGGGCTCCCTGCCTGTGCCATTAAACCCCTACAACTCATCCAGAATGCCGCAGCCCGTCTGGTGTTCAACCTTCCCAAGTTCTCTCACGTCACCCCGCTCCTCCGCACACTACACTGGCTTCCAGTTGAAGCACGCATCTGCTACAAGACCATGGTGCTTGCCTACGGAGCATGAGGGGAACGGCACCTCCGTACCTTCAGGCTCTGATCAGTCCCTACACCCAAACAAGGGCATTGCGTTCATCCACCTCTGGCCTGCTGGCTCCCCTACCTCTGCTGAAGCACAGTTCCCGCTCAGCCCAGTCAAAACTGTTCGCTGCTCTGGCACCCCAATGGTGGAACAAGCTCCCTCACGACGCCAGGACAGCGGAGTCACTCACCACCTTCCGGAGACATTTGAAACCCCACCTCTTTAAGGAACACCTGGGATAGGATAAAGTAATCCTTCTACCCCCCCCCCCCCCTTACCCCACCCCCCATTTATTTTATTTTATATATATAGCCCACTGGCTATAAGGTGAATGCACCAATTTGTAAGTCGCTCTGGATAAGAGCGTCTGCTAAATGACGTAAATGTAATGTAAATGTGTTCTTGGGGTCATAGGCAGCATTCCTCCTCCTCCAAACACGGCGAGTTGAGTTGATGCCAAAGAGCTCGATTTTGGTCTCATCTGACCACAACACTTTTACCCAGTTCTCCTCTGAATAATTCCGATGTTCATTGGCAAACTTCAGACGGGCCTGTATATGTGCTTTCTTGAGCAGGGGTGACCTTGCGGGCGCTGCAGGATTTCAGCCCTTCACAGCGTAGTGTGTTACCAATTGTTTTCTTGGTGACTATGGTCCCAGCTGCCTTGAGATTATTGACAAGATCCTCCTGTGTAGTTCTGGGCTGATTCCTCACCGTTCTCATGATCATTACAACTCCACGAGGTGAGATCTTGCATGGAGCCCCAGGCCGAGGGAGATTGACAGTTATTTTGTGTTTCTTCCACTTGTGAATAATCGCACCAACTGTTGTCACCTTCTCACCAAGCTGCTTGGCGATGGTCTTGTAGCCCATTCCAGCCTTGTGTAGGTCTATAATCTTGTCCATGACATCCTTGGAGAGCTCTTTGGTCTTGGCCATGGTGTAGAGTTTGGAATCTGATTGATTGATTGCTTCTGTGGACAGGTGTCTTTTATACAGGTAACAAACTGAGATTAGGAGCACTCCCTTTAAGAGTGTGCTCCTAATCTCAGTTTATTACCTGTATAAAAGACACCTGGGAGCCAGAAATCTTTTTGATTGAGAGGGGGTCAAATACTTATTTCCCTCATTAAAATGCAAATCAATTTATAACATTTTTGACACATTTTTCTGGATTTCTTTGTTGTTATTCTGTCTCTCACTGTTCAAATAAACCTACCATTAAAATTATAGACTGATCATTTCTTTGTCAGTGGGCAAACGTACAAAATCAGCAGGGGATCAAATACTTTTTTCCCTCACTGTATATGGCAATGGTCTATTTGCATAACGGCCTACTAAAGCTCTGATTACATCCCACATCTTTCTCTAGTCATGGTTTTAAATGTTTTGAATTCTTACAGTATCAACTTTGCTGTAGCTTTCTGTTATGCCTGCTACGTTACTGCAGACACAGTAATCTGAGCCATCCGATTGGCCAGCGGTAGACCTATAGTGCACTTGACTTGCTCTCCGGGCCTGCCGGGAAGGCAGAGTTTGTACCTTCAGACACATGAAGTGGTTCAAAATCGCAACAGTTCTCCTACACAATCGACCAGTTGGTGACCACTGCTCTAGAAAGTTGAGTGAAGTTCAATCTCGTGTGCTGATATTTCTCCCAGCTACCTGGGTGTCAACCATGTGCCTATTTGCATATGTGAACAGGTTACCCCTCCATATCCCTCTTTAGTTGTGGTTTCAGCTGATTTTGGTCTTTATGGTCAAATCGGTAAAATGAGCTGTGCCATTATTGTTTTTTTATTTTTTTATTCTGGAGTGGAAATATGACCTTTCTTTGCATTTGATACTATTGAAGGCTATGAAAGTATGCTGCAGTATTTAGGCCTATATGATTAGATTATTATAGAATGAAACCAAGCTGAGCATTTCTTTTCAATTGATTCTTTCCTCCTTAACAGGTTTAAACAGAAGAGCTTTTCATTAAAGGCTGCTGTGAAAACATCAGAAGGATCATGGTATGTGAGATCATTCATCCATCAGCCATGATGATAGTAATAACAAGCATGTTCCAACACAATAAGCTAAGCAAAAGGAAATTGACTTTTTGAAAAACACCTATGCCCCAACATTACTTTCTAGAAGTGTAATCCATTAAAAAATATATATATACAAATGATTGTAAATAACAGGTATTTTAAGTTAATTGTTGAAATTCTATTTGATGTTTGGGTTATTGAAACAAGACCAATGCTGAGGCCACATACCTGTCCTTGCACATTTCTTATAACTACCTTTGTATATCTGCTTTTAGCCTGGTCACCGCAGGGGGAGGAGCCTCTCTGAGGGGCTGATGCTGGAGGAATCAGATAAAGGAGGATTGGTCGTCTCCAGCGTTATCGGTGGCTCTGGCAATCAGGGGCTCAAAGAAGGTATGAGTCTCTTTGTCACGATCGTCTAAGGAGGAGGACCAATGCGCAGCGTTGAATGCGTACATATTATTTATTAAACAGATCACCCGATCAAAACAACGAACGAAACGTGAAGTCCTTTGATACACACAAACCAAAAGGAACAAGAAACCACAACACAAAGTGAAAAGACCGATAGTTAAATATGGCTCCCAATCAGAGACAACCAGCTGACACTCGTTGCCTCTGATTGGGAGTCACTCAGGCCAACATAGATATACAAAACATAGACTTACACACCCTGGCTCAACATAACATAGTCCCCAGAGCCAGGGCGTGACACTCTTATTTAATGTATACCATTTTTGTACTTACAGGTACTTACAGTACTTACAGTGGCTTGCGAAAGTATTCACCCCCCTTGCATTTTTCCTATTTTGTTGCCTTACAACCTGGAATTAAAATGGATTTTTGTGGGGTTTGTATCATTTTATTTACACAACATGCTTACCACTTTGAAGATGCAAAATATTTTTTTTTTGTGAAACAAACAAGAAATAAGACAAAAAAACAGAAAACTTGAGCGTGCATAACTATTCACCCCCCCAAAGTCAATACTTTGTAGAGCCACCTTTTGTCACAATTACAGCTGCAAGTCTCTTGGGGTATGTCTCTATAAACTTGGCACATCTAGCCACTGGGATTTCTGCCCATTCTTCAAGGCAAAACTGCTCCAGCTCCTTCAAGTTGGATGAGTTCCGCTGGTGTACAGCAATCTTTAAGTCATACCACAGATTCTCAATTGGATTAAAGTCTGGGCTTTGATTAGGCCATTCCAAGACATTTAAATGTTTCCCCTTAAACCACTCGAGTGTTGCTTTAGCAGTATGCTTAGGGTCATTGTCCTGCTGGAAGGTGAACCTCCGTCCCAGTCTCAAATCTCTGGAAGACTGAAACAGGTTTCTCTCAAGAATTTCCCTGTATTTAGCACCATCCATCATTCCTTCAATTCTGACCAGTTTCCCAGTCCCTGCCGATGAAAAACATCCCCACAGCATGATGCTGCCACCACAGCAATGCTACCAAATACTAATTAAGTGTATGTAAACTTCGGACCCACTGGGAATGTGATGAAAGAATTAAAACCTTAAATAAATCATTCTCTCTACTATTATTCTGACATTTCACATTCTTAAAATAAAGTGGTGATCCTAACTGACCTAAGACAGTGAATTTTTACTAGGATTAAATGTCAGGAATTGTGAAAAACTGAGTTGAAAGGTATTTGGCTAAGGTGTATGTAAACTTCCGACTTCAACTGTATGTAAATATTATTAAAGTGACTAGTGTTCCATTTCTTAAAGTGGCCAGTGATTTCAATAGGCAGCAGCAGCCTCTAATGTGTAATTATGTGACTTCTTAAGGTAATTGGTTGCACCAGATCTGAGAAATGTACTTTTTTTCAGGAGATGAAATTGTGGGTGCCACAATCAACTTCGACCAACTTTCAAAAGACGATGTGTTGAAAATACTGAAGCTGATGGATGATAATGGATTTGATGAGAAGGTTCAAGTTCTGACCAAAAATAATTTGAGCAAGAGTATGGGGACCTTGGACAGCATCAAAGCCCCAGAGGAGGTTTGTGGAATATAGTTAGCAAATAGATTAAGCAGGGGGGGGAATTATTTCAGAAAGGTTGCTGGATAAAATATGTTGTTTGTTAAAGGGACAGTTCGACATGTTGGCAATAAAGCCCTTTATCTACTTCCCCAGAGTCAGATAACCTTGTGGATACCATTTTTATGTGTCTGCGTGCCGTTTGAAGGAAGTTGCTAACTAGCGTTAGCATAATGACTGAAAGCTAGCATGCTAGCTGTTCCTGTAGATTTCCAGTCATTGTACTAACGCTAGTTAACATTGGCTTGCGAAACTGCCTCCAACTTCCTTCATACTGGACACAAAGACAAAGATAGTATCCACGAGTTCATCTGATTCTGGGGATGTCGATAAAGGGCTTCATTGCCAACATCTCAAACTATCCCTTTAAGGATTGGTTTCTCTTTACAGATGCTGAAGGATTCATATAATAGACTCTACAATGCCAAAATAAATAGATTCATGAAGGATGGCAGCCCCGGACGAACTGCAGGTGCTGGGGAAAGAAGCTCCCGTAATGTAAAGGTGAAGGGCAAGGGACCGAGACCTCACTTGGGCAAACCTACAGTGAAAGGTGACCTCAAACCCCCTGTCCTCACCACAGATTACCCAGTTGTGGAGACACCCAAAGTAGATGCTCATACCTACCTAGAGTCTCCAGACCTCAAATTCTCTGCTCCAAAGTTAAAGGTGCCTAAACTTGATGTCAAAGGCGCGGTACCTGATGCTCGCGGTGGAGAACTTTCATTGCCTAATGCCAACATTAGTACATCAGATCTCTCCCTGCCTCATTTGAATGGGTCACTAAACATTGATACTCCATTAGTTAACCTGGAAAGACCATATCTTGAAACTGATATAGATGCTATTGATGTTCTAGAATTCGATATGTCTTTGCCCAATGTTGACCTCAAAGGCCCTGATCTTGACCTGAAAGTTATAGATCCACTTCCCAAAGTTGGAGGAGATATCAATGTCCCGGAAGCAGAGCTCAATCTACCAGAGGGGGTTGTCACTGGACCTACTTTAAATATCAATGCCCCAAAGCTTGATATTGAAAGAACAGGCAAAAAATTCAAAATGCCCAAATTTAAGATGCCTGACTTGGGTCTCTCTGGACCAAGCGTAAATGTACCCAGCCTTGAGGTTGATACACCAAATATGAGGATCCCAGATAAAGATATACCAGGAGTTAATCTCAAAGGTCCCCAACTAGACCTACAAGCAGCAGATGTTAATCTAAAAAATCCTAATCTAGACCTACAAACCCCAGATGTCAGCATGATGAATATGCCTTCCAGTAAAATCAGAGTCCCGTCCTCCAAGAAACTGAAAAACCCTAACCTTGATGTGGATGATCCCTCTAGTTATTTTGAATTGCCTAAGGTTAGGCTCTCTCGCAGACTAACAAAAGGACCAGATTTAGACATTGATGCAGTTTTAAAGACCCCAGACATGCATCTTAAAACCTCTTCGATTGGTGCTCCTGACCTGAATGTCCCTGATCTAGATTTACCTTCAGTAGACCATAAAGGTTCCAAAATAGATCTGGAGTTGCCAGATGCAAACATTGGTATGCCATCTGGGAAGATCAAAACACCAAGTCTTGGTATGCCTGACTTTGATATATCTGGACCAAAAGTTAGGACTCCAGACCTGGACCTCTCAGCGGCTGAGATGTGTCTATCAGACGTCAGTTTGCCTGACCTCAGTACTCTAGACATTGACATACCCTCAGGTAAATTCAAACTAACGAAACCACATGCAGAACTCAAAGCTCCTGATTTCAATGTCGATGCCCCCTCTGGTAAACTGAAGATTCCCAAATTTGGCTTCTCTGGCCTAACAATACTAGATCTGGGAATTGATGCTGACGTAAAAACACCAAAGCTAAGTCTCAAAGCTCCCAAGATAAAAGATGGGCTTGATGCACCTGACTTGGATTTACCCAAAGTCGACCTGAAAGCACCTAAATTAGATGTAACTCCAGATATTGATATTGATGCACCCTCAGGAAAATTCAAAATGACAAAGTTTAAAACGCCAGACTTTGGCTTCTCAGGGCCAGATGTTCAAGCGCCTGACTTACAAGTAAAGACTCCAGACTTTGATCTTTCAGCCGCCAAGTTTAAAGGGGGAATTAGTCCCCCAGATTTGGATCTCCCAGATGTTGAACTCAAAGGCCCCAAACTAGACCTCAATGCACCAGATGTCAACTTTAATATGCCCTCAGGGAAAGTCAAAGTACCTACATTGAAGAAACCAAAGATTGATCTGAATGCTCCAGATTTTGACATTGATGCTCCCTCTGGTAAACTGAAAATGCCCAAATTTGGGCTCTCTGGTACAATGACAAAATCCCCAAACTTGAGGCTCAAAGCTCCAAACATGAAGGGGGGAATTGATGTTCCAGACCTGAATTTACCAGATGCTGACCTCAAAACCCCTAAACTAGATGTGAATGCTCCAGATCTCGACATCAATGCACCCTCAGGGAAATTCAAAATGCCCAAATTTAAAATGCCTAAATTCAGAGGCCTAAATGGACCACATGTTGACATTGATGGAGACTTAGAGGGCCCAGATATAGATATCAATGCCCCCACAGCTAACCTCAAAGGTCCCAAAACAGGTCTAAAAATGCCAGATTTGAAGATGCCTGATTTCGGGCTATCTGGGCCAAATGTAGATGAACCTGACTATGACTTACCTGACATTGACCTCTCAGCCCCAAAGCTAAAAGGGGGAATCAGTCCCCCAGACTTGAGACTACCTAAGGGTCATCTCAAAGGGCCCAAACTAGATCTTAATGCTCCAGATTTTGATGTTGATGCTCCCTCAGGTAAACTGAAAATGCCCAAATTTGGGCTCTCTGGTACAATGCCAAAATCCCCAAACTTGAGGCTCAAAGCTCCAAACATGAAGGGGGGAATTGATGTTCCAGATCTGAATTTACCAGATGCTGACCTCAAAGCCCCTAAACTAGATGTGAATGCTCCAGATCTCAACATCAATGCACCCTCAGGGAAATTCAAGATGCCTAAATTTGGGCTCTCTGGTACAATGCCAAAATCTCCCAAATTGAATCTCAAATCTCCAAAGATGAAGGGGGGAATTGATGTTCCAGACCTGAATTCACCAGATGCTGACCTCAAAGCCCCTAAACTAGATGTGAATGCTCCAGGTCTCGACATCAATGCACCCTCAGGGAAATTCAAAATGCCCAAATTTAAAATGCCTAAATTCAGAGGCCTAAATGGACCACATGTTGACATTGATGGAGACTTAGAGGGACCAGATATAGATATCAATGCCCCCACAGCTAACCTCAAAGGTCCCAAAACAGGTCTAAAAATGCCAGATTTGAAGATGCCTGATTTCGGGCTATCTGGGCCAAATGTAGATGAACCTGACTATGACTTACCTGACATTGACCTCTCAGCCCCAAAGCTAAAAGGGGGAATCAGTCCCCCAGATTTGAGACTACCTAAGGGTCATCTCAAAGGGCCCAAACTAGATCTTAATGCTCCAGATTTTGATGTTGATGCTCCCTCAGGTAAACTGAAAATGCCCAAATTTGGGCTCTCTGGTACAATGCCAAAATCCCCAAACTTGAGGCTCAAAGCTCCAAACATGAAGGGGGGAATTGATGTTCCAGATCTGAATTTACCAGATGCTGACCTCAAAGCCCCTAAACTAGATGTGAATGCTCCAGATCTCAACATCAATGCACCCTCAGGGAAATTCAAGATGCCTAAATTTGGGCTCTCTGGTACAATGCCAAAATCTCCCAAATTGAATCTCAAATCTCCAAAGATGAAGGGGGGAATTGATGTTCCAGACCTGAATTCACCAGATGCTGACCTCAAAGCCCCTAAACTAGATGTGAATGCTCCAGGTCTCGACATCAATGCACCCTCAGGGAAATTCAAAATGCCCAAATTTAAAATGCCTAAATTCAGAGGCCTAAATGGACCACATGTTGACATTGATGGAGACTTAGAGGGCCCAGATATAGATATCAATGCCCCTACAGCTAACCTCAAAGGTCCCAAAACAGGTCTAAAAATGCCAGATTTGAAGATGCCTGATTTCGGGCTATCTGGCCCAAATGTAGATGAACCTGACTATGACTTACCTGATATTGACCTCTCAGCCCCAAAGCTAAAAGGGGGAATCAGTCCCCCAGATTTGAGACTACCTAAGGGTCATCTCAAAGGGCCCAAACTAGATCTTAATGCTCCAGATTTTGATGTTGATGCTCCCTCTGGTAAACTGAAAATGCCCAAATTTGGGCTCTCTGGTACAATGCCAAAATCCCCAAACTTGAGGCTCAAAGCTCCAAACATGAAGGGGGGAATTGATGTTCCAGACCTGAATTTACCAGATGCTGACCTCAAAGCCCCTAAACTAGATGTGAATGCTCCAGATCTCGACATCAATGCACCCTCAGGGAAATTCAAAATGCCCGAATTTAAAATGCCTAAATTCAGAGGCCTAAATGGACCACATGTTGACATTGATGGAGACTTAGAGGGCCCAGATATAGATATCAATGCCCCCACAGCTAACCTCAAAGGTCCCAAAACAGGTCTAAAAATGCCAGATTTGAAGATGCCTGATTTTGGGCTATCAGGGCCAAATGTAGATGAACCTGACTATGACTTACCTGACATTGACCTCTCAGCCCCAAAGCTAAAAGGGGGAATCAGTCCCCCAGATTTGAGACTACCTAAGGGTCATCTCAAAGGGCCCAAACTAGATCTTAATACTCCAGATTTTGATGTTGATGCTCCCTCAGGTAAACTGAAAATGCCCAAATTTGGGCTCTCTGGTACAATGCCAAAATCCCCAAACTTGAGGCTCAAAGCTCCAAACATGAAGGGGGGAATTGATGTTCCAGACCTGAATTTACCAGATGCGGACCTCAATGCCCCTAAACTAGATGTGAATGCTCCAGATCTCAACATCAATGCACCCTCAGGGAAATTCAAGATGCCTAAATTTGGGCTCTCTGGTACAATGCCAAAATCTCCCAAATTGAATCTCAAATCTCCAAAGATGAAGGGGGGAATTGATGTTCCAGACCTGAATTCACCAGATGCTGACCTCAAAGCCCCTAAACTAGATGTGAATGCTCCAGGTCTCGACATCAATGCACCCTCAGGGAAATTCAAAATGCCCAAATTTAAAATGCCTAAATTCAGAGGCCTAAATGGACCACATGTTGACATTGATGGAGACTTAGAGGGACCAGATATAGATATCAATGCCCCCACAGCTAACCTCAAAGGTCCCAAAACAGGTCTAAAATTGCCAGATTTGAAGATGCCCGATTTCGGGCTATCTGGCCCAAATGTAGATGAACCTGACTATGACTTACCTGATATTGACCTCTCAGCCCCAAAGCTAAAAGGGGGAATCAGTCCCCCAGATTTGAGACTACCTAAGGGTCATCTCAAAGGGCCCAAACTAGATCTTAATGCTCCAGATTTTGATGTTGATGCTCCCTCTGGTAAACTGAAAATGCCCAAATTTGGGCTCTCTGGTACAATCCCAAAATCCCCAAACTTGAGGCTCAAAGCTCCAAACATGAAGGGGGGAATTGATGTTCCAGACCTGAATTTACCAGATGCTGACCTCAAAGCCCCTAAACTAGATGTGAATGCTCCAGATCTCGACATCAATGCACCCTCAGGGAAATTCAAAATGCCCAAATTTAAAATGCCTAAATTCAGAGGCCTAAATGGACCACATGTTGACATTGATGGAGACTTAGAGGGCCCAGATATAGATATCAATGCCCCTACAGCTAACCTCAAAGGTCCCAAAACAGGTCTAAAAATGCCAGATTTGAAGATGCCTGATTTCGGGCTATCTGGGCCAAATGTAGATGAACCTGACTATGACTTACCTGACATTGAACTCTCAGCCCCAAAGCTAAAAGGGGGAATCAGTCCCCCAGATTTGAGACTACCTAAGGGTCATCTCAAAGGGCCCAAACTAGATCTTAATGCTCCAGATTTTGATGTTGATGCTCCTTCTGGTAAACTGAAAATGCCCAAATTTGGGCTCTCTGGTACAATGCCAAAATCCCCAAACTTCAGGCTCAAAGCTCCAAACATGAAGGGGGGAATTGATGTTCCAGATCTGAATTTACCAGATGCTGACCTCAAAGCCCCTAAACTAGATGTGAATGCTCCAGATCTCAACATCAATGCACCCTCAGGGAAATTCAAGATGCCTAAATTTGGGCTCTCTGGTACAATGCCAAAATCTCCCAAATTGAATCTCAAAGCTCCAAAGATAAAGGGGGGAATTGATGTTCCAGACCTGAATTTACCAGATGCTGACCTCAATGCCCCTAAACTAGATGTGAATGCTCCAGATCTCGACATCAATGCACCCTCAGGGAAATTCAAAATGCCCAAATTTAAAATGCCTAAATTCAGAGGCCTAAAGGGACCAGATGTTGACATTAATGGAGATATAGAGGGACCAGGCCTGAACTTGTCATCTACCAAACTCAAGGGTCCCAAAGCAGACCTCAATGCTCCAGATATGCCCTCAGGTAGATTCAGAGTTCCAACCTTAGAGAGGCCAAATGGTAGCATCAAAGCCCCTGATTTTGACATCAACACTCCTACATTAAAAATGCTCAAAATGTCTACATTTGGGTTGTCTACTCCAAAAAGACCAGATCATGACATCAGTGCTGACATAGGTTTTAAATTGTCAAAGATGAAAGGTGGGATTGGTTCACCAGATCTTGACCTACCTACAGTTGACCTAAAAGCCCCTAACATAGATGTAGACACTCCAGATATGAACATTGATTCACCCTCTGGAAAATTCAAAATGCCCCACCTCAAAATGCCTAAATTCGGCCTTTCTGGTATGAAAGGTCCAGATGCTGGAATAGATGGAGACATTGATGGACCGGACCTGAGCTTGTCAGCCCCGAAAGTAAACACAGGGATTGGTAGTCCAGATTTAGACATAAATGTTCCCTCTGGTAACCTCAAAGCCCCCCAAGCTGATCTCTATTTGCCAGACAGTGACATTGCTATACAATCTCGAAAATTCAAATTGCCGTCCTTTAAATTGCCTCAGTTTGGAAGTCCCAATCTAAGTACAGGTACAGATATGGACTTTATGAAAACACATGACATTTCTCCTCCAAAGGCTAAAGTGGATCTAAAAGCACCAGACTTGAATGTTAGTCACCCAGATGTCAGCCTGAGCTTACCCAAAGCTGATATCAGAAGCCCAGAATACAAAAAGTCATCTCATAGTAAACGCAGATCTGTTATCCCAGGTGGAGCACATATAAAAGTGCCAGCAATAGACATAGATACAGAAGTGACACTGCCACACACTGATAGGAAGTCTAGAAAGGTCAAGGGAAGGGCCAGTTATCCCATTGCAGATATTGATTTGCCAAAAGTTGAGTACGAAGCGTCTGGTTTGGATCTGAGATGTTCAGACCTTAACGATCCCACAGGGAAATTAAAAATTCCCAAATCCAAGACTTCTAAATTGAGCAGTCATACAAGAATATCAGACCTTGATATAGACTCAAGTCTTCACAGTATTAATGCCTCAGTCCCTAAACTCCCATCCCCAAGGTATGGATTAGAGGTTTCACAGCCAGATTTAAATTTGAGCAGAACTGACCTCAAGGGCCATAAACATCATAGGAAAGCCCCAGCTCGTGAAACCGGCAGATCAAAAAGGAGAAGTCCAAAACAGTCTGAAATTGGAATGTCCATGCCAAATTTTACTCATGGTTCAAACCCTAAAATGTCTAAAGATCAAGAAGGATATTTTGTCACTGTATTTCCCAAACATCTCAAAGGGGATGTACCAGACGGAACTGGGAGCCTGAAAAATCGGCACAAGGAAGAGTCAAACCGTAGATCTCATACACTCAGAGGTCTCGACTTCAGTGCATCAAATGTGGACCTTGAAGTTCCAGAAGATGAGAACTTAAAAGGGTCAACATTCTGGCTTTCAAAGCTTATATAGCATTCAGACAACTGACTAAATGTCATGCTAGGCTTGTTTGAATCACAATCTTCTGTTGAAACATAACGCAGAAAACTTCTGTTACATATAATACAAGCGTCAGATTATTTGCATTTATTTGTCATTTTTATGTAAAATGATTGGTTTTTGTTATGAACATGTTGAAAACTAATGTGTAAAGCTTTCTTTTGTGAAGTGATTTTAAAAAATGTATGAAAGGTTTGTTATGTTCTGCTGATAAGCTATTTGATTGGTATTTTTACTGTACACTTGCTGTATTGTAATAAAATAAAATGGGATTTAGTAACTTTTATTAAATCTTTGTTTTATCTTTTTTACATGAATTCAACAAAATAATTAATTCAAAACAACTTCTAAATGCATTAGCCTAGGCTTAATTATTCTGACCCGATTCTGACAGTAGGCCTTATTTCCCTTACTTTTGCACTTTAAACATTGAAATAACGTTTGGCAAATTCATTATTTCAAGCTGAGAATTCAGAAGAATTTAACTCAACTGCTATTTTTTTATAAATATTTATGAGTTTGATAATTAAGCAATAAAGCACGAGGGGGTGTGGTATATGGTCAATATACCATGCATGGCTAAGGGCTGTTCTTAGGCACGACCCAACACAGAGGTACCTTATTGCTATTTTAAACTGGTTACCAACATAATTAGAGCAGTAAAAATAAACGTTTTGTCATTCACGTGGTATATAGTCTGATATACCATGGCTGTCAACCAATCAGCATTCAGGGCTCGAACCACCTAGTTTATAGGAACAATTATAGTTTTGCTTCACCTATTAGATGTTCACCTCCGCAACGCTAGGTGGAAGTCTTATCATGCTTGCCTTTACACAACATAAACGTAATCAGTATGCGACAACACACCAGCACCGCCACACGACCTTTCTTATTTAGAAAATGCATGTTTGTTTCAAAATATGATCTCTTAAAAGGCTGTTTTGAATAAATCGCACGTATTTGGTTGTCTTAATTAAGTTTACAGAAATGTTTCGTATATCAGTTACAGTGTGTGGTCGAGGCATTTCTAAAAGGGTGAGCGTTAAACTAGGCTAATGCTAACTTAGCTAGCTGTCAATTTATTGAGGATATTAAAGATGTAGTGGCTGAAATGATTGATGGCACATATAAAGCTAATGATCAGATATCCTTTTTTTTAGTTGGCTTCATCTTTCTCTGGAGAGAACGCTCTACCCTCAAATTTACGCATCCCTTCCAATCTCGTGGACCGTGCAAGAGCAAGTAAGGTCTGCTATTTCATTCACTGCCTTCTAGCATGCACTCTGGGTCATTGAACTGATGGTGCGAATTTGAAGAAGAAAGTTATATATAGATGCATGTAGACTGCAAGGCCATGTCCAGACACAAAGATGATTCCCTTATTCTTGAATGCAATGTTGGTCTGTCATTTTCAGAGCATTCATTTCCAACTAGGTCAGGTGTAAGAAAGCTATTGATGACTTGTGGTTTCTTTCCAGAGAGGCCCCCTCCTCCAGCAGACTCCAATCTTCCTGTGTTGAGGAGGTGTGATGCTGCCGTCCCTGTACACCTGAGCCCAGTACAGACATGGGTGGAGACGTTGGAAAGGCGGGAGAGTAAACAGTTGGGTTTGGTTGAACTCCACCCTGATGTCTTTGCAGTCCCAACCAGGTAAAACTGTCAATGTCTAGCCATTGTATTTACATTAAAGTCATTTAGCAGAGGCTCTTATCCAGAGAGACTTACATATTCAGTGCTTTATCATTTGGTGGGAATAGTGACTCATAAATTATTTTGTTCCCACCAGGATGGACATACTCCATGAAGTTGAACTCTGGCAGAGAAATTTCAAGAGAATTGTAAGTAGCAATAGCAACCCATTAATCAACTTTCTCAGACTGCTGTTGTGGCCATATTATAACAAATAGGTGATGAGAAGTACAGGCATATTTCTGTAGGTTTATACCCAAAGCTCTGTGCTTATCTGAGTTGAGCTATATTTGACTAAATGCACCTGCTGCTACTATAAGAAACTGAAAACCTCCCTTTCTCCCTCAGAGCCGTGCACACACTAAGGTCAGGTCGGAGGTGAGCGGTGGAGGAAAGAAGCCCTGGAGACAGAAGGGAAGTGGCAAAGCAAGACATGGAAGCATCAGGTCACCTATATGGAGAGGAGGTGAGGGTCTCAGTCTGTATGGGCCAAAACAGTAGTGTGATGATGGACAGCATTTTACTGGACACATACAGGTTAACACACAGTGACAAAACAAACATATTACATTTTAGTTTAAGAAGCTAGTTCCAAGAATGAGCATAGATAAATCAGTCATCTAAATATCAGTCAGCCCAAAAGAAGGAACAGTCCAAGCTAAGAGCCAGTCATTGGAGGGATTTAAAACAATTAGAATAAATTACATATGATTTCTGTTTTGCAGGTGGTGTTTCTCATGGACCCAGAGGACCAACCAGTTTTTACTACATGTTGCCCATGAAAGTACGTGTTCAAGGACTAAAAATTGCCCTCAGCTCCAAACTGGCCCAGGTATGTAACATTTTATTTGGGAAAACACTTTTCATAAGCATAAGATCATTCACATCTTAAAATCTTCCTCTTATCATGTACTCAATTGTCTCAAATGAATGCTTTTCATTATTCCATCTACCTAATGTATTGATGTTGGGTGTTGTTTTTCAGGATTATCTCCATGTGGTTGACACTCTGAACATCCCCACACCTGACCCACAGTACCTCATGGACCTCATCAGATACAGACACTGGGGGGAGTCTGTTTTGATAGTGGATGCGTAAGTATCAGCGATCCAAAAAACTCAGTTCTGTGGACATCCTAGCTGAGGTTAACAGCAGGATTGAGACTCTTCGATATTTTACAGGGGCGAAGAGCTTCCTGAGAACATCCTTCAGGCCACTGAGAGCTTGAAGACTGTGAATGTCATTCCAGCCATAGGTAAGTTCACACTAATTTTGAAACTGACTAGAACTAGTCTTTTTCCATACTCTTAGTAGTAGTAACCCTACAAAACATTAGGAACACCTGCTCGTTCCATGACATAAGCGGACCAGGTGAAAGTTATTTACATTGACATTTTAGTCATTTAGCAGACGCTCTTATCCAGAACGACTTACAGTTATGATCCCTTATTGAATCCACTTCAATCAGTGTAGATGAAGGGGAGGAGACAGGTTAAATAATATTTTTTTGCCTTGAGACATGGATTGTGTACAGTCGTGGTCAAAAGTTTTGAGAATGATACAAATATTGGTCTTCACAAAGTTCGCTGCTTCAGTGTTATGAGATATTTTTGTCAGATGTTACTATGGTATACTGAAGTATAATTACAAGCATTCCATAGGTGTCAAATGCTTTTATTGACAATTACATTAAGTTTATGCAAAGAGACAATATTTGCACTGTTGACCCTTCTTTTTCAAGACCTCTGCAATCCGCCCTGGCATGCTGTCAATTAACTTCTGGGCCACATCCTGACTGATGGCAGCCCATTTTTGCATAATCAATGCTTTGGAGTTTGTCCGAATTTTGGGTTTTTGTTAGTCCACCCGCCTCTTGAGGATCGACCACAAGTTCTCAATGGGATTAAGGTCTGGGGAGTTTCCTGGCCATGGACCCAAAATGTCTATGTTTTGTTCCCCGAGCCACTTAGTTATCACTTGTGCCTTATGGCAAGGTGCTGGAAAAGGCATTGGTCGTCACCAAACTGTTCTTGGATGGTTGGGAGAAGTTGCTCTCGGAGGATGTGTTGGTACCATTTTTTTATTCATGGCTGTGTTCTTAGGCAAAATTGTGAGTGAGCCCACTCCCTTGGCTAAGAAGCAACCCCACACATGAATGGTCTCAGGATGCTTTACTGTTGGCTTGACACAGGACTGATGGTAGCGCTCACCTTGTCTTCTCCGGACAAGGTGTTTTCCGGATGCCCCAAACAATCGGAAAGGGGATTCATCAGAGAAAATGACTTTACCCCAGTCCTCAGCAGTCCAATCTCTGTACCCTTTTCAGAATATCAGTCTGTCCCTGATGTTTTTCCTGGAGAGAAGTGGCTTCTTTGCTGCCCTTCTTGACACCAGGCCATCCTCCAAAAGTCTTCGCCTCACTGTGCGTGCAGATGTACTCACACCTGCCTGCTGCCATTCCTGAGCAAGCTCTGCACTGGTGGTGCCCTGATCCCGCAGCTGAATCAGCTTTAGGAGACGGTCCTGGCGCTTGCTGGACTTACTTGGGCGCCCTGATGCTTTCTTCACAACAATTGAACCTCTCTCCTTGATGTTCTTGATGATCCGATAAATGGTTGATTTAGGTGCAATCTTACTAGCAGCAATATCCTTGCCTGTGAAACCCTTTTTGTGCAAAGCAATGATGACGGCACGTGTTTCCTTGCAGGTAACCATGGTTAACAGAGGAAGAACAATGATTTCAAGCACCACCCTCCTTTTAAAGCTTCCAGTCTGTTATTCTAACTCAATCAGCATGACAGAGTGATCTCCAGCCTTGTTCTCGTCAACACTCTCACCTGTGTTAACGAGAGAATCACTGACATGATGGCAGCTGGTCCTTTTGTGGCAGGGCTGAAATGCAGTGGAAATGTTTTGGGGGGATTAAGTTCATTTTCATGGCAAAGAGGGACTTTGAAATGAATTGCAATTCATCTGATCACTCTTCATAACATTCTGGAGTATATGCAAATTGCCATCATCAAAACTGAGGCAGCAGACTTTAGTATGTGTCATTCTCAAAACTTTTGACCACGACTGTATGTGTGCTATTCAGAGGGTGAATGGGCAAGACAAAATATTTAAGTGCCTTTGAACGGGGTATGGTAGTAGAACTACAACGCCGCTGGGTTTTTCACGCTCAACAGTTTCCTGTGTGTA
Organism: Coregonus lavaretus; assembly: GCF_964263955.1. Lineage (NCBI taxonomy): Eukaryota > Metazoa > Chordata > Actinopteri > Salmoniformes > Salmonidae > Coregonus > Coregonus lavaretus. Next base: position 4,265,973 of record NC_139993.1, on the reverse strand, counting down.
TCAAGAATGGTCCATCACCCAAAGGACATCCAGCCAACTTGACACAACTGTGGGAAGCATTGGAGTCAACATGGGCCATGTTAGGCCAGCATCCTCGTGGAATGCTTTCGACAGCTTGTAGAGTCCATGCCTCGACAAATTGAGGCTGTTCTGAGGGCAGAAATGGGGGTGCAACTCAATATTAGTGAGGTGTTCTTAGAGTTTTGTACACTGTGTATAATTGACCTAGTAGCAACATTGTATTAACATGTTACATAGTACCATGCAAACTGTAGTATTTACTGTTCCTACACAGGTGAGGGCAAATTAATGTAAAGTTACAATTTTTCCTGAACTGTTTTCTTCCACAGGGCTGAACGTTCATAGCATGCTAAAACACGAGGTCCTGGTCCTCACCCTGGAAGCAGTGAAGTTTCTGGAAAAAAAGCTGCTTTGGCACGACGAACGCTTCACACCGCTGTACCCGTTTAAACTCCCCTACACTGACCTGCCTTGAAGGCACTGGGTGAAGTAATAATGTCATGTAATATATTCAACAATCCAAATGTTTGTCATGCCTTTTAATATGTTCAATAAAAACTGGTGAATAAATATAAATGATCAAATAAATACAAACTGGTGATTAAAATAGAGCCTACTGAAGGTGTAAAGTAGATAAGGCCTAGAGTCTATAGTTGGTTGGCGGTAGGAGTCCATTGGCCAAGTCATGTCGTATTTCCCACCTCAGGGCGGAGCGTTTCTTCTCTGTAGGCACCACGTAGGTGTTGGCCACAAATATTCTTTGAGGCTTCGGCTGGGGGTGAGGGGGACAATACAAGATGTCAATGTTTTCAGTCATCTCTAGGTATTTATTTTCTTGAAGGAGCATTTTACCTCCCCCCCATTCTTTAAAAGTAGACCCTTCGTTGAAGTAATCACTAATTTGTAATGACTGGAAAGGTGAATGCCATGCGGTGGAGTCCTTGCGTTCACCTGTCCAATCAGCCATTTAAGAATGTGATTGGTTAACGATCAGTGGGCGTGGCATGCGACCCAGTGACAGGTTTGAGTCAAATAAGAGGAGCCATGTTAGGGAGGCAGGTTGGCTAGCAGGCGTAAAACACAGGTTACGGAACAACAGGTCGTATGTTCGACACCAATGCTATTTTTGTTTTCCAACTAACTCACTCAGGTTTTTAAAGATCAGTGGGTTGGGCTTACAGCGGTAAGAGTGAAAAGGAGAAAAAACATGTCTTGTGTATTGCCCCAAGTGGCAGAGAGCGTAACAAGGGTTGCCATGCAGCAGGTCCCTGGTTTGAATCCCCATGTGAGTTCTGTATTCTACATTTTCTCTATCAACTTGGATTACTTGACTAAACTTAAAATGTGGTTATGCCTTCGATGCAGAGCTGCCCTCAGAACAACATTGAATAAGGAAAACTCTTCTCTAAATTAGGGGACATAAAGGAATCAAACAAGAATACTTTGTCCATTTTCCTTACAGTCCACAGAAATGTCTCTTTTTTTAACACACTTTGGGCATCAGGATACTGAAAGCAATTTATCTTGAAATATTGAACGTTGACATGCATAATTTATGCGGGACTGTTTGGGGGGGGGGGGAATCCCTTTAAGGCATTTTCTGACCTGAAATAATGAATGACAGGATGGTTACAAGATTATACAATTCTGTTATAAATTAAGCATACTCACTGGTTGAGGTTTGTACGCGAGCTGTTCCTGAAAATACAAAAAAGAGTGATTAAGGCAGACATTATGGTCATGCATCATTACAATCCATCGTGATATGTCCTCTATATGGTCTTCAGATAAAGTATGGAAGCCAACTGAGTTTGTTATGGAGAAGGTGTTCATACCCTGATTTCCCAGTGCAGTGCTTTCCTATCCTTCTCTCCTGGCGCCTTGAACATTTCCCAGTCCTGCTTGTACTGGAAATACCTTTGGAAGATGGGGAACAATATAAAATGTAGCACAGATCCACAGAAGTAATCTTTCAAAAGATTTATACTGATTATTTAGACATTTCGGTAATTATCCTCTTACTTTGCCACTGGGTCTGTCTTCTTCAGGTTTTTGGTGTGAGGATGATCCATCACTGGGCGGATAACTGCAAGACATGAGTGATGACGTTTAACTGGGGCACATTGTAAAATGACAGTTTGCAGTGAGCACATGATGACATGTAACAGCAGTGTGGGTACTTACACGACTTGGGCCGGGGTCTGATGTCACTCTCGCTCCGAGATCTGGCCTGTAAGAGATTTAAAAAACGACACTGGTTTTCAACAAACATACATGTATACCTTTTGCAACGATTATCAAAAAAGATCCTGGACGTGAGGATAAATTATATTTCTTCCGAAAACATCAAACCCTACCTCTTCAAAGAGTATCCTAAATAATCCCGCAGCACCCCCCCCCCCCCCCCCCCCTTACTAGCTCGGACTTTGCTGATAGCTACTTTGAGGAAAAATGTACTTACTGTGATATGTGGTTGTCGCACCTAGCTATCTTAAGATGAATGCACTAATTGTTAAGTCGCTCTGGATAAGAGCGTCTGCTAAATGACTAAAATGTAAATGTACCCATGTTTAATCTGAGATTAATAAACAAAATGATGTTAACTCTCAAAAGGCAAGAGTACCCACCATGCCTCTGATGTAGGCTTTGAAGGCACTAGAGAGAAGGTCTGACTCAGACCTGTCACTCAGACTGCCTGCATCCTCACTCTCCAGCTCCGACTCCTGGTGGGTGGACATGGACCCCAGACGCTCCTCCTGCCCACTCACTGCACCTGAAAGGGAGACATAATGGGGAGACAATGTTAACGCGTTAGCCTTAGTTACCACTGTGTAAGGCCATAAGTAATGCTAGTAAGGGCTAGGCAGGTGTTGCATGATCACTGTGCCGGACAGGCCCAGTACATCTCAAGTTTTAGTTATACAAGTGCTGCAAGAGGGATTAGTACTATGCACTGGATCAGTGGTTCCCAACCAGGGGTACAAGGACCCCTTGGGGTACTTGATAAGACTCATGAGACCATAGGCTTACTGGTAAAATGCACAAGGGTACTCCAGGCAGAGCAAAATTCAGTTGGTGGTACAGTAACCGAAAAAGGTTGGGAACCACTGCAATGGATGACATGACTTTCAACTAAAATTTCTGCTTTGTTCTCATGTACAAGGTGTCAGTCTACTATGCACATACTTGGACTAAGGGCATGTTCCCTATAGAAATGGTATTTTCCTACTATAGGGAGAATAGACCAGGTATACAGTTTACCCCTTTTGTGTCTTCTGTTATCCTCCCACTCTTTATAAGTCTTAGTAGACTTGGAATCAATTAACTTAATGTCTTCATTGCTCGCCGGCGACTCCAGATCCTCCCTCTCCTGCTCATCCTCCGCCCCTTTCTCTTCTTTCCGGTCTTCCTTACTATATCCTTCTCTAGTGGGCCTCTCATCGTCTTTGCACTCAGTGAGAGAACTATCTTCAGGATATATCCCATCTAATGCTGCCTTGTCATTTTCAGTCTGAGCCAACGTATAGTCATCTTCACAGTAGTTGACATCATTGCGGTCTTTGCTCTCCAATTCAACGGGAGGAGGATCGTCACAATATGCCATATTTGAGAGGCTTTGACTGTCTTCCAACTTTGTCCTCAAACCGGCGTCCTCACAGCTCTGTAGATCAGTGGTATCCTCCTTACCATCACCATCACAATTGGCAAGCGACTGGTCGTCTTCATCGCCATATCTCATCTCAGAAAGGCCCTGGCTTTCTCTGTCAAACTCAGCTATGGTACAGTCGTCTCTATAGTCTTCTCCCTCCGGGTCGTCCTTAGCTGAGGAGTCTGGCCTGTAGGTGCCATAGCCAGATGTCACTAAGCTCAGCGCCGGGCTCCCAGCACGAGTGCTGTAACCCTCCTCGTCATCAAACCATTCCTTTTCGCCCCGCTTAGCCCTTTCTCCTCTACGCTCCTCCTGTTCTGTTTCCTTTGGACTCTCCTCGACAGGTGGCTCCACGACAGGTGGCTCCTCTTGTGCGTGTTCAGTGGTTCTGTTGGGCTCTGTGTCTTCCTGGTTGTATTGTTCAACCTTCTCCTCCTCCTCCTCCCCCTCTCCGTCGGACCAGAAAGCGGAGTTCAGGGAGCTATTCTCGTCCTCACTCTCTTCGTCCCACTGACTGTCATACATTTTATACATGGTAGCCAAGGGTAAGCAACCTTGTGGTGATGCTGCTGTGGGGAGTGTGTGGTGATCTGCACAGGCAGATGGCTAAGGAGTAGTGCTAAGAGGATTATACCCTGTGGTCTCGATGTTGCGCTACACTGCCACCTGTCGAATGTTGGTCGCCAGAGGAACTGCAACTCCACAATGGTGTGTGTCGTATTCCTTCTCAACAGCTTGTCAAAAAAGTCAATGTGTAGCCTAGCACTAGGCTTTGTTTGTCAATATCAACAGTGCATTTGCAATAGCGCCTAACGAACCCATTCACAGTTGAATAGCTTGCAACGTTTGTTTCCAAAACAGACGCGTTAAACATTTCCAAACCAACAATCAAAAGAGCGGCTTAGCTTGCACGTTATACCGGTATTGTACTCACGGTCTCTTTCGTCGGCAGTTCTGCTTTGCTCCAAGTGTCTTGATAAATCCATAAGGTGTGGAACTCCATTAAATCCAAGGCATTTTTTTTTTTACTTAAATGTAGTGGCTTTCGAATAGCCGTGGGAAAACCAGTTGCAAGATTTGAGACAAATCCAAAATTCCATAGAAAGTCAAGAATCCAATGGCTTGATGAATAAAACTTTAAATGTTGTATTTGTAGAATCCAAAATGAATGCAAGGTAAAATAAGGTTCCAGTATTCCATTTAAACTAAAAAGATCAAGGTAAGACGTATGTGGGTCAAAAAAATGATGCCTTCCCCGTAACCCAAACATTTGCCATAACTAGCAGGCCTTACTTCCTGTCTCTAAATACCCAATTAACCTATCTGGGCGGGTCCGCCCATACTTTAATTCTGGCTAGAGGGCGTAATTGACCTATTCTCATTCAAGACCACATAACCAAATTAATATATACACACCTTATATAGAAATTAAATTCAGTTATTCTAAATGGAGCAATATGACCTAATAAACAAATATTTTCAAATCCCCTAGAAATATAGAAACTGGCTCCAACAATAGGCATCTGAAAACTAAATACAGTGATAAACCCTGTAGTTTGGATCCTGGATGCTGACTGGCTGAAACAGTATTTCAGCCGTGTGTATATCAGACTATATACCACGGGTATGACGTAAAAATACTTGTTTACGGTTCTATTTATGTTGGTAACCAGTTTATAATAGCAATAATGTACCTTGGGGGTTTGTGGTATATGGCCAATACACCATGGCTAAGGGCTGTATCCAGGCACTCACAGTCGTGCATAAGAGCAGCCTTTAGCCGTGGTATATTTAAGCAATAAGGAGGTGTGGCCAATATACCACACCTAAGGGTTGTTCTTAGGCACGACGCGAATCGGTTTCCAACATAAATATAACAGTAAACAAGTACTTTTGTATCATTCCCGTGGTATATTTAAGCAATAAGGCCCGAGGGGATGGGGTATATGGCCAATATACCACGGCTAAGGGCTGTTCTTAGGCCTGAATCAAGGCCTTAGGCCTGTAGACGTGGTATATTGGCCATATATCACAAACCCCCGAGGTGCCTTATTGCTACTATAAACTGGTTACCAACGTAATTAGAGCAGTAAAAATAATTGTTTTGTCATACCCGTGGTATACGATCTGATATACCCTGGCTGTCAGCCAATCAACATTCAGGGCTAGAATCAATCAAAATTTTTTAGAAAGCCCTCTTTATATCAGCAGATGTCACAAAGTGCTATACAGAAACCCAACCTAAAACCCCAAACAATGCAAATGTAGAACCACCCAGTTTCTAATGTCTGATATACATGGCTGGAATGCAGTTTCAGCCAATCAGCATCAAGGACCCAAACTGCTCGGTTTACAATGGACAACATTCCACACCCCTTCGGGCCTTAAATATAGTACTTTAAGCCTTTTTGCACAAATAATATCATGCATAATATAATTGAATTACCTGAATCCTCACTATGCGTTGATTCATCGCAGATGTGAACTTGGCCTTGATGTTTCCTTTAGGAAGAAAGAGTGAGGTTGATTCAAGTATGCTCAATAGCACACATGATCATTATAGTCTTTACAAAGCCGCACATGTGATCATGATAGTCTTCACAAAGCCGCCTGATGTAAACTTACCGTACCTAAGGACTTTCCTCTTGATAAAGGGTCTCCCATGCGCTCCTGTGTCTCGGTCTGGGGTGGACGACTGACTGACAGCGAACGATAACTGCTGGAGGTCAGTTTGGTCTGGAACCACTTCCAGCCTATTAGGGGCTGTTGAGGGGCGCTGGTACTTGGAGGCAACAGAGTGCTGAGTGTAGGAGTCATACTCCTGTCTGGCACCATAGTTACTGTTGTCTCTGCTGTATGTGGAGGTTAGCACCTGGGTGGAGCACAGAACAAAGTAACATGCCATTCTAGTATTTGCATTATTTTTCAATAAATACAACACAGCTAGCTTATCTGCAGGATGAAGGGGGACTGAATGATTTGGGACAACAATATGTGAATATATACCTGTCTTTCATGGTGTGATGGACCAGCCTGCGCAAACACATTTCTGAAGGCTGTGGTGTTATCCTGGTGTACTGTTAGGGTGAAAACAAGGAAATTACAATCGAGACTCAAGAAGAACCCCACTGCTCATCAAAAGGTGCAACCAACACTTACTGACCAGGGCCCAGTTTCCCAAAAGCATCTTAAGGCTAAGTTCATCGTTAAAACCATAGGATCCTATGGCTCTAAGATTAACTTAGCCTTAAGATGCTTTTGGGAAACTGGGCCCAGTTACATGTGATTATGTAGTGGACATGAGAACACGTACAGTGATCTTACCTTTAACCTTGGTGACTGCAGGAGGACTTTTGAAGGTGGTGCTTTGAGATCTTGTAGAGTTCAATTCACTGGATGAGTGGCTCTTTGATTTTTCATGTCGGATCAGTTCATCTAGATCTACACACACACACACACACACACACACACAGTTGCTTCTCCACCAATCTGACAGCTAACTTGCAGTGTGAAAGTCACAAAACATCCCAGTTGTTCAAATTTTGTCAGCATTTGGTCATCAACATGTAGGACTATATTCGCTAATTACATCAACCCACCTCTTTTGAATTCACGCAGTCTGTGTCTTGGTATGTTGTTGTAACCAAGTGCCTCCAACTGTTGTTGAATTTCATCCTCTGAGAAATCCAGGTTTTCCATTTCCTGAAAAATAATTGTCCCATAAATGTAACTACATATTAGCTAGATAGATAGCTACATGATGGATTGCAAAGAAGAACGATCAGCAACAAGTTGTTAACTAACTTCAGGTTAGACAACGATCAACCAAACTCTAGCTACAATCAACCAAAAGTTATCTCTTCCTTATCTAGCTAGTCCAAATCAACAAAAAGGATGCATGATTAAAAAATGTTATGCAATCTAGCAGCTAACGTTAGCTTCAAATACATGTTAAATGAGCCAATGGCCAGCTAACGTTAGCTAACTTAGCACTCTAGCAGGATAACAAAGAAAGCAGTTCAACACAACAGGCCATTTTGCCAATGCTAACATTGATTGATAAAATGTGTTTTACCTGTAACGTTACAGTGTGAGCTTCTTATAATAAACGCGTAACGTTAGCTACGTCTGTTTTGCAACACAAGTATTGAACTGAACCAGCTACTAGTTACTGTTTGTATTTTCAGTATCAAGACAACAACACAGTCGTTGTTCGAAAAAACGACGTGCTTTGAAAACGACGCCCTTTCAGAATTGTCTTCGGTGGATTTGACATGGCTCAGAAATAGCGCCGCCTTGTGCAAGGAAGACCGCGGGATACCCTGGCAGTGCAGTCAGTGCCTACGATGATGATGCAGTGACTATGATGATGATACCATTACAAGATTTTGTCTGATTTTTTTTGTGTGCTCACCAGCTTGTAGTCCTTAGCCATCCCTATGGGAAAAATGAATGGGGAAAGAATAGGGTTTTGGGGGAAAGAATAGGGGTTTGGAATAAACGTTGAAAATGAAGTCTGAAGTTAACACAGGATTAGGAGCTCTTAAAAGTGATTTATGTATTTTTGTATTATTAAATACATTCTTCAAAATTCACAAAAAGTTATGTTAGCTGATGAAAATTATTTAAGATTATCCCATAGAACAAAACGTATAAACTCTCTTAAGCCTGTTTACCACAGACTTTATTTTCGGCTTTAATAAAAAAATTTTTAAAAAACGCAATTAATTTTCTTCATAGGCTTTGTCCAACGAACCATGGCGGAGTTAGTGCTTGCAAAAAAAATGCCATTACTACCGTATTTCTCTATGAGATGGCTGTATAAAAAAAAGCATTAAAGCAAGTCAATCAAAATTGACAGTTTAATCAGTGGGGATATGTGTTTGTTGAATAATAGATCTCACTCACGTTTATCTATTGTAGGCGGCCTCCTACATGATGTGCCAACAATGTCTCAAATCAAATCAGGCTGACAGATTTAAATACATTTTGCTCTCTCATTTACAAACTCTATGTTGAAGAAATATTGCATTGATAATTGCAACAGCAACATCATTTATGTTGTATGTTATACCTGTGCAGAAATAGGCTAGGTTTTGATCTATGCGATTTTGGAAAAAGTTGGATTTGTTTTACAATTTGTAATAACTTGTTGGAATGCAAGCGTTTAGTTGACAAACTACAAGTCAGCGAAAGTTGCAGGTATTTATACATCTTGAGAGAACATTCTAAATCCCACCATTGCCTCACAGTGAAACCCTCCCCTTGCGCGCACCTTCCATCCCTCCTCCAACCACTTTCCAGCTCTCCAGTCCATCATGAATAAACATTAATTTTAATAGTACATGGTACCTTTCAGTACACTGTGGGGTTCAGTTGGGGAATATTGACAGGTGGTCCGTAAATCCCAACTAATCCGGGAAAAGGGACTTTTTGAGTCTGGGAAGACCATGGCTCGCGCCAGGATATATCGGGAGTCATCGCTGGTGATTTTATTGCAAATTGTCCTTATTTGCTCCGCTCAGGTAAGTCACAAATTATGGTTATTTTCTTATCCAATGGTTCACATCGATTTGTTTGCCAGCCACTGCTTTTCTTGAGATTATATTATCCTGTGTTATTAGGATGGAATTTCCCATGGATGGGATAGGCTGGGCTGGGATGCTCAGACTCCCAAATGTTTTGAAACACACCTTCTATGCATTTACAGATTCGTTGAACCATATAGTTTACAAATACATTAGACCGACCACAATATGCCTATTTATTAGTGGACTATTTTTCTCTTGTAAATAGCTGCATGATTTAGAAGTGTGTGAGTCCCATGTAGCTCAGTTGGTAGAGCATGGGGCTTGCAACGCACGGGTTGTGGGTTCGTTTCCCACGGGGGGCCAGTATGAAAATGTATTCACTCACTAACTCTAAGTCGCTCTGGATAAGAGCGTCTGCTAAATGACTAAAATATGAAAAAATGTGTATGGTAAATAACATAGCAGCTGCTTGTGTTGACATATGGAACCAATAGGTTGGAATCACAACAAATATATTCTCAACATATGTAATTACTTACAGAGTGGTCCCTTGTATAGAGGCTTGTGGTTTTCTTTTCTTGACCGTTCTTCCCACAAAACTACTGATTTCACACAATAGAGCTCTTTGTGTGAGGTGCCCAGCCATGATTTGGGGATACATTTCAGTAGAGGAGCTTTAAATGATTTTGTGTATTTATCCACAGAGGGGCCCGGTCGGTCCCAGAGGCCCCGCTGGACCCCCTGGCATAGCAGGCGTGCCTGGAGTCGACGGCATTGATGTGAGATACCTTTTCATTTAATATTTTATTGTATATTTGTGTCATTTCAGGCTTTAGATTTATCTGTTGTACAGCACCTCACCTGGTATAGACCTAAATTAATTGTGTTATTCTATAATTGTCAACCTATAGTGGATTTTTACATGGTTATTAAATAAACATTCCTTTTTCTATTTCATTTCAGGGAGACAGAGGGGACGATAACATCACAGAAGGCGGCCCTGTGAGTGGACTATCATTTCCCTTGCCACACCTATTTTATAACCTACCAATAAATGGTTAATCAATTTTAGCATGCTATTGAAATGGTCACTCTGTTCCCAGGGCCCTGATGGGGAAGACGGCAAACCAGGAACTCCCGGAGCACCCGGCCTACCAGGGGCAGACGTAAGTTACACATAATACCCACATTTACAACCAGTTTACTATTCATACTCCCCAAGCAGGAAACCCCATTGTGCAAAATCAAATAACAGTTGAGTCCATTGAACATCTGTAACTTCTGAAGCTCAAGGGGCTGAAGATCTGTGGCACTACTGCTGTGTGAGTCGTTTATATTGGCTCCTGAGCAAAAGGGTTGGAGGGAGGGGAAATCCTCCTGAAGAAAATGAATCCGTGGGCTACATCAACCTGGGTATTTAGGGGAGAGAGGAGGAGAACGCCTCAAATAGCTTCCTGACTGAAACAGAGAAACAGAGGTCTTTTTGTATGAGTTGGGGGGTGCAGGGGATTCTGCCGCCAATGATGGCTGACAGGAAATAACTGTATGCTGGGAAAGGTGGAGCAGAAGGGCCCCAGTGTGTGTGCTGTCCAATTGGGCGATGATGCTGAATACAGAGTATCCTATCAGATGAACTGCTGACTGCTGTGTGTCTGGCAGAGTAGGTAGTGTCCAGGTGTGTCGAGGTATGCACTCGTTTTGGCTGGGTAGCTCACTATTCTCTTTTGTTAGGAATAGCAAATACCTGGAAAACACAGACTTCAAGTAGTCAGCTATCATCCATTCTTTCTGTTTCTCTGTCCATAACTGGAGTCCTGATTTCAACGATTCCTGTATTCTGTTGTTTGTTGCCTGCCAAAGCTATTGACTAGTTAGAGAGTAGTAGTAGTTCCTTGATCTTGGGAGGATAGTTCAGAGCATCTCTTTTCAATCCATTGATTCAAGCTTGGCGAAGGACTAGTTAGACTAGTTAAGTGACCTCCAATGGTTTATGTAGCTAGCGGAAGAGGGGAGGGGCTAAACAGTGTGAGAGAAGACACACCCCCATATGAGTCTTATAATTGCTAGATTACTGTGTAGGAAACACTCCATCCATGAAATATCAATGATGAAATTGACTTTTAGGTAGACTAAATTGTCACGATCGTCGTAATAAGTGGACCAAGGCGCAGCGTGAAATGCGTACATCTTTTATTGAGTACTATTAACAATAACAAAACAACAAAACGAAACGTGAAGTCCTCGGTCATAAACACAAACCTACACGGAACAAGATCCCACAAATGACAAGTGCAAAACAGGCTGCCTAAGTATGGGTCCCAATCAGAGACAACAAGCCACAGCTGCCTCTGATTGGGAACCACCCCGGCCAACATAGAAACACATGAACTAGAACATGAACATAGAACACTAAACATAGAAACTAACACCCTGGCTCAACATATAAGAGTCCCCAGAGCCAGGGCGTGACAGTACCCCCCCCCCCCCAAAGGCGCGGACTGCGACCGCGCCAACTAAACCCAACAGGGGAGGGGCCGGGTGGGCATTCCGCCTCGGAAGCGGATCCGGCTCCGGGCGTGACCACCACTCTCTAGCTACCCCCCTGTAGCGCCCCTGGTCTGGTCTGGCCCCGCTGGCTGGAGCTGGACTGGACATCGGTGGAGCGGATTGCTTTGGCTCCGGTGTGGAGCAGCTGACCGGTGCCGGACCAGGCACCGGTGGAACAGGCACGGACCGTGCCGGACTGACGACGCGCACCACTGGCTTGGTGCGGGGAGCAGGAACAGCCCGGACCGGGCTGGCGACGCGCACCACTGGCTTGGTGCGGGGAGCAGGAACAGGCTGGACCGGGCTGGCGACGCGCACCACTGGCTTGGTGCGGGGAGCAGGAACAGGCCGGACCGGGCTGGCGACGCACACCACTGGCTTGGTGCGGGGAGCAGGAACAGGCCGGACCGGGCTGGCGACGCGCACCACTGTCTTGGTGCGGGGAGCAGGAACGGGCCGGACCGGGCTGACGACGTGCACCATTGGCTTGGTGCGGGGGACAGGAACAGGCCGGGCCGGGCTGGCGACGCGCACCACAGGCTTGGTGCGAGGGGCAGGAACAGGCCTGGCCGGGCTGGCGACGCGCACCACTGGCTTGGTGCGAGGGGCAGGAACGGGTCGGGCCGGACTGGGAACACGCACCACTAACTTAGTGCGGGGAGCAGGAACGGGTTGGGCCATACTGGGAACACGCACCACTAACTTAGTGCGGGGAGCAGGAACGGGTTGGGCCGTACTGGGAACACGCACCACTAACTTAGTGCGGGGAGCAGGAACGGGTTGGGCCGGACTGGGAACACGCACCACTAACTTAGTGCGGGGAGCAGGAACGGGTTGGGCCGTACTGGGAACACGCACCACTAACTTAGTGCGGGGAGCAGGAACGGGTCGGGCCGGACTGGGAACACGCACCACTAACTTAGTGCGGGGAGCGGGAACGGGTCGGGCCGGACTGGGAACACGCACCACTAACTTAGTGCGGGGAGCAGGAACGGGTTGGGCCGTACTGGGAACACGCACCACTAACTTAGTGCGGGGAGCAGGAACTAGCCGGACCGGACTGGTGACACACACCACTTGCTTGGTGCGAGGAGCGGGACTGGGTTTCCTCATAAACCTCCGCTCCCTCTGCTGCCTACTCAGTTCCTCTCGCCGTGCCTCTACACTCTCCTTCTCCCTCCTGACCAATGGCCCCCGTAACCTGGTGGCCTCCTCTCCTAGTCCACAAACTCGCCCTGTAGCTGCCTCCAGCAGCCCCGTCGTCCATGCCGTGTGCCCCCCCAAAATGTTTTCTTGGGGTTGCCTCTCGCCTGTCCGACGACGGCCTGGTTGGCGCCGCTTCTCCTCTCCTTCCTGGGCATCCTCCCTCATCGCCCTCCGGTAGCGGACGGCCTCCTCCTCGGTGATCCTACCCCAACCGAGGAGGACATCCACTAGCGTTACCTCCGGCGTTTGCTCCTGGACACACTGCTTGGTCCTGTATTGGTGGGATCTTCTGTCACGATCGTCGTAATGAGTGGACCAAGGCGCAGCGTGAAATGCGTACATCTTTTATTGAGTACTATTAACAATAACAAAACAACAAAACGAAACGTGAAGTCCTCGGTCATAAACACAAACCTACACGGAACAAGATCCCACAAATGACAAGTGCAAAAGTATGGTTCCCAATCAGAGACAACAAGCCACAGCTGCCTCTGATTGGGAACCACCCCGGCCAACATTGAAACACATGAACTAGAACATGAACATAGAACACTAAACATAGAAACTAACACCCTGGCTCAACATATAAGAGTCCCCAGAGCCAGGGCGTGACATAAATATGCAATGGTTTAGTTAGTACAATGTTTAGAGCATTGATCACAGACTGTGTAATGTATCATCTTCAAGATACAAACGTGGAATATAAAAGTAGTCTCAATTGAGATGCCTTCCATAATTTTGTCGAAATCTTGCTTATAGATTATAGAGTATTTGGATTACAAACCTTCCTTTGTGTTTATCAAACGCAAATTTAATTAAGGAAATCAGATTTACAGTAATATTGCCTTGAAGTAAGGCCACCCTGTTACTAATGGTGATCTAACAGAGTACTGTGTCAGCAACTCAGTGTTGGAACAGTTCTATTTCAAATCAATTCATTTCAGGAATGGATGGATTGCCCATTGTTTCTAATTCATATTTTCACATGTCCTTTTATAATTTCTCGGGAATCCCATTGAATACTTGTAAAGAATAAAATATAAAATATCACAATAAGAATGGGTAACAGAGCATGATATGACTTCTTTCACTGGAGGGCATTAGACACATATTGAGGTTTTATACAGTTTACTCATGGACATTCATATTTCTGTGTGGTTTATATAAGCTTTGTTTCCTCTATAGGGTGCCACTGGACCTGTTGGAGATGCCGGCCGAGACGGGCCTCCTGGACCAAAAGTATGTTTTCTTTATATGAAATCAAATGTATCCATAATCTTCCTATCTGTCTAATATCTATATTGCTGAAATATAATGCATTTACACTCTCTGTACTCAGTGTGTGGAGGCTGGTCAGAAGAGTAGGAATGTGAAAATATCACTATGCTCCAAAGCAATGAAAGGTTGAGATTGTTTCACCAACCATCTTGTGTGCTTCTCTATCAGGGTGAACCTGGAGAGGCTGGGGAGGTCGGGGAGATTGTAAGTAAGCATGGTTAACTACATTTATTAAAGGAATGTATGTATAATAGGGTTGTAATAGGGATATTGTCCATTATGACACAGCCTATGGCAATCATGCAGAAATGACCAAACATCATCTGGAAAGGGATCGACCTCACTTGTTTCAATGGATTATTACACTACCATAAGGATGGGACCATCCCCTCCAAGGACTTGTCTTACCCATCCAAGGAAATGACTGGAAATCTGGAATAGGCTACTCCCTCTCAAGGACCATATAACGATAGGACACACCCATAAAATCGTCTAATGCTACGTTCATCACCAAGTGGGAAGGTGGTAATTACCAGTTGTGGATTCGTAAATACGAGTTGGGTGCATTCACGTTTTGGGAAATACCATCAAACATGGAGATCATTAGAAGGCTTGTGATTGTTTTGCTATTTTATACCCATAAAAAGTATATCTAGAGCTACTTTCACTTTCTAAATCAAAAGGAAGATGAACAGAATACATTTTGTATCAACAATTTTTGTCTTACCATAAACAACAACTGCTGAAGATGCCGCCATGCTTGCTGTCTTTTTTGTTGACAAATGACACCAGAGAGGTGCAAGTGAAAAACTCGGAGCACGTGGGATGATAGATGAGTTTCCCACTAGTGGATTTTTCGCAGTTGTATGTGGTATTTACGAAATTACGAGATGTTGTGAACTCAGCATAACACACCTTTATAAGAATTGCGCACACACACCCATTGGTTGATCTGAAATCATATCTGAAATGAATACGCCCACCTAGGATATGACACCTATAAGGATACAATATCTATTTAAGGGTATGACATACTATAAGGACTGATTTATTGAAACGGCATTGCTTAAAATTGTGCCTTTTATTACTGTACCCTTGTTAATGCATTGATTAACTTGTTTATTTAGAAAATGCAACTTTACCTCAATTTTACACCTTCAAGCCTCTCCATGAATTTTCTCTTGTCTACCACAGGGCGAGGGACCTGATGGACCTGATGTGAGTACTTTTCCATTGTTCCCACACCTGAATAAGGAAGAATGTATTTAAATACAAGAGAATACATTACATTAGTACTGTGTCATGTCCTTTTTGTTTTGCTGACAGGGAGCAGCTGGTGCACAAGGGTTGGTGGGCGAGCTTGGCAAAGTCGGAACCCCGGTGAGTACTGCCTTTTTAACATTTAGAAACACAGGGCTTCCAACATTTTCAATATCTTATACGGAGATATTGACTTCTAACTTATTAAATGATTGCATTCATTCACCTGTAAACATATTATTATTATTATTTATAGGGATCACAGGGCAAGAAGGGGCCAGTGGGGCTTCCCGGACCTGCAGGGCCCAGGGTAAATATATTTATTTTCATGTAGCTCAGCTGGTAGAGCATGGCGCTTGTAACGCCAAGGTAGTGGGTTCGATCCCCGGGACCACCCATACACAAAAAATGTATGCACGCATGACTGTAAGTCGCTTTGGATAAAAGCATCTGCTAAATGGCATATTATTATTATTATTATGATCAATTAGTTCCATATTAGTGTTGTCATCCTTAGTACAGTAGGAAACCCCATGTGAATCCCATGTGATGTAATAGCTACATAGTTCTGTGTGCCATGAAAAGTATCAAAGAGGAGACCATTTACAGCATCCTGTACATTTGTAAGAGCACTGCAACAACCAACCTGTATGACAACCAGCCCCTGTTTCCCCTACAATGATTTCAAAGACAGAAATGTCATTAAAATTTTGTTTTCTCTTTTTCTCCCCAGGGTCTTCCTGGCGTGTATAAGGGGGAAGACCTGGTAAGGCGTTCACAAGTTTCCTTTAAGGGCACCACAGCTATGCATTTGAACCCTGATGCTGATGATGGGGAACTTTTCAGCGGAGCCCCCCTGTGGCAGGGCTCTTAGATGACCTCAAATAGGCTTTACTTCTGTTTTTCAGTGTCCCAATGCCTGTCCTTCTGGTCTTAACGGATATTCTGGCCTCCCAGGCATGAAGGTGACTATATAATAAATACACATACTATACTATGGTTGGTCGTTGACACTAATATACTATGGATGTTGATGCTGTATCTTGTCAGTGAAACTGGCTTGCATATAGCGGCAACATTATATGGTTTCTCTTTAGGGCCACAAAGGGGTAAAAGGAGAGTCTGGAGAGCCTGGAAAGCAAGGACACAAGGTAACGTCTCCCCCTTTTTATCCAGATGAAATATCAACAACTACAATGCGGTCATTGATAATGATTGTAACATTTGTTTGATGTTTTCTACAGGGAGAAGAAGGAGACCAGGGAGGAGAAGGCGAGATGGGAGCTCAAGGGCTACCAGTAAACTATTTTAATATTTCTCTCACAAATCTGGATCAATATAAATGTGCCATTCACAATGTGGCTATGATACATGTATTTTTTAAATTAAAAATGGCTTCTTCCTCTCTCTCTCTCTCTCTCTCTCTCTCTCTCTCTCTCTCTCTCTCTCTCTCTCTCTCTCTCTCTCTCTCTCTCTCTCTCTCTCACTACTCTCTCTCTCTGCTGAGTGATTTTAGGGCCAAGGGGGACCCAGGGGAATAACAGGCATGATGGGCCTCAAAGGTGACAGGGTAAGGGTCATGAGGTCACACACTGTTTGACATCATAGGATGAATGCCCAAGATGAGCTATGTGCTATATGTTACTGCCATCCTCAGCGGGTGCTGCTGAGTGACTTCAGCTTGGCCTGTTTCAGCACTGCCAAACCTCAACATCCCACAATTTATGTTTGAGCACACTAGTAAATGCATTAAAAAAATGTATATTTGACATCTTAAATCTGTTTGATAACAGGGACCTCGTGGAACGTTTGGAGATCTCGGTCCCCAGGGAATTCAGGGTGGCCCAGTAGGTGCCTGTATTTTTATCACCATGACTTTCACCTCTTTTTCACCATGACCTCTTTGTCACCACTCACATTACAGTAACATCTCAACTTATTCGACTATTTTGGTTTAAGAAATTAGTTTTTCTTTTTTAGGGTGACGTGGGCCAAAGAGGAGTAGTGGGCGAGAATGGACCAAACGGTGGTCAAGTAAGTACTAAAACACCACACCATCATACAAATATATTATCACTGTTATATTATCATTATTATTATTGCTGTTATATTATCACTGCAGAACAACAGAGCACATGGTCATTCACTTTCAAAAGTAAAAACCTGCCGCCAATTCATACAGGTGCACACTATCTATCAAATAATGTATAGAGACTTTTACTCACTGTTTTTGGTGTGTTGTTTTGCAGGGCGCCCGAGGGCCACAAGGAATAAGGGGCCTTCCAGGGACCAAAGGGGAGCCTGTGAGTATTGTACACACCACAGCCTTACCAAAACTGATTCATTATCGACTAACATCTCATCTATGACATCTGTGACATTACACACAGCATGAGCATACAGTTGACTCAATACACATGCCATGAAGCTAATCCACTTCCGTAACGCTCAACTTCCCTGTTCTTTCTCCCATGGACAGGGTCTATCTGGGCCCGATGGACGTGAAGGAATTCCCGGATTGCCAGCATCTAAGGTACAGCTCAACCTGCTGTTCAAAGACCTACAGTAGGCTAAATGAGGATGTATATACAGTGAATCAGTAAGATTGATCTGCTGTTGTTTTTTTCTATCATTTTAAGGGTATTACTGGGAAAGTTGGCAGTCCAGGTGATACTGGGCTCCAAGGACTTCCTGTAAGTGTGACCTCTGACCCCTAGCATCTTTGATTCATCATAATCATTCTACGTTTGTTTTTGTTTGGGTTTGTTTGGTTGTTCATTTGTTTTGATGTGATTCTCGCCATAGGGTTTGCCAGGCGCTTATGGTCCAAAAGGACAAAGTGGTGAGAAGGTAGGGGAATATTTCAAATGTATGAATAAAACCAGTTATTGACAATTCTGTATATGAATCTCTATTGTAGGGAATCTTATGTTTTCCTCTCTTTGTTACTAGGGTAACTCTGGCGACCCAGGTTCTGTAGGACTAATGGGGTCTCCTGGGAAATCAGTAAGTCAAGAGAAAATTAAATCACATTAAATGACAGTGATGAAACGTAATACTTTGATACAGGATACATAACCCTTACATACTTGCATCAGTAGTATAAGGGGCTGTGCTACAGATCTCATGGAGACTTGCTTTGTTTACAGGGGGAACGTGGTGAGCAGGGAGAAGTAGGACCTGTCGGAGCAAGAGGTGGACCAGTGAGTATGTTTTATAGTATATGTGATTCACTGTGAGAAAGCCATCCATATAAAAACACTATCAAGTTTGATTACTCTTTTCAAGGTTTAGTATGAACTTCAGTAGTTTGAATAAATCATCTGGAACTGTGTGATTTAGTAACCCTTTTAGTGTTAGGGAATTAGGGATAAATGTGTGACCTAAATAACTGAACAATAGAATTAACAAGATCAGCACAAAGCATTTGAACTCTAAAGCCATGCACAACCTTTGCTCTATTATAATAGAAGCATTCTTCAACAAGCTCAGAACTTCATGTGATTCATTTGGGAAGGTCTTGGACTACTAGAATATAATACATCTGCACTTGCGCCACAATTGCTTCTCTATAACTTCCTATTCTTCTATTTTTTCACTGTAGGGTGAAAGAGGAGTGCGTGGCCCAGAAGGGCCTGCAGGGGCACCAGGACCCAGGGTAAGTCAACAGCCCAACAGACCATTCATTATAACTAACATACTCATAGCCCCAAAACAAGCCCTTTATATGTATTATGAACCACAATGAATAAAGCATTTTACAATTTGTCGCAAACATCCATACATGTACCACAGTATGAACCATGATTATCAAACTGACCAATGAACTTGAAACATACAAATGAACTAGGCTAAGATGCTGGTGAAATCTGTAACCTGGGTAGTAAACAGGTGGAATAATAGAGGGAGTTGAGCATCTTCTGCACAAGAATGATAGGAAAAGCCATGGGAAGTGATGACAAAGCCAAGTGACCAAGCACAGAATCCTGTGGTACTCCAGTCATCAGACTTTGTTGTGTGAAAATACATGGATTGGTAAGGTAAGATGCAGACAAGGAAATATCAGAGTGAAGCCAATTCAATTCGGAATACAGAACAGGTTTGTGGTTTGCAATGTGATGGATTATGATGATACTGTCATGGGGAAAGAAGAGGAAGACAAGAACATGATGAAGATGGTGTGAAAGAGGAAGAAGAAAACAAAGTATGAAATAAATGACATTTTTTGGATCATGTGCAGTATGGCAAGAACAAAGACGATGCTGGTCTTTCAACATTTACTAGGGTGGCCATTAGAATTATGTTGATATAATTGTATATGTAATTATTTATGCTTATTTTCTTCAAATGTTATTTTCATTACAATGCCTTTCCTGCCCTACCTTTCCTGGAACTAGGACATCTTAGAGTGCAAATAACACAATCCGCCCCCATCCATACCAGCAGTCTTTTGCTATTTATATTTGACATAACATCAGTGTAAACAATGCACTGAGTGGACAAAACATTAGGAGCATCTGCTCTTTCCATGACATAGACTGACCAGGTGATTCCAGGTGAAAGCTATGATCCCTTGATATCCTTTGTTAAATCCACTTCAATCAGTGTAGATGAAGGGGAGGATACAGGTTAAAGAAGTATTATTAAGCCTTGAGACAATTGAGACATGGATTGTGTATGTGTGCCATTCAGAGGGTGAATGGGCAAGACAAGATTTAAGTGCCTTTGAACGGGATATGGTAGTAGGTGCCAGGCGCACCGGTTTGAGTTTTTCTACGCTCAACAGTTTCCTGTGTGTATCAAGAATGGTTCACCATCCAAAGGACATCCAGCCAACTTGACACAACTGTGGGAAGCACTGGAGTCAACATGGGCCAGCATCCCTGTGGAACGCATTCGACACCTTGTAGAGTCCATGCCCAGATGAATTGAGGCAGTTCTGAAGGCAAAAGGGGGGGTGCAACTCAATATTAGGAACGTGTTCATAATGTTTTGTGCACTCAGTGTATATTGCTATTATCTGCAATCACACCATACATATACCATTTAACATGGACATAGTTACCATAGCAACCATTCAGATCAACCAAGCTGAATGCCAGTGACTAAGAGCAAACCCACTCCAAGCAAGTGGAGCCGTATGCTCTCTCATATTGAGTGTGGCATCCCTTTATAAGCCTCCAGACTGCAGTAATACTGCTATCCGCCAGTGAGGGGGCATGAATGGAGTCTTGTTACACTGGTCCATGGGCCCAGGGGTATTTCTTCAGAGAGGGGGGATTCAGGCCAGGAAATAGGCTGAAAAGGCCTGAAAGAACCCTCTGTTTCCCAGGAATTCCTTAAACCAGTTAGCCGAGGGTATGCCACAATCAGTACCCACACTTCCAAAAACATCTCATGGAGTGTGTCCCCAATATAATATATATATAATATAATATATAATATAATAATATGCCATTTAGCAGACGCTTTTATCCAAAGCGACTTACAGTCATGCGTGCATACATTTTTTTTTTTGTGTATGGGTGGTCCCGGGGATCGAACCCACTACCTTGGCGTTACAAGCGCCGTGCTCTACCAGCTGAGCTACAGAGGACCACAATACCTTTTCCAGCTCACCTGTTTAGACACATTTTCTTCCAGCTAAAACAAAATGTTTTGTGCAAATGTAGTCAGCTGAAGGTGGTTGGAGCGTTGCACAAGCGATCCACTGTGTTAGATTTTTTTAAGTGTGTGTGTGTGTTTTTTAATGTTTAGTTTTTTTACAGGGAGGTAAAGGGGATCTCGGGCTTCCTGGTTTGCCTGGCCCTGCCGGCCTGGTTGGACAGAAGGGAGACAGGGTAAGGAAGATAGAATGTACTACAAAAGGAGAAGCATAAATTAATGTGTGAAAGTGAAATATAATTTTCCTTTTCCTATTTCTATTTCTCCAGGGTGCAGTCGGTTTGACCGGTGCTCAAGGAGAACAAGTAAGTTCTATCAATACCATCTCAACCGACCGAATAGTACATTCCTGCATAAGGGAGGTGAACATATTTTATGTAGCCATCAAATAATGGAAGAAGATGAATGGAGTGAATTCAAATGAATAACATCAAGCACTAGGAGCTACTAGAAGACTACCGAAGGCCCCACCAAGGCCTACTTAGGATGGATACATGTTAATGATCCAGTAAGACATGTATTTTCTCTAACAAATACATTTCTAGGGAGAAGCAGGTTCCGAAGGCACAGCAGGAGACAGAGGGGACTTTGTGAGTAACTACATCAAGATAAAAACGTTGTGAAAATGTTTTGCCGTGCGCAACATTTGTTTGAAAGTAAAAGAGTACTGATTCTGTTTTATTATAGGGTGACGAAGGGGAGCCAGGAGAGAAAGGATCGGTGAGTCCAGCTTATAGCATTGCTTACTGCTAAAGCTCTCTATTGACATGGACTAGGCCTATTATGTCCAGTTACACATGTTAATGTGGTACCTGTTCGTCCCAAAATCATGGGGACTCATCATGATTAGATGCCACAACGTTATAGAACTGTCTAATGCTAGAGGTCACGTACAACAAAGCATCATCATTTCTCATTACTGAATCACTTGACAGTGTTGTGCATGCCAAAAGAAAGCCTTGCATACTGTAGGCCTGAAACACATGATCCTAGACAGACAGCATTGTCTATGCTCCCAATGGTCCAGTCTGGGTAATCCAATGTTACCTTTTGTTATGTATGAATGCTGAATGCCATTGTGTCGCGCTCTGTCGCTGTTTTCAGACAGGCAGACCAGGAGAGACTGGAAACAAAGGGCCGGAGGGCGGCCGGGGCATACCAGGCCCAGGGGGCAAGCCGGGTCAACCTGGACCACGTGGCATGCAGGGAGACAGAGGGGTGCCAGGACTGCCAGGGACACAGGGGCCAGCGGTAGGCACTTTAACAATTAACCAGATCTGGGGGCCTGAAACAGAGCAGGAGTCAAAAAGAGCTTTCTTAGTACTGCACTCATATGGAGTAGACACAAATCTTTACTGGAGGAAACAGCAGAATTCACATGATGACTTTGCCCTGTGTTAAAGACATGCTCCTGAACTGTGGCGACTACTAAGTATTTTTTAAACCTTCCTTTTTGGGCTGGATGTGTCAATGTGTAGTTCATACATGCATAATCTATGAGTAGAATGACTGTCTTACCTCAATTAGTCACGAAATCCCTAGTTTGAAAGCAACTGTTTTTCTGGAAGCTGTGCTGTGCCATTTTTCCTACATATTCCCCCATGTGGGCCAGCCCCCTAGCAAATCGAGTTCTAGCCAATGAGCTTCAGCCCCTTGCCATTTGAGTGACTGCTAGCAAGATGCACACACAGCAGAACGAGAGAGAGATAATGACGTGTTGCACATATCTGCACATGTGACATAGTAGGCAATTTTCGGGGACCACTTTTGGCTCATGAGCACTACTTTCAGAACTACAGGCTAAAGAGTATACAAAAGTACTGGAGAATCTCTTTAAGTATGTCCCTGGGTTAAGACATCATGAAAAAAGCCTGTGAAGCTAGCTATGAATTTAATTACTTACCAGTTAACACCACAATTCTCTCAACAACCACCTGTTTTCCCAGGGGAAACAACCAAGCGATACACACATCACACAAGTTTGCATGAGGGTAATGCAAGGTAAATCTTGATCATTTTCATATCAAACTCTTATCCATTTGATATTGACCATTACTGAACCCATCACATCTGATAATGCAGGTCTATAGGTTTCATTTGACTAATCCCCTCATTCTTTTCCCTTCCTGTGCCACAGAGCAGCTAGCCCAGCTAGCAGCCAGCCTGAGGAGGCCTGAGACGGGCATCTCTGGACTGCCAGGTCCCCCTGGTCCCCCTGGTCCTGAAGGCCCCTCCGGAGAGAACGGCTACCCAGGACTGGACGGGGCCAGAGGACTGCCAGGCCTCAAAGGACCTCCAGGACTGCTGGGTCGCAAAGGGGCCAAAGGTGAGGTCCTGGGTCTTTAAAGATGGTGGAAATATATCCTAAATGTAATATTATGGCCTAGTTTGGTAAGACAATGACAAGTTGGCTGAAGCAGAAACACACTGGCAACCAGGCTGGTAGTAGTAGTGTCATGATCTCCATTTGAATAATTAGGATTGTTTGTGCCATCACAAGTGAAGTTCACTACAACCATCCCTGCATCCCTAAACGTCACTTGAATTGATGATAATGTATATGTTCTGCGTAGGTGACATGGGCGACAGAGGAGAGAGAGGACCCACAGTGAGAGGGGCTAAAGGAGCACCTGGAGCACCCGGTCTACCAGGTAAAGATACCAGTCACAAGAGGCTACACGCCTACACCATAATAATGAAGGCTATAGCCATAACCACTGTGCTAACCCAATATGCTCCAAGTCTCTATATGCTCAGCTATAACATGGTTAGCTAGCTATTTAGCAGTTCCACAGACATGTACAAGTCTCAACCGACCACTCCATCCACAGGTGATCACGGTAGAGCCGCCTATGGCACAGATGGCCGCGACGGCGAGAGAGGGCCACGCGGTGTTCCCGGTATTCCCGGCGTTCCAGGGCCTCCTGGTCGTCCTGGCCTCAACAGCTACTGCGAGTCGTCACAGTGCATCCTTCCTATGGTGGCGTCACCGATATCTGTGAAAGATTCCAGTATGAAAGGGCCAAATGAGGAATAAGATGTGAGTCGGAGACCTAACAGATCCCTGAACGGAGGGGCCACAGGGGCCAAACTATTGAGAGACTAATGGAGGAACTAACTAACGCTCCACGGAAGATCAGTGTTGGGGTCAATTCCATTTAAATTCAGTCAATTCAGGAAGTAAACTGAAATTCAAGTTTAAAAATGTTTCTCATTGAAAAGCAGGAAAATGGAATGGAATTTGAATTCCAGTTAACTTCCTGATTTGACTGAATTGAAATGGAAATTAAATGAAAATGTACCCCCAACCCTGTGGAAGAAACATGAATTTGTTTGATGTGTTTTGATGGTTTTTTGGTTTGCATTTTGTTTTATTGTTTTGTTACAACCCTCTAAAATTCTCAGCTGTTGGAACACCCCTATCTGTCTGACAGAGTTTTTTTTTTTTTTTACCTAAGCTCTAGCTTTTGCCATCTCTGTACTGTAAAATAAAAAGAGCATTACATTTTTTGGGCAAACTAATTGTGATATTATTGGGTACTGTAGGCTTTGTGTTTTGTTAAATATGAACCAAGTTAAAACCCAAACAGACCAGACTAACTGTGCTTTAAACGACAATGTGGCGACCATTTTGAGTTCACTGAATTCTGTATGTTTATGTATTTGTGTCAATAATGAACTCATACAAATTACCAGTATACTGTTGGTTCAATGACTTTCATTTGTTTGCAAATATCTTTGTTGCATATCCACTCACCAACCCCTATGCTTTATCGTCTTCCTGATGTCATGATTACTGTTTTTGTGATGTGAGAACTAGGAGGGCAGTGTTGTTTGAAGACATATGTAGAAATGTTATATGCCATTCTTATTTATTATAAAGGTCGGAGGAGGTGACATCGAAGGTTGTACAAAAGATAAAATAAACACATTTTGATAAAGTCTTGCATGTTTTGTATGAAAGACTACAACAAAAATCCAGCAACATGTTTGTCTGCTAATTTCACATTAATCTACAATAGGCCCTATATAGCCATTTTCAGAGGCATGCAGAGTTCTACAGACTGTCTCAAATCATTGGATGCCTGTGAGTACAAATATAGCCACAAGGGGACACTAGCAAGCTTGACTGTCACCAGATCTAGGGTGTAACCAACAGCCATGTAAAAAATATCTCCATAAAAGGATTTGATTAATTTGCTGAAAATGCCATTTGTCTTTGTGCATTACTGTGGAAGTTTTCCTATGCAGAAGAAGATGATTGTTATTAAGTATGCCATGAGGGACATGTAACAGGGTAGGGGAGGGTTGAATCAATAAATTACTCTCCTGTAATTGAGCCCAAGCTTCTCATTTAAACCAAAGGCATTTAAGTATACCTTAATTATGTAAAGTTATGTGTCACTAAATGAATCAAACGTACATTATAAGTTTCAAGCCGTTTACCGTGGGAAAGCCTCTACCATGACTCCTCACTGCTTATTTTTGTTCAGTTAGTCATGTTTTTGGGGGATATTCTAGCATGATTACATTGGCTGAATTGGTTTCTCATGATCTTAAATGAAACAGTATGGAATCTGCCTCTTTCTCTGCCAGTTCCAGTCAGCAGTCCCATAGACAGATATCCTTCTTGTTAATGCCACTGCTGGTATTACAGGCAGAACAAGCCCACTGGGAGACACTTAATTGAAGCCAATCCATTAATCCAAACAAGACCAATATAAAACAAGACATTATAGGCCTTCACTAATGGGAGTACAATAGGATATTACAGCGCATTAAATGCCATTCAAAATCAAGTTTTCAGTGTATCATTTTAATGTACTCTCACAAGTTGGTGAACAGTTACAATTTGTCGCTCACAGTACTAAAACACACATCCATTGACAGTATAAATAGCCAACCTAATAATACACATTTTCAAATACATAAATCATCAAGTATCCAAGTATTAAGTTACGCACATCAAAATAAAAAGGCATACAAAATATCGCAGACGTTGAAGTCCAGTTTCAAAGCGAAAAACACAAATCACATTTTGGACATGGCAGTAATTAGTCAACAAGGTTTGATAAGAGAAAATGAAAAAAAGAAAAGGTCCCAGACTTTCAATAAACAAATATTGCAACAATTAAGCATTTCATATTAAAAATAGTTACTGAAAGGACTTAAGTGTGTAGATGTCCTGCACAAGACAAAGGCAACATTTTTTTTGTTCCAAGTAGAAAAATGAACCACCTTTTCTAATGCAGTGGATGACAAACCCACTCGATTGCCTTTTTGTTCCATTTTAATTGTAAGGCATTTCAAGTTTTAACCATTTGGAGGAAGGCATACATCTTTCTATTCAGCATCAAACTGAATCATAAAATTTAAAGGGATACTTATGTTAAATTGTCATAACGGTGCTTTTTAAAATATTTTTAAAAAGTATTAAGCACCCTTGCCAATTAAAACCTTGGGCTGTGTTCAACATGTATAAACCAACATCTGAATGTTCACAAAATGACTTCACTGGCTGTGCTCCTTTCCAATTCAATGGGCACACATAGAGAACACTCATTGTCACTTGTTCACTAACTAACCTCTTTTTTGACACTTTAAATTTTTTTATTGAGAAGGGAACACTTGAATTATTTGAGAATGGATTTCCAATGGAAATACTTCAACACAATGGATTTACTAAGAAAAAAGAAGCCTGCCAGGTAGATAAGATAAAGAAATTCAATTCATTAATTTTATAGGGGCATTGTTGGCATGGACTATGATTTAGTTGGCTTTACTACTGGATGCAGCAGTTGTTGCGATGGCCGTTGGAGTCTTTGAAGCGCAGGCGCATCTTTGGACGATACTTCTCTAGGTAGAAAAGCTGCTTGCTGTTGAACGCTCCGCGACGCTTCCTGTTATTTGAGAGAAAATACATAATTCAAAACAGTGGGTTTAATAGACTAGCCTCCCTTTTTCAACGAAAAATGTCCCACTGTTACAATGTAATTACACTGTACTAAGGGTTAAGGTACATATAATGCAATTTCAACTTCTCAATTGCTGCTTAGTCCTATTAATTCAAAACAATGTGTTTTAGCCTCCATTTTAAGATGCTGCAGCTACAGTATATAGAGATCTACATGAAAGTGTATTTGTATCAGACTTACTGCCGGATGAACTGGACAGCATCTTCGTACTTCATCCCACATTCAATCAAAGCCAGGGCAACCATGACAGGGGCTCTAGGAGCGCAACACAAAAAAAACATTGGTAAATACTCAGATTTTTTTTGTTGACAAAAGGCAGTTAGGGTTAGAGTACTATGGGACTTTTTCCTTCCAACACAAAATACTGCATATTATGGTTAATTGCTTTTTGGCATTCTTACCAAAGAACTAGCATCATCAATCTAACACAATTCTGAATATAAATACTTATTACATGTTTTAAAATCCTTGTTACATGATTATAAATGTTTCTATACTAAGAGGGGAAATAAGAACACTAGTTTACCTCCCTAGGCCAGCTACACAGTGGACAGCAATGCAGCAACCAGGCTCCTCCCTAAACTTCGTCTTCAGGAGGTTCAACCAATCATCAACAATCTGGTTAGAGGGAGGAGCTCCATCATCAAACGCCCAATCCTATTGGCGGAGAGGAGAGGGAAACGAGTTAATCTGCCCTCTTTCTCAGAAACCAAAACAAAGATGGTAGTAACATGGTGGTAAAATAGTATTGCATTGGAGATGTAAACAGTGATGTTGAAGCTTACCAGAACCTGTATTCCCTCTTTCCCCACCAAGGTGGAATCATAGGTGGCCTCACATACTCTCACAACGGTGGTCACTCCATACTTCTTCAGTTCCTGTAGAAGAATGTACTTTTATTTTCATATGATCTGCAACATATGCCATTGTCCATTTGACATACTACACAGGGAAGACATTTATATTTTCTAAACTGACCCTTTATATTATGGAAGAGAGGGACTACCTATGAGAATCCAGAACATTCATTACGTTTTATAATAAAATTAATTTCTGATATCATCACTGTGTTAATGATGTGAGGGCTCACCTCAATGAATTTATTCAAAGTGGCATTGGTGGGATTGTGGGTAATGAGGAACCTCATGTTTTTGTAGGTGATCTCCACAGGGGCAGGTCGGTTCATACGCGCCATGGTGACAGACGAAAAAATGAGATCTTCCTTCAACAAAACAATCTAACGAAAACACTTATTTAGAGGGAGAGGGATTATCAACAAAATGTCAAACTATATTCCCGCAATAAAATGCACCGTGACCTGTGGGCTAAAGAAGGCTATGAGGCGAAAGGAGGTCGGATTTGGCAGAAAAAAGTGTGTGGACAACCAAAATCAAACCCCTTCTACTTTGGGAAAACAAGGCAGGTTCCCCCTTGATTCTGACCAGGCAGAAGCCAACGAGGGCAGTGTGCAGCAGGTGAAGTTACCCCATCCAGGCTCGTTCTGCTGGTAGGTTAGGAGGTGTCCTGATCCTGCCAACGTTTCAGATCCTCCTCCTGTGGGTCCAATGTGTTCGGAGAGGAGGTGAGTTCTGCTGTTCACTCGTCTGCATAGGCAG
The DNA here is from genome assembly GCF_964263955.1 of Coregonus lavaretus. Lineage (NCBI taxonomy): Eukaryota > Metazoa > Chordata > Actinopteri > Salmoniformes > Salmonidae > Coregonus > Coregonus lavaretus. The sequence goes on along the minus strand of NC_139993.1, from coordinate 4,237,226 downwards.
CTGCGTGCTGTGCCTGGCAGTAGTCCCCACTGCCCTTCAGAAACTCCATAAATGTGTGACCCAGAACACCACAGAACTGCTGCAAGAGACAAGAGGGGGAGGAGGAGGGAGTAAGATACAAGGCCTCTATACTCAAGGGGGAAATGGCTCAAACAATTGAAAAGGTGAAGGTTATGGAAACACATAATTGCTGCTCTCTTCCAGTCCAGATCTGGTGTAACCATAGGTCTAATTTTATGGGTCTAACATGACTGCTGATGTGTGAAGGATGGATGTAGCATTACTAAGGCCTACCTAGGTCGCAGCTCAACTCTCTACATATTGTTTGTCTTTATAATTGCATACAAATAGCAGTAATATATACATATTAGGCCTACTATATGCCTCGTTGACAGAAGGAAATATTTGCTAGAATTTCAGTATAGCTATTTTTGCCACAAGTCATGTATAATTCCCTTAGCTCTAAGCATTTTTAAGTTTTTCTCTGGCTCCAAATACTGTCTAAGAAGCTTGAAGTATGATAGTTAATCCGATATTTTCCGGCTGGAAAATAATGTTTTGTTCTGAACATTAGAGCCAAATCGGACCTTTAATTAAGAGACAATACAATGACGTCAAACCTAGACGTCTGTCCAACGACAAAACCCAAACAAACCGAAATGTACATAAGTATGATGAAAGAGGATTTCTATAAACTGCCCTTTGTGAGGGCGGACTCGGCGCCATCACCGGTATAGAGGCCTATAGCGGAGCACTTGTCAATGTCCATTGAGATGGAGAAACGAAATGTTGAATAGTGAGGTATTTAGCGCCTCGTTGAAGTAAACTACAGTTAATTAAGGTAAGAATTATTATAGAAACTGTCAATGATATTGCTGACAAGATAATAAGAAAAATGCGTAATTTTATACGACGGTAATAGCTACGTCGAAAATGCATCTCAAAGGCGCTCCACAAAGGCAACCCACCACCTCGTTTTACTCGAATAAAATGTCAATCTAACGGAAAAGCCTATTTAATTTCGCATACACCTTTAACATACCGTGAATCATCGGAAAAACTCAGGTGTATCAATTTCACAAAGACAACAAAGCATGTCTGGAAGAGGCCCGAGATTTAATAATTGAAAAATTGAAGACCAGTTGATACAGAATTACAACACGAGTAGCTACAATGTAACAAAATATTGCTATATGAAAATAGACACTTACTGGGATATGCTTACTCATTGAAGATTGTAGCTTAATCATACAGCCGGTCCCTAAAAAGAAGTAAATATATTAAATGGTTTTGCACCATGCAGTCAAGGCAATTCCTCCGTGCGGAGTCGGCGTCTACTCGACTAGTACGACGCAAGGCAAATGGGCAATCACTATTCAGAGCTCGAGCTCTCTTGAAACCCCACCCTAGAAAGCCTACAAACTGGGCATGTTCTCTGGGATCAAATTGTAGTCCTGCGCAAAAGAAGCCAAATCTTTATTCAGTTTTATTCACCTCTGTTTGAATACGTAATTATTCTTCAATATTGACTATAAAGTGTTTATCATTTAGGGTTTCCACTAGCTTCCACAGCCACAAAGTCAACATAAGCACATTTTTGTTGTTGTTGCTTTTTGGTCTTAGTTTAAGGATTTAAGGGATAAGGATAGGGTTAGGTTTAAATCAAATTTTAAAGGTCCTGAACAGTCATTCTGAAAAGTACAGGAAGTTTGAAAAGACAGGCTGAGTGGGGGGGGGGGGGGGGGAGTTTATATTCATGAGCTCACCTTGACTGACATCTCTATGAAACACCTATGTCAAGCAAGTTGGATGCATTGATCAGTGTTGCAGTAAAATCATCTCAAGCAAATTTGGTGATACACAAAGAAACTCAAACAACATTATCTCCCGTTTGGCATGTCTCTTGTGATACGGTTCACAGCAGCACCGACTGATGTCTTGACTTGACAACTGCGTCAGAGTTTTGAACAACCCTCCCCCTTTTGTTCCATGCTGGCTGAAGACCTAGCTAGCCAGTAACTAGCTAAGACCAGACACAGATGAAAGAGGAAACATATACTGAACAAAAATATAAACAAAACATGTAAAGTGTTGGTCCCATGTTTCATGAGCTGAAATAAAAGATCCAATACATTTTCCATACGCACAAAAAGCTTATTTATCTCAAATGTTGTGCACAAATTTGTTTGCACCCCTGTTAGTGAGCATTTCTCCTTTGCCAAAATAATCCATCCACCTGACAGGTGTGGCATATCAACAAGCTGATTAAACAGCATGATCATTACACATGTGACAGCTGATGAAACTGAGGAGTATTTCTGTCTGTAATAAGGCCCTTTTGTGGGGAAAAACTCATTCTGATTGACTGGGCCTGGCTCCCCAGTGGGTGGGCCTGGCTCCCAAGTGGGTGGGCCTATGCCCTCCCAGGCCCACCCATGGCTGTGCCCCTGCCCAGTCATGTGAAATCCATAGATTAAGGCCAAATGAATTTATCTCAATTGACAGATTTCCTCATATGAACTGTAATTCAGTAAAATTGTTGAAATTGTTACATGTTGCATTTATATTTTTGTTCAGTATGTAAGTATCTTTGCCATAGATGAATAGGGTAAACTTTTAATTATATTTGCTGACACCCTACAGTCACATTTTGGCACCAGTAGATTAGCTATCTAGCTATATAAACCATGCTCCTCTGCAAACACACCTTCTCCAATGTTGGTTACAAGGCAGTACTTATTTAAATTAGGTAAGAGAATATCATGTTACCATTGGTGTATTAAAATTATACTTTGGTCATCATACTTTGATCTGGTTTCCTTCAAATGTCATTCCATTTCATGAAAAACATGATTTTTACTGTTCATGACCTATAAAGCAGGGAAATTGTAGAAAATGGTTTATGACTTTGTGGCTATAGAAGCCAATAGTGTGCAACAGTAGCACACAATTCGAGCACCCCATTGGTTTCTGCATGAACTCCCCCTCGAGCATGACATCTTCATCACAGAGTTTCTAAACCCAGAGGCGAAACATCGCAAGACTTCTGGTAACGCTTGCGAAGCAGACCAGGCCGGGGTTTGATAAGTCAATGAGAGCAGTGAAAAATGTCTATTGGAGAAGCAGTTTCTGCCTATCTTCATACTATACTGTATTTTGTCTTCATGCTTGTGTGACACTTCTGAATGTGGGTCAAAAGGGTCATAAAAGTGTTTTGCCTGCCTCCCGGAGTCTCCTTGCTAGCTAGCGGGACGCGGGGGCGACACCGGTAGTGTCCTTCGCTCCTGCATGCCGAACACCTGCCCTCACCATCATTAACAGAACTGCGGTAAAACAGTGCCCGACAGGCGGGTGGGCGAAGGACACTATCTACCGGTCGCCCCCGCCTTCCGCAAGCAGAGCAGGCGGGAGGCTGGCGACACCATTTGCTAGCTAGCTTGCCAGTTCGCTAGCTAGCACACGGGAGAACTGCGGTAAAACAGTGCCCGACAGGCGGGTGGGCGAAGGACACTATCTACCGGTCGCCCCCGCCTTCCGCAAGCACAGCAGGCGGGAGGCTGGCGACACCATTTGCTAGCTAGCTTTCCAGTTCGCTAGCTAGCACACGGTGTCGCCCCCGCCTCCCGCCTCCCGCCTGCTGTTTACCGGAGCAAACCGTGCGGGCGAAGGAAACTGTCTACCGCTAGCTACAACCTGGCCTCAGAGCATTTCTTATTACTCTGTACGTAAATCCGGGACACTAGTGGATGTCCATCATCCATTTCGTATGATATGTTACGAATTACAATTTGTAAGATATGTTACAAATTTGCTAAACATACAATATGTTACGAAGAGACCCCCCCCCCCCCAAAAATAAAAAAAATAATAATAATAAAATAAAACTAGAATAGTCCCAACTAAGCAAAATGATGTTGAAAAAATATGTGTAAAATATGTATTTTCCAGACGTTGAAGTTAGGTTCAATTTAGGTTCTTAATGAAAGGTGAAAATACATATTTTCCAGGACTTTGAAAACTTTGAAAATCAATGTCCGTGGATGTGGAAATCAAGGCCGGTCCGGACGGCGTCAGTCCAAGTTTACTGAGGTGAAATCACATTTTATGTACGCCCATCTATGTGGTAAGCCTACCGTTTGTAAAACACCAAAAAAAGACGTCTGGTCCGGACAATTTACGGATACAAACTTGAAACCTCTGATCATGACAATGGAGTGAAACTCCTGGACAACAGTTGTGATTGTCCATTCCATATTGTCCATTTTACTTTGATATGTCCTGTTTTTAGGATAAGTTGCTTGTTAACATGACAGCACATTTTTTTTTAGGATGTTGCCTCTTTTACAATGGGGGTCAATAGGAAAGAATGTTGGTTTTCCCCAATTTGTGGGCGTGGTTAAGGGGAATTCTTTATTATTACTTGAATACTGACTGAGTCTATAGCTTAAAAATGGACCAATAGAAGTATAAAGAGGGTTTCCGCAGAAGCAGGAATGCCCACATGCAGGAACACCCCGATTTGCTTGCTTGATGAATATGTTAATGTTTCTCATTATTCTAGAAAAAGTACTTTTGAACTAAATGCATCTTTCTAGAAACTGCCCGAGTGTCATGATTGGAGGCACAAACAAAATAGCTGAGCTGTGTGTTTTTGTCTCCAACTCCCTTTGCATTGAAACAAAGGGGGATATTGAATTGTTGATGTTAATAGCCAATGGGGTGAAAGCAGAAGTGTTTCAGTCTCTACCAGTTGTCAGTGGATACCAGTGTCCAACAGGAGTGCCCATGGGTGTGGTGAAAGAATTTTCCAATCCATCACCATTGTGCCAATTGTCCATCAAATAAATGTGCGAGCATAGCTCTGGTTTCAAATGAAGGCACTCAAATCTCAGCTCAAAACTCACAAATGAGTATAAAAGGAATGCATGACTCAGAGGATCTCGTTCTCGAGGTAACATCTCTAGCTGTTTTATAATTATTAGTACTGTAAATCCCAGTATAGTGTTTTGGATTTGGACTCAATGTTGTTGTTGTTTTTTCACTCATGAATGGTAACTGAATTGAAAAAACGTAAAAAACATCACTTTCCATAATCTGAAAAAGAAAATAGTAAAAAATGTTTTCCTTTTCCATTCCTTTTGTTTTAATATGGCGTAACTAATGTATTTTTAATTTAACTGTATTTGAACAATAATCTATTTGTTGTAAATATTAAAATGTATATATGTTAATAAATATATATGTTTATTAATAACTATATAATAAATATATAAAAAAGTACTTACAAATACTGTATATTTTTGGTGGTTGGGTGGTGTTTCCAGGAGGGCTCAAGTAGGCTCAGAGACCAGGTAGATGGCAGTGGAATGAGCCTGGGCAAGAAGAAGGGGGTGAAGGTGAGTGGGAAAAACATGGCCCCAGTGGACTGGGACAGAGGGGGGCCGTGCATAGTCCACCACTCCAGCTACATGAGCAGCCCCAGACCCTCAGAAAACCCCCCCACCATCATCTCTATCGGCCCCTCTCCCCACACCCACAGGCCCTCTGGGTCTCCAGAGAGGGACCGGCCCAGGAAGGATGAGGTCCCCCCCTCCAGAGTGGAGTGGTCCAGAGAGGGTTGCACCTACAGCCAAAGGGCTTCCAACAGCGAGGTGGGGGTCTCCAGACAGACCATGGATGAGTTGAAGAGTATCCTGAAGGATAGTTCCATGCTTGGTGCCCGGGGGAATGAGGAGGGGGGGGCATACTGGGAGCCCAGCCCCTTACACCTACCTGCATGGGACCAACAGGGGAGATGGACAGCCGGAGTCCCAGTCCTCCTTCACCACTTTCAAGCCCCACTCTGATGCTTCCAGGAGGGTGTCCACCAGGTCCAGGGAAAGCAGCTCCCTCCAGCTTGGCTCCGGTGTGGACTCGTCAACCTCATACAGGTCGGATGTGACTGGCGCAAACAGGCAATCCGGAGTACGGTCGTCCACGTTCGAGAGCAGCAGTGCCAACTGTGGAGAGACCTGGAACTCAGAAACAGGTTAGTCTGGTTTGGGATTAGTTTTATCAAAAAGCTATTTTTTATTTAAAAAATTTACTTGTAGCTAATATAGTAGTTCCCTCACAGGCGAATATATTTTTTTACAGACATGGCAGTTGCTTTTGGCTCTTTTTCTCATAGATAACAGTAAAGACAACATGGATAAGTCTGGGACTCAGAGCTTCATCTCAGCCATGGAGAACATCAAGCAGCAGATTGCCCGGGAGAATATCAACTTTGTCCGCTTCGAGGCCACGGATCTCCATGGGGTGTCCAGGTCTAAGACAGTGCCAGTCCGCTTCTTTCATGTAATCATCTCACACACAGTACACAAACATCCTAAAACATACTAGCTATAGTGTATTGAGACAACCCACAATGTTATAATGCTATTTGTTTAAATGGTTGATAAATGGTTATGCTTGCCTAAAGGAAATGTCCCATGATGTAAACCTTTTTTTATCTTTACAGGAGAAAGCAGTATACGGGGTGCCGATGCCAAGAAGCTACCTAGAGCTGACCCTGAGCCCTAAGAGCAGTGAGGTGGACCATGCCAACAACCCTGCCAACCTTAGCAGCGACGTGCTGCTGATCCCAGACCTGTCGACCTTCAGGGTGCTGCCCTGGGCAGAGCAGACGGCCCGGGTCATCTGTGACCCCTGCATGATAACCGGCAGCCCCCTGCGCACCGCACCCCGCCTCATCGCCAAGCAGCTGATGGGGCAGCTCCAGAGCCTGGGTTTCTCCCTGCACTCCTCCTTCACCTACGAGTGCTGTGTCCTGGGCGCGCCCGACAGGGTGGGCCCCAAGACCATGCTGTTCCCCGCCACCACCCTGGCCAGCAACCACGACCTGCCCTTCTTCCAGCAGCTGGTGAATGGGATGTACTGCATGGGGGCTGACGTGGACAGCTTGGCCTCAGCCATGGTGCCCGGTCAGATGGAGATCAACCTGAGGCCGGAGTTTGGCATCGCGGCCGCCGACACCGCCTTCACGTTCCGTACCGGCATCAAAGAGATGGCGAGGAAACACAGCTACATCGCCAGCTTCTTCACCGACGACAGCCTGTACAACGCCGGGGTGCTTTCCCACTCTCTCTGGGACGCCAACGGCCGCCGTAGTCTCTTCCACACCGGGGACCACGGCGGAGGGGAGCTGTCGGAGATTGGCAGGAAGTGGCTTGCGGGGCTCCTGAGCCACTCAGCCGCCATGAGCTGCCTGCTCTCCCCTGGGCTGGGCTGCCGCAGCCACATCGCCAAGAAGGTCAAAGACCCCAAGCACAACGTGCTCTATGCCACCTATGGCTACAATGACAACAGCAGCGCCTTCAATGTAAAATGCCACGGCGGGCGGGAGACGCATATCGACAACAAGCTGGGCTCGGCCATGGCTAACCCATACGTGGTGATGGCGGCCACCGTGGCGGCAGGACTGGACGGTATCAAACGCAACCTGGCGGCTGAGACGGGTCTGACCAGGGCCTCCACCCACACCCAGCTGGGGAAACAGCAGTTTGCCATCCCTGTGAAGATGGAGGATGCTCTGGTGGCTTTGAGCGAAGACCATGTGATTCGCGGAGCCCTGGGAGAACCATTTGTGCAGTATTTTATTGCTCTGAAGCAATTTGAGATTGAGACCGAAGAATTGGATGCAGAGAGGAACAAATGTCTGGAATATTTCATATAGAAGTACTCAATATTGTACAGTGGGATTCCTATGAAACAAATGGATTGATCGAATTCATACAAAGCTTTGAATATATATATTTTTTATTCCATATTTGACAGAAAACAATAAAAACATGATTGAAATATCAACATCTGTGTGCAGGGCCCAAATGAATTGAAAATGAATTATCACATCTAATCTGATTTCTTTAAAAAGAGAGTAGGAAACATCGGGGGTTTGGGTCTTGAATTATGATGTCATACAGTAGATAGCTGTCGGTAAGGTACACAAACATAAAAACCATTCTCAACCTATTACAGTGCTATGGGAAAATGTATGAAAGGAAACTGGCCACTTTACACTGAATACTGACGTTGAAACTTATTTTACATGTATAGCTGAACACAGCACTTTGAGTTCAAAACACAAATGTGGATTTGGCTAGTGAAATTAGAGGGTACCTTATACTGAAGCAATTATTTTCCTATGCATGTATGCACTTTTTAAAACAAAACGTCTACTATGAACTCAAAACAAAGGATAGTAAAATAATCACGTTTGGGGTATTCATTTGACAACTAAGGAGAAATCTAAATGACCATTTCACAAGTAAGGAATAAAAATATCCGAATTCGCACACTTGCCATATTAGAACATTCCAATATATAACAATTTTTACAATAAAATGTATCCCATAACCAGTGCAAAAAATAAATGCAAATTCCCTAAAGACTCTTAACAGTCTAATGTACAATACAAACCCTGTCATAGAACAGTGCTGTTATTGCCTTGATCGTAGACAACATTTACACATTCACTTCTTGCTGATGAGATTCCCCACCCGTTGTATGAATCGGCCAAGCTTATTTTCATTAGGCGTAGTTTCAGTCTGATAGCTGTGTATGGAACTAATAGAGGGATGTCTCACAAACAAACTTCTGTGTTTGTCTGAGTCATATCTGTTTGTAGTAGTTTTTGTCGGTTTATCAGATGGCTTGTTGTCAAAAGAAACAAAACTCTCAAATCGGCTATATGCTCGTTTCTGCCCGGTGTCTGAATGAATTGATGCTTGACTCTCCACAGTGTTTGTGGAGCTCAGGGTGTCCTGGTCCGGTTCACGTTTCTTTCTAAAGCTCCTTCTAACCCAGCTAGTACTTAACCCAGGAGATGATGATTTACCTGCTGGGCTGGGAGAATTATGTTGTTGTTCCTTTTCGGTTTCATTACCAGCCGCATTATGTGATGACCTGGAAGGGCTTGGCGAATGACCTTTGGGTGATGTAGTAAGTCCCACAGCTGACGGTTTTCCAGGAGGATCTGAGATGGTTCTCTGCTCTTCTGAAATGTCAGCCTGCACTAAATGCTTTGAATTCACTGAACCTATCCTTTGAAGTGTGGATCTGAATGAATTCTGCCTTTGGAGTTCTGCTCCCTCTTCCTGGTGTGGCGTTTTCTCCACCATTTTATCCACTGAAACATCGGCATGCACTATATTCTTTATTGATTTCACAGAAGTTGTGGGTTTCACTGGATTCACACTTTGGCGTGTTTTCTCTATGTCTGCGGAGAGCACTGAGTCGGAGCTGTTGGCCAGCTGGTCAGTGGAGCCATGACTCTTCCTGGTGGGGCCCTCCTTCTCCTCTGGTATTCCAATCAAAGACGTTAGCGCTTTAGAGCTCTCCACATTAAGTCCAGTGGGTCTGAAGTTGGAGGGCTTGAGCAAAGGCTCCTTTAGTTGTATTCCCAGTTGGGCTGCCGACATCGTCCTGGAGAGAGGCTCTTGCCAGTCATCAAGAGGATTCCTCTCTGTCTTGGTCTTGATGTCGTATTGTGAGACAGACCTTTGTGCATCACTGAAGTTGGTTCGTTTATATGTTTGGTCTTTAACTCTTTTTTCCTCTTCCTGTTGACCTCCTGGGGTGAGTTCCTCTCTGCGGCTGGAAGGTCCCTGATTAGAACTGTGTTCTGAGCTGCCTGATAACTCTGCCGTACTGTGCCTTTTATACAGGCCTCTCTCTGACGACCTTCTTTTAGCTCTTTCGAGAGCAGACAAAACAGACAGCCTGAGAGAATCCTGGCTCTGCCCTGGCCTTAAGTTGCTGACAGGTTCCTCATACTCATGTAAACTGAGCCTTTTCCGTCTGATCTCTTCCAATCTCATCTGACTCTCCCTCAATCTAGCGGGGGTCAGTTGGGGTTGGAAGTTGCTTAGGCCACCTAGAATGCCCTGTGGGGATGTCACTCCTAGACCGCCCTGTGGAGATAGCATCCATAGACTGCTTTGTGGAGATGTCACAGAGTGCTCAGACAAATAGTTAGGAGTTTCAGACTGTTCTGCCAGACGGCTGTTGAAGAGGACTGATGTTCTCATACAGGATGATGTGTTTGGGTTCTGCGTACTGTCAGGCAGATGCAGATTCTCAACTGGCTCCCCTAGGGTCACATCACTGTTATTGAGGTACGAGTTGATCTTCCACCTGTTAAGAGAGGTCTCACTGCTGTAAGGGAGTAGATGCTGTTGGCCAATGCCATACTTCTTCTTCTGCGTGTAATGATTCACCCTGCCTGGTAACAGTGGATCTTCGCTGCGTCTGCCTCTCTCAGGGGCACCGTGAGCACCGCCAGCGTCATCTCTTACATTCCTCAAGTGAGTTGTGGAATTCCCTCTCAGCGGCAGCTCTCCGGCGTAGCTGTGTCCCCTCACAAGTTTCCCCATATCGGTGCGGTGAGATTGATTCAGTCTGTCCTGAATGCTCAGTCCTCTTGTGATCATCTGTCCATTGCTGTATCGATCGTCCTTCTGTTGACCGGTAGAACTCATCAAGCCAAGCTGTCTCCTGCGGGATCTCATGTGAATCTGGTCGAGAGAGAGTCTGCTCTCGAAGAGCCGACCGGGGTAAGGGTTGTACGTGGACGTTGCCGGCTCTTTCCAGAAGTCTCTCTCCTGAGAGAGAGTGGCGGGCAGAGTGGATCGGGCGAACAGACGTCTGAACTCCTCGTCGTAGGAGCCCACCAGCTGCCCTGTGACGACCAAGACCATGCTGAGGTTGATCTTCTCGAAGGACCACGTGAAGCTGGAGGAAAAGGAGACCAAAAGAAAGGTGTTATAATAAATACATGCAGTCATCCGGTTACTTAAACATAAAACTCCATGAATACTTTAGAAAATGTTAGTATGCTACATAATGTATAACATTATATTTAATATACTGGATATAACACGTTAAGGAAGAGTTTGGGAACAGATTTCTGTTTTAAATGCAATAGAGGGGACATAGTTGGTTGTACTAGGTTAGACATACCTGTATGTACCGTACAACACTGTTTTGCAGTCCACCAATAGAAACCTCTGCTCCAAAGATCCATGGAACTTTGCTCCAGATCGACATATATACTGCTGTCCTTTCACTGTCCGAACTCGCAAGTTCTGAATAAGACAGAAGAATGGAGTTAAAATCTCTCACCATTTATTTTCCACACACACACACACACACACACACACACACACACACACACACACACACACACACACACACACACACACACACACACACACACACACACACACACACACCACTACTACTCTAACCTTATCAAACTTGTGACAACCATCCCCAAAACCATTGACAGGAGGCCAACCAGAAAATTGGTTTGGAATTATTAAGAGTTACAGCAAGACAACAAACACATTTCACCTTTCATTGGGACACTTTGTCTTTGCTCAAAAACAAGTTCTCAGTCTATCCAATTGAGACAAAGGGTAAAGACACTGTGTAACAGGAACAAGCCTGGCACTGCACTATAAAACGTATAAAGTAAACCTGCTGAAGTCATCCAGCACGTTGGTACACTGATGATGCTTCAGGGGAAATAGACACACCGGTAAATGACTACTGCATTTCCACCAAGGGTTTGGAGCAAATGTCCTTGCTATTCCGCTAAGATTCCTGCCAATAGTTAAAAGGTCATGCCACTGACAAACTCCTGCTATGCATTTAAAAGAGACCTTGGTCTCAGTATGACGCCCTGATAAAATAAAGGTTAACTAAATAAACTAAATAAAATGGAATTAGGACTCTTACAGTTCCTTTGTGAATATACACTGAGTGTACAAAACATTAGGAATGCATGCCCTTTCCATGACATACTGTAGACTGACCAGGTGAATTCAGGTGAAAGCTATGATCCCTTACTTATGTAACTTGTTAAATCCACTTCAATCAGTGTAGATGAAGGGGAGGACACAGGTTAAATAAGGATTTTTAAGACAATTGAGACATGGATTGTGTATGTGTGCCATTCAGATGATGAATGGGCAAGACAAAATAATTAAGTGCCTCTGAACAGGGTATGGTAGTAGGTGCCAGGCGCACCGATTTAAATGTGTCAAGAACTGCAACGCTGCTGGGTTTTTCACGCTCAACAGCTTCCTATGTGTATCAAGAATGGTCCACCACCCAAAGTATATCCAGCCAACTTGACTTTAACTGTGAGAAGCATTGGAGTCAACATGGGCCAGCATCGCTGTGGTACGCTTTCGACACCTTGTAGAGTCCATGCCCTGACGCATTGAGACTGTTCTGAGGGCAAAAGGGGGTGCAACTCAATATTACTCAATAACTCTTCCAAATGTTTTATACACACAGTGTAATGGGAGACACAAATCATGTGTAGAAACTTGTGGTATTTAATTGGTCGAAGCAGAAGTTTTTGTTATAGTTAATTAAGTATTAAGTATTTCAAATATAATTCCTTACCTTGAGATCTTGGATTTGGACATCTGCGCTCTCAGCCATATTCAGAAAGCTTTTGAATTGGAAGTCATCAAGAAGTATGTAGACCACCACTCCCCTAGTAGTTGCATTGACAATCTCCTTAAAAATATCAACGTCAGTGAAGACGTCCATTGCTATAGCAATAACCTATATTGAAAAGGGATTAAGAACAGGCTTAATTATCAGTTGTGTGAACAGCAGAGGTTTATTGAAAGTAGAAGTCTCAGAAATTGGTCACCAAATCTGAAAAGGTGCCTCGTCTTTTTATGTGTAGTAATTGCAGTGTTGGGGAGTAGTGAACTACATGTAGTTCAACTAGTAATTTAATTACATTTTGCAGTAGCTTGGTGGTAGTTGAACTAAATAAATAAAAAGTCAGTAGCTAATTACTTGTTTTGCAATGTAGTTGTGTAGCTAACTACTGAAACGATACACTACTAATAAAATATGGGTGAAGTAGGCAAGAATTTCATTTATATTTCTGCATTAGACCTGCCTAATTCTCAAGAAACACTTTTCGTGTGCCTTATTCTCACTTTTTGTGTTTAATAGACTAATTACACATCTGACACCAGAGTAATCTGTTCTTGCAATTTGGGGTCAATGACATTTCAGATGTATATATGATCATTTTTCACAAAGTAGTTTGGATGTAGTTAACTACTTTTTCCAAAGTAACTTTAGTTAAGTAAACTATATTTTTCTTAAGGGTTGCTTTAGTGTAGCTTAACTTCTTCCAGTGTGAAGTAATTGGTAGCTTGGTCAACTATATTTTCAGAGTAGCTTCCCCAACACTGAGTAATTGTGGTACTCAAAAGTGCACTGTTTGTACAGCACAGACTGTACCGTATGTGTGTTTTGAGGTGTAACAATGTATTTTGTTACCTACACACACACTTTTTATTTTTTATTTTTTTAATGTCTTTATTTATTTTTTGGTTTACAAAATGTCATTTTTATTCATGTTACATTGCTGTTACATAACGTTAGGGCATTAAACATTTTCACAAGGGTTTGGGGACTACAATCAATGATTAGCAAAAACACTAGTGGTCTCAATCTCAATTGACAAACCTGCAAAGAAAAGTACTGAACAAAAACGGGACTTTCTGTATGCAATATTGATTCCCCATTCCAGTGTACATTGAAAAAAATGGGCATGCATGTACTTATTCTTTTGTCATTCCACATTCTTTTTTTAAGTATTCCTAAAGTACCACCTTTTTGTCAGACATGCTAAAAAGTAACACATTGAGGTGAATAATATAACTAGGAAGGAGTGTTTCGTAACCGTCGAGGGAGACCTTGTTACAAGAGCCCATGGACAGCACTTGCTCTGTTGACAGTCTACGTCCCAAATAGCACCCTATTCCTTATATAGTGCACTACTTTCGTCCACAGTCCTAGGGGCCCCGGTCAAAAGTATTGCACTATACAGGTGATAGGGATGCAACCACTGGCTGGACAGCCCCCACAGGTTCATAAAATACAGGTCAGTTGTGTTCAAGTTACCAGACAATATGCATCCCAAATAGCACCCTATTACCTTCACACACACACTTTTTTAACCTTCTGGAAATACATGTCCAATTGTAAGGATGATAAGTGGAAACCTTTCAGAAAGCCTGGCAAGCAGTCATGACGTGTGAAGCTGACATTTCAGTAAGCCTACGTTTAAACAAGTGCAAGTTGACACAGGCTTCGGTTGTTGATATGCCACAGACATTTTAAATGAACATTAATTTTTTTCTCAACATGTGCACCTGTGGGAAATGCTACTCTGTAAGAAAGGCAATTCAAACCAGGAATGTGAATTCGTACAAACCATAACAGTAAATACCAGACACTGCAAATGATTGATGGGAAATTATATTATTGTGCCTCCTTACCTGTCTTGCATTTAGAATTTGTTTACGTATCATGTATTTGATGGTCGGTGTGTTGTGTCTGGGAGGGTGGAAAAGCAGGCTGATGTTTGTCTCCATGTTCTCATTGGTGACCTCTGGCCAGCCGAGGTCAAGGTCAGGAACCTCCTCATCTGACTCAGTGGGGAAGTAAGTGGAGGGAGCTCTGACATGTTTCCCTGCAGAATCCTCATCCTCTGGGACTGGCAACTCTGCATTGTCTAAAATGAAGATTATCTCCTCTTCAGAGAGAAAGTCACTAAGTTGTTCGGCTTTGAGGTACTCCTGGTAGACATCTCTACCCCCACTGACCAGAGCGTAGATGGCAAGCCGGTAGGACTCCTTGTAGTGTGGCTGGATGTATTCTGCTGGAATCACGTCTTCTTTGAATGACAACAGACAGGAGAGCTTGGATTCCATTTCTAAGGTTTCCCCCTGAGAGGATCTCTGATTTACGTAGAATGGGGTTATTACCTTAAAAAATATACAATATACTATGTGTTATGACAGAACTGATTAAATTGTGATTTGTACGATTTTCATCTTCACTATGTATAATGCCACAACCTAATGCCAAACCCATTTAAGTAAAATAGTTTTGACTGACAAACTACCACATGTGAAACTTCCAATAACTGTTTGATTTTACCATATTTTTGTAGACATTCTTCATTCAGTACATTTGTGGAAAATACACTTCACCTGTGTGGAAATTCAAGTACAGACAGTACACCACAAAGGATCTTTTCAAATCATTCTGAAAATTTCAGGGGAGAAAGACAGAAAAGAGGCCTTGCACTCAATTGAATGTCAAAACGTCAACAAACTAGACTTACTTCATGGTCAGCAATGATAGCCAGCTCTTTCAGCTTTTAAAATCCCATTGAATATGTTAAATTGTCCAGTCAATTGAACATTGAGAATCACAGCCAGCAAGTCAACCCGACCGGCACCTCTGGCGTATGGCTGAAGTAAAAAGGTGAGCAGTCAATGATGGGTGTGGATTGTCGTTTTTTTTTCTTAATAGATAAAACCTGCTGCAATCTTCACCCCATTCACTGCTCTGACAAAACACATCACTTGAGAGTCCCTCCCTTCAGAGGTTTGGAAGTCAGGCTAGTAGTATCTTGTTTGGGTGAAAGGAAACACTTACAGTAGTCATTTCTTTATAGGTAGTAGCCACAAATATGACCTCTTCTGTGGAGTGTACATTTATATTAATGTATAATATTTATAATATTTAACATGTCCTTAATACATCTTTGAGGAAAATACCAAAAGGATATTGTGCCATACAGAAGTCCGTATCCTCTAAAGTTACTGCTAAATGACTAAAAGGTCCCTTCTTAAATGAAAGACAATTAAGAAGTGAGAGTAGACAAGTGAGGGAAATAAAAAGACAGAATGACAGGAAAAAGACAACAGAGAGAAGGTGATAAATTAGGTTTATTGCTAACACAAAGCAAAGGGGGAAACGCAACACGGTGCAGACAAACTTAACTTCTCTGGCATAGTGACTGCAGTGCTGACGGCACTGGCTGTGTGTCTGCCGTCTGCACTCTCTGACATCCATTCACCATCAACAGAGAAATGGACACAGACATTCAGACCTGGGCTCAAATACTATATGAAATCATTTCAAATACTTAAGCTGTGCTTGATTAAGCTTGTCTGTTGCAATGGCAAATCCCGCCCACCTGGCACTCTAGGCAGGCTGATCCCAGGTCTGCAGACATTCCATTATACAGTACAGTATAATGGAAGGTGCAGCTTTTTTATGATTAACACTTATGACTAACATCTACTCTGGTCATTTCTTTTTTCAAATTTTCTTGCCTGTTAAAGCTCAGTGACCAGCTATATGACAGATGACATCTAAAATGGACACCTTCATGTAACAGCTTCTGGTTTCACCCAACTCATGCTATAAATCAGTAGCACTAAATGCCTCAATCTTTCTCAGGCATCAATATCCCTGGTTACTTTCTAGGGGGGGTTGGTGACTTGAGAGATCTGGCTGGGCTGGGGGACTTCATACGCCGAGGGGGGGTTGGGGACTTAGGGGTGGGGGTTGGGGATTTGGCGGTGGGGGTTGGGGATTTGGCGGTGGGGGTTGGGGATTTGGCGGTTGGGGTGGGGGACTTTAGGGATGGGGTGGGGGTCTGGGGGATGGGGGTTTGGGCAGGGGTAGGGGTCTTGGAGGCCAGGGGTGCAGGTGTAGCTCCTCTCCCTCCTATTTTGGGCTCGGGGGGGCTCTCGCCTTGCTTGTAGACGCTCACGGTGATCTCCACAAACTCGCCGCCATATTTGTTCCGTACGTTGATGCTGTACTTGCCGGAGTCCTCGGATGTGACGGCGGTGATGGTGAGGCTGGCAAACTTATTGGCCTCAAGCGTAATCTTGGCGTGCTCAGTGGAGACTACCTCATTTTCATTCTTGAACCAGGTGACCTCTGGACTGGGGTCACCCCAGACTGTGCAGGTCAGGCTCAGGGTCTGAAGGTGGACAGAGGGAGGTGGAGAGGAGAGAGTGAGAGTTCAGAGGTCAGAGAGATAGATCTCTTGAATATGCACTCAATTCTCAACGAGAGACCATGTGTTTTCAATACAATCACAATCTTATACAAGCATATGTCATCATGATATAACGTTTGTTCAGAGTGCATAGAATATCCCACCTTCTGCTCCATAATGGTGACCACATCTGGCAGACCACCAACCACTCTACCACGGTCTGAGGATTAGGAATGTCAATTAGTACTTGTTGTCACGTAATCACTAGGCTAATATGTACTGTGTAAATATAGTATACTCACTCTTCTCAGCAAAGGCTGCAGCCCTGAAAGATAAAATAACAAAATAATGACATTGTTATAAATCAAAGACTTGGTGTATTACCAAAACATTTGGCAGTGTGTATACGATGAGGACAAATTCTTGCCTTATAAAACCTTTGGAACGTTTAATACTTTGATTGTTATTTTTGTGTTGTATTTTGCCAATATATATTTTGTTATAATAATAATTAGAACGACAAAATCCAAGAAGAAAAGCACAGCAATAAGTATCTTACTTGAGTCTCAGGTACTCCTCATATGCATCGGTATACGCTATAAAAAGACAAATTGACATGGTTGACATGATAAGACATCATCTACAAAGACAAGTTAAGTGCAATTTAAAACAATCCTAGTGGGCAAAACTTCTGGTTATAATGACATAATTTCAAAGTTGTGACATCGTTTTGCCGGCTGGGATTTTTTCTCTCGCAATGCTAACCTTGTCCGGAGAGGTCGAAAGAGCGAGTGTGGGACTTGGTGGCATCCATTATCTGGATGGAGTAGTGTCCCTTTTCCTTCTCTGATGGATCCCTGATCTGCATCCAGGCCATCTCAGCTGTGCCGGCGATCCTCATCTTCTCAGACGACGAGATCTTGCTATCCCTAAACGGATATGGTCAGGTTTATTCGTCTAAATTAAAACCCTGCATTTCGGTCATTCCACAGTTATATTTAAAGGATGTATACTTTAAGTTGAGGCAAGACCAACAGACAAATCTACCCTACAGTCTAAACTTAAATCCATTGAAACATAAAAATAGTATCTAGAAACATCCACTGATTGACATAGGTCAAAGTATGCCTTCAAATCTCATCTCCAAAATGGCTGCATACTGTGTAACCGGCCTGGCTTAGTGTGATGTAGATGATGAGATGTGCGTACTTGTGCAACCAGGCAGTCCTGATCTCCTCTGTGTAGTACTTCATGTAGCACTGGAGCCTGATGCCCTCTGGGGTACACTGAAGCACCAGCTCAGAGGCAGAAGACCCTGACAGGAAAAAGAGAGGCAAAGACTTCACAACCACACCAACACTAAGTAACTTCACAACCACACCAACACTAAGTACCTTCACAACCACACCAACATTAAGTACCTTCACAACCACACCAACACTAAGTAACTTCACAACCACACCAACACTAAGTACCTTCACAACCACACCAACACTAAGTACCTTCACAACCACACCAACACTAAGTACCTTCAAAACCACACCAACACTAAATACCTTCACAACCACACCAACACTAAGTACCTTCACAACCACACCAACACTAAGTACCTTCACAACCACACCAACACTAAGTACCTTCACAACAACAACAATGCATCAATATTTTTCCCAGCAAGTGTTTTGATACAAAGTACATACCAGCAATGTGAGCAATGGCGTTGATAATATCGTCAAACACTGCAAATCAAAAACAGAAGATTTGTAGAAAAAGGAATTCATTTTCAATAGGTCCTGATAAAGGAAATGATATTGTATAAATAATCAGATTATAGTTCATTTTCAATAGGTCCTGATAAAGGAAATGATATTGTATAAATAATCAGATTATAGATCATGGATATCCTGGAGTAGGAATTTACCTTGGCCAGAAATGTCAAAGACAGAAGTGTCTTTCCCTCTGTCGTCACTGAGTTTAGCTTTGTAATGGCCCTGGTCTTTTCTGGAGAACTGAAGAAAAAAGGTACTATTTACTGAGATTATATTATAAAATCAGAAACATTTGGCTATATTTTAGATAGTATCGTCATCTTTAAAAATAAAAAAACGATACCGTGGTAAATTGAAAAATAGGGTCAATATTCATATAATAAAATGTCTGCAAAAAAACAGAGTTCCCTTGAGCAGTTGTATTCCTTGTGCAGTCATTGCTTTCAAGGTTTACAGCAGTAGTTACCAAGGAGATGGGGAGAGCAACAGATCCAGACATCACGTTAGGAGGGGTCTCCAGAACGATCTCCTCGTCATCCTTGAACCAGTGGAACACAGTCTCTTTCTTCACATTGGCAACCTGAGACACAAACACATACAGAATACAATCTGTCCCACAAATAAAGAAAGTCCCACACACGATATATGCTCCCAACAATTTAACGTGTAAACTGCAAAGCCCCAATGATTACAAATGTATACACAGTTTCAACCTGAAGTAAATAGATATCTGTAACCACAATAGTCCAAGAAGTCCAAGAAAACATGTTTGTTACCTTGCAGACGAGCAGAACAGTACAGTCGTCATCCACATGGTAAGAAAGGTACTCAGCAAAGTGGGGACCTAAACATGATGAGAAATATTTCATTTTGAAAACTATTATCACAATATAAAGTAAATTTTAGCCATTTAGCAGACACTCTTATCCAGAGCAACTTACAGTAGTGAGTGCATACATTTTTCATACTGATCCCCCATGGGAATCGAACCCACAACCCTGGCGTTGCAAGTGCGATGCTTTACCAACTAAGCCACACAAGACCAGTACAAACTGTATCTACAGCGCAATGTGAAATGTTGAAAATCAAACTAACAGACCAGATGATTACTAATGTATAATATCAAGACAACAAAGTCTTCACTTTCTTGTTGAAAAATTAAACATAAACTTTCATACTATCGATCAAATATGTGCCATCAATCATCTGTGTACTAGGATAGAATACCTTGTTTCCTGATGTGCTCTGACCTCTGGAACTCAGCCTCCTTCAAGGCAGCCTTGAACACTGAGAATAGAACACAACAATGTCACTACTGAACCTAATACCCAACCGCTTACACTCCAGCACCGTAGCTTTATGGTAAAGAAGAAAACGCTTACTATTATCATATGTATATCAGACTTTGGATCAAATACTATTTGAAATCTATCAAATCATTTTAGTGTTTGCTTTAGTCTACCTGGATTGCCAGATGGGCGGGGTTTGTGGTTTTGATTGGCTATTCTATTGGTTCTATTGCACCAGGAAACTCAGTCAAGCCCAGATAAAGTATTTGAAATAATTTTGAATAGTATTTGAACCCAGGTCTGACGTACTGTATATTAAATCCCCTCTCACCATCTCCCACCAGGACCAGAGAGCTCTGGTTCTTGGCTCTGCCGTCATGGATCTGGACGGTGTAGGTGGCCTCGCTGGCCTTGGAGAAGTGATCCACAGTCATCTGGATCACCCCGGTATTCACGTCATGGCTGATCTTGTGGCTCTGCGGAACATACAAAATACATACCATAATTACATCATGCATGTTTTTTAATAACTATTACCTTTATGTTTCAATGTTTCATGTGATTGTGTCTCATGTTATTTGTTATGAATATTCACACTGCATAATTGCCCCTTGTGGGATAAATAAAATATTACTGAATTGAATTCACGCTCTCCGTAGCCGATGTGAGTAAGACTTTTAAGCAGGTCAACATTCACAAGGCCGCAGGGCCAGACGGATTACCAGGACGTGTACTCCGAGCATGTGCTGACCAACTGGCAAGTGTCTTCACTGACATTTTCAACATGTCCCTGACTGAGTCTGTAATACCAACATGTTTCAAGCAGACCACCATAGTCCCCGTGCCCAAGGACACTAAGATAACCTGCCTAAATGACTACCGACCCGTAGCACTGACGTCTGTAGCTATGAAGTGCTTTGAAAGGCTGGTCATGGCTCACATCAACACCATTATCACAGAAACCCTAGACCCACTCCAATTTGCATACCACCCCAACAGATCCACAGATGATGCAATCTCTATTGCACTCCACACTGCCCTTTCCCACCTGGACAAGAGGAACACCTACGTGAGAATGCTATTCATTGACTACAGCTCAGCATTCAACACCATAGTGCCCTCAAAGCTCATCACTAAGCTAAGGATCCTGGGACTAAACACCTCCCTCTACAACTGGATCCTGGACTTCCTGACGGGCCGCCCCCAGGTGGTAAGGGTAGGTAACAACACATCTGCCACACTGATCCTCAACACGGGGGCCCCTAAGGTGTGCGTGCTCAGTCCCCTCCTGTACTCCCTGTTCACCCATGACTGCATGGCCAGGCACGACTCAAACACCATCATTAAGTTTGCCGACGACACAACAGTGGTAGGCCTGATCACCGATGAGACAGCCTGTAGGGAGGTCAGAGACCTGGCCGTGTGGTGCCAGGATAACAACCTCTCCCTCAACGTGACCAAGACAAAAGGAGAGGATTGTGGACTACAGGAAAAAAAAGAGGACTGAGCACGCCACCATTCTCATCGACGGGGCTGTAGTGGAACAGGTTGTGGTCCTTTGTAGCTCAGCTGGTAGAGCACGGCGCTTGTAACGCCAAGGTAGTGGGTTCGATCCCCGGGACCACCCATACACAAAAAGAAATGTATGCACGCAGTCATGTAAGTCGCTTTGGATAAAAGCGTCTGCTAAATGGCATATTATTGAGAGCTTCAAGTTCCTTGGTGTCCACATCACCAACGAACTATCATGGTCCAAACACACCAAGACAGTCGTGAAGAGGCCACGACAAAGCCTATTCCCCCTCAGGAGACTGAAAAGATTTGGCATGGGTCCTCAGATCCTCAAAAAATTCTACAGCTGCACTATCGAGAGCACCCTGACTGGTTGCATCACCGCCTGGTATGGCAACTGCTTGGCCTCCGACCGCAAGGCACTACAGAGGGTAGTGCGTACGGCCCAGTACATCACTGGGGCCAAGCTTCCTGCCATCCAGGACCTCTATACCAGGCGGTGTCAGAGGAAGGCCCTCAAAATTGTCAAAGACTCCAGCCACCCTAGTCATAGACTGTTCTCTCTGCTACCGCACGGCAAGCGGTACCGGAGTGCCAAGTCTAGGTCCAAAAGACTTCTCAACAGCTTCTACCCCCAAGCCATAAGACTCCTGGACAGCTAATCATGGCTACCCGGACTATTTGCACTGCCCCCCACAACCCCACCCCATATTTTTACGCTGCTGCTACTCTGTTAATTATTTATGCATAGTCACTTTAACTCTACCCACATGTACATATTACTTCAGCTACCTCAACTAGCCGGTGCCCCCGCACATTGACTCCGCACTGGTGCCCCCCTGTATATATAGCCCCCCTACTGTTATTTTATTTTACTTCTGCTCTTTTTTTCTCAACAATTTTTTGTTGTTGTTTTATTTTACTTTTTTATTTAAAATAAATGCACTGTTGGTTAAGCATTTCACTGTAATGTCTGCACCTGTTGTATTCGGCGCATGTGGCCAATAAAATTTGATTTGATTTGATTTGAATTCATCAGCGAAATTCAGAGTACAGAAAAAGGCATCATTCATTTTTCCCTGTTGTTTTGTTAACTGTCCTACATAACACTCCTTTCTTTTCCTTGATTAAAAAGCAATGTTTGAGGTTGTCGGTTTGGCACCCACATCACTGCTGGTGACCTCCTTGTCGTTGACAATGAACCTATAGGTGACGGCGGGTGACATCTTGAGGCACTGCAGCCAGAAACGCACGTGGCCCTTCTCTAGAACCTCATAGTTCAGTTGGTGCTTCAGTGGGACAACTGGACGAAGAAACAAACAAATAAATGATCAATTCTCAAGGGATATTTGTTGTGGTATTGTGAGAAGATTCCTATGTGACACTTCATGCCTGACAAAGATGCATATTGAAGCATAATACTCACTTGGATGTCTGATGTTATAGCTGAGTTCCAGCATGGTGTTCAGGGCTGCAAGATCAATTCAAGAATGAAGAATATAGGTATACATTTCAACAAGAAACATATCTATATTTTTAAATCTGAATCTAGGGGCGTATCTAAACCTACCATCCTCTGTCACGGTGTGGCTAGCAGAAACTCCATCAGTGTCAGTCACAACCACAGAGAACGCACCCAAATCACTCACGTCTGGGTCGACAAAAGTCAGCTTAGAGCTGGAAAAGAAATAAATGTTGAAACAAATGATGTTGACAAAAGTATTTAGTATGGTTGTGTGGTCAATAAAGACATAACAAACACACTTACTGTTTGCCCTTAGTTTCTATGGCAACTCTTGGACAGTCACCGATTTCTTTGTAGTTCTTAGACCAAGCAAAGCTGGAGGTCTCAGAAATCTCACAGGCCTCGAATGACAGGAAAATATCACCAGTGTCCTCATCCACTCCACACTGGATCTCCTGGGTGCCTTAACACAAGAAAACAGACAAAATAATAACCTTTATTGCTGAGCGGTAGAGAGGAAATTTTACATATTATGCATTAGCAAAACTGTTCAAACCAAAAGCTAATGAAAATCCTACTCAAAACCAATGGAGGAGTGTATGCCATATGTTCCTATACCAAAACGGTTCAAACACAAATCACTCACACAAATCCAACATGCTATATCAGACTGAAGTTGTCATATACAGTATATGTCATACAGTTGTCGTATAGGTGTCATATAGCTGTCACATAAGTGTTATTACCTGGCAGAGCCTTGGCAACCACTGGCTCAGATGTCTGGGAGGCCTTTCCTACGCCCTCAGCGTTGACAGCCTTCACTTTGAATGTATACTCTGCTCCTGCCTCCAGACCAGTCACCTATACAGCGCCAACAAATCATTACATCAATTAAACATCGCAATGAACATTACATTGTTTATTATAGACTGAATCCTAACTTGAGTTACATGAGCACAACATGACACTTAATGAACCTTTCTATACCAAAACATGATTCAAGCTAAATATTTGAGTTTTACGCACACATATTACAAGTTAAGAGTCAATTTACAAACTCTGCAGAGATGATCTGAACCATCATGTCCTGTGTGCTCATGTGGCCTACATACTGTAGTTGGTTGTTTACCTGCAGATAACGGTGGCCAATAGCCTCTTCATTCAGGGGGTGGTAGTGATGGCCCTTCTTGGCCATCTCCACGATGTATCCAGTGACGGCACTGGCGCCAGTGTAGACAGGGGCCTTCCACAGGATGACCAGGGAGTCACCTCTGACCTCACTGAAGGCCAAGTCATAAGCAGGACCTAAAGGTCAAAGGTCAAACAGTAACTTTGCACAATCTCACTGCCCGTAACTGGAACATTTTTCAAATTAAAACAACTTAATTAAAAATTAAATAAGTAACAGGGACATGATACAGTACCACGATACTAATGATAAAAAATACTCATAATAAGATGGTTCCTTTACTTTACCTGGTACTACTGTAGTCCAGGCCTCACACTTCAGAGGAGCGCTAGGAGCAGAGGGCACGCCCACACCTGCCAGGTTCCCAGCCTGGACCTTAAACTCGTAGAAGGTTCCCTCCGTCAGACCGTCAACCTGAAGAGAAGGGTAATGAGACAGGGATCCAAATATATCCAATATTTTCAACAGTGTTGCTACAAGTAGCTACATATTTGCTATTGATTTTGAATGGCAAAGTTTTATTATAGATCTAATCTATTATTTAGATGCAGAGGGAAGAGTACATACTGTTCACACTATCAACAATACAGTTATTAAACCATTATGTATGAAGAACCAAACCTATTTATCCTAATCAGATCCCAATTCTGACACCACGTGACGTACCGTGTAGGTCCTGGTCTTGGTGGGGGCAGGGTTGACCTCCTTCCAGGCCAGGCTGTCTGCATCACGCTTGTCGACGTAGTAGGCGTTGATCTTGGAGCCACCGCAGTGCTTGGGGCTCTTCCAGGCAATGATCATGGAGGCTCCGTCACAGCTCAGCATGGTGATGCCATGAGGTGCACTGGGTGTCGCTGTGGCACAGAGTCACACAGGTAAATTCAGAATACCTTTCCATCATGTAAAATTGATGTGAAAATTCACGGAATTATCAAAAGTGGCACATAAAGCACTCTGACAAGAGTTCAGTGCACAGATACAGCAAAAGTGGGGGAAGGGACAGTGAATAAGTCTGGTGGTGAACCTGTTCAGGAGCAGAACTGTGCATTAAAACACCCCTAGATAACAGAACAACTCAATACATACCATACTCCACTCCCCTCTCTAGATGAAACAATAAAATCATTCATATTTAGCATTGGACAAAGGAAAATAGTCAAAGTTAAATATTGATAGTAAGGCAATACTGCTTGCTCTTTGGGGGTCTAGTTCAGGTTACTGTAAAGCACTTTATGTGACAACTGTTGGTGTAAAAATGGCTTGATAAATACAATTGTATTCATTGATTGCAATCCTGCGTTTCTTATACGCCAATATTCTATTGATACTTACTGAGGGCGGGCTCCACAGCAATAGGAGTAGATTCCTGGGACTCATCACTGAGGCCATAGACATTGACAGCCTGGACACGGAACACATAGGTCTCCCCCGGGGTCAGTCCATGGACCACAAACCTGAAACATGGGAATCAAACATGATCATCTACACTTCTTGAATTGAAGGTAGTATTGCTGACTCTAAGACCTGGACAATATATAGGTGTCAGGATTTTGCCAAATCAGTGGCTCGTTTGCAAGGATTTTATTTCTGGATTATTCTCATTTTCTGTCCCATCTCCATTAATAATATATATAATATTAAATCACTGCAGTAGTTTCAATAGATAACTAGTAGACAAATGTATACAGTGGGGAGAACAAGTATTTGATACACTGCCGATTTTGCAGGTTTTCCTACTTACAAAGCATGTAAAGGTCTGTAATTTTTTATCATAGGTACACTTCAACTGTGAGAGACGGAATCTAAAACAAAAATCCAGAAAATCACATTGTGTGATTTTTAAGTAATTAATTTGCATTTTATTGCATGACATAAGTATTTGATACATCAGAAAAGCAGAACTTAAAATGTGGTACAGAAACCTTTGTTTGCAATTACAGAGATCATACGTTTCCTGTAGGTCTTGACCAGGTTTGCACACACTGCAGCAGGGATTTTGGCCCACTCCTCCATACAGACCTTCTCCAGATCCTTCAGGTTTCGGGGCTGTCGCTGGGCAATACGGACTTTCAGCTCCCTCCAAAGATTTTCTATTAGGTTCAGGTCTGGAGACTGGCTAGGCCACTCCAGGACCTTGAGATGCTTCTTCTCCTTAGTTGCCCTGGCTGTGTGTTTTGGGTCGTTGTCATGCTGGAAGACCCAGCCACGACCCATCTTCAATGCTCTTACTGAGGGAAGGAGGTTGTTGGCCAAGATCTCGCGATACATGGCCCCATCCATCCTCCCCTCAATACGGTGCAGTCGTCCTGTCCCCTTTGCAGAAAAGCATCCCAAAAGAATGATGTTTCCACCTCCATGCTTCACAGTTGGGATGGTGTTCTTGGGGTTGTACTCATCCTTCTTCTTCCTCCAAACACGGCGAGTGGAGTTTAGACCAAAAAGCTTTATTTTTGTCTCATCAGACCACATGACCTTCTCCCATTCCTCCTCTGGATCATCCAGATGGTCATTGGCAAACTTCAGACGGGCCTGGACATGCGCTGGCTTGAGCAGGGGGACCTTGCGTGCGCTGCAGGATTTTAATCCATGACGGCGTAGTGTGTTACTAATGGTTTTCTTTGAGACTGTGGTCCCAGCTCTCTTCAGGTCATTGACCAGGTCCTGCCGTGTAGTTCTGGGCTGATCCCTCACCTTCCTCATGATCATTGATGCCCCACGAGGTGAGATCTTGCATGGAGCCCCAGACCGAGGGTGATTGACCATCATCTTGAACTTCTTCCATTTTCTAATAATTGCGCCAACAGTTGTTGCCTTCTCACCAAGCTGCTTGCCTATTGTCCTGTAGCCCATCCCAGCCTTGTGCAGGTCTACAATTTTATTCCTGATGTCCTTACACAGCTCTCTGGTCTTGGCCATTGTGGAGAGGTTGGAGTCTGTTTGATTGAGTGTGTGGACAGGTGTCTTTTATACAGGTAACGAGTTCAAACAGGTGCAGTTAATACAGGTAATGAGTGGAGAACAGGAGGGCTTCTTAAAGAAAAACTAACAGGTCTGTGAGAGCCGAACTTCTTACTGGTTGGTAGGTGATCAAATACTTATGTCATGCAATAAAATGCAAATTAATTACTTAATAATCATACAATGTGATTTTCTGGATTTTTGTTTTAGATTCCGTCTCTCACAGTTGAAGTGTACCTATGATAAAAATAACAGACCTCTACATGCTTTGTAAGTAGGAAAACCTGCAAAATCGGCAGTGTATCAAATACTTGTTCTCCCCACTGTATGTTTAAATGGCTACCTGGTGTGCTTGTAGGGCTTGTGGTTGCATGGGGCCCAGGCCTTGGATCCCACCAAAGAGGCATCTATGTAGTAGCCCATGAGGTGGTTGGGGTGTTTGGGGGGGTCCCACTGCACGAACACAGAGGACTTGGTGTTCCTGGTGGCAACCACCTGACCAGGAGCGGAGGGAACACCTACACAGGCAAAACTCATGCATGTTGGGGACTGGAGATACTGAATTGATGTATCATTACTACACAGTAAGTGAGTATAAGTGCTTAGGAGTTAGAAATACACACATATCTTCAAAATAAATCTTCAAATAAATGATCGTCATCATTTATAAACACCTTCATTCAAGATGGGAAAAATAATGCATTTCTCATTATGCATAACATACCCGATGTGACGTGATATCTTGGTGCGATGTTATGAGGAGATCCATAAGAATAAAGAACAATGAACACAATAACCACTCTGTAAACCTGTGGACTATATTCTACAACACATACCTTCAGCAAGGGGTGACAGAGGCATTCTTAACAGTTGTGATACATGATGTCATGCATCTTTCATGTAGGGAGTTCGTGTCAGACAAGAGGGTACCATTATCAATCATGGATATTGTGGGGACTAAACTTATTTTGGGATTGTGACGTTAGGGTGAGGATACTGTCGGATTTGATGTGACCTAATCATGCCCATCATCCTTCGTAGTTAGTTTCTCCA
This sequence comes from Coregonus lavaretus, assembly GCF_964263955.1. Taxonomy (NCBI): domain Eukaryota; kingdom Metazoa; phylum Chordata; class Actinopteri; order Salmoniformes; family Salmonidae; genus Coregonus; species Coregonus lavaretus. The sequence continues at coordinate 4,209,103 of NC_139993.1, read as the reverse complement.
AAATAAGAACAGGGGTGAAAGACCGATTTGTGATTGTGACATTACAGGAGTGTGATAGTCACATGACATAAATCTCAGTGCGTTTACAATAAGGGATAAACGTTGGGCTTTACATTGTACATACCAACAGGCCGCTCACTACCTGAAACATATGTTAAACAGAGTCTCATTTATCAAATTAGAATTGGAAGGATTCCTTGACTGTCACTGTTTGTAAATGCATTTTGTGTGTATGTGTGTGTGTACCCGTCTGTGTGTGCGTGTGTGTGCGTGTGTACCCGTCTGTGTGTGTGTATATGTGTGTGTGTGTACCCGTCTGTGTGTGTGTACCCGTCTCCGTGTGTGTGTGTGGTGTGTGCTAAACCCCACTCTTACCATGCTCATCCACCTTTTCGATGGGATCTGTAGGCTCAGAGGCCTCGCTGGCTCCGTACAAGTTCTCTGAATACACACGGAACTGGTACTTTTTCCCGGCTTCCAAATCGAAAACGGGGTAGCGAGGGGACTGCAGTTTCACTGCTGTGTTGATCCTCTGCCAAGCCCCAGTGCCTGCCATGGACTAGCGGATATTTGGGACGGGAGGGCAAATGAAAGGTAAAGCCTTCTACAATGTCATTGAATCACTAATCTAATTAGTAAAATGCCTTTAGCTACCTGCCAGCTGTTATTTCTTCAATCTTTCAAAACTCTTACTGCACTTTAGACAGATTGGAAGTTGTGAAAAGATAAATGGACTGTCTAATCTATTACAGTTCCTGTACTGAGTGATCTACATAGATGGGAAAGGGAATGGAGCAGCCACACACACCTTCTCAATGAGGTACCACAGTGGTGCCCGTCCACGAGGGTTGGGGGGTTTCCAGCTCAGCACGATATATGATTTGAATATCTCTGAGGCATGCACATCTGTAGGCTCTCCCGGCAATGTAACGTAACCTACATTGGGATTGAATGGCATTGAACAATACTTCAATATTTGATCATTAATAAATACATTTGGGGTTAATTTAGTATTGATTATTATAGAATTACATTTGGGGTTAGTTTAGATCGTTTTAGTTACAACGTTAGCGTCAAGAGTTAGATAATGGGTTAAACATTATACAACGCAAGGATGACGTTTGGATATGAAAGATTAAGGGTATAAGGAATAAGGAAAATAAATGTAATCTACTCATGTTAAATCTACGTTTAAAAAGCTGGCTGTTTAGTTGCCTATTTAATATGATGCCCAGTGGTGTCAATTAAGTTGCTTAGAAAATTAGTTTTTATTCATTCTTACTATGAAGAAACGTTTAGAAATTAATATGACTACTATCATTAGAGTTGTTACTATGTCAATTCCAAAGTCCAATCGAAAAGCTGGAGGTGAGCAGGAAGCGCGAGGGTTTATTGATTAATAATGATGAGACACTCAGGGGAGAAATCCTTCTCCTTTAAGGTACTGAGAACACATGTATTTATGTGTACATATATTCATGTGTATAGTATTGTATATTGTAAGGGCTTTTGCCGATACAATATATTTAACAGGTATTTGCTTTGATGGATATTGGTCAGTTATGGAAAGTTATGGATATGTCGATTTTAATGCTGTTTGGAAAGTTAATTTGTTATCCAGTGTTTTTGTTTAATAGATGAGAGGAATAGAATAGACTGAACACAGTATTTTGGTCCGTTACCATTGCTGGCATACTTTACCTTCCAGGTCATCATCTTTAATCACTATTTCATGTTTCCCATCCAGTTTAATCACTGTTACAACAGAGGAAAAAACAGAAAGGCCATTTATGACACAAAGGTGCATCTGCTGGCTGATATTCCACCAAAAATATCGATACAAAAGTTTCCTTTGAGTATGCACTCAAGAAGACATCATGAGTGTGTGTGGTTATGTACCTTGCAGTCTTTCTCTCTCAGCTGGGTCCAGGGCAGTCACCTTGTCAGACTCGCGGGATGGTCTGCTGATCCCGGCACTGTTGACAGCCCTGACCCGGAAGTGGTAGGCGTGACCCACGCTCAGGCCGTGCACGGGGTATTTACAGATCTGCACTGGGGCGTCGTTACACTGGGACCAGGTAGCACTACCAGACTCACGTCTGTACAGGAGGAGAGGGAATTACATCATAAACCATAGAATGTATTGATGTGTGGAAGTGCTGTACTGAATGGACATCAACAATGAGAATATACTAGGTCAGCAATCCTGCAGATGTTTGTAATTCCATCAGTCATTTATCTATAAATCTAATTTGTATGCCTTCGTCACAAGACTTTGCTTGGCTCTGTAAGATCCGGTAGCTTCACAAAATCAATTGCTCTACCAGATTAGATGTGAAACATCATGTGATCGTGAAAAACCACGTTTCTAACAATCATTCCACTGTCATACACTCTCAATGGCCATCCTGTATATATTTTACATCTTCTAATAACTACAATCAAATCTGCTTTTATTGACATATGTTGGAGATTCTGTACGGGAGAGTCTAACATAATGTCCTAAATTACTCAAACTGACTTGTCCACAAAGTATCCAGTGATGGCAGCCTCGTTGGTGGTGTTGGGGGGTTTCCAGGCAACCAGGACGTAGTCCGAGTTGATGTCAAACGCCTTGACGCTGATTGGTGCACCAGGTGCTCCAGCCACAGAGCGAGCAGCATCTGGGGAATAAGGAAGAGATTAAGGAAACAAGGTGGGAAGGTAGGGAATAAGGAGACAAAGTGGGAATACTGTATAAGTCACTTGGGTTAACACATGCAAATATGTATGGAATTACAAACTGAATACAGTATGTAAAATGCCTAGAGCATATATTTGTGTTGAGTCAGGCCTGAAGTTTAAAGGGCCCGTGGGAACTGTGTCATTTATCACTACATGTTTCTTAACAATAAACCTAAAACCTGGTATTGTTTCTAATGTATAGCATTATAGTAAACATTCTTTCCTTTCTACTGTATAACATGAAATAGTATTTCTCTAATATAAATATGTTGTTTCTACACTCTTAGAAAAAAGGGTTCCAAAAGGGTTCTTCCCCATTCAACAACCGTTTTTGGTTCCAGGTAGAACCGTGTTCGGTTCCAGGTGGAACCCTTTTGGGTTCCATGTAGAACCCTCTGTACAAAGGGTTCTACATGGAACCCAAAAGGGTTCTATCTGGAACCCAAAATGGTTCTACCTGCAACCAAAAAGGGTTCTTCAAAGAGTTCTCCTATGGGGACAGCCGAAGAACCCTTTAAGGTTCTAGATAGGTTCTAGACCTTTTTATCTAAGAGTGTATGCTGCTTTATTGTGAAATTATAATATTATCATTTAATTATAAGTCCATATGACTTTACCTTTCACAAACAGGTAGGCGCTGTGCTCGGTGGTGCCGTCCTTCGTCCACATGCGGAGGGTGTACAGACCCTCATCATCCTTGGCCAGGTGGGGCAAAGTCAAAGTGGCAGCGCCCCCACCAACCTTAATCTCAGCCAACTTCCCTGCCTTCAGCAGTTTATCTGATCAACAACAGAGACGGAAAAACAACAATTTATCTAGTAGTTCGTTGTTGTTGAGAGTTGACCGTAAGAACATGGATAGCATCTGTAGAATGTTTACAAAAACTGTTGCTTCATTCTATGTCATACTGTAATATGTTGGGCTGCGCTTTATTGAGATGTGCTGTGAATTAAGATGCACTGTACTTTTTACACGATGTGCTGTATGGCTCTCCTGTGTTGTGCTGTACTGTGATGATGTACCATTGAGTTATGTTCACTCGCTCACCGTCTCTGTACCACTGGGCCAGTGGTGGTACGTTGGGCAGGTCAGGAACCACCACCATGGTACACACCAGACTGATGGAGCCTCCCTCTGTTCCGAACGACACTCCAAACCTATCCAGCATGGTGATCTCCAGCTTACTGTGGTGAATCACAGTCAGGTGGGGCACTGAGGAGAAGACAAAGACAACACATGCTAATATATTAGTAAACCAATAATATCCTATAGTACTTACTTTGATCTGTGTTAACCAAACATCTAAACAACATATACCTACAGTGCATTCGGAAAGTATTCAGACCCCTTGACTTTTTCCACATTTTGTTATGTTACAGCCTTATTCTAAAATTGATAAAATCCCCCTCCCCCCTCATCAATCTACACACAATACCCCCAAAAAATAGGTTTTTATAAATTTTTGCTAATTTATAAAAAATATAAAAAACAGAAATATCACATTTACATAAGTATTCAGACCCTTTACTCAGTACTTAGTTGAAGCACCTTTGGCAGCGATTACAGCCTTGAGTCTTCTTCGGTATGACGCTACATGCTTGGCACACCTGTATTTGGGGAGTTTCTCCCATTCTTCTCTGCAGATCCTCTCAAGCTCTGTCAGGTTGGATGGGGAGCGTTGCTGCACAGCTATTTTCAGGTCTCTCCAGAGATGTTTGATCGGGTTCAAGTCCGGGCTCTGGCTGGGCCACTCAAGGACATTCAGAGACTTGTCCCGAAGCCACTCCTGCGTTGTCTTGGCTGTGTGCTTAGGGTTGTTGTCCTATTGGAAGGTGAACCGTCGCCCCAGTCTGAGGTCCTGAGTGCTCTGGAGCAGGTTTTCATCAAGGATCTCTCTGTACTTTGCTCCGTTCATCTTTCCCTCGATCCTGACTAGTCTCCCAGTCCCTGCCGCTGAAAAACATCCCCACAGCAAGATGCTGCCACCGCTACGCTTCACCGTAGAGATGGTGCCAGGTTTCCTCCAGACGTGACGCTTGGCATTCAGGCCAAAGAGTTCAATCTTGGTTTCATCAGACCAGAGAATCTTGTTTATCATGTTCTGAGAGTCTTTAGGTGCCTTTTGGCAAACTCCAAGCAGGCTGTCATGTGCCTTTTACTGAGGAATGGCTTCCGTCTGGCCACTCTACCATAAAGGCCTGATTAGTGGAGGGCTGCAGAGACGGTTGTCCTTCTGGAAGGTTCTCCCATCTCCACAGAGGAACTCTGGAGCTCTCTCAGAGTGACCATCAGGTTCTTGGTCACCTCCCAGACCAAGGCGTTCTTCCCCAATTGCTCAGTTTGGCTGGGCGGCCAGCTCTAGGAAGAGTCTTGGTGGTTCCAAACTTCTTTCATTTAAGAATGATGGAGGCCACTGTGTTCTTGGGGACCGTAAATGCTGCAGAAATGTTTTGGTACCCTTCCCCAGATCTGTGCCTCGACACAAAACTGTCTCGGAGCTCTAAGGACAATTCCTTCGACCTCATGGCTTGGTTTTTGCTCTGACATGTGTGCCTTTCCAAATCATGTCCAATCAATTGAATTCACCACAGGTGGACTCCAATCAAGTTGTAGAAACATCTCAAGGATGATCAAGGGAAACAGGATGCACCTGAGCTCAATGTTGAGTCTCATAACAAAGGATCTGAATACTTATGTAAATAAGCTAGTTCTGTTTTTTATTTTTAATAAATTTGCGAACATTTCTAAAAACCAGTTTTTGCTTTGTCATTATGGGTATTGCGGTTAGATTGATGAGGGAAAAAAATATTTAATCCATTTTAGAATAAGGCTGTAATGTAACAAAATGTGGAAAAAGTCAAGGGGTCTGAATATTTTCCGAATGCACTGTAGGTATATGTTGTTTAAGTGTTTGGTTAACACAGATCAAAGTAAGTACTGAAGAAATGTTAGTGTGATACGTAAACAAACCAACCTAGCACAATCCAAAATTATCATGGTTGATGTGTCAGTAAATGTTTGTTGTATTGTAACATTGTAAGGTCCTTCAGTGTGTGTTGAATAGAAGTCTCCCCTTGTTTTCATTCGTTGACTGGCTCAGGGTTGGAACAACACAAAACCACACTCACAATAGTTTCCAGTGCTTATCAGGCCACTTAGACAGAGACTGTTATTTGTGGCCTCTGATCTCAAGCAAAGCCTGCCATGTCTGGGCCCCATTCCAGCAGCACTGGGCTGGTTCTCCACCCACCCTCCTCCTCAATCCACTCTTTCCTCTCACCTTGACCAACAAGCTGGCAGGACCCATGGGCTCCTCCTGCTGGTCCTAAGAGGAATACAAATATTTTGTTGAAATGGAAGAAGGAACATTACTTTCAAAAATGAAAACCTTCATTCAGATTCATGTGCTATGGGTGTTTGTTGCTTTGGAGATTGACATTTGAGGGCACTTTTAATAGCAGTGCAAATACAGTTGAAGTCGGAAGTTTACATACACCTTAGCCTAATACATTTAAACTCAGTTTTTCACAATTCCTGACATTTAATCCTAGTAAAAATGCCCTGTCTTAGGTCAGTTAGGATCACCACTTTATTTTAAGAATGTGAAATGTCAGAATAATAGTAGAGAGAATGATTTATTTCAGTTTTATTTCTTTCATCACATTCCCAGTGGGTCAGAAGTTTACATACACTCAATTAGTATTTGGTAGCATTGCCTTTAAATTGTTTAACTTGGGTCAAACGTTTCGGGTAGTCTTCCACAAGCTTCCCACAATAAGTTGGGTGAATTTTGGCCCATTCCTCCTGACAGAGCAGGTGTAACTGAGTCAGGTTTGTAGGCCTCCTTGCTCGCACATTCTTTTTCAGTTCTGCCCACAAATTTTCTATAGGATTGAGGTCAGGGCTCTGTGATGGCCACTCCAATACCTTGACTTTGTTGTCCTTAAGGCATTTTGCCACAACTTTGGAAGTATGCTTGGGGTCATTGTCCATTTGGAAGACCCATTTGTGACCAAGCCTTAACTTCCTGACTGATGTCTTGAGATGTTGCTTCAATATATCCACATAATTTTCCTCCCTCATGATGCCATCTATTTTGTGAAGTGCACCAGTCCCTCCTGCAGCAAAGCACCCCCACAGCATGATGCTGCCACCCCGTGCTTCACGGTTGGGATGGTGTTCTTCGGCTTGCAAGCACCCCCCTTTTTCCTCCAAACATAACGATGGTCATTATGGCCAAACAGTTCTATTTTTGTTTCATCAGACCAGAGGACATTTCTCCAAAAAGTACGATCTTTGTCCCCATGTGCAGTTGCAAACCGTAGTCTGGCTTTTTTTATGGCGGTTTTGGAGCAGTGGCTTCTTCCTTGCTGAGCGGCCTTTCAGGTTATGAAGATATAGGATTCGTTTTACTGTGGATATAGATACTTTTGTACCTGTTTCCTACAGCATCTTCACAAGGTCCTTTGCTGTTGTTCTGGGATTGATTTGCACTTTTCGCACCAAAGTACGTTCATCTCTAGGAGACAGAACGCGTCTCTTTCCTGAGCGGTATGACGGCTGCGTGGTCCCATGGTGTTTATACTTGCGTACTATTGTTTGTACAGATGAATGTGGTACCTTCAGTCATTTGGAAATTGCTCCCAAGGATGAACCAGACTTGTGGAGGTCTACAATTATTTTTCTGAAGTCTTGGCTGATTTCTTTTGATTTTCCCATGATGTCAAGCAAAGAGGCACTGAGTTTGAAGGTAGGCCTTGAAATACATCCACAGGTACACCTCCAATTGACTCAAATGATGTCAATTAGCCTATCAGAAGCTTCTAAAGCCATGACATCATTTTCTGGAATATTTCAAGCTGTTTAAAGACACAGTCAACTTAGTGTATGTAAACTTCTGACCCACTGGAATTGTGATACATTGAATTATAAGTGAAATAATCTGTCTGTAAACAATTGTTGGAAAAATTACTATGGTCATGCACAAAGTAGATGTCCTAACCGACTTGCCAAAACTATAGATTGTTAATAAGAAATGTGTGTAGTGGTTGAAAAACAAGTTTTAATGACTCCAACATAAATGTATGTAAACTTCCAACTTCAACTGTACTTCCATTACTTTAGTGCAAATACTTAAATGACACAGAGAGAGAGAGAGAGAGAGGGAGAGAGAGAGAGAGAGAGAGAGAGAGAGAGAGAGAGAGAGAGAGAGAGAGAGAGAGAGAGAGAGAGAGAGAGAGAGAGAGAGAGAGAGAGAGAGAGGGAGAGGGAGAGGGAGAGAGAGAGAGAGAGAGAGAGAGAGAGAGAGAGAGAGAGAGAGAGAGAGAGAGAGAGAGAGAGAAAGCGAGAGAGGAGAGAGAGAGACTCACTCTTGACAGTGACAGAGGCCTTGCTGGTAGTTGAGCTATGGGTGTTTGTTGCCACAGCGCTGTACTCAGCAGTATCACTCACCACACACCTAAAGTGAAGGAAATTAGATATTAGTATATTATGATTTCATAGCTCAAATAAATGGTACATGTGTATTGTGTTGTTCATTATCACTGTTTATACAACGGGTGGGTCTAATCCTGAATGCTGATTGGTTAAACACTGTTAATGTCATAGGGGTTTATTGGCATTGTGTTAAATGACCTCAGGACTGGGTAACATCCAAGAAATGTATTTTGTTCAAAACATCCTCCCCTTCACCTTCATGCCTTTTAAAGGACGACTTTTAATCCCAGTCAAATGTTTGACGACATTAATGTGTAGAAGGAGACATTGCGTTTTAGAAAGTGATCTCATGGCTTGAGAGCGCCATCGAACAGAAGGCGACGTTCTGAAGCGGCAGAAGGCGTTAAGAAGGCGGCACATCGTAAGGAGAGACATTCCGAAGGAGAAACCGAGGGTGAGAATAGAAGAGGAGAAATGTGACCTTCCCCCCTGGAAGTACTATTTTAAAGACGATCCTTTTTCCATTTTCCCAGCTGGGGTGATATGGATCTCAGGCTGTTTCTTTCCACTCTCACTCTCTTTCTCTTCAAATATTATCAAAGAAAACGTATTGATTAAGGGTGGAAAAGAAAGACGTTTGAAAGAGAGCGTGTTGGGGCGGAGGAGTGGGGAAGGGCTAACTTAAACGGCGTTCTCCTTTTTGACCCAGTAACGTAATGACGTCGCAGAAGAGATTCAGTGCAGAGAGCGAGAGGGGGGAGGAGGAATGAACGGATCGAATGACACGGAGGTCAGCACTTCGGTATGAACAGCTGAGGCGTCTTGAAGATGAGAGCCGGGAGGGCCAGTGACATGCAGGCTGTCTTTAGAGGCGGAGCTGGCTTTAGACTAAATAGGAAATGCAACAACCCCCTCCTCCCTTCAGTTTCATTGGGGTGCCATTCACTTTCACTGGCAACAGGGAACAGCCAAGGGGGGACAATGGGTACTGCCTGACAACAAGTGGAAAAACAACACCTGTTCATAGAGTAGAACAAGGCAAGTGACAATTTCATTTGACGTCAGTAAGTTCAAGAAATGAAACACAATTTGATGTATGTTATAATGATTTAAAAAACTACAGTATGTGAGTTGAATTTCGGTCCTTAATCAAGTTGAAATGAACCCGAACTTGACCTTGGTCAAATTAAACCAATGAACATGAAAAGAGACAGCGAAATAGAGTGCGGTACAGTACCTGCTAATAATCAGACTGTGTACTCCATACTTGCTCTCAATCTTGTACTTTCCTGGGGCACTCAGTGGGTCAACAGGTTTCCCTCCCTTATACCTGAAAATACAAGGCATCAAGTTAGTAAGTGGGTTCTTTTACACCGTAGTATTGATGGAATTGTCTATACTGACGTGTTTTTAATACATCTGCTATGTGACATATAACTAATATGGCATAATATTGACATAACTAATATGTTAGTATATTTGACATTAATTCAATGGTTAAACGTCACTATTTTGACAAATTCTAATGAGATCGTGTTGACAGTAAACATAAACAAAATATGTAGCCTAAATATCTGTGAAGTCCCTCCAAAAAAAGACTGAAATGTGCAGAGACATTTCTAGCATTATACAAGACCAAGGTGCTGGCTGTTAAAGCAGAGACGGTGTAATTGGTGCTAATGTGATCATTAACATGGTGCTAATGAAACCAATAAAGTGAGGAAACCTCACTAAAGAGCTACGTCTCCAATAGACACCATAATGGAGGATAGTCACTCATATGAGGCCTACGTCTCCTTGATCGAATAGTATTGTTGATGACCAGCCAAGTACTGTCCCAGAGGACAAATCTGGTTGATATGATGTCATTATAACCAGTTTACAACCACAACTGCAGGTAAATGCTAATTAAAAGTGCATTCTAATCCATCATAGGTAAATGTCGCTAAATTGGCTGTAATTAGTTGCTAATTTGTTGGTAAAACATGTCACATCTCAAAGACTGCATGGCTAATCATAGTAGTTACTAGATGCATACACAATATGTAAACTAATACATAATGAAGGACAACAGTAGTCCAATAAGAGGTAAGCGCTCCTAACCATTTGACAATAGGCCTGGGGTGACCGCCTACAGTGCAGAACAGCTTGACAGGAGTCTTCTCCCACACGGTGTGGGGCCTCAGAGCCACCAGGAAGTCAGGGGCTTTGTCCGTCTCTGTACTCAACATCACCTTCTTGTGCATCATCTCCTGCACCTGAGGAGAGGCGGCATAGGTTGCATTAGCAAATGAGGGGGAACCTTTCCTCCAGCAGTGATAAGGTTAGTACAGGTAGAAATAGGATATCATAAACTATAGACAAAAAGCTATCAAATATTACATATCTGTTTAACTGGGGTATTTGCAAATCACAGGGTTAGCAGCACTGTACATAACATGATTCTTCCACAATCCAGTGTATTACCTCTCTCTTAATCGCAATATTCTCCACTTGGGTCTTCGTGGCCACTCTCATCCTGTGGAGCTCCTTCTGAATTGAAGCCAGTCCCTTCCCAACATGACTAGACACTCGCTGGTACTCCTCTATCTCATCGGCGCTCCTACACACATATTCCACAGCAGGAAAGATAAGAATTGATATACCGGTACAATATACAGTGCTGTGTTTTATTAAAAAACAACAGACGAACACGTCAATATATTGTCCAGTATTAGGTCAGATAGGTCCGTTACTAACATCTAATCAACACATCCTGTATAACAGGGTTCCACAACTTGCGGATTGTTTCTGACTGTGGTTCATATTCCCTTACACCTAAAACAGCATGACATAACGGCCCTGTCCAGAAACAACCCCTAGCCCCTTCCCCTAGGCACTTCATGTAGACCTGAAAGAATTTAATCAGTAGTTAATTCAGTAGTTCAATCTTAGCTGGGTGGAGATTTTGCCATCTTGCTTACACCTATCCAATCCTTTCAGATCTACACAAGTGTCTAGGGGTAAGGGCTAGGGGTTGTTTCTGTACTGGACAAATGTAGCTGGGAGACACTGTCCTATTGGACCCACCTCTGCCTGAACGCCGGCACTGTATAGGCTGGTTCAGCCATAGCCTCTGTGTCGTGGGTGTGCTGCACCTGGTTCACTGACCTAGAGCTTGATTTCCTGTGGAGAGAGAGCGGTCGTTAGAGTCATTAGAACAGGAAGATAAACAAACACTTAGTACTGTGATTTTAAAATGTGAAAAACTATTGCAGAATATATTTCATATAAAAAAACAAAAGGGATATAAAAGATAATAAAGCAATTAATTAAGTGGTTTTCACCTAGATAGTGAGATCATTGGTATTGGACAAAAGTTCAAGGGAAACTCTACCACTTTTCAAGCTCATTTTCAATATCTCCAGCACAATACCAGTGTCAACCTATGTGAAAATGGCAAATTTCTACGTTTTGTAGAAAAATATATAAAGTTAAAAATGTCTACCCGATGATATCATCAAACGTTAAACCTTTAAAAACAGTGATTTTCAAACACAATGAGATTCATGGTGTCGTGGGGAGAAAGAAAATACCCTCCCTTGGGCTAGAAACTCGTTGCAGGTTTAGAAAATCTGTTTTTTACTTTAAATCCTACCCTGTGATGTCACAGAGAACCATTGTTTTTTGTACCTTTCTTCTTATCTTTTTAACCACAGATCATAGAAATGTGCTGTTTTCACATATATGGACACTGGTTTCGTGCTGTAAATGATGAACAGGAGATTGAAAAGTTGCAGAATTACCCGTTAATTTCGTATCAAATATAACTAGTAAAGAGTCCAGAAACGGGATAGTTTTTTCTTGATGGGTTGGGGTCTAGAACAGGGTTCAGCATATGTTTCAGGCACAGTGAAGCAGTGGCATGCACACTAGTTTATGACATAAGACATGGGTTGCAGAACAACATCAACGTCACGACCTGCTATGACCCGGTCAATAGGTCCCAACACTTTGGCTTCTGCTTGCAGCGTGACAAATTCTGAGTTTGAGGATTCATTGGGTACAGTTCCATTTGCCCACCCCCACTTCAGCTCACCACAGACTCCTATAACATTGGAATTGCAGTTTGATATACAGCGGATGGCGTAACCACCAAAGGGTTGTGGTGGTCTGAGCTTTAGGATGCAGTGCTACTAAGGAGCGTTAAAGCAACATCTAGTGGGCTGCTATGATCCATACGACCCTAAAACAAGGCAAAATCCATTGCCACAAGCCGCATAGCATCAGCATGGGGTGGGGAACATTTGAAGTTGGAGACCATCTCTTGTCCACTCCACTTCCCTCTACACCAGCACTATGTACATCCATACTATTGTACTCCAGCTACTATTGCAAAAAAAAAACTGCATTCTATAGTGCTGCAGGTGAGCAGTAACACTAATCCCCTACCTTGAAGACTGCTCCTTGACAACATGCTTAGTAGTGTGAGAGCTGTGATGGCTGACGTGGCTCACATGCTTCTTCTGATTAAAATGCATGACTTTGGTAGCCATGGCTGGAACACTTCAAAAGAAACCTGGTCACAATACCAGGTAGGAGAGGGAGGAGGGAGGGGTAAAGGAAATTGATTTGTTTACCTTTACTTCACATGCAACTGGACATTGGAGATTGTTTGCTGTGTTAATGGGGTTTTCAACATTAACATCAATGTTTTTTGCATTATCAGACAGAATAATGACTTCCCCTTAAGTGCTTTCAAGCTGCTATTGTCAACTATAGTTGTCAACTATCTACGGTTTATGAGAATCTGCAAAGCCTTAGTCCTATCCATGTAGAAGGCAATTCAGGACATGAATATTCCCTGTTATTATCAACTTTTCATATAATTAATGACAACATAGCCTAACTGCAGTGTGCATACTTATAGGCACACAGGCTATCTCTGTCTTTGAAGGCCTTACAAAATGGCTGTCAAAGGACTGATATGCAATGGTTATTATTTCTCCCATAAACTCCAAATACTTTACCAGAGAATTTATCTTTCACATTTTCTGCCTTGCATACTAATTCTATCATATTTATCCCTCAAATGACATGTTCAGGCATGACTTTATGGTTTAACAGGGGCCATTAATGTGGCCTCCACATAGCACCATATCAACAGGGGTCAGCCCCTCAAATGTTTCACCTTACAGCGAGCACAGCTCATCTATGAATAGCTGAAAGAAGTCTGAAGGCGAATGCACTGGAGAAATATAGTCAAAAGCTACAGAAGAAAATTAGTAGCCTGCACCTTTGGCTGAATGTAGGACAATACTCATTGGGAAATAAATTGGCCAGGTCATCAACATACTAATCAATCAATAAATTCATTATTCAACTGCCTCTAAATAAATTAAATACTCAACTTTTTATGTACCCTCCCTTTACAGTACACTATCCAGATTTCCAGGATACGTCTTAGGTATATACAATCATTAGTTAGGTAGCCTACATCATCTACTATGTACCAAAATGACGCACCCAACAAAATAGGGTCAGCGACCTCTTCATTCAAAGGCATGCCATTAGCGTACAGTGAAAGTATAACAGCCTACAGATAAATTCCAAAACAACCCCTTATCCCTCACTGGAGACAAATTATCTATCCACAAAACAACTCCAGACATGTAAATATGTCAATCTCTTAGCCTACATGTATGACAACATATATGACAATTATCAACGTTAATGTACTGGAAATATAAAGTTCCCCTCAAATAAAAATGTCGGATTTATAACGACCCACTCAATTTAATTATGATAAAATAACGAAACGCGACTCACCCCTTGAGATTAAAACAGCGCAAAGCGGTAGCAGACGAGCCTGATGCCGCTTGGGAGGCACTTGCTGATGGTAACAAAAATATTACCCTCTCACTCAAGGAATGGCTTTCCCCTACCACCCCATGTATGGATGCACTTATGACTATATATAGCATTTACCAACATTTTCTGACCCATTCAACACTTTCTGTCAAAGTTGACGAGGGCAGGTGGCTGTTGAAACGGTCAAATAATTAACACAAATATTTGCGTCAATTTCGTCGATATTATTGTAGATTTTTCAACAGGTTATTTGTTGGATAGACTGTTTTTCCTTGCAAAAGATTCGTGATTTTTTATTTTGTCAATAATGTAATAGGCATATAAAAATGTGTTTTAGCCTATTTTTTGTTTTCGATAAGATGACAACAGAATGTATAAATCGAATGGAGAGCTCTCTTGAAGGTGATTTGCTCACTCCTACTTCAATTAGTTTGACCAATTTCCTAATAATTATTTTCTCTCTACAAACTGACACTCTTAACTGTCATTATCTGCAACAGTAGTTGAATTTGACGTGATTTCTTTCCTGTGTGATATTAACACTGTTAAGCTTATGATACCTTTTTAGGGTTCTCAAGATTGCCTCCCACCCAGGTCCAAACACTTGCCAGCAGCTATTTTTAACCAGAGATTAAATTCAGAAACAGTGATACCCTCACCGCTTACAGTAAGTGGACTACTGTAGCCCTACAACTATTTTGATCGACATCTTTCTATTTTTAAAATGCTAAAATAAAATAGCTTGAATTACACCTGATATGACTTAGCAGATAAACTTTCAAGAAGCACCCATGTGCAAAATCTACAGTCATTTTCAATATGGTGCGATTTTCATAAATGCTTTATAAACACAGGTGTTGCCAACTTTTTGATAGATGTTAGTTAAAATCATAGTGCAGGTGCAGTGAATTATGGGACAAGCCTACTCCTGGGCTGAAAAGCATTGTCAAGGCAAATCTCCTTTGAAAGTGCTTTCTTAGTAAATTAATATACGTAATCTGGGTCTGCAGCACATTGAACAATTACCCAGATCGTGATGTAAATCAACCTCAATACAATACATTGCAGATTAGAATGTTCCCTAAATATACAATGTCACGATTTGACACCTGAGCTGAGACCTGCATAGGAGAGACTTTGAATTTATCTGAAAAATGTTGGCTGTCATGATTTGAAGCTAGAATCCTTAATTGTAACAATAACAAAGTGGTTGCCCCGCCTTTGTTTTGGCAAAAGCTGAGGGTTGGGCCTGGAGAAATGTAACCACTCAAATTCATAGACAGAGCTATGGATGCAAGGACTGACCATCCATGATATCAAAATAATAGTTTTAACCATGTTTTGAGGCTGTACAGTGTTTGTTTACATTTATGTTGTTTACAAACATTGCCATAAAATAAGCTAATATTTGGGGTTCTGATGGGGCACAACAGTTAATCAAAGCTCATCAGGCATATACACTGAGTATACCAAACATTAGGAACACCTTCCTAATACTGAGTTGACGCCAATGCATCCCACAGTTGTGTCAAGTTGGCTGGATGTCCTTTGGGTGGTGGACCATTCTTGATACACATAGAAAGCTTTTGAGCGTGCAAAAACTATCAGCGTTGCAGTTCTTGACACACTCAAAACCGGTGCACCTGTTAGCACCTATTACCACACCCAGTTCAAAGGCACTTATATTTGTTTGTCTTGCCCATTCACCCTCTGAATGGCACACATACACAATCCATGTCTCAATTGTCTCAAGGCTTAAAAATCATTTTGTAACCTGTCTCCTCCCCTTCATCTAAACTGATTGAAGTGGATTTTACAAGTGACATCAATAAGGGATAATAGCTTTCACCTGGATTCACTTGGTCAGGATATGTCATGGAAAGAAAATGTTTAGTATGCTCAGTGTATAAGTTGTATTCTTGAAGAATCAATGGGTATATATAATTAATTTATAAGTCCAAAAATGTATTTAGCAACTAAGGATTCTAGCTTTAACTCACACTGCTAGAAATATGTGTATTAACATAATAACAATGATAACACAATTACTATTGCTTGTGGGAGCTATAAGCATCTGAGCACCTCGCCCCCCGATCTCAACAGCAGCCCTTTCAGCTGACCTTTGACCCGAGCCAGCGTGCCTTAGCCCTTAGCAGGGAGTGAAATCCAAATGGCTGAAGATCACACAGCCTCGGTAGTAAGAAACATTGGTTTGAGGGATATAAAAAGGAGTGTCACCCCGTTGTTAAACCTTTTGGCAGGTGGAACGCATCTTCGACTCATTTACCTTTAAACTTTGACCAAAAGTTGTTGAATTTTAAATAGGTAGCCTAAGTTGACTGAAATCCATCTGTAAGGTTCAGTGCATTAAGGTATATATTTGTTTTATATATCTGTCTGGGTATTGATCGTTGATCTTCTGGGAACAGATGTGTCTAACAGGTGATTAGTGAAGTACTTTTACTCTAATGATCTTCAATAGAGACCCTGTAAAGTACTTTGAGACAGAAAGCCTTTAGCCTTGCTTAACTGCATCTTCTTCCTTTCTTAGAGGAAATGAGAGAGTTATTGGGCCAATACATCTCAGACACCCTCAGCTATGTCCACACAGTGGAGGAATTCTGTGACAGGCATTCAAGGTGGATCCTGCAGAGAAAAGTCGAACAATCCAAGATTAAGAACATCAAGGAAATGGCAGACAGAATCGACCTTAAATTCGGCCGAGTCTTGAATGCAGAAGACAAGACCAAGGCATTAGGAGAGTTCACAAAAGACTATCTTACCCAGGTGACTGCAAACCGTAGGCTTAAGGAGCTGAAGAAGGAGCTGGAAGCTGTACTGAAGGACACTCTCAAGGGGCTGGAAGAGCTGGACTGCTTCATGGACGCTGTGGAGAGGCTGGTGGTCACCTCTCTGTTTGTATTTGCTGATGAAAACCGGTTGTGTCCTCTGCCTCAGGGGAGGGAACCAGCAAGAGTCCAAGCTGTCATCACCTCTGCTAGAATGGCTTGTCCTCTCCTCATCCACTTTAAGAGGGATGCTTCGGCCTTCTTTTCCCCATGCCTCCTCAATGTGGAGGTGCTGTATGTGTACTTGGAAAATTACATACACATCACTGAACAGCTGTGTGAGATAATGGGATTGGGAAAAATGTAAGTGGAAATCAGTTTAAATGATTTAACACAATAATCAAATCAAATGATCTATCCTTTTATTTTATTTTTTTCAGTATGGTTTCAGACATACAAGTAAGATAATTTATATTATTATGTAACATTAGCAACCTCTGCTGTTGCTGAAAATGCTTTATAAATACTTTTTGATTATCATTATTAGAAAAACATTCAGCAGAGAGAAGAATGACTACTTGATGATTGACACCAGCACTGAACTGAATGAAACGTCCATGCAGACCATGTTTAACCATTTGCGCCATTTGAGTGATATCAGGTAAACCTTTCCTGTTTCGGTTTTATGTTACATTTTCAAATACTAGCTCACTAACATTCATCGATTCCAGCTACATGTTTCAATGTCTCTGATGAAAAAGTGGAATATGTTTCTCCTGCTAGGATGGACCAGCACCTCAGACTGACGTTCCTGTTCCAGGAGTCTGCCCTGCGTTTCATTGGTCTGTTCAGTCAGCGCCACTCCAGAATGCTGGACTTTCTAAAAGAGCTGGAAAAGAGAGCTGGCAAACTAGACAAGATGAAGAAAGGGGGTTATATCTCCAGTGTGGTAGGCAGTGCAATGGGGGCGACAGCAGGTGCTCTGACCATAGCAGGCCTTTGTCTTGCCCCTGTTACTGCTGGGCTGTCACTGGGGCTCACCATCGCAGGGATTGGAATGGGTGTGACCAGTGGGGTCAACAGTCTAACCACCGGTGTAACAAAGGTGGCATTTAAAAGCTACCAAAACAAGAAAGCCAATACAATCTTTCAATGTTTCATGGGGGACATGCAAAGACTCCATGGTAGTCTGGAGAAGGTGGCCAGCAACATTTGCCCTTTGGAGCCGAAGGTAGTGGCATTAGTGGTTGGGAAGAATATAGGCAAAGGTGGTGCGAGTTTAGGAAAGAAGATCAATGCCATAGTAAAAAATACCTCTGCAATAGAGGCCTTAATGGGAAAGGGCGTGGTCATGGGTGCAGGCAAGGTGGGACTCCAAGAGGGCAAAACATTTGCTGCAGATTTACCGGACATTGCGATGTTGGCCCAAGGCACTCCACTCGCCCTCTCTAGGACATTAAGGCGATGCGCCGTGGCCTCAAATGCACTATTCATTGGCCTGGACATCATCACTATCTGTAAAGACAGCGTCAGCCTCGCCAAAGGCAGCAAGAGCAAGAGATCCCAGCTCATCCGAGCCAGAGCAGCACTGTGGCGCACAGAGATGGACTCATGTCAGAGGATCCACGACTCACTGTGCCGAGGCATCTGGAGGTTCAGAAAGAGTCAGAGAATCCTGGAGAAACCATTTTACCTTGTGAAGGAGTTAGAAAGTCTAGAGCTGCTTGTGGAGATGGGAACTATTGGACAGCCTGAGGATGATATAGAACATCTGGTGCAGCCTATGGAGGAGATGAGACTCCTGGAGCAGCCTATGGAGGAGATGAGACTCCTGGGGCAGCCTATGGAGGAGATGAGACTCCTGGGGCAGCCTATGGAGGAGATGAGACTCCTGGGGCAGCCTATGGAGGAGATGAGACTCCTGGAGCAGCCTATGGAGGAGATGAGACTCCTGGGGCAGCCTATGGAGGAGATGAGACTCCTGGGGCAGCCTATGGAGGAGATGAGACTCCTGGGGCAGCCTATGGAGGAGACGAGACTCCTGGGGCAGCCTATGGAGGAGATAGAAAAAGGTACAAAATGAGTTAAAATGATTTGCCCTAAAACATGTCACATACTGTACACAGCATATGTTGAATGATATTAGTTGTGTGCATGTATTAGCAAAAACACTCAAGCTCTACTAAGTCTTTGAATTTCACCAAGCTAGCAATGCCATTGGTTAATTTGCTGCGTAATTGGTTAATTAATTGCATTTCCATAAAAAATCCCTTTCTCTAGGTTTTTGAGACCGGATGTGGCATTCGAGCATGGTGTTGTTGCTGTTACTGTTAGGATATGTATGGGCTGAGAAGATTTATATGTAGAAATTGAGAAAATCAAGAAGCCAAGACACCTGCCGTTTGGACTGCATTGTTTCCTGTGCATCACTCCCTGTACGACTTCATTGCTTAACATGTAGATTTGAAATGATTACTGTGTATGTTTTCTTTTTTAGAATAGAAGAGAAGACATTTTTGTATGAAATGTATTTAAGATTATTTAAATGTTTATTAAAACCACCCCTTTATCTGGGCGGTGTTCATGTTGTAGAATAGTCAGATCTAAATATTCTAAATGTACTATATAGAACAAACCTGCCTCTCTGACATGTAAAATAAATAATCACTATCTTTCTGCTACATTACTAGTTGTACCAACTGAGCGTAGCTGTTCTATGTCAGATTCTAGAACTTGTCATTGATGTAATGTAACAATTTCAAGAGTTTCATCCACATTATACTGTTGAGAAAATCTAATAGGCCTACATAGTTATTTCAGCATGGTTATTCTACTTCTGCATTGTATAGGCATGTACTGCCCTCTAATGTATTTTACTCATGTGACATGTCTTGCTGTTATTGATAAGATATGTGCAGATAAAAGTGCATTATTTTATACTTTAGCTATGTTTAAATATCCATACAGAGTTCAAGTGCAGAACTCCAGAGATTTTCAGAAACAGTGATATCCTCACCGCTTACAGTAGACTACTGTATCTCTACAACTATTTTCATTCACAACTTTCTAATTTTGAAAACACTAAAATAGCTGGAATAGACCTGCTATGATTTAGTAGATTAACTTGTGCAGAAATCTATTAACTAGATTGATATTTTCAATATGGTGTCATTTTCATAGCCTAAGTGCTTTGTGACAAGGATCGATGAGTTGTGCGTTCCAAGATGCCGTTCTGCACACCACTGCGCTGTTATTTGCCTGTTTGTGGCCAGCCTGTTAGCTTGCATGATTCTTGTCATTCTCCTTCGGCCTCTCTAATCAACAAGCTGTTTTCGCCAACAGGACTGCCGTTGACTGGATGTTTTTTGTTTGTCGCACCATTCTCAGTAAACCCTAGACACTGTCATACACATCTCTGAACAGCTGTGTGAGATAATGGGATTGGGAAAAACGTAAGTGGAAATCAGTTTAAATTACTTACCACAATATTCAAATCAAATCAAAATACTTCAGTATGACATCATATACATTTTTGCTAAAATCTATTTGTTCTCAGTATAGTTTCACACAAAATCTATTTTAGTATAGTATTATCAAATGTATTACCTGATATAAAAAATGTAAGTGCTCTGAAAGAGATTGAACCATGTTAAATTTATGGGCCCTCTGTTGTTGCTGAAAAGCACTTTATAAATAATACTTTTTATGTCTAATTATCATTAGAAAATCATTTTGTGGAGAGAAGTCTGACAAAATCATTGACATCAGCACTGACGTGAATGCTAAATCCATGCAGACCATGTTTGTCAGGGCGTGCTGTAGGTGCAATGGTGGAATCAAACGCAGGACTCAGAACGATATTCCAAAGGCTTGTATTACTGCCCAAACTAAGGCAAAAGGACAACTTTGCCCGAAGGCGAAAAATACGCACGAAGGCGAAAAGTAACAGCGCACAAACAGGTGCGACAATGGTAACTGCGCACAAACAGGTGCGAAAATACTCCAGCGCAGTGGAGAGAAGCTCAACCGAGCAATACACACAACTGACGGAAAATAATTACACACAACACTAGACAAACACAACGAGAAACTTATAGGACACTAATTACGCCAAAACAGAAACAGGTGTGGAAACAAACAGACAAAAGCAAACGAACATGAAACATACAGCGGTGGCAGCTAGAATTCCGGAGACGACGAACGCCGAAACCTGCCCGAACAAGGGAGAGAGGCAGCCTCGGCCGAAACCGTGACAGTACCCCCCCCTTGACGCGCGGCTCCAGACGTGCGCCGACTCCGGCCTCGGGGACGACCAGGAGGACGCGGAGCAGGGCGCGTCGGATGCCCCCGATGGAATTCCGTCAGGAGCGACGGGTCCAAAATGTCTCTCCTCGGCACCCAGCACCGCTCCTCCGGACCGTACCCCTCCCACTCCACTAGATACTGGAGACCCCCCATCCGACGTCTCGAATCCAAAATGGACCTCACGGAGTACGCCGGTACCCCCTCGATGTCCAATGGGGGCGGAGGAGTCTCCAAGATCTCATTTTCTTGGAGTGGGCCCGCTACCACCGGCCTGAGAAGGGACACATGGAACGAGGGGTTAATACACTTATACTCCACAGGTAGCTGTAATCTATAACATACCTCGTTCAACCTTCTCAGGACTTTAAACGGCCCCACAAACCGCCGACCCAGTTTCCGACAGGGCAGGCGGAGGGGCAGGTTTCTGGTAGAGAGCCAGACTCGATCACCAGGTGCGTACACCGGTCCCTCACTGCGGTGGAGATCAGCGCTCGCCTTCTGACGTCGGAGGGCCCGCTGCAGGTGGACGTGTGCAGCGTTCCACGTCTCCTCCGAGCGCCGCGCCCACTCATCCACCGCAGGAGCCTCGATCTGGCTCTGCTGCCAGGGTGCCAGAACCGGCTGGTAACCCAACACACATTGAAATGGAGTTAGGTTAGTGGAGGAATGGCGTAGGGAATTCTGGGCCATCTCGGCCCAGGGAACGTACCTTGACCACTCCTCCGGCCGGTCCTGGCAGTATGTTCTGAGAAACCTACCCACATCCTGGTTTACGCGTTCCACCTGCCCATTACTCTCCGGGTGGTAACCCGAGGTGAGGCTCACCGAGACCCCCAACCGCTCCATAAACGCTCTCCAGACTCTGGAGGTGAATTGGGGACCCCGATCAGCCACAATGTCCTCGGGTACCCCGTAGTGCCGGAACACATGGGTAAACAGTGCCTCGGCAGTTTGTAGGGCAGTAGGAAGACCCGGCATGGGGAGCAAACGACAGGCCTTAGAGAACCGGTCCACAACGACCAGGATGGTAGTATTCCCTTGGGAGAGGGGAAGGTCTGTTATAAAGTCCACAGAGAGGTGGGACCATGGTCGTTGTGGAACGGGCAGGGGTAGCAACTTACCCCTAGGTAGATGTCTAGGCGCCTTACACTGGGCGCACACCGAGCAGGAGGAAACATAAACCCTCACATCCCTTGCCAACGTGGGCAACCAGTACTTGGCACTAAGACAGTGCACTGTCCGGCCGATACCCGGATGTCCAGAGGAGGGTGACGTGTGAGCCCAATAGATCAATCGATCCCGAACCTCGAGCGGAACGTACCTCCGACCCTCCGGGCACTGTGGTGGACTAGGGTCGGTGCGTAACGCCCGCTCGAGTTCAGCATCGACCTCCCACACTACAGGTGCCACCAGACACGACTCAGGCAGTATGGGAGTGGGCTCCACGGACCTCTCCTCCGTGTCATACCGCCGAGACAGCGCATCTGCCTTGCCATTCTGTGACCCAGGGATGTACGTGATCTTAAAAGTAAACCTGGTCAAGAACATACTCCATCTTGCCTGGCGAGGGTTCAGCCTCCTCGCCGCCCGGATGTACTCCAGGTTACGGTGGTCCGTCAAAATGAGGAAAGGGTGTTGAGCCCCCTCAAGCCAGTGCCTCCACACCTTTAGAGCCTGTACCACGGCTAACAGCTCCCTGTCCCCTACGTCATAGTTCCGCTCCGCCGGACTGAGCTTCTTAGAATAAAAAGCACAGGGGCGGAGTTTAGGTGGCGCGCCAGACCGTTGTGAAAGCACGGCTCCTAAACCGGCCTCCGACGCGTCCACCTCTACCTGGAACGGCAAAGAGGGATCCGGATGCGCCAGCACCGGGGCCGAGGTAAACAGGTCCTTCAGCCTCCCAAACGCCCTGTCCGCCTCGGCCGACCACTGCAGACGCACCGGACCCCCCTTCAACAGAGACGTGATGGGAGCTGCCACCTGTCCAAAACCCCGGATAAACCTCCTGTAGTAATTTGCAAACCCCAAAAACTGCTGCACCTCCTTCACAGTGGTTGGTGTTTGCCAATTACGCACGGCCGACACCCGGTCTACCTCCATCTTCACCCCTGACGCAGACAACTGATAACCCAAAAAGGAGACCGACTCCTGGAAAAACAGACACTTCTCTGCCTTCACATACAGGTCGTGCTCCACCAGCCTCCGCAACACTCTACGCACCAGGGCCACATGCTCGACACGGGTAGGCGAGTACACGAGAATGTCATCAATGTACACCACCACCCCCTGCCCCTGCATGTCCCTGAAGATCTCATCCACGAATGATTGGAAAACTGACGGAGCGTTCATCAACCCGTATGGCATGACCAGATACTCGTAATGGCCCGAGGTGGTACTAAAGGCTGTTTTCCATTCATCACCCTCCCTGATGCGCACCAAGTTGTACGCGCTCCTGAGATCTAATTTCGTGAAGAAACGCGCCCCATGCAACGACTCAGTCATGGTCGCAATCAGCGGGAGTGGATAACTATACTTCACCGTAATCTGATTGAGACCACGGTAATCGATGCACGGGCGCAAACCACCATCCTTTTTCTTCACAAAAAAGAAACTCGAGGACGCAGGGGAAGTGGAAGGCCGTATGTATCCTTGTCTCAGAGATTCGTCTATGTAAATCTCCATAGCTTTCTTCTCTTCCTGAGACAGAGGATACACATGGCTCCGTGGGAGCGCAGCTCCTGCCTGGAGGTCTATCGCACAATCCCCCTGCCTATGGGGTGGCAACCGCGTCGCCCTCGCCTTACTAAACGCAATAGCCAAATCCCCATACTCAGGTGGAACGTGCAATGCGGGCACCTGGTTTGGACTCTCCACCGAGGTAGCCCCTACGGAAACGCCCAAACATCTACCCACACACTGAGCAGACCACTCCATCAGAGCCCTCTCCTGCCACGAAATAGCTGGGTTATGGGTACTCAACCAGGGCATGCCCAGCACCACCGGATACGCAGGAGAGTCAATCAGGAACAGCTGAATCATCTCCTGATGATCCCCCTGCGCACACATCCTAAGTGGCGCCGTGACTTCCCTGATTAAGCCCGTACCCAACGGACGACTATCTAGGGCATGAACGGGGAAAGGAACATCAACAGGAATAAGGGGAATCCCTAACGCTAAACAAAACTTTTTATCAATAAAATTCCCAGCCGCGCCTGAATCTACCAGCGCCTTATGCTGGGAATGAGGTGCTACCTGTGGAAAACTTACAGGCATACAAAAATGGGCAACAGTGAGCTCTGGGTGAGTGGGGCGCCTACTCACCTGGAGGGAATCCCCAGTGCGGGACCTGTCGTCATCTCCCCTAGGAGGCCATCCCCAGCACCTAGCCGCGGTGTGTCCTCCCCGACCACAGTTGGTGCAGTGGATGGACCCCCTAGCCTGCCGACTCCTCCTCTCTCTAGCGCCAGCGCCCCCGAGCTCCATAGGACACGGCTCGGAGGCTCTGGAGGGTGAAATGGACGGACCCTCCGCAGGACGTCCGCGGGTAGCCAGTAGGTTATCCAGCCTGATGGACATGTCGACCAGCTGGTCGAAAGAGAGGCTGGTGTCCCTACAAGCCAGCTCCCGACGGACGTCCTCTCGTAGGCTACATCTGTATAGATCGATGAGGGCCCGATCATTCCACCCTGCATCTGCCGCTAGAGTACGGAATTCGAGAGCGAATTCCTGGGCACTCCTCCTCCCCTGCCGGAGGAAGACCAGACGCTCCCCCGCCGCTTTCCCCTCCGGGGGATGGTCAAACACCGCCCTGAAGCGGCGGGAGAACTCGTCGTAGGTAATCGTCGTGGCGTCGATCTTCCTCCACTCCGCGTTGGCCCACTCCAACGCTTTTCCGGCCAGGCAGGAGATCAGAGCAGACACGCTCTCATGCCCCGAAGGTGCCGGGTGCACTGTGGCCAGGTATAGCTCCACCTGGAGTAGGAATCCCTGACACCCAGCCGCGGTTCCGTCGTAGGCCCTCGGGAGAGATAGTCGGACTCCTCGAGGTTCCGGCGCTGGAATGGGCGGGCTGGCCGATGGTGCTGGCAGGGAGGGAGGCGGTGGAGGCGTACCCCAGCCTCGGAGGGTGGAAATCACCTCCTGCAGGGCGGTCCCCATCTGCAGGATCTGATCTTGTTGGTCCCGAACCTGGGCCTCCAGTCTCGTCTGGGCTGCTTCGGCTCCTGCTGATTCCATTGATGGTGTGTAATTCTGTCAGGGCGTGCTGTAGGTGCAATGGTGGAATCAAACGCAGGACTCAGAACGATATTCCAAAGGCTTGTATTACTGCCCAAACTAAGGCAAAAGGACAACATTGCCCGAAGGCGAAAAATACGCACGAAGGCGAAAAGTAACAGCGCACAAACAGGTGCGAAAATACTCCAGCGCAGTGGAGAGAAGCTCAACCGAGCAATACACACAACTGACGGAAAATAATTACACACAACACTAGACAAACACAACGAGAAACTTATAGGACACTAATTACGCCAAAACAGAAACAGGTGTGGAAACAAACAGACAAAAGCAAACGAACATGAAACATACAGCGGTGGCAGCTAGAATTCCGGAGACGACGAATGCCGAAACCTGCCCGAACAAGGGAGAGAGGCAGCCTCGGCCGAAACCGTGACAATGTTTGACCATTTGAGCCATTTAAGTGATATCAGGTAAATCTCTGTTTAAGTTCTATACGTAATTTTTCAGATTCTGGTCACTAATGCTGACGGTGCACATTGCTAATCATTCATTCAAAGATTCCAGCTACATGTTTCAATGTCTCTAATAAAAAAGTGGAATATGTTTCGACTGCTAGGATGGACCAGCACCTCAGACTGACGTTCCTGTTCCAGGAGTCTGCCCTGCGTTTCATTGGTCTGTTCAGTCAGCGCCACTCCAGAATGCTGGACTTTCTAAAAGAGCTGGAAAAGAGAGCTGTCAAACTAGAAGAGATCGGTTCGGGTCTGATATCTCCAGTGTGGCAGGCAGTGCAGTGGGGGTGACAGGAGGGGCTCTGACCATAGCAGGCCTTTGTCTTGGCCCTGTTACTGCTGGGCTGTCACTGGGGCTCACCATCGCAGGGATTGGAATGGGTGTGACCAGTGGGGTCAACGGTCTAACCACCGGTGTCACAGAGATAATGTTTAACATATACCACAGCAAGGAAGCCAATACAGTCTTTCAACATTTCATAAAGGACATGCAAATACTCCGGGGGAGTCTGGAGAAGGAGGCAAGCAGAATTGTTTCTGTTGTGGGGCATAACATGGCGGCATTAGTGGTTGGGGCGATTATGGGCAAAGGTGGCATGAGTTTAGGAAAGAAGATCAATGACATAGTGAAAGAAACCACTGAAATAAGGGCCTTAATGGGAAAAGGCAGAAAGAGTCAGAGAATCCTGGAGAAACCATTTTACCTCGTGAGGGAGATAGAGACCCTGGAGCCGCCTGTGGAGAAGATGGGACTCCTGGAGCCGCCTGTAAAGGAGACAGAAAAAGGTATAAAACTCAAGTGAAATGCTTTTGCCCTCAAACTGCCACTTATATAGGGTGTCAAAAAGGCCTTTGAGCGGACCAGCGTAATGACAATAATGACAATGGACTTACATGTATACAGTCTCTTCACTCTGTCCAGCTCACTAACAATCACAGAAACAAAAGCTAGACAGTCAGGGAGCATCGACAAGTCCAAAAACATAGGACTATTGCAGTGTGGCCCTCAGACTTCGTTAAAGACTCAATGTGGCCCACGGGGAAAAATGTGTTTTTCAACCCTGCTATACAGCAATGTTAAGTCATATTATTTGCGTGCATTAACAAAAAACCTAGTTCCACTAAGTCTTACTTTCACCAAACTGACATTGCCATTGGTTAATTTATCGCTTTCCTCCAAAAATGTCTCTAGGTTTTTGTGGCTGGATATGAGCACGGTGTTGCGGTTGCTGTTAGCATGTGAAATTGAGAAAATGAAGCCTGGAAACCGGCCTCTTCGACCAGAGTTTCTCCTGTGCATTGCTTATCCTTGTTTTTCTTTGTGTGGATTTTAAAATGACTGTGGATTGGTTTATAAAATGGATAATTATTATGATAAGAAGTTACTCAGATTTATGAATTGAAGAGAACTACATTGTTATCAATATGCATTTAAGATAATTACAACTACATTCAAACTGACCTTTTATGGGCAGCGTTCACCAGGGCACAACGTTGTGAAACATTCAGATAGAAACATAGTATGTAGAACAAACATGCGTCTCTGAAATGTAGAATATGGAATCACTATCTACAGTGCCTTCAGAAAGTATTCATTACATTTACATTTTAGTCATTTAGCAGACGCTCTTATCCAGAGTGAGTGCATACATTATTATTATTATTTTTAAATACTGGCCCCCGGTGGGAAACGAACCCACAACCCTGGCGTTGCAAACACCATGCTCTACATCCCTGCCGGCCATTCCCTCCCCTACCCTGGACGACACTGGGCCAATTGTGCGCCGCCCCATGGGTCTCCTGGTCGCGGCCGGCTACGACAGAGCCTGGATTCGAACCAGGATCTCTAGTGGCACAGCTAGCACTGCGATGCAGTGCCTTAGACCACTGCGCCACATTTACAGCCTGAATTCAAAATGGATAGATCTGTTTCTCACCCATCTACACACAATACCCCATAATGACAAAGTGAAAACATGTTTTTAGAAATGTTTGCAAATGTATTGAAAATGTAATACAGAAGTCTCCTTTACATAAGTATTCACACCCCTTTGTTATGACAGTCCAAATTGAGCTCAGGTGCATCCAATTTCCTTTGATCATCCTTGAGATATCACTACTACTTGATTGGACTCCACCTGTCTAGAAAGAAACACACCTGTCTATATGGTCCCACAGTTGACACTACATGTCAAAGCAGAAACTATTCCATGAAGTCCAAGGAACTGTCCGTAGATCGCCAAGATAGAATTGTGATGAGGCATATATCTGGGAAAGGGTATAAAACAATTTCTTGAGTGTTGAAAGTTTCCAGGAACACAGTGGTCTCCATCATTGGGAAATTGAAAAAATATGGAACTACCCACTCTGCCTAGAACTGGCCGTCCAAATAAACTAAGCAACTGGGCAAGAAGTACCTTGGTCAAGGAGGTGACCAAGAACCCAATGACCACTCTGACAGAACTACAGAGTTCCTTGGCTGAGATGGGAGAACCTGCCAGAAGGACAACAGTCTCTACAGCACTTCACCAATCTGGCCTTTATGGGAGAGTGGCCATATGGAAGCCACTCCTGAGAAAAAGGCCCATTACAGCATGCCTGGAGTTTGAAAAAAGGCATGTGAAAGACTCATAAGGCAAAAGATTCTGTGATCTGATGAGACAAAATGTTTACTATTTGGCCTGAATGCAAAGCGCTATGTCTGGAGAAAACCATGCACAGCTCATCACCCGTCTAACGCCATCCCTACCGTGAAGCATGGTGGTGGCAGCATCATGCTATGGGGATGCTTTTCAGCGGCAGGGACTGGGAGACTGGTAAGGACAGAGGAAACAATGAATGGAGCCAAATACAGACAAATCCTTGATGTGATCCTGCTTCAGATTGCAAACAACCTTAGACTGGGGCAAATATATGTTCCAACAGGACAATGACCCCAAGCATACAGCCAAAGCAATAATGAAATGGCTTCAGAACAAGAATGTGAAAGTCCTTGAGTGGCCCAGCGAAAGCCCAGACTTGAATCCCATCAAATCTTTGGAAAGACCTGAAGATTGCTGTTCACTGCTGCTCCCTACCTAACTTAACAGAGCTTGAGAAAATATGCAAGGAAGAATGGGAGAAAGTCCCAGAATCTAGATGTGCAAAGCTGACACAGACATACCCAAGACGACTCAAAGCTGTAATCGCTGCCAAAGGTGCTACTACAAAGTATTGACTCAGGGGTGTGAATACTTATGAAAATTAGATATTTCTGTCCTACATTTTCAATAAAATGTGCAACAATTTCTAAAAACATGTTTTCACTTTGTCATTATGGGGAACTGTGTGTAGATGGGTGAGAAACAAATCTATTTAATCCATTTTGAATTCAGGCTGTAACACAACACAATGTGGAATAAGTCACGGTGTGTGAAGGCACTGTATCTGTAACAGTACTAGTTGTACCAACTGAATGTGGCTGTTCTAGGCCAGATTCTAGAACTTGTCACTGTACTCTAATATTGATGTAGTGTAACAATTTGACTGTTTCAAAAGAGTTTAATCCACATTATATTGTTGATCAAATCAAATACACAGTAAATTCAGCATGGTAATTCCATGTCTGAATCTCCTGAATTATATTAGGTATGTACTGCCCTCTAGTGTCTTTTAGAATACTCACGTGATATGTCTTGCTGTTCTTGTGTTATTCATGGAAGTGAAGATATGTGCAGATAAAAGTGCATTACTTTCTAGTTAAGTAATGTGTAAATATCCATACAGAGTTCAAGTGCATGATTATACAGTTTCTTTATAAAATAAATGTGAATACCGTATTTGTAATTGTCTCTTTGAGATTGGTTTTAATCCATTGCACACAGGAATGTGATGGTGTTGGCTAAAAAGAAACAAAGAACAGTATGAAGGCATTAACTCAGAATTTAGGTGTTCTCTGTTATCATGAAATTGTGTGTGTGTATGTGTGTGTGTGCGTGCCTGCGCCCGTGTGAGTAGCAGATTTTTTTACCCCTTCTTAGCTGGATTCCGGTGTCTTTTTGGTGGGCGCCAGCACACAGAGCACTTGTATGAGGAAGAAAGGAGATTATTGGAGCATAATAATATGATGAGCAGCAGGGAAGTTCACAGGTTTGAGGAGCCTCCACTTTGGGATGCTGCTATATTCAGTCCAGATCCTACTGGGTTTGACATTTGGATCAGTCTGAATACAAGGTTTGAGTCAATTCTATTACAACTCAATATATCTATATATTGGAAATGTGCCTATCATTCCAATTTGGATATCAAATGCAGTAGAATTACAGTCAACTCCAACATTTGTGGCACCCTTGATAAGCAAAAAAGACTAAAATAAATAATACAAATACTGAGCTATATTGTATGTAAAAAAAAAAAAAGAGAAATCATATTTTATCCTAATACAATTGCTCAGAGAAATACATGTTTAACAAGTAATCCATTTTATTCTCAAAAAGATAGGTGTCAAAATTATTGGCACCCCTAAAGATTCTTTATACATTTATCAAGGGTGCCAATAATTTTGGAGGTGACTGTAAATAGGACTAACCTATAGAATTGTAGGATCTGGCGTCTAATTGTAGATTTGGAGACCAAGTTCTGTCATTCTCCAACTTTGGCCCTTGGATTTTTCTTTGCCTCCCGAAC
The DNA here is from genome assembly GCF_964263955.1 of Coregonus lavaretus. NCBI lineage: Eukaryota > Metazoa > Chordata > Actinopteri > Salmoniformes > Salmonidae > Coregonus > Coregonus lavaretus. The sequence goes on along the minus strand of NC_139993.1, from coordinate 4,178,583 downwards.
CATCTTCCTCACTGTGTGGGAACAAGATACACTTGCGTCCAATACCAGGCAAGTGTAAAAAAAAACTCCAAAAGATAGGTGTCAAAATTATTGGTACCTGTTTTCAATACTCCGGCACCCTTGCGAGGATAACGGCACTGAACCTTTTTCTAAAATGTTTTATGAGATTGGAGAAGACATTGGGAGGGATCCATACAGAATCTTCCCACATCCTTGATATCCTTCGGTCTGTGCTTATGGACTGCCCTCTTCAATTTAAACCACAGGTTTTCAATGGGGTTCAAGTCCGGAGACTGAGTTGGTCATTGCCCGTGTAGCTCAGTTGGTAGAGCATGGCGTTTCCAACGCCAGGGTTGTGGGTTCGATTCCCACAGGGGACCAGTATGAAAATGTATGCACTCACTAACTGTAAGTCGCTCTGGATAAGAGCATCTGCTAAATGACTAAAATGTAAATGTATTGCAACATTTTGATTTTATGGACAATTAACCATTTATTTGGGGATTTTGATATGTGCTTGGGGTTATTGTCTTGCTGGAAGATCCACTTGCTGCCACGTTTCAGCCTCCTGGCAGTGGCAACCAGGTTTTTGGCTAAAATGTCCTGGTACTTGGTAGAGTTCAGTGGAAGCAAAACAGTCCCATAACAAAGATCCACCACCATATATATCCATGTTTTTTTCCCACCTTTATTTAACCAGGTAGGCCAGTTGAGAACAAGTTCTCATTTACAACTGCGACCTGGCCAAGATAAAGCAAAGCAGTGCGATAAAAACAACAACAACACAGAGTTACATATGGGATAAACAAAACGTACAGTCAAAAACACAATAGAAAATCTATATACAGTGTGTGCAAATGTAGTAAGTTATGGAGGTAAGGCAATAAATAGGCCATAGTGCAAAAAATTTACAATTTAGTATTAACACTGGAGTGATAGATGTGCAGAAGAAGATGTGCAAATAGAGATACTGTGGTGCAAATGAGCAAAATAAATAACAATATGGGGATGAGGTAGTTAGGTGGGCTAATTACAGATGGGCTGTGTACAGGTGCAGTGATTGATAAGCTGCTCTGACAACTGATGCTTAAAGTTAGTGAGGGAGATAAGAGTCTCCAGCTTCAGAGATTTTTGCAGTTCTTTCCAGTCATTAGCAGCAGAGAACTGGAAGGAATGGCGGCTAAAGGAGGTGTTGGCTTTGGGAATGACCAGTGAGATATACCTGCTGGAGCGCAGACTACGGCTGGGTGCTGCTATGGTGACCAATGAGCTAAGATAAGGCGGGGATTTGCCTAGCAGTGATTTATAGATGGCCTGGAGCCAGTGGGTTTGACGACGAACATGTAGTGAGGACCAGCCAACAAGAGCGTACAGGTCACAGTGGTGGGTAGCGTATGGGGCTTTGGAGACAAAACGGATGGCACTGTGATAGACTACATCCAATTTGCTGAGTAGAGTGTTGGAGGTTATTTTGTAAATGACATCGCCGAAGTCAAGGATCGGTAGGATAGTCCGTTTTACGAGGGCATGTTTGGCAGCATGAGTGAAGGAGGCTTTGTTGCGAAATAGGAAGCCGATTCTAGATTTAACTTTGAATTGGAGATGCTTAATATGAGTCTGGAAGGAGAGTTTACGGTCTAACCAGACACCTAGGTATTTGTAGTTGTCCACATATTCTAAGTCAGACCTGCCGAGAGTAGTGATTCTAGTCGGGCAGGCAGCGTTCGATTGAAGAGCATGCATTTAGTTTTACTAGCATTTAAGAGCAGTTGGAGGCTACGGAAGGAGTGTTGTATGGCATTGAAGCTTGTTTGGAGGTTTGTTAACACAGTGTCCAATAAAGGGCCAGATGTATACAAAATGGCGTCGTCTGCGTAGAGGTGGATCTGAGAGTCACCAGCAGCAAGAGCGACATCATTGATATACACAGAGAATAGAGTCGGCCCGAGAATTGAACACTGTGGCACCCCCATAGAGACTGCCAGAGGTCCAGGAGGTATGAGGTTATTTTATGCATATACATCCTTCTTTTGATGCAAAACCCACCACTGGTTTGCGTGACCAAAGAGCTCTATTTTCGTGTCATCTGACCATAGCACTGGTTGCAATCCAAGTGCCAAGGCCGTTTAGCAAACTACAGCCATTTACATTTGTTTGTCGCTCTCAAAGTCTTTTTCTGGCAACCCATCCAAAGAGCCAATTGGCATGGAGGTGGTGTGTAATTGTAGATTTGGAGACTTGGTGACTCGAAGATGTGACCAAGTTCTGTTATTCTCCAACTTTGGCCTTCGGGTTTTTCTTTGCCTCCCGAACATTCTCCCTCACTGTGCGTAGGGACAAGATACACTTGTATCCAATACCAGGCAAGTTTACCACTGTTCCAATTGTTGCCCTAATAGTCAACAACCATTTGTCTCTTTTCGTTTGTGAGTTCTTTGCCTTTTCCCATGGTGATGGATGACAAAGGGATTTTACATGCGTATCACCAGTCGGGGGAGGTGCATATGCGACAGCCGAAAGTCAGACACTAATGTGGTTTTCCAACAGTAAGTCTCAGATCAACATGGCAGTGTTGCAATTGTCTATAAAAGGTGTTCTTTATAAAGTCTGATTTTTAAAAAAATTTAACTCCCATATAACACACTCACAAACTGAAATCATAATATATTATTATGTGTGTACACACTGTACAGTCAATTAGTGAGAGAGAGCCTCAAATATCACATTTATTTGTATACAGTGAGGGAAAAAAGTATTTGATCCCCTGCTGATTTTGTACGTTTGCCCACTGACAAAGACATGATCAGTCTATAATTTTAATGGTAGGTTTATTTGAACAGTGAGAGACAGAATAACAACAAAAAATCCAGAAAAACGCATGTCAAAAATGTTATAAATTGATTTGCATTTTAATGAGGGAAATAAGTATTTGACCCCTCTGCAAAACATGACTTAGTACTTGGTGGCAAAACTCTTGTTGGCAATCACAGAGGTCAGACGTTTCTTGTAGTTGGCCACCAGGTTTGCACACATCTCAGGAGGGATTTTGTCCCACTCCTCTTTGCAGATCTTCTCCAAGTCATTAAGGTTTAGAGCCTGACGTTTGGCAACTCGAACCTTCAGCTCCCTCCACAGATTTTCTATGGGATTAAGGTCTGGAGACTGGCTAGGCCACTCCAGGACCTTAATGTGCTTCTTCTTGAGCCACTCCTTTGTTGCCTTGGCCATGTGTTTTGGGTCATTGTCATGCTGGAATATCCATCCACGACCCATTTTCAATGCCCTGGCTGAGAGAATGAGGTTCTCACCCAAGATTTGATGGTACATGGCCCCGTCCATCGTCCCTTTGATGCAGTTAAGTTGTCTTGTCCCCTTAGCAGAAAAACAACCCCAAAGCATAATGTTTCCACCTCCATGTTTGACGGTGGGGATGGTGTTCTTGGGGTCATAGGCAGCATTCCTCCTCCTCCAAACACGGCGAGTTGAGTTGATGCCAAAGAGCTCGATTTTGGTCTCATCTGACCACAACACTTTCACCCACTTCTCCTCTGAATCATTCAGATGTTCATTGGCAAACTTCAGACAGCCCTGTATATGTGCTTTCTTGAGCAGGGGGACCTTGCGGGCGCTGCAGGATTTCAGTCCTTCACGGCGTAGTGTGTTACCAATTGTTTTCTTGGTGACTATGGTCCCAGCTGCCTTGAGATCATTGACAAGATCCTCCCGTGTAGTTCTGGGCTGATTCCTCAACGTTCTCATGATCATTGCAACTCCACAAGGTGAGATCTTGCATGGAGCCCCAGGCTGAGGAAGATTGACAGGTCTTTTGTGTTTCTTCCATTTGCGAATAATCGCACCAACTGTTGTAACCTTCTCACCAAGCTGCTTGGCGATGGTCTTGTAGCCCATTCCAGCCTTGTGTAGGTCTACAATCTTGTCCCTGACATCCTTGGAGAGCTCTTTGGTCTTGGCCATGGTGGAGAGTTTGGAATCTGATTGATTGATTGCTTCTGTGGACAGGTGTCTTTTATACAGGTAACAAGCTGAGATTAGGAGCACTCCCTTTAAGAGTGTGCTCCTAATCTCAGCTCGTTACCTGTATAAAAGACACCAGGGAGCCATAAATCTTTCTGATTGAGAGGGGGTCAAATACCTATTTCCCTCATTAAAATACAAATCAATTTATAACATTTTTGACATGCATTTTTCTGGATTTCTTTGTTGTTATTCTGTCTCTCACTGTTCAAATAAACCTACCATTAAAATGATAGACTGATCATTTCTTTGTCAGTGGGAAAACGTACAAAATCAGCAGGGGATCAAATACTTTTTTCCCTCACTGTATATCCATTGCACACATAAATCCTGGAAAAACTGGTTCCTGTTTCAATCATGTCTTTGGTCACATTGGCATGGGTAAAACAAAAACACCCTAATGATTTGTTGACAATAGTGCCTCCCACAATGCAGGCGAGAAGTGCAGAAACTTGCAGTCGAAACGTCATGAACTTTGATCACATGATTTTTGTAAAGTTCATGCAGTCAACATGTGGGTGTTAAGGACGTCACACTGCTTGCTTAGCGAGTACCACTTCCTCCTGATTCGGCACACCCAGAGACTTGAACCCAGGACCTCTGCCTTGCTAGCACGTGACCGCCCTCAAGTGTCTTACCAGTCTGCGCCATGCGAAAAGCTAGCTATTCGCTGGCGTATGTCACGATCGTCGGATACAGAGGACCAAGGCGCAGCGTGGAAGGCGAACATACTTTTATTTATTCGAATAATCACCCAAACAAAACAACAAATCGATACGTGACGTCCTCGGTTCAAACACAAACCTACACTGGAACAAGATCCCACACCAAACAATGCCAAACGGCTACCTAAGTATGGCTCCCAATCAGAGACAACGAGCTACAGCCGTCTCCGATTGGGAGCCACCCTGGCCAACATAGAAATACTAAACTAGAACAAACCCCAATGAAAACTCACACCCTGGCTCAACATACTAGAGACCCCAGAGCCAGGGCGTGACAGTACCCCCCCCCCAAAGGCGCGGACTCCGACCGCGCCAACCAAACACAACAGGGGAGGGGCCGGGTGGGCACTCCGCCTTGGCGGCGGATCCGGCTCCGGGCATGATCCCCACTCCCTCTCTAACCCCCCAAAGTACCCCTGGTCCGGTCTGGCCCTGCTGGCCGAAGCTGGACTGAACACTGGTGGAGCGGATTGCTCTAGCTCCGGTGTGGAGCAGCTGACCGGTGCCGGACCAGGCACCGGTGGAACAGGCACGGGCTGTGCCGGACTGACGACACACACCCCTGGCTTGGTGGGGGGAGCAGGAACGGGCCGGACCGGGCTGACGAAGCGCACCACTGGCTTGGTGCGGGGAGCAGGAACGGGCCGGACCGGGCTGACAAAACGCACCACTGACTTGGTGCGGGGAGCAGGAACGGGCCGGACCGGGCTGACGAAACGCACCACTGACTTGGTGCGGGGAGCAGGAACGGGCCGGACCGGGCTGACGAAACGCACCACTGACTTGGTGCGGGGAGCAGGAATGGGCCGGACCGGGCTGACGACGCGCACCACTGACTTGGTGCGGGGAGCAGGAACGAGCCGGACCGTACTGGGAACACACCCCACTGGCCCTACGCGGGGATCAGGAACAGGCCGGACCGGACTGGCAACACACCCCAGTACCTCTCGCCGTGCCTCTACATCCTTCTTCCCCCTGGTGACCAGTGACTCCCGTAACCTGGCGGCCTCCTTTGCCAACCCGCTGAACCACTCTATCCCGGCCCCCTGCTGCCCCGTCGTCCACGGCGTGAGCCCCCCCCTAAAAATTTTCTGGCCGTCTCTCCTTCCCGTGGACCAGGTCTCCATGTCTCTCGCCAGACTTTCGCCCTTCTGCTTCCAAGTCCAGCCTCTCTCCTCCTCACACGGCTTGACCCAGTCAAGGTGGCAAAGGAGATCCGCTAGAGATTCCCCTGGCGATGGCTCCTGGACACGCTGCTTGGTCCAGTTTTGGTGGGATCTTCTGTCACGATCGTCGGATACAGAGGACCAAGGCGCAGCGTGGAAGGCGAACATACTTTTATTTATTTGAATAATCACCCGAACAAAACAACAAATCGATACGTGACGTCCTCGGTTCAAACACAAACCTACACTGGAACAAGATCCCACACCAAACAATGCCAAACGGCTACCTAAGTATGGCTCCCAATCAGAGACAACGAGCTACAGCCGTCTCCGATTGGGAGCCACCCTGGCCAACATAGAAATACTAAACTAGAACAAACCCCAATGAAAACTCACACCCTGGCTCAACATACTAGAGACCCCAGAGCCAGGGCGTGACAGCGTAAGTGGGGACACTTCAGGCTGAGGAGTACGTTTTACACATCCCCATGTGCTACATAGGCGCTAGTCTGACAATTTTTATCCCAAGAATGCAACGCGCCCATTGAGAAGAGCATGATGCAAGACTTTGCGCTCACACAGTCACATAGTGTATTTGCGGATGTGCACGGGTGCAATTCACGCTGCTACAATGAGGGTAGCTACAGGACCACAACAGCAGAGAAGTTTAGCCTCGCGCTTCAACGCTCCTGATTGTTGTGGAAATTGACCCACTACTACTGTTTACTTCGTGCATCTACATTATCTCGCGTCATCTCACTGAGTCTCCCTTTAAACCTAACCTAACCTATAACCTGACCCATCACCTTATGCATTACTGCCCCCCAGTCGCAAGAAGTGACATCCCAAAAAACACAAAAACTATAGAGCACATAAATGGCTCCTAGCCTCCCACACAGACTACTTTCTGTCCCTAACACTAAAACGAAATCAAATAAAATGAAATAGAAACGTTTTTTTAAACTTCAACTAAATAGAAATGTGTAAAGTGAATCTGAAAACTAACTGAAACTAAACTGAATTTCAAATAATCTTAAAACTAATAGAAATAAAAACTAATATAAAAACACAAAACTTTAATAACCTTGTTTTATACAGTATTTTCTGCTCATCTTTATCAAGGCTGCAAATAATTAGAGGTGACTGTATAGTGTAGTTCTGTGTCAATAGTATCCCTTTATTATTCTCGCTCTGTGGCCTCTCACAGTGAAGCCAGAGACAAGGTCACCTTGGAGCGGCCATGATGGCACCAGGCAGTCTTTTTGAAGGAGAAAGAGACAGGTCAACCAAACACAAAGCGCGCTCTTCTCTCTCTCAAGCTGCTCCTTTGGAGGACAGAACAGAGAGAGGGAAACCTTTATTTTCCTCCGCTCTCCCCTGGGGCCAGTGGATAGGGTGATAGAGGGAAAGGAGGGAGGGAGGAGGAGGAGGGGAGAAAAGAGAGGGAGGTCCTAATTCACTATAGAGTTGAGGGACAAAGACGTCAGAAGCGTCACGCGTCATTGAGTCAGCAGAGCCGGTTCAGTTTACGTAGAGCGTGAGGGTGATGTACTGGGGGCTGCAGAGGAGAAGGGGGAAGGGGGATATTTAACCCCTTCAAGACCAACTATAGTCATGTTGAGTTTTGTTGCATCAGACCATCAGAAATTGATATGGTGTTTCAGTCCTCGTGTTTTATACCATTGACGGGACATTTTCTTGTGGTTCAAACTTGAAGACTGTCATAAGCAGCTGTAATATTTTGAGAAATGTACATTTTAGTGACATTTCAAAACAGAAAGAAATATCATTCTGGATTAAATGGTACACATTACAGATTAGCTGTTTTGGTAAATCGGTATCGATTAGTTGTTTGACACATCATTTTTTCTCAATGAAAAACTAATTTAAAAAATGATAGGATGGCATTCATAATTTTCAAAAACAGTGACATACAGAACTTTTCCTCAGATTTCTGCCCACTTCTATTCAAGACTATAGTTGGTGAGAGTGGTGAGACACTTTCAAACTTCTTCTCTACCTCAGGCTCAAGACCACGTACATCAAGTACTCAAGTCATTAGACACATTTCTCCATCCAGACTCTTCAGTGAATCATCTCTGACTTGATACATTGTCTGTTTTATAAAGGCCCCCCACCAAATATCCAAACCCATCCTACATTTCGAGAGGTTTGACCTCATCAATACAATTATGAAAAAGAACTTGCGATGTCCACTGGTTCCACTTTGGAGAGAGGTCACAGGGTCACAGACCACATCACATCAAACTTTGATGGGGCAATAGAAGTAGAATAGGAGTCACAAACCCAAACACTCAACTCAGAGACCTTAACCTAAAGTATATTTCTATATATTTCCCTAGAGCTTTAGCTGCTGGTTTGAGATGCTGTCTGTCTGTCTGTCTGTCTGTCTGTCTGTCTGTCTGTCTGTCTGTCTGTCTGTCTGTCTGTCTGTCTGTCTGTCTGTCTGTCTGTCTGTCTGTCTGTCTGTCTGCCTGCCTGCCTGCCTGCCTGCCTGCCTGTCTGTCTGTCAGGCTTTGGGTTCTGGTTTGTGTTGCTATCTGTCAGGATGCCCTTCAGTCACCTCCACTCATCCAGCTGATGCCCCAGCATGAGGATGGTGATGCAGAGGAGAGGAATGACATCATCATGTGATTGCCCTCTCACTTGCACGTCCTCCCCTGGGTGCCATGACAACGTGACAGACATGCCGGCGAGGCGTCTCTCCCTCTCTTTTTCTCAGTCCCTCTCTTTTGATCTCTCTCTCTCTGCTGCTGTGAGGAGAGGGGTGGGATACTGTATCAACCAAGCCTCCACTTCCTCCCTTATCCCTCTCTCTCGCAATCCCCCTCTCCCTCCCACCTCTCTCTCTCTTCCTATCCCCCGCTCTTCTCTCCTCCTATAATGAGCTGAAGGAGAAGCCCTCAGCCCCCCCTCCCCTTGCCATACCCTCCTCCAGCAGCTGTGACTCAGCCAATCAGAGTGTAAGGTGGGGGCAGGGCATAGCTGACCACCATTCCAGTGCAGCACTGCATCCACCGACAGCCAGGCAGCTAGCAGGGAGCAGCTAAGAGAGCTAGCACTGAGACACAGACACTGTGTGTGTGCCTGTGTGTGTGCAACCCAGGCACAGCTTCTTCTTCTTCTTCACTGTTTTACTAGCACTTTTACCTCACAACTGTCTTCAAGGGGGACTAGGGCAGCTCAGGCCTGCTTTTCCTCCTCATTAGGATAAAGAAGGGATCAGTGAAGGACAAGAGATATCGGTCGTTCTCTCCTCCCTTTTTTCTCACCTCCCTCCGTCCGTCCGTCGCTGACGGCCCTCGCATACGTGCAGGCAGGATGATAGCGGCACAGCTTCTTGCATATTACTTCACTGAGCTGAAGGATGACCAGGTTAAGAAGGTGAGTGACTACAACACTTTTACTGTACTCTTCCCTCTAGAATGGGTCAGTTTTGTAAGAGTAGACGCTGCTGACAGCCATGGACACCGGTTGATATCAATATGCCTCTGGGGTGTTTGATGACGCTGGGCGAGGATGGAGCTTTGGGAGGGAAGCCATGATGGACATCTGATTTAATTTTTAATGAGTGGTTAGTCTTGTCTAGAGTAAGCATTGGAACAGGAGTGTGCAGTTTTTAATAAACACACTGTGTGTCCTTGAGATTAGGATGTGCCAGCTGGATGGGCTAGCTGGTGGTGGTCGTGATGCAGTGCATGCTAGCCCCCCTCTCATCGCTAAGGAGTGTTTCCGGGGCGTCTGTTGCCGGGGCGTCTGAAGCAGACAGGTGTCTGTGAGCTAGGGGCTGCTGGGAAGGAAGCCGTGAGCACTTCCTCTCTCCCTCCCCCTCTTCTTCTCTCTCTCTCTGACTCCTCTCTAGGTCTCTCCCTCTCCATCGTCATGGAAACGGTTAAAGTGCCAAACCCCACCTTGCTCTCGCCATCCTCCTCCCCTGACACTAGGCCTGTAATCAAATCAATTCCCTCATGATCCCCGTGGAGAGGAGGGAACACGCCCTTTGGCGATAGACAGATGTTGACCTCAGATCGGAACAGAAACAAGGCACGACATGTAGATGTCAGAAGCATCAGAGCATCTAGTTGTCTCAGGACACACATTATACATTAATACCAAATCCATTGGTTTTGACTTGACCTTTGTGACATCCCCTAGATAGACTCAGTAAAGACAGAGTGGCTCGTGACTGACGGAGTGTAGGATAGGATTTGTGATGTCATACGTGACGTGTAGTGCAGCATGTGCACGTGCCCCTAGTACTGTAGCTAGTAGTTAACCATTACATTCCTAATTAAGACCAGTATGAGGGCTGATTCAGCAAAATATTATTATGAAGTCAATTATTATGACAGTATATTATATTACCACTATACTATACTTATATTACAATTAATTATGAGAATATTAAATTATCTTAATGATAAGAAACGTTGATGCTCCAAAATTGTACTAATACTTATCATTGTGATGAAAACAGATGGTCTCTGATAGCGTGCGTTACATAATGTTTGTAGCTTACTACTACTTCATTACTAGCGTCACACACATACTCATCTCTATGTGAAGGCTGCACAATGCTATTTATATCAGGACAATCATTCTCCAGCTATCGGCTTTACAGCAGTAATATTGTTCAGCTCACCTCTTCTTTTTGGAGCCCAATAGCGACTGATGAATACTAATGCTACTGTAAGAGATGATATAATAATTTGTGGATCATATCCAATTGTTCCCTCTGGACTGTGTTCCATTGCACTCTGGAATAATATGACAACTTGTAATGTCTGTCTGTCTTCATATTGCTAAGTACCTGCACTCCATCATCGGTTGAGTAATATACAGTATCATTACAATACATAATAGTTAAGGTCAGTAAAAACTCATGACCTTAATCCTTGTATATACTGTATCACAAAGACATATCATCATAACATATTGTATCTATTCTTTCCTGTGGTGGTTTATAGATCGACAAGTACCTTTACTCAATGCGTTTCTCTGACGAGACGCTGCATGACATCAAGTGCCGGTTCCGGCGGGAGCTGGAGAACGGGCTGGGCCGTGACACCAACACCACCGCAACTGTCAAGATGCTGCCCACCTTTGTCAGGTCCATCCCTGATGGATCAGGTAAACAGTAATGTCAATACAGAGTAAACTGCACTTCAATACAATAGTGGTCCTGTGTGGCTCAGTTGGTAAAGGTGGTGGGTTCAATTACCTCAGGGATCACATACTAGGGCTGTCCCCAACAACAAAAAATATTGGTTGACCGAGAGTCATCTGTTCTTTCGACCAATCGATTGGTCAAAATTTTAAAACGTGTATTTTTCCATATATAGACACACCCTATGTTTGAATAAAGTTAACTATATGTAGGCTACTGAGCTTGTCTGATGCTTTAAGCACTGCGATTAAAAATTAAGACACACAAATTACTAAAGAGGGATCCAGAGATCAATATAGACTAACCAGAAGAAAAAAACCTGTTCCCTACCCGACTCTACTCCTCCCACTGCCTGCTGCTGCTGGCCTTCGCAGATTCTGCCAATAGGCTACACCAGCGGTCGGCAACCTTTTCTATTTGGAGTGCCAAGTTATAGTACCATGTCTACTGATCTGCATGCCAGTTATCCATTTGGAGTACCTAGTTATCGTACTATTTCTACTGATCTGAATGACAGTTATGATTTTCATATGCACATTTTCGTGGAACAGTTTCATTTCATTTATAATAAAGTCTTCATATCTCAAAATCAATGTAATGTGTTTTTAATCAAAATTCTATCTAAATGAAAATGATACAAATCTAAAAGTAACTTCTATTGCATATGTAAAAATAGCCTACATAAAGCCAACAAATAAAAACATTACAGCTTGCAGGTAGAACATATCCTGATAAATTACTTTGAGAAGCTCCACAGTGATGGTGAGTTAAGACAATCAGAAATAGTATCAGATCCCCAAATGGGCACATTTATAGGCCTACATTTGCGCACAGGACAGGTAGCCTAGGCCTACTTCTATGCATAATCAGGTGTGTGTCCTTACTTAAGATTGACAGGAGCGCGCCAAACAAAAGTCAATGAATAAATTGACAACTCGTAAATGGAATGAAATAAACCAATACTTTTTTCTCACAAGTGTAGCCTAGGTTGTGTGCTCTGCAAACCACGTGCCCACTCCTACAATGACAACGGTAAGACTGTAATAATAATATATTGAATGTATTAACTGAAATAACTTTAACCAAACAAATATTGTAGATTATAAAAGATGGGAATTAACGGTAAATGTACTACTGGTGATACTAGTGTACCATCCCCGCGGCCTCCGCAATGGATTAGTCAATCAGACACGTGTCTTGTGTGCCATAAATTATTTGTATATATTTGCCACTACTCGACTAAAGAAATCTTGGTCGACCAACAGCCTATCAACCAAACAATCGACCAGTCAACTAAATTGGGTCAGCCCTATCACATACATATAATAGAAATGTATGCACTCACTGTACTGTAAGTCCCTTTGGATAAAAGCATCTGCTAACTGGCATGTTATATATTAAAGATGCGTTATCAAGGTTTTGTATAATTTCAGCTAGTAGTTTTGAAAGTAGTGCACACGAGCCAAAACGGGTCCCCGAAAATTGTGCACAATTGTGTGTAACATCATTCATTTCGTATGATATGTTACGTCCTGCAAAAAAGTATTATTATAATAATTTTCCTGTAATTCGGATGATATATTACGAATTCAAATGTGTACAATATTTTTTACAAATTTGAAAGTGCTTAATATCCTGTTCAATCTCTTGAATACAGTACAGCAATATATACATTGGAAATAACCCACACTGATGATGTTAGTTGCCTCTGAATAACAAAAAAACATATACATTCATATTCATAGGATAATGGCATGCATCCCATTTGGACCTGCAGCTTGCACAGTCAAAGCACCAAACTACCATTGTTGGACCTTTAACTCTACATAGAATATAGTGTTTATACTGTAAGCACTTTAAAGGACACTACACTCCCAGCTTTATCTGTCCTGCAAAAATGTGCTGAGGTGTTTTAAATGGCCAGGGCCATTCTGTGACATTAGGCTTTTTGTGTGTACTGTGTGTACTGTGTATTTGAACTTGGCAGGTCATATGGCCACCCAGCGCCATTGTTGTGAGCCCAGGAGCAGAACAGTGCTCTCTGTGGCCACTAGAGTGTCTATGGGCTGTTAGTATGATTAGCTGTGCTATAGCAATGCATGATAATATTTAACATATCACACCCAGCTGCATCGCTGATCATTCAACTGCTAGATATAGAGCTCATGCGAAATAATGCAGGGGTCCACCATTTGGTTACTTGGTTTTATTGGGGACAGTGGAGTTATTTTTTCAGTTTATAGTATATAAATGTATATGTTGTAGTTTAAAGTTACAGGTAAGATTTATAGTTTAAGACATGAAAACAGAGGAGATGAGTTCACTGTTTGTTTCTTTGTTTGTTTACTGCTGATTGCCTTTCAACATCAGTTAAAATGCCCAGCCCTTGTAAATAAATAACTACAGTATTGGGTTACATTAACAAATGTAATGTTGAATGTCAACAGGCAATCTTCCCAGCATAAAGTTATTACTTTGGAGAACGGGAGGGGAAATGCTAAATGTAAAATGGAGCCTGATAGTAAAATGTCAGAAAGCTATTTTGAACTTGCTGATAGTAGAGGCCACTGCTGATAGTAGAGGCCATTGTCAAGAGGTTTACTCCAAACATCCGACCTATGCATAGTTCAGGGTGGCCTATCTTTGTTTGTAAACAGAGCGGCCTGCGGACAGTAAATGCCAAGGCCCAACAAGGCTAGCCTTGCAGAGGGGTCGTATCATAAAGCCAGCCTGCCGTGGGCAGTTCCCTGTCATCTCGCATGTTATAAATAGCCATCGTTTTCAGCTACTGGACATGAGGGGGTCCAGGAAGGGGGATTCAGTCAAAGTTCAAAGTTGAGGCTATGGTGACAGCTGACAACTGATATGTATCAAGTATGTGAGATGTGTGTAAAAGTATTATAAACAATTGACTTAGTTACATAGGCCAATCACAAGCCATCAACGCCATGATCAACAAGATAGCAACACATGCAATATATTTCCTGTGATGGTATTCTTTACAGAGTAAGGCACAAGGAATATCAACAGTGGAGAACTCTCTTGGCCCTATACTGTAAAGTAAAATCTAGATGGAACAGCAGCACTCTATAACAGTGTTATAACAGAACACTATCTAGTTAGCCTGAGGATAGAATTCTACTTTGCTTTAATGGAAGCTACCAATGGAGTCCTCCTCTAGTCTGTAGGCTATCAGACACACCTCCATCCAATACAGCTCAGTGACATCTCATTCCAGACAGGTCATGGGAACAGACTGTGATAATGCTCTGTGTTCAGCGCCAGACAGATGTAGTGTAATTTGATCAGCTCTGTGTCTGGAGTACACAAACAGCTTGGTGCCTGATCTATACGATCGATATAAACAGGCCTTTCTTGACCTTTTGAGGACAGAGTACGATTTTGGCTCCCTTCCTAAAATGACATATAATCCTGACATATAGCACCTGGCAGGCAATCAATTCAGTTCACCTAAAATGAATTTTGTAGATAGTAACATGCTGCTTGAAAGACACTAGAAAATAGGTAATGTTGTTGATGTATTTTAATTTTATTTTTAATCTAACAGAAAAGGGAGATTTCTTAGCTCTGGATCTGGGTGGCTCCAACTTCCGTATCCTGCGCGTGAAGGTGACACAAGACAAGAAGCAGCCGGTTCAGATGGAGAGCCTGGTCTACGAGACCCCTGAGGACATTATCCATGGGAGTGGGACGCAGGTCAACAACACCACAAAACACCACCAAAAAACAAACCAAAACACCCTCAAAAACACAACAAAACACACTCAAACACAACAAAACACCCTCAAAACACCCCAAACACTCCCAGACAGTCGCCTATAGTCTCATTCACTCACATCAGAGGTTCTCCGGGTCAAACAATAAGGATCATTCTGTATAAAAGCAGTCACTCAATATTGTATTGATCTGTTTGTCCTATGAAGTGGGAGTGACATCAAGAAACCCATCATGACACTGTTGACCTCTGTTGACTGTTGAAACCTCCGAGAGAGGGCAGTTGGCAACAGTAACGTGATACCCACAACAATTCTGTCACGAGAGAGATCAATTGTGATTGGTTGATACAAAAAACATTCCATGCTATAACCTATAGGCCTACAGAGTGGTCGTAATAGAGGACTGACTTGAAGAACTGCTGGCCACCATCATGATTCACCAATTCAAACCAGTTTAATTGTTAATTAGGGGTTTGATAAGCCAATAGGGTTGGGTTGCTGCTACTGTTATTATGTGTAATTGTATAACTATGTGCTTCTGTCCCACTCCACTATTCAAGTTATTTTTATGTCTGTAGCTCTTTGACCATGTCGCAGAATGCCTCGGTGACTTCATGGAGAAGCAAAAGATCAAGGATAAAAAACTCCCTGTAGGATTCACATTCTCCTTCCCATGTGCCCAAACCAAACTAGACGAGGTAAGAGGTTCCAACAAGTATGCTTTTATAATGTTTTATTCGAGATGTTGAGAAACCATAATAAATTACATTATAAAATTATTTATATTTTAGTACAAGCCAACTTTTAGAGTTTGAGTTTGCACAGTTATGGTGTAACTGTGGGGGTGGTACCTGCCTGGGGGGACAAAATCCTAATTTTAAAATAGAATGTCCACAAAGCCAACACTAGCCAACACTAGCCAACACTAGCCAACACTAGCTAACACTAGCCAACACTAGCCAACACTAGCTAACACTAGCTAACACTAGCTAACACTAGCTAACACTAGCTAACACTAGGTGGTCATAGAATAGACTTATTAAAGAAAGTGCTGTCTGTTACAGGCCGTCTTAGTGACTTGGACAAAGAAGTTCAAAGTGAGTGGTGTAGAAGGCATGGATGTCGTGAAGCTTCTGAACAAGGCCATCAAGAAACGAGGGGTGAGCTTTCTTATTTCTTAACCATAAATTAACTACCACGTATGCCACTAGAAGAGAATTAGAAAACATATTGTATTTGTCAGGACTATGAAGCTGACATCATGGCAGTGGTCAATGACACAACCGGAACGATGATGACCTGTGGGTTCGACGATCAACGATGTGAAGTTGGCATCATCATAGGTGAGGATACACACCATTCAATACATGTATGTTCGCATACGCTCAAAAGGGTTATTGATAAAAGGTGGTAAAAGAACTGTGCAGCATGCCAATGGCAAAGAATGGCCATGGCATTCTAGATTCATGTTCATTCTAAATTCTACACAGAGAGGCATAGCTCTAGTGAAAATTAAGCAAATGTCCATTTTGCTGCACAGTATTATCCTGTGGCTTGCCGTAGTGCTCCAGCCAGGTTATTTACTAGGCTGGGTGTACTTTCAGGTACTGGTACTAATGCCTGCTACATGGAGGAGCTGCGGCACATTGACCTGGTGGAGGGAGACGAGGGCAGGATGTGCATCAACACAGAGTGGGGGGCGTTCGGGGACGACGGGTCCCTGGAGGACCTCCGTACAGAGTTTGACCGGGAGATCGACAGAGGCTCCCTCAACCCTGGGAAACAGCTGTAAGTCAAGACTGCAGGGCATGCATGGTACTCAGGACTGCTAAGTGGAATATGTGTTTATGGTTGTTGCTATAACTGCGTTATAACCTAAAGCTAATCCCAGTGCAATTTGTCAGTTAAACTTCCATTGAATCAGGCACTTTTTGGAGCCTCAAAAGCTTCAACAAATCACCACAAGTGATAAATATGTAGGGCTCCAGGCCAGGGGCTTGCCACCCTCAGCGTCAAGATAAAGCAGAAAATATTGTAGACATTGTTCAACCCAAGTGGGTATTTACAAAATCTCCGGGAAGAGTCATGTCACATAACAATAAATCCTCAGAGAACGTAAAGCTGTGTATTTGTTTACAAGCCCTAAAAATCAACTGACATTGTCTCTGTTGTGTCTTTGTCTGGGAAGGTTTGAGAAGATGGCCAGCGGGATGTTCATGGGAGAGCTGGTCCGCCTCATCCTGGTCAAGATGGCCAAGGAGGGCCTGCTGTTCGAGGGTCGGATAACCCCCGAGCTTCTGACGAAAGGGAAGATCGAAACTAAGCATGTTTCAGCCATTGAGAAGTAAGAGGTCAACGATGGACAGTTTCTTCCAAGGAAACTATACACAACTCCATTGTTTCTGTGGACTATATGACCTTCATTACATACAATGAAAAGTTATTTGAGGCTAAGTGAGCTGTAGAGCTCAAGCACTACCTAAATGCAAGCCATTGACCTCTCTCTCCCCATGACAGGAGCAAGGAAGGCCTGACCAAATGCAAGGAGATCCTAACGAGGCTTGGGGTGGAGCCTTCTCAAGAGGACTGTGTTGCCGTGCAACACGTGTGCACCATCGTATCCTTCCGCTCTGCGAACCTCATCGCAGCTACACTGGGAGGTATCCTTACACGCCTGAAGGACAACAAGGGAGTCGCCCGCCTGCGCACCACTGTGGGAATTGATGGGTCGATGTACAAGATGCACCCTCAGTGAGTGATCAATCCTACTGGAGGTAGATAGGACCTCCTCTGTGCAAGAACACAATAAGAAAACAAGAGGGAATTTCAAAATAGCCACAGGTGTCAAAGAATATGCTGGTCTCTACCACAAGTGATGATGCAATAACTTATCAAGATTTAAATTTCTCTGAGAAGTACTAGACTTCGATACAGAAATCCAAACACAGCTTGTTATCTCTTCCATCCATCCACCCCTCTGATCTCTCTGCAGATATGCCCGGCGTCTCCACAAGACGGTGCGGCGTTTGGTGCCCGACTCTGACGTCCGTTTCCTGCTGTCCGAGAGCGGAAGTGCCAAGGGTGCTGCCATGGTGACGGCGGTGGCGTACCGTCTGGCCGACCAGACGCGCCAGATCGCCCAGACACTGGCCGAGTTCCGTCTGAGCAAAGCCCAGCTGCTGGAGGTGAAGAAGAGGATGAGGACGGAGATCGAGAATGGCCTGGGGAAGAAGACACACGACTCGGCCACCGTCAAGATGCTGCCCACCTACGTGCGCAGCACGCCTGACGGAACAGGTGACCAACAGGAGGGGGTTGTGGAAAGATGGATGGATGGATAGCAGGAAGGATGGAAGGAGGGAAGGAAGAATTAATATATCTTCTCACCACTATTCAGAGTTGGGGGGGAATCAGTTCCATCTGAATTGTAGTCGATTCAGGAATTAAATTACACTTCCATAGAGGAATTCCTTGTTCAACTGTTTGGGAATAAAATGGGACTGACCCCCTGAAAGTTTAAAAGCTTCAGTGCTTTGATAATTGGTCTACTTTTTGTATAATCCTTGGGCATTTGCATGTTAGAATCCCTTCATTTTTACTGAATTGTCACCCAGTATCCCTGCCTAATCTGAACAGCAAACAGATTAAGGTCACATACCTCAAGCAATTCATACAGTTAGAACTATGAAAATCAACATTTGAAGCATGAGAATATCTTATGGAAATATCATTATCATTAGCTAATAAGACTGCTCTCATGTTACAGAAAATGGGGATTTCCTGGCTCTGGATCTGGGAGGGACAAACTTCCGGGTGCTGCTGGTTAAGATCCGTAGTGGGAAAAGGCGTACAGTGGAGATGCACAACAAAATCTACGCCATTCCCATCGAGGTCATGCAGGGCACCGGAGAGGAGGTACAGCAATGGCTGAAATTACTAAATGTCATTATAACACCAAAGCCATTAGAGTCGGTCTCAGTTCATGAACTATGATTCATCCGTTTTCAAATGTCCAAATACGTACTTCAGTAACTTTTACATCCATAAATTGTGTCTGCACTGAAATAAATACAGTCAGCACATCATAAAGCCAATTCATCATTCAATTCATCAATAAATGAATACAGTCAGCGTATGATTAAAGCCGGTTTTCTCTACCGTTTCCTCCAGCTCTTTGACCACATTGTGTACTGCATCTCTGACTTCCTGGACTACATGGGCATGAAGAGCGCCCGTCTGCCTCTGGGCTTCACCTTTTCCTTCCCCTGCCACCAGAAGAGCCTGGATGCGGTGGGTAGTTTATCTGCTGGCTAACACCTACCCTGGACGAGACCCCAAAATAACTCCTGTCCCGCACGATCCCCCAAAAATTGAATCACTCTCACTGACAATTATGATCAACATTCGCATCTCACAGTATATTTCACTGATCGATCTCAGAGTGACAGTCGTGACTGTTATAACTATAACATCTGTGGAGGCACCGAATATCAAGTTAATGTATTAAAGTAATCACAGAGCTGGGACGATGAACCGAAAATTATTTTCACAGACCACTTATCGCATGCCTTTTTCTAATATCGTTCATTACGATAAGTAGCCTATACTAGAGAAATGTGAAGTTTGAAATTAAATACGTTTGCTAATTTGGGTGATTGTTAATGGGACAATTGGTTGCTACAGCAATAAATACATTTAAAAAAACAAGTTTAAAGGGTAATAAAAAAAAACTGTGGTGCACATTGTTATAAACCTATAGTTTTATTTAGCGTTATCGCATCAATTCACGCAATTTATCGTGATATAGATTTTTGGCCATATCGGCCAGTTGCAGTTGATCGTAGCATAACCAAAAAGTGCCTTTTCTGTTTTTCAGGGTATCCTCGTGAACTGGACCAAAGGCTTCAAATGCACAGACTGTGAGGGTGAAGACGTGGTGGAGCTTCTCCGGGAGGGCATCAAGAGGAAAGAGGTGAGAGGAGGGGAGGGTTATGTCACACTACTGTGATAATATGTAACACATCCCCACAATATAACTCCACCACATAGAGTAGAATCAAATAACGATTAGTTACCGGAGTGTAACTCCAGTTCTATGAGTGGAGCGGAGCCCCATAGGGGAGCTCTGCTCCTAGTGGTTTACCCTCTGCCCTAAGGCAGCAACAGCCTGAGACAAAATTATGCACACACCTGCAGCCAATAGGAGCACAGGTGTCCCTATAAGAGGGGATGCCTCCCCTCAATCAGCCTCCCGAGATATTTATCTTCAGCGAGACTAGAGAGGGTCGGCAGGGCCTTAAGTCCTATGGGGCTCCGCTCCACTCATAGAACTGGAGTTACACTCCGGTAACTAATCGTTCTATATCGTGGAGCTCCGCCCCATAGGGGAGCTCTGCTCCTAGTGGTTTAAGGCGGAGCGTAGCGCTCCAAAATGTACTCCCTGCCGAGCCTAACACTTCCCATCGAAACGAAAAGGTCAGGCCTAGCAATGGCTGCAACCAAGTCCCGCAGTACTGCAACTAAAAACCCATACGGGCGTCACAATATACCGCGTCATCGGTTAAAGACCCGCCCCACCTAGTCCAATGGCAATGCCAATGACTAGTGGGCAGATCACCAGAATAGAAGCCATACTAATCTGTACTAGCAGATAGATGTGCCTCAATATCCTGTGAAAACACTACCGACCACTAATGGAATGACACCAAGTGTCACTCTACATTGTGAACGCGGTAGACCGCCTCACTCACTCAATGGAATCCCAGAGATTAGTGGATAGGAACAAAACATGGGTCATACTAAACTGAACAAGCAGATAGATGACCTCACATTCTGTCAATCAACACATGCCTCTACTGTACTGAACCTGTCAGTCAGGAGTCATGCCACAAAATATGTTTTCTTATCCAAAGCGGACCTGATGGAAACCTTGTCCATAGTCCTGCTTTTTCCTCTCTTCCTAGCTCAAGATCTCCCTTCAGCTATGCTGAGTACAGACCGAGCCAAAGAGTTAGAAAACATATCTGTCAAAAACACGTCTTCCTAACCAAAGCGGACCTGATGGAAACCTGTGTCCACAGTCCTGCTTCTCCTCTCTTTCTTGCTCAAGATCTCCCTTCAGCCACGCTGAGTACAGATCGAGCCAGAGAGTTAGAAGACATATCTAAGAGATAGAAACGGATAAATGGAGACGGCGTCGACCAGGATGCTGCTCTACAGATATCCTCTACCCCTGTTCCTCTGAAAAGGGCAGTAGAAGCCGCTACTCCACGAGTGGTGTGAGCTCTGATACCCTGAGGCAATTGCCGCCCCGCTGCCTCATAAGCTGTCTCAATGCCTTCACAAAGCCAGTGAGACAACCGCTGTTTTGAAAGTGGTCTACCTAGTGCAGCCGCACCGTGACACACAAACAACTGAGGCGATGACCTAATCGCTGCTGTGCTCTCGACGTAACACGCCAAAGCACGTACCGGGCACAGGCGATTGAGCTTTTCCTCACTCCTCTCTCTATGAGGAGGAGGAGAAAAAACCCACAGCTCCACGGTCTGTGACCTATATGAACTCTTAATAACCTTCGGCACAAATGCCGGGTTAGGACGTAACACTGCTCTGCTCAGGTCACCATTGATGGCCAGGCAGTCAGGTCTCGTCGAAAGAGCACACAAATCACTGACCCGCTTAGCTGTAGTCAAAGCGAGCAACAGTGCTGTCTTCATAGACAGCATCTTGAGGGGTATTTGATTCAATGGCTCGAACAGCGACTTACATAGCGCTTCGAGTACCAAAGCCAAATCCCACTGAGGAAGCGTGACTCTAGGTGTTGGCCTAAGTCGCCGCGTTCCTAATAGGAAGCGTTTCACTAGAGGGTGGCTAAAGACATTGTCTCTGCCAAACCCCTCATGACAAGCTGAAATCGCTGCTGCAAACACCCTAATAGTGGCAGGCGATTTTTGTTTATCAAACATGAGCTGTAGAAAAGAGAGAATACTCTCCACCTGACAGCTCATGGGGTCTACACCTTGTGTGACACACCATCGTGAAAACACGTTCCATCTACTGGCATACATCTTAGAAGTGGAACTGGCACGTGAACCCTGTATGGTCCTGATCACTGCATCAGATAACCCACGGCGCTCTAGCCTGTCCCTCTCAGCAGCCAGGCCTTCAGTGGTTGGCCGATTATGGGCAATTTCCCTATCGTGCCTCCCGCCTGAGACAACGCGTCCCGTCGATGTGGAATTGGCCAAGGTGGCGCAATCAACATCTGACTCATCTCCGCAAACCAAGGAGCCCCCGGGCGATCGGGCGCTATCAGTATCACTGACAGCCCCCCTGACCTCACCCTGGCTAGCAGTGGGAGAATGCAGGACAGCGGAGGGAATGCATACAGGAGAACTCTCGGCCACGGTTGGTGCGCAAAGGCGTCCCTTCCCAGTGGCGGTTCGTCCTGTTCCCTCAGAGAGAACCACAGAGGACATTGCGCGTTCACGCGTGACGCGAATAGGTCCACCTCGGCTCTCCCGAATTGTTCCCAAATCTGAAGAACAATGTCCGGATGCAGACACCACTCGTCGTCTCGAGGACCCCCTCTTGACATGAGGTCTGCTCCTACGTTCAAGTAGCCCGGAATGTGTGCTGCTCTCAATGAGCGAAGGTGCTCGTGAGCCCACAGCCACAATTCCTCTGCCGCCCGATGGAGAGCAGGAGACCTGACTCCTCCCTGGCGATTTATGTGAGCTACTGTGGTCCGGTTGTCTGACCAGACCAGCACATCGCGACCCCGAAGGGTAGACGCGAAGTGGGTCAGAACCAGTCGAACCGTTTCCAACTCCAAGAGGTTGATATGACGACCTGATTGAGGCCACACACCTCCTATCGCTTGGGTCTGACATGTCCCTCCCCATCCCGTCAGGGACGCATCCGTGAATACTGGGATGTGAGAGGACACCTTGCCTATCGGGACTCCGTGCGTGAGAACGCGCGGGTTTCTCCAATAGTTCAGATCTGCACTGAGCGAGAGGGGAACCACCACCAACCGATGACGTTGACGCAATGGGTCTAGTCTTAGTTGGGTGAACCATCGCTGCATCCTGCGCATATGCAGGAGTCCCAGCGGAACCACAGAGTGGGCTGACGACATGAGACCCAAAAGTGACATGATCGACAGCGCCGTCACCGTGTGATTCGGACGACACTTCCTCAGGGCTAGCAACAAGGCTACCCTTCGGAGGTCCGAAATTCGAGCCCTCATCCACAGTGTCTAGCTGTATCCCCAGGTAGACAATCTGATGAGTGGGCCAGGGCGCGCTCTTTTTCCAATTCACAGCAAACCCCAGACTTGTGAGATGCATCACTGTCTGTGTTGTGTGAGTGATCGCCAGCTCTGCTGACGGGGCGAGAACCAGTAGATCGTCCAGGTAGGCTAGTAGCCGTATTCCCTGACGACGCAACGGTTCCAATGCCGCCTCCACACACTTGGAAAATGTGCGAGGTGCCAGGGCGTACCCAAATGGCATCCTTGTGTATTCGTACGCCACCCCTTGAAAGGCGAACCGCAGAAACTTCCTGTGACGCGGCTGAACCGGCACATGAAAGTATGCGTCCTTTAGGTCTATGCTCGTACAAAAGTCCCCTCTCTGGACACATTCCAGCAGACGTTTTGTCGTTAGCATTCGGAAGGGCCGTTTGGTTATGCTCTCGTTGAGAATGCGTAAGTCCAAAATCGGCCTCACTCCCCCCGTCTTTTTGGGCACTAGGAAATAAGGCGAATATAGCTCTTTGTTACTTTGCTCCCGGGGAACTACTGTCACCGCCTCCTTCGCCAAAAGTTCCGTAATCTCTGACATCAGAGCGGCCACTTTGTCTGGCGTTTTCATCACCGTCTCCACCACTCCCCTGAACGGGGGTGGGGTCCGGTGGAATTGGAGAGCATAACCCTTCTGCAACGTCTGTTCTAGCCAGCGTGAGAGGGTGCAGCTTCTTCGCCACTGCCAGCAATGCAGAGAAAGCGGCTGAGCACAAAGCTGTGGTGCATCCAGTAGGAAGGACCTGTATTCCTCTATGGCCCTTACCGCCACTGTTCCCCAACATTGAAGTGGTGGAACAGCCCAAGGTGGGCCTCCCGTGAAAGGGAGAGGAACCATCAATGCGTTCTGAGAGAGAGAGAGGAGCAGGGACGTCGGTTAAACTCGTAACCGTCGTATTCCTGCCCTCCTTGAACGCATCGCGGGTCTGAATTGCGCTGACCGAGGTCACAGCCTGCGGCAGGGCACCATCCCAAGCAAGCGATTGCGTCATCTTAGGTGACTGCAATTCGCTGTCAGAGCCCTTCACTACAGTACTCCTAGAAGTCTGTAGTATGAGGTCTCTATGAGGTAAAACAAGGCGGCGCCTTGATACCTTCTTAACTTTCACCTTCTGTGTGTGTTCAACTCTGCACCCCTGGTGGGTTGATTCACACTCAGTGTGGTGAGTATTAGCTCGTTCTGTCAGGGGAGCCGATACGTTGGTTATACCCATAACCCTAGTAATCCGGCCCTCCGTGAACGTAGCTTGGGTCTGAATCGCATTAACCGAGACCTTGGTCTGCGATAATGCGCCGTCCCCAGATAGCTGCTGTGTTACAATGCCTGGGGGCGCCGATACTCTGGACACCTTCGTGACCGCGGTAATCGGGCCCTCCGTGAACGCAGCATGGGTCTGGCTCGTACTAGCAGAGACCTTAGTCTGTGCTAGTGCGCCATCCCCAAATAGCGGTTGCGTCCTCATGTCAGAATCTGACAGAGACTGCTGCCTGCTATGTAAAGCACTTCTTATACGTGAAGTGTGATGTGACGACCTGATTGAGGTCTTATGGATACCTACTCTAAGTGCCTGTTCAGCAACGCACCCTCGGTGGGCTGAACGGCTCTTAGAGTGGTAAGGAAGAGAGGGTGAGATTTGAACGCTCTCGGACGTATTATGGAAAAGAGGCTATTTTTTGACAAAGTCAGGTGGAGCCAACTCTTTATTAAACACATCAACAAAGGCATTTACATCATCACCCATCCCTTCAACCGAAGGGTGGGGGGGAACAGTGGGCACGTTCGACACCATCGACGCGTCCTCCATCCACTCCCCCGCGTCCCGTCACGTATGCCTCCTTTTGCCTCCCTTGGAGGGCCAGGTCGGCGTCCTCGTCACCTCCCTCGCCGGCTGTAGTGGGGCTACTGTAGCTGCTGGAAGGGCGGGGCCCGTTCCCTTGCTGCTCGCTGCCGCCGGATGACGCCGATTACGCCGCCTCGCTGTAGACCCCGGTCTACTTTGAGGGGCGGAGGTAGATGGTCTCTGGGACGGAGCGGGGCCGAGTCGTCCTGCCAACGGCAGGTGCTTGGCCAGCTGTTTCTTCTCCTCCTCCAGTTTGGAAAAACGCTCCGTCGCCTCCTTGACTGCGACCCCAAAGAGGCCGTCGTCAGAGAAGGGGGCGTTCAAGAGAGACGTCCTGTCTGCCTCTTTCATGGAAGTCAATGACAACCAGAGGTGTCGCTCCCCGACCACCGAAGTGGCCATGGACCTCCCCGCGCAGACTGCGGACGCCTGTGTTAGGTGGAGTATGGCGCCAGAAATTCTGGACGCCTCCTCCACCTCCTCCGGTGCCAGCTCTGTCTTGCCCGTGGTTAAACGGGACAGGGCGGCCGCCAAGAGGGCAATGTTATTAGCTGCTGCTACAGCTTGGGCTCCCAACCCAAAGGACTTCTCTAACAGCGACGCTGTGAGTCGGTCCTTCTGGGATGGCAATGTGGCCTTCTTGGAAGAGGGCCAAGGGCTCGAACCCGGTACAAGATACGCCGCCATGGCGCTCTCTAACCTGGGGATTCCCTTGCCCTGGAACCTTCCTTCCACTCTCGTAAATGGGAGGTACGCTTTCACTGGCGAACGCGCCGCTAAAGGTGCCTCCCACGAGCCCTCAACGTACCTGGCCAAAGAAGGCATGGCAGGAGCCACTGGCTCTGCCGCCTTCCTCGGCCTGGAATAAGGACCGCCCTCCATCATATCAACCTCCGGTGCGGAGGGAAGAGGGGGCAGCCTTATCTCCAGACGTTGCGCAGCTCTCTCAATGAGACCCGGAAAATCCGCTCTCAGAGAGGCTGCAGCGAAAGACAGAGCTTCTGATCTCTCAGAGCTCGTGTCCCCTTCGCTATAGGGACTACAAGCCCTCTCGCTTTCCAAGGGAAAGGGGGGCTTGAAAATATGAGGGATGGGGTCTGACTGTTCCATCGGAACGCCAGACTCCTCCTCAAAATCCCTATCCTCCCCCGAGTCTGCGCCGTCGGACGACGCCTCTGAAGCAGAGGCTAGTATCGACAGCACGTCCTCAAGGGGGATGTCCTCCCTGAAAAACACCCAACGCTGCTTCCTCTCCTTTAAAGAAAGGAGGGCGCAGGAGGCGCAATTCGGGGGACTGCAGACGCCTTCCTTGGCATGCTGGGATCCCAAACACACGAAACACAGGTCGTGGTGGTCACCGGCCGCCATAGAAGTGCATCTGCACTGAGCTCTGAAAATAGCTTTTGGGGGTGGGAAATCTCCCGGTGTGCTCATTTAGACGACGTTGATGACTGGAATATCAACGGCGTTTTCGTCCTGAGTCTTCGTGCTTCGTCTCTTCTTGGCTCTTCAGTCTAGTCATCCAGTCGCTGAAGATAAAGGGAGGCTGATTGAGGGGAGGCATCCCCTCTTATAGGGACACCTGTGCTCCTATTGGCTGCAGGTGTGTGCATAATTTTGTCTCAGGCTGTTGCTGCCTTAGGGCAGAGGGTAAACCACTAGGAGCAGAGCTCCACTATGGGGCGGAGCTCCACGATATAGAACTGGTGTGGAACCAGTGTTGCCAACTATTTTTCAGTGAGAATCACTATTGGCTCATTTATTTGACGCTAGAAGTTGCTGGATGACGTTTTGCTGTTGCCCTGCACGGCTGCGGTCCCCGACATAACGTTTTTTTTGTGCACCATTGCAGTGACTTATGTTGCACAGACAGCTTCTCCAACTGTTTGCGGCAGAAAAGTTTGCCTGGGAAAAGTCGCTAACTGTTATCAAATCCATAGAAACCCTTGGTGGCAAAACTCCGCAAAGCAGCCTGAAAAGTAGCTGAATTTGTTGCTAGGCTCTTTTATCAATAAAAGTCGCTGGAGGGGTCTGAAAACTCGCTAAATATTGCAACAAAATCGCTAAATTGGTAATACTGTGTGAAACTGTCATTACACTCATGCACCATAACTGAACTGCCAATACACTGTCTCAGTCACCATCAAACATTCACAGCCCACGTTAACAGTTTCTCATTCATAACACCATTTATTTAACAATAAATCACTCTATGCGGTTGGAAATACTGATACCATCCCAAGTAACAATGTATCAATTTATTCAACAATGCAAAATGCCAAACCACAATATTAAAAAAACAATAGCATATCATGCTACGTTACCATTAGTAGAATATGCTAGTAGCATATGCTATGTCTCCATTGGCAACTTTCAGCCTTGCTGCAGTAACTCAATTATACTCAATGTGCTTCAGTCATTCTGGACTTGTTGTTCTGAGGGGTTCTCAGCCCAAATCACACACCAACATGTTTCTCAGTATCTTTTTATAAATGTCACCCTTTTAGATGGAGGATGGAGTAAGTATTAGTTGAATGTCAATGAGCAAATTGATTCTGAAAAAACCCAAAACAGGTAAAACAGAGCCGCAATGCTAGTCTCGAAACCCCGTCCCTAGGCAACACAGTGACTGGAGCCTGGTTTCAATTATGGACTCTACGTCACTGCCAGCGTCACTACTTTATCTGCTTGTAAAATACAAAATATTGGCTCGCAAGTGGCTAGTTTGCATCAACTACCTTAACTAAAACCACTGCAAAGGTTTTGCCTGCACGCTTTGGTTTTTAATCGCGACTTTCTGGCACCTCGTGATTTGTGGGAGAGACCAGATTATTTATTTTTTTATCGATGTAGGCAGTGACGTAGTTCATCTATGACATAAGAGCCCATTATTGTAACCAGACCCTAGTCACTGTGTTGCCTATGGTTGGATTTTAGAGACTACTGCAATGCAGAGGTGTGGAAATTGTTAAAATAGCATGCCATTATTAACATCATGAGAAAATTGTAATAAACAAGAATGCAAAAATGACTATAAATCTTTACAGGCAAAGTATAAGGCAAATTAACTTGAGTGTTTGTTGTGACCATTTTTGTGATCTAATATTTATAGCAACAACCAAAAAAATCAGGATCTTTACAAATGGGAATGGGAATATTATATCTCTTTGTCAATTGTGTGTGTGTGTGTGCCTGTCTGTCTCCTGTCTCCTGTCTGAGCTTCTGCATAATAATGAGTGTGTGGAGGGTCAGTGAGTTGCATTGTTCTTGGAGTGCTATTTGAAAGGTTGCCATGTCTGATATCATCTTTCAGTTGAACCAGCCATTCACTAACATTTCCGGGGGGGGGGTAGTTCATTCATTGAGAAACAACCATTTGTACACACCAACACTCACACTGAAAATAATATTTTAAATGTACTCAATAAACTTACAGCTTGTGTATTGATGTTTTCTGCTTTATGACATGATGCATGACCTTCTATGGAGGTTAGTTTTTTGGTTGTGACAGTACATTAAGGTGACGAATGTCAATACTATTTAAAGCATTGTGTGAAGCAGAAAATGTACAGTTCAACTCACTCAAATGTACTGTTCAACTCATAATGTTGTTTGTGTGTATGTCTAGGAGTTTGACCTGGATGTGGTAGCTGTGGTGAACGACACTGTTGGAACAATGATGACATGTGCATATGAAGAGCCCAACTGTGAGGTTGGACTTATTGCAGGTATACAGGCCACTACTTAATTTCATCAACACTTACAGTACAACATTGTTTTTCTATCAAATGCTAAATAAGTTGATGAAATTGGATACAAATCTAATGGCTAAAACATTTACACCAAATTGTATATAATTTACTGTAATGTACATTGTAATAAGTAGTATATCCGCATGATATATAATACTGTACAGATTTATAGATGCAGAGATTTCAAAATGGCTGCCTAAGTCCTGGGATGTCACGTGCATTCTAACAGGGACGGGCAGTAACGCTTGTTACATGGAGGAGATGAGGAATATAGAGACGGTGGAGGGGAACGAGGGACGCATGTGCGTCAACATGGAGTGGGGCGCATTCGGGGACAATGGGTGCCTGGATGATATCAGGACGCAGTATGACCGCGCCGTGGACGAGAACTCACTCAACGAGGGCAAACAGAGGTGACGATTGAACAGCCAAACTAGTAAATGGCTCTCTGGGCACAGGATAGGTTGGAATTCGTTTTTTGGGTTGTTGTTTTTTTGGCCTAAGTGTTTTGTTAATGTCCAGAGTATGCATCTGTACTTTATCGTATTTGAACCAGAATCCTTTATTGACACTAAAATACTTTAATGTTATCCATAATAAAATGGTGCTTGGTTTGATTGTTGATATGTTAGACTAGGACTCATCGATGGACTACTATGCTCCCTGAGGAGAGATGGGCCTAAGTAAATAACAAAGTTATATGCCTCAAATGTGGGGGTTTTCCACTCCATGTCTCAGGTATGAGAAGATGTGCAGTGGCATGTACCTGGGAGAAATTGTGAGGAACATCCTGATTGACCTGACCAAGCGCGGCTTCCTGTTCCGTGGAAAGATCTCTGAGACGCTGAAGACCAGAGGCATCTTTGAGACCAAGTTCCTGTCCCAGATAGAGAGGTAGGGAACTTGTGATTAAACAGCAAAAATCTCTCGCTGTACTTAGATTTGACCCTATTAACTAAGGATATGTGCCTGGGGATGTACATAACCATCCTGTTGTAATTTGGGATGTACAGAGATTATCTATGCTGTTGAGAACCAACACTTCATACCATTACAAATTGTTCACAACAATGGCATCTACATTGTTACAAACACATAAGAATATGATACAGACACCTTTATGAGACTGTAACCAATATTTGGCCTACCTGTATGCAGAAGTTACTATTCAGTATCCAGTGACCCAATGGCTCTTGATTGACCTTTAACCCTTTCTTTCCCCAGCGATCGCCTGGCCTTACTGCAGGTCAGGGCCATCCTACAGCAGCTGGGTCTGGACAGCACGTGTGACGACAGTATCATCGTCAAGGAGGTGTGCAGCACTGTTTCCCGCCGCGCGGCTCAGATCTGCGGAGCCGGAATGGCCGGCGTGGTGGACAAGATTCGCGAGAACAGAGGGCTGGACCACCTGGACGTCACTGTGGGGGTGGACGGAACACTCTACAAACTGCACCCACAGTGAGTAATGGAGGGATAGAGAGAGAGGGAAGGAGAGGGGAAAAAGGAGAGCCAGTGTTAGGTCATAGCAAACTATGAGAGACAATTATCCTTATACTCGTCTGACTATGTGTGCCTGTCTCCCTGTCTCTCCAGCTTTTCCCGGATCTTCCACCAGACAGTGAAGGAGCTTGCCCCCAAGTGTAATGTCAACTTCCTGTTGTCGGAGGATGGGAGCGGCAAGGGTGCAGCCCTCATCACAGCCGTGGGCTGTCGCCAGAGAGCGCAAGAGGCACAGCAAGTGTAATGAGCCGCCCCTCCCGTCGCCCTGACAACACCCTGCTGCTCCAACTTTTTTTCCACCCATCGCACAGCCCCACCCTCCATCTCCCCATAGCCCCGACCCGGAAGCCGTGACTCCACCTCTGCCCCGCCTGGCCACTCTCACAGCCAGAGACATGTCCGCATGCATAGGGAATTAAAAATCCTAGAATATTTCACCTTTATTTATTTATACTGCACCAGAAGGGTTTATCATTTAAATGTTTGTACATTTTCCTCAATAGCTTGTTGTTTAAAGTATCAGATAAATATAATCTCCTTCGGCGTGCAATATTTGTGTTTTGCCTAAAAAAAATCCCAGAAGTCACAAGTAGGATTTTGCACAAAACAAAAAGTTCTCTGTACTTTCTACTGGATATGCGAGTTACAAGAGTAGTAGTATTTTGGTGGAACTCTCAATTGAACCAGTGAATATTTCATCCAATGAATGATACAACAACTCCTTTATAGTGATTACACTCTTTCGATATATTTTCCAAAAGGCCTCACTGCTTATAGGGTGGAACGTAAGAGTCTCGGCTGTAAAAAGTTATAATTTTACGCACCACCTACATACTATTTTCACACCATGTACTAGTCTACTACTAATCATTTTTGGTGTAAATGTATGTCAAAAGTAACTCACATAATAAAGTATTCCGCCTTCACCTAACCACTTTTTCTGAGGAGCTTGGAGAGCTGAATGACCCCCCCCCCCCAGTTGAAGTGTTATACCTTGTTGCTACATAAATGTGAATTACTACTATACTTTAGGTGTTTAATCCCACCTATACACGCATTGTGTGCACAAATAATAAATGTTAATTGGGCCCCAAGACAACAGTGGCTACTCCAAGCGCTTCTGTGTGTACTTGTGGCTGAATGTCTCTGTGAGTCCTACTGTAACATGACCTGTAGCTTTACATGTCCAAAGCTGTATGGAGACTGCATGTGTTATTCTGAGACAAATGGAGGGTACTGGATCCTTTTATTTTATATATCAAAATAGATTTGTGTTTCAAACTGTGACAAGTGAATTCATTAAATTATATTTTGTTGTGCAGTAAATACTGTGGAGATGTCTCTTTATTAGAATTTCACTGTACAGGTGGAGCCGATTCTACTATATCCTTCAAGACATGACAAAAGACACCTCCAAAGATGGATGGGCTATTTTAAACCTAAATAGACATAATTCTTCAACTCAAGGGTTCTTCCTTGTTGTCTATCACCAAAGAAAAAGCAGAATTCATTAAAGTTAGACATGGTATTTAAAATTCCATATAACATTTAGTTTAGCTAAAGCAGTGGTTCTCGAATGGTTTTGCCTTGGGACCCAAATTGAACCAGGTTGTCTCAGTTGCGATCCAATATTCACATCGCAAATGTATTTTGTTGCCAAAATGCAATCTGGAAAACTATTTTTAATGCTATACTGATAGTAAATGTACCAATTTCACCTGGGAACAAGTCCCACCTTTTTCATTGTCAATAATGTTAAGCTCACTGGTTTGAGACCACTAAATCAACCAAGTCCGCTAAATAGCGCTGCTAATAACTCTATATTGAAAATACTGTGATTGAGGTTAAATTATAAAATATATATATATAGGTTCATTATAATTTCTACACAATTTCTACCTGGTTTGGTTTTAGTAGTTTAGGTTCAGACTCGAGTATTTTTCATTTAAAAATAATAAAATAATAATAATAATCATATTAATTGTTTACTCAGACACTCGCGAACCATTCAAAACCTCGGTCGCGACCCACCAGTTGAGAATCGCTGAGCTAAAGCGTTACAATTATGCACTACATGTAGCTAACCAAACCATATGCATACAGATCTGTGTGATTCTGCACAAAGTCTGTGCAGCCACTAGCACTGTGCTTGCAGTAAAATATTGGAGGGATACGCGCTAATTCTAGCTGTTATCTATTTGTTTACAGAAAGGCATGCATATTAATATCTGAAAATAACACGCTTATTATTATCGCTGCACACTGCAGATATGTAAATAAGGTAGAATAGACGAAATAGGTCGAAGACCTCTGCAAGAAGGCTGTGCTAGCCAGGAAGCTAGCTAGCTAACGTTAGCTTCTAGCTAGCTTGCCATTTTCATCCAGTGGCCAGCTAGTCAAGTTAGCCATGCTAATTGCCCGTGGTAGGTGTCAGCTTTGGTTATAATTTATTGTAATGTCAATAAATTTCTACAAACCACATGCTTGTAGTTGTTCATGCAAATGCACACCAAATATGTTTGTGTGCGCACGAGACTGAATTCGTAAAGGAGAATGTCAACATACATAACATTAGCTAGCTAGCATATGGTAGCATTTACTGTGACAATTTAAGTAATTTGCCTGTATGGTTGCATATATCTTTTTGTCTGAAACAGGCCTATTGACATAGCTATGTCCTACGAAATATAATATCATGATGCATTGCATTTATATCATCGACATTATTGCAATTAACACGTACCGCTCATTCCACTGTCACTCAACCACACAACAAGGGCTTTAGCTAGCTAGCTATGCAGATAATTCTTCAAAAAAAAGTATTAGCATGCGCTGTTGTCTGTCCCACGGGCCCACTTATTCCCGCCCTTATAAATCACTTGTCATGGTCAATCAGGCATGTTACCTGTGGTCATTTAGTACAGACAACAGCCACCTGCTATTTATTTGCTATTAAATGTCATTTTGTACCTGTGATAGAAACAGAATATTGTAAGGATTTAGCTAGATCAGTTATATTATGTTACAGCACATAAAAAACTGTTGAACACATCATTTTATCTTTGCTTCCAGCAGGGTTGACTGAGAGCTTGAGGTGACAGACTGCCAAGGAAACCCACTCGACCAAAGCAAGTGCATCACTCAGGTAACCTCACACATCCTAGAATACCTGCAGACACAGTGGATACAACCTCTAAGCAGCCCCATGAGTGTTTAAGGGGAGGCACCCGGCCCCACAGTGGCCCATGCTCCGTACCCCCTTCCCTCCCTGCCTTCCCTCCCCTTCAAGCTGACTCAGAACCGACAGGCACTCTCCCGGCACCACCTCGTCCCTCATCCTCAGGCCATGGCTGCGGGCACGGAGACTGTGCACTACATCCACCTGCACAACTCCAGCCAGTCTGTTCTGGAGGCTTTACGGACGCAGCGGCGTGAGGGCCTCTTCTGCGACGTGACGGTGCGCATCCACGACGCCTCGCTGCGTGCCCATGCCTGCGTGCTGGCCGCTGGCAGCCCTTTCTTCCAGGACAAGCTGCTGCTTGGCCACTCGGAGATCTCGGTGCCGCCGCTTGTCCCCGCTGAGACGGTGAAGCAGCTGGTGGACTTTATGTACAGCGGCTCGCTGGTGGTGGTGCAGTCGCAGGCCCTCTGCATCCTCACCGCCGCCAGCATCCTGCAGATTAAGACAGTCATTGACGAGTGCACCCAGATCATCTCCCAGAGGAAGGTGGCTGCTGCGGCGGCGGCCGCAGCAAGTGGCGGTGGAGGAGGAGGAGGGGGGATGACAGGTGGGGTCCTGCCCAAGCAGGAGGAGCGGGGAGGGGGTAAAGGGAGGGAGAGCGGTGGTGGTTGTATTGGTGGTGGTGGCAGAGTCAGCGTTGGTGGGGGTTACCAGAGCTTCTCGAACTTCGCCTTGGGGGACTGCGGGGCAAGCAACATGGTCACAGGCCTGGGCGGAGCTAACTTGAGCGTTAATGTTAGCGAGAGCGACCCAGGAGGCGCCCTGGAGCAGGCTAACCAGGTGGGGCTGATGGCTCTAGCTGACATGGGCAGCCCCGGGGCCCTGTGTGGGGCCGACGGGCTGAGCTCAGGGGCCGGCGGAGTCCTCATGAAGAACTCAAGTTGCACTCAGGACGTGAGGTACAAGCTGAGGGACCTGCTAGCGGCGACCGCTAACGGCGCCAATGCTGGAAGCTCAGGAAATCTCTCGGTCGGCTGCAGCTCTGGTGTCAGCAGCGTGGACAGCATTGGCCAGGACAGTATCCGCAGCAACGCGGCAGACCTCTCGGAGGAGCTTGTGGGGATGGACAGATACTGCGAGGAGGAGGAGATGGATGGACATCACAGAGGGAGAGACGTGGACAGGGACAGAGGGGCAGGAGGACACAGCCGCAAGCAGAGGCAGCCGCTCAGGCTTCAGGTAAGATCCCCATGGTTACAGTTATAAGGCAGGCAGATATGCAGCCAGATATCCTAATGTGAATAAAGCAGGACTTCTAGATGGCAATTACCTTCATTGTGTCATTGCTGGGAATTAAGCTATAGATCTGAATGTGTCAGCAATAAACATAATTGAAAGGAAGTTGCTGTCCAGAAATCTTTAATTAGGCTATCCTCCTAGTTAATGTTCCATGGACTGATTAAACAGTGAACACCCCTTCTATGGGTCATTAAACATGTTATGTCTTGAATGGAGCAGGGCCTACCGAGTGGCACAGTGGTCTAAGGCACCGCATCGCAGTGCTAGCTGCGTTACTACAGATCCTGGTTCGATACCGGGCTGTGTCGCAGCCGGCCGCGACCGGGAGACCCATGAGGCGACGCACAATTGGCCCAGCGTCGTCTGAGGCCGGCCGGGATGTCCTTGTCCCATCGCGCTCTAGCGACTCCTGTGGCGGGCCGAGCGCATGCACGCTGACACGGTCGCCAGGTGTACGGTGTTTCCTCCGACACATTGGTGCGGCTGGCTTCCGGGTTATGCGTGTATTGTGTCAAGAAGCAATGCGGCTTGGCTGGGTTGTGTTTCGGAGGACGCACGGCTCTCGACCTTTGCCTCTCCCGAGTCCGTACGGGAGTTGCAGCGATGGGACAAGACTGTCTACCAATTGGATATGACGAAAAAGGGGGTAAAATAAATAAAAAAGTATTGGATGGGGCGCCAGCTAGCACCTCTTTTTAGTTGTTGTTACATTGTCCCTAAGCCAATTCTGTAGAAAAAATGGTTCCAAAAGGGTTCTTCGGCTGTCCCAATAGGAGAACCCTTTTTGGTTCCAGGTAGAACCCTTTTGGATTCAATGTAGAACATGTAACCCAAAAGGGTTCTACCTGGAATCAAAAAGGGTTCTTCAAACCCTTTAAAGTTCTAAATAGTACTTTGATATTTAAGCAATAAGGGGGTGTGGTATATGGCCAATACATCCCTTAGCCGTGGTATATTGGCCATCTACTACAAACCCCCAAGGTGCCTTATTGCTATTATAAACTGGTTTCCAACATAATTAGAACAGTAAACAAGTATTTTTTTGTCATACCCATGGTATACGGTCTGATATACCACGGCTTTCAGCCAATCAGCATTCAGGGCTCGAACGACCCAGTTTATAATTGTCTTTTTACTGTCTTCAAATTCCTGACCATACACCACAGTTTGAAGCACCAATTTTAGACTCTATACTCTAATTGACTCTATATTTTTCTTTACCTTCTCTTAGGTTCTTGTAGGAGAGGAAGTGGTGGTGAAGGATGAAGGAGTGCAGGAGCCGGATGGAGGGGTCTTCGGCTTGGAGGAGGGAAGACGAGTTGAAGGGCAGGAGGGCACACAGGTATCCATGGCAACCTTCGGCCAGGTGAGTCTCGTCTTGTCCTAGACAGCAACTTGTTGTTGGAGCATGGTGCTGGCAAAAAACACCAGGGTTGTGGGTTCAAAACCTGCATGTACTGACTCTGTAAATTGCTTTGGATAAAAGTCTCTATACTCATTCTTTCATCATTATCACAGTTTTAGGGACTTTTCAAGGTTATGTGTTAGGGTTAATTAAGCTAGGTAATACTCATAAGTGCATTTTGCCTCTCTGTCTTACAGGAGGGTGTGTTCTATGATGAGCCTGGAGTTTTCTCCCCCGAGGCTTTCTGGCCCCAGAACGAGACAGCTCAGGCCATGTCCTTCAACCCCAGAGGAGGAGGAAACAAGCCACTGTCTCCCCCTACCTCCACACAGTCCATCAACAACCAGGTCAGTTACAAACGGAAACATAGTTTTAAAATAGTCATTGCAACAATTCGTAAACTTTAATCATGAAAGCCGTTGGTTATTTCAATTCCTGTTTCCCTTTCAGCTACTTTTTCAGTACCCAGTCAGCCAATCACAGCCATCAGCCTCATTCTTTGTGGGCGGGCCGATGGTGATTGACAGCATGGCAGGAACGGAGCCCAGCCAACAGGCTCCGCCCCCGGCACCAATGACCCCTGTTTTGTCAACCTGTGGCACGCCAGGCCCCTCCCCTTCCTCCCAGGGATCTGAGACGTCATTCGACTGCACTCACTGTGGGAAATCGTTACGTTCCAGGAAGAACTACAGCAAGCACATGTTCATACACTCCGGTAGGCCACCACTTTCTATATATACTAGTCCAGAGGTGGGACAAAGTCATTGTTATGCAAGTCACAAGTAAGTCTCAAGTCTTTGCCCTCGAGTCCCGAGTCAAGTCGAGTCAAAGATGAGGCAAGTCCCAAGTCGAGTCAAAAGTCAAAGCCATCAAGTCTCAAGTCGAGTCCAAAGTCCTACCATTTTAGTTTCGAGTCATTTCAAGTCCTCTTACCACAGAAATAAAATGTATACAAATCATGTATGTCTGTAAGATTTGTATTTATTTAAACCTTTTTATACAATAACATTAATCAAATACAGCAAAAAACATAACATTTAATTTTCACAAAAAAAATGCTTGTATTTGAACAGCATATTGCACTAGAACAATGCAGAGAGAGAGAGAGAGAGAGAGAGAGAGAGAGAGAGAGAGAGAGAGAGAGAGAGAGAGAGAGAGAGAGAGAGAGAGAGAGAGAGAGAGAGAGAGAGAGAGAGAGAGAGAGAGAGAGAGAGAGAGAGAGAGAGAGAGAGAGAGAGAGAGAGAGAGAGAGAGAGAGAGAGAGAGAGAGAGAGAGAGAATGGTTTACGGGGAAGGACAAACACCAAAGCTCTGGAAGTAAAAACAGTGTGGGAACCTGCACTGCAAATGAACAGATCTTACTCCATGTGAAACTCCTACCACAGGAGAGAGAGAGCTGTGTGGACAGGTGATGAGCAGAGAGTGAGTGTGTGTGCGCGCATGCGTGCTGTGGACAGGTGGAGGGAGGCCCCTATACTGCATTGCATTTGCAAAAGATCAAATTGGCCAAAAGTCTGTCAGTCATTTGTGCACGATGGGGACGCAGAATGATGCCACCATGGCTGAAAACTCGCTCCACTGGAGCACTAGAAGCAGGCACTGCCAAGACTCGGATGGCTACTTGAAAGAGTGAAGGAAGAGTCTTACTGTTCAGTGCCCAGAACAAAAGGGCATTCTGTCCTTCTGCCATGTCAATGTAGTGACTTAGCTGTACTGCTGGTGGGGTCCCAACATCCCTTTTCTGCCTCTTATGGTATGCAGCAAACAGCCCTTCTCCTTCCATGTCCTCTAGTTCTTCTTCAGCAGGCACCGGCACAGGCTGCTCTGTCTCTGCAGCATCTTGCAGGATCAATTCTAAAAATAAAAATAAAAACGTGTCACAACAGCAGAAACAAAAGAGCCCTTATTTCTGATGTTGATGATACTGTTCAAGACTGAAATTTTTTATTATTGTTAAAGTCAGATTAATATCACATTAGATCCTATATCAGATTAAGATCAAATTATTGTACGTTGCATTTAAGTTGCATTGCAAGTCAATAATATTTACCTTTAACTCGTTGTGCCACCTCTGCCTTGATGTCACGGTTGACCAGCACATGGGGCTCAATCCACAGCAGACAAAAGGCTGGATCCAAGGCAGCTGCTTTCAGGTAGACTGTGTCTGAAAAGGGGGCAGTGATCCCTTCTTGAGACTGGGCCATTTTTACATTAATGAAGATCCCAAGAAATCTTTTTTTCAGGGATGCCTGCAGACCTCTGACCAGGCCACTCAGGAAACGAACTTGAGGCTTCAGCTTCTCAAGATGGTGATTGAGGGACAAGATGGATGGAACAACTGCACTGATTGTAATGACTTTCTCCCCCTGTGTCAAATCAGTTGCTTCTCCGAACGGTTTTAAGATGTCCACCAACTCCTTCAGCAGATTCCACTCTCGTGGTGTGAATGACAGTTCTTTATGCCCGGCCTTCTCAAGAACTGCGCAGAGCTTTTGCTGATCACAATGAAGGACTGCTTTTACCTGCCGCAGTGTGGAATTCCACCTCGTGCTCACTGCAGCAGGGATGCCTCTGTGCTCCCCAAATTCACCATCGAAGATGTCTTTAAACGTTGTGCTTGTGTGGAGCAGGGAGCTAAGTTTTGATAACTTGGAGAGAGAAGGACATGCCGCTTTTGTTTCTTTCAAACCGTCTCCCACAACCAGCTGCAATGTGTGTGCAAAACACTGCAGGCGCTGTTTCTTTGCCATAGCAGCATCGACGGTTTGCTGGTCTTCTTGGGTTAAGTCATGCCATAGCTCAGGATCATCAAGATTATCTCCAGCATCTTCATCTTCCTCCTGTTCGCTGGGGAAGCAGACTGTAAATGCCTTGCGCATGTTAGCAGCATTGTCACTAATTATATAGTCCAATTTAGCTTTGATGTTGTATTCATCACATATTGCCTCAAATTGGTCACAGATTCGCTCTGCTGTGTGAGAGCCTTTGAAGCGGTTGCAGGCCAAGAGATTAGTCTTTAGCTGTACCCTCTCTGCATCTCGCTCCATCCAGTGCACAGTGACACCAAGGAATCCCCTCATCTTTCGATCAGACCAAATGTCCACAGTGACTGAAACATGGTCAGTGTTGCTCAATTGAGTTTTTAACTTTGACCGTCTCTCCTCAGCAAGGCTCTCTGTTTTTGTGGTCAGCGTTCGGCGACATACTGGGGTATACTTGCTGTCCAGCACAGCCAGAAAGTGACGAAAGCTCTTATTTTCCACAATAGACAGAGGGAAATTGCAATCAATAATCAAGTCAGACAGTATCGCATTGGAGATGGCCTTCTGCTGTGGGTGGGTCAGGCTGTAACGCCCTACACGAGTGTCAAGGAATTGTGAGATTGAAGGCTGTTGTGGTTCATCTACGATGATTTTGTTCATCTGGTATTCTTCATACCTGTAACAGAGAAGAATATGAAACAGATGTCAGAAAATCCTTTACAGCCACACATGTTGTATTTGAAACTACTCTTTACTCATATCAATGTTGTTGTGTTAATATTCATTGCCTATTGTACACTACGGTTTACGATAATACATTTCAGTGTCAGTGTATGCAATATTAAGAATATTTTCACTGCTTCAAAATTCATAAGAAAGCCCTTTCCCTCAAGAAACTGAAGTCATATGCTTTATAGCAGTGGTTTTCAAAGTGGGGACGGGGACCCTTGGGTGCCGCGAGGGGGTTCTAGGGGGGCCATGGCAAGTTGGCATGAAAAGTATAGAAAAACAAAATAATTGAATAAATTAAATAACTAAAGTAAACCAAATTAAACCAAAAATAAGCTAAACAATATTCCCATTAGTTAAGAACTGCACTATAATAATCTATTGCATCTCTGAACATTACTACTATAATCGTTATTATTTTATTATATACTGTATATATCCCAGTGGTGCGCTGCCTCACAGACCTACTGTAGACTACGGTAGCACTCTGTCCATGCGCTGTCTGCTGTTTGGGCATGATATGAAAAGGGAAGGCTAATGGTGGATCTACTGTGACTGTGTTATCATTTTCCTCTTTACAATGTATACGTCTTACTATGTTTCCTGTTGTACTTGGATGGGTTTAGGGATGCACCAACTACATCCGAGTTGTGAAAGGGGGTGCATTCATTGTTTAATTGTGATATTTTGTCTTCAGCGACAGTTCAGCTTAGTTGTGATTAACCAAAATTACATAAACGACCTCAATGAGGCAGCACACCAGCAACTCTGAAACTGAATTCTAAAACGCTTAACGTGAAAAACGCTTAACGTTGCTTAATGCTTAATATACTAAGACAGTAATATTATAAGACCAAACTCTGCAAATATCATATTAATAAAGCATACTATGTACAAAACATCAGATGAGCCCAGAATACATAGTAGCCTACATAAGACATGTTAAGCCTTTTCTTATAATGGTTTTCTATGGGAGGAAAACACTTAATGTGTTGTTAAACGTGTTTGCGTTCATATTCTGGCCTCATCTGATGTTTTGTACATTTAGTATACTTTATTAATATGATATTTATAGTTTGGTCTTTTAATATTACTGTCTCAGTATATTAAGACACGTTAAGCCTTTTCTTATAATAGTTTTCTATGGGAGGAAAACGCAACGTGTTATTAAACGTGTTTGCGTTCATATTCTGGGCTCATCTGATGTTTTGTACATAGTATACTTTATTAATATGATATTTACAGAGTTTGGTCTTTTAATAACACTGTCTTAGTACATTAAAGAACGTTAAGCGTTTTTCACGAAAGCGTTTTAGAATGTCCATATAATAGCAGTTCAAAAATCCATATTTTTGTAAGCATGAACCAGCAAGGGAGACGTGCGTTTGTCTCGTTGATACAGTAAATATGCAGCAGCTAGCTAGTAAGTTACGGTACATCCGATAAGGTGCGTAGCATTCGTTCAAAACTTACCTTTCTTTGTGCAACTTCAGGTGTCGAACAAAGTTGGACGTTGTGGCAGCTCCGTCTGTAATCTTCGATCCGCATGTTTTGCAGATTGCAACTCGTTTTTTGTCGACTACCTCGTAATTTTTATAGCCAAACCAAACTATCTTCGGTATCATTTTGACAACTGGCGCGTTGTTGCTTGATGTGCTTCATTGGTTGTCTTGCAATGTGCCTGCTTAGATGCTGTCGAATCAAAACAACGTGGGACTACAGTGATTGGATAACGTGCAGGCAGCGCGCGCTCTCTGTATGCATACAGGTGGATGGTGCACATTTTTTTCACAGATGCAGATAAACGGAGAGCGGCGCGGCCGTGTGAAAAATTTTTTCCCCAGTTTTCATGGGAAGTAGCAAGTCTTCTCGAGTCATAAGGCGCAAGTCCAAGTGAAGTCACGAGTCATTGATGTTAAAGTCCAAGTCGAGTTGCAAGTCTTTGTACATTTTGTCGAGTCGAGTCTGAAGTCATCAAATTCATGACTCGAGTCTGACTCGAGTCCAAGTCACATGACTCGAGTCCACACCTCTGCTAGTTACTATCACTTCCTTTAAAACATTTACTGTTCATGATCGTTGTATACACATGTTAAAACTCCACATAACAGATAGTCCTACTCTGATACCCATTTCATACTAACATATCCTATTTTCTGTTGTGTGTGCCTCAGGTCAAAAGCCTCATCAGTGCAGTATCTGCTGGCGCTCTTTCTCCCTGCGCGACTACCTCCTCAAGCACATGGTGGTGCACACGGGCGTGCGCGCCTTCCAGTGCTCCGTGTGCGGCAAGCGCTTCACACAGAAGAGCTCACTCAACGTGCACATGCGTACGCACCGGGCCGAGCGCACCTTCCAGTGCACCGTGTGCCACCGGGCCTTCACCCACCGCACCCTGCTGGAGCGCCACGCACTGCAACACGCCCACCACGGGGCCACCCAGGGCCAAGGGCAGGGACAGGGCCTCCAGCAGACCCCCAAACACAGCCCTCCAGCCCTGGCAGGGCCCTCAGGCATGCGCGGCTCACCTGGGATGGGCGGCACCATGGCCAACATGCCCAGTCACAGGCCACCCTCCTAGAAGGAAAGGGAGGGGGAGGAGGGCCCAATCCCAAACTGATCTGTCACCCCTATCGAGGAGCCCTTTTCTGATCTGAGAGGATTGCTAGGTATGAGCAACATGGTGGATGCTCCATCTAGACCTATCGGAGCCTGGATGGAGTTTGTGCCATATTTCTTACATGTGAAGCCCTTGCAGATATGCAAGAGGGAGTTGCCAATGAAGGAGAAAAAAAGGGAAGACAATTGGTTTGGGATTGGGGAAGAAAAGGAGAGGAAAAGGGAGAGAGAGGCAGAAAGCTGTTGGAGACTAATTGCAGGAGATTGAAGGGAGGAAATGTAGGAGGGGTGAGAAAGAGAGAGACAGAAAAGGGGGAGGGGGAGAGAAAGCAAACAAGGAGAACAAGCCACGGCTAGAAAAAGAGTGCAGGGTGATGAAGAAGAGAGCGAAGGAATCAATGAGAGTTACCGTAATACATCAAGATGACATAGGAACACTATTATATGCAGGATGCACTGGACGACCCAGGATCATATACCTCTAAACAGGAAGAGACATTAAATGAATTAAAGACACAACTTTTATTTTGAAATGTGACAAATGTTTCAGCATGTTTTACACGCCTCAAAGAATAACTCGGCAGTCCAAAGACAGGCATTATGCTACACACGTTTAATAGCTACATCAAACAGCAAAACAGTGGGAACTAAAGCTACATGAAATCCCTTCCTTTTAAAACCTTACTAAAGAAAAATAGACATAATATTCCTTTACATTGTCGAAATGAGTTTATTTGTCGCTCATTTGTGATTTATTGATGAAGACGAAAACAACAAGGTAATGAATTTAAAAAGTGAAAAGGGATCTTTCAACTATAACTGACACTTTTTGGGATAAATGAGAAAATCTGTACTTTTATCAGGCTTTTTAATCCATGTGTATGTGTGGTTATTATATGTGCTTTTGGGGCACTTGCCAATGAATGGGAAGGTTTGTTGCTGAGAACTATAACATTTTTCTCAAACGACTTCATTTAATACTTTTAAATGTTTTTATTGTAACTAAATAAATCATGAGGAAATACAATCACCCAGAGTGGATTTGAATACCACGTTAATATTTATTACAATTTGACAATGATCGCTATGCACAATACATTTTTGCACATTGTGTAATTTAATTCAACTTTATATGTTGTCCTACCCTAGATATTTGCCCTTTGAAAAATATATTTGCCCTAAGATTACCAATGTATATCATGTAGAACATAAAATGTTTTGTTTTTTGTTTCCAACTTCCCACCTTAAAGGTGATTTTAGATATGCAGTATATAGACCCTACTAAATATAAGGCCAACTGAGCCAGTGAGACCAGCAAAACCCCTTTAAGATCCCTTCTGGTCCTCACTATAAACTTTAACATAAAATGTCCCCCCACAATGAGGAAACATTCTGCTTGATCATGATGATCTCCTTGAGCTACGCACTGTTCTGCTGATTCACTAATCTCAATAATGGAAATCTGATAAAGCCCTGTTAATAGGAAGTTGACATGATTTATAGATCAGTTAAATCTGTGCTGCATATAGTTCAGGCCAACCCTTGTGAACAAATAGGTGATTAGGCTGTTCCAGAGATTGTTATATCCTCAGCAACTAAAATGGTTCTAGTACATTTTGTCTGAGGTGGACCTGTGTACAGTACTGTATTATAATGTGTGCTTAAAGCCATGTCAGAAGAACGCATCCCGTTATTGTAATGATGAACTTTGTTTAGCCTTTTTTATTTCGCTTTTTTTTTGTGAAGGGGATGATAAATTGTTATTTTTTCTGCAAGTTTGAATATAACTGCAAGTCAAATATGTCATAAGAAATAAGTCATTTTTATAAAGAACCAATCATGCTATGTATACCACATGTTTTATGTATGGAAAGCTAAAAGGCATGATATAACTTTTTATGAAAAATTACATGTACTTTACTTCAATGACTTTATTGAATTTTAGATTTGAAACATTTGAAACATTTCTTTCTCCAAATAAAGTCTTACGGCTACAAGCCAACTTGTTGTCCTACAGTTGACTATTTGACCAAAAGGTATAGGGGGGTAAAACAAGCATATGTATTCTTATCAAAATACTTTTAAATATCTTCTTTGTTTTAGGTTTGGTTTTATCCCATACTAAAGCAAGTAATACATTTTGCGGCTGACCAATTTCAAGGTTTTCTGTTAAGTCTACATCCCCTCGATCATAACCAATTTATATACAAGACAATATAAAAAGCTAGCTTTTCTTAAACGCTATAGATAATCTGTTTCTTTCCAGATCGAGCCTTTGAAGGTCTGGCTGGTAGTGCCGGAACTCTGGCCAGAAGGCATCTGTTACTCAACAACATCTGTTCCTGTTACTCTCTTTTTTCCCAGCATGCTGAGGGACACACAGGCTCTCCCAAGGGTGTCCTTTTGTGTGGCCCCATTGTCAATTCCATCATTGTCTACTGCTGAAGTCTGTTCCCATGATGCCACGAGGCAGGCTGTAGTAGTATATCCCCCCTTTAGAGGCCAACCCTAGGGCTGACAATTTACAGTTACTTTATTGTGTCCCAACTTTTTTGGGCTA
Organism: Coregonus lavaretus; assembly: GCF_964263955.1. Taxonomy (NCBI): domain Eukaryota; kingdom Metazoa; phylum Chordata; class Actinopteri; order Salmoniformes; family Salmonidae; genus Coregonus; species Coregonus lavaretus. Next base: position 4,133,779 of record NC_139993.1, on the reverse strand, counting down.
AAAACAAATGTGATTTTCTTCGCTGGGCAACAAAGGAATCAAACGTGTAGAAAATATAAAAATGTTAAAGAATCAAAAAGGGGTAATTCCATGGGGGAAATTCTAAAATCTTATTTTTGAAGAATTTGACTACAGATATCATCAAATATTATTTTAGATGTATTATAAAGCATATTCAACAAGAAAAAAAATTGGATAAGTTACATTGACTGGGTGTTTGTCCGTTTTCTGAACCAAAGATTCATATAAGGATGTATTACATTTTATATCTGTGTATACCTGGTTTGTTCTTTCAGAGAAGAAATCGGAGTAGTACATCTAGCGTGGGGACATTGTTTTTTTTATGAATAGCCCCCCTTGGTCTCCACGGAAACACTTTCAACTCCTGGCAGTGGCCAACAGCATCGGCATAGAATAGCCCACCATGGGGTAGCCAGGGGAAGACAACAGATGTTACTGATTAACTTTGCTAACAGAACCCAAAGAACGGTCCCTTAGCTTAGGCTAGGCATGGGCTGACAAACCACAGTCACACACAAAAAAGTTGTACTTTCAATTATATTTATTCATTCAAAAACAGTAGCGGAGGCAGTAACAATAATAACATGTTGTACAATCCCTCTTACTTTAAATAACATTTCTTTAAAAAACAAATTCCTTGACCTGAAGTGCCTTTGCAAATATCAGCATTAAAAAATTTACTTAAATAATCGTAACAAACATAGCAAATATACAATATAATGAAAAATAACAATAATACAAAATCCTTAAATTAAATTAAATTAAATCATACAACTTTAAATCATACGTCTTTTTTAAACCATACAACTTATTTTTATTTTTTATTTTTTACAAATTGACAAAATCCGTATCAAAGCAAAAAAAGATGTTAAAACAAAGTTTTCATCTCCAAAAACAATCAATACAATGTCATAAATGGTTCGGAGGGCTTTGAAACAACGCACTTCAGTTTTACACAGTGATCTAGTATACGTAGTACAGTCCTCACAGGTCTAGAGATGGGATCAGAATCCATGTTAACAGCCTTGTGAAGGACAGGCCAGTATGGCCAAACATCCACCGTTTGATGCAGTTCATGCGCTCAGCAACGGCTTGTGGGGCTAAAGAAAAGGGCTGGGTGCAAATGTTGCAAAAACTTCAAACCAACGTTTCTGTTACAACACTAATCGAAACCGAAGACATCGTACATCACCTCTATCGTGACTGTCCATTTTCGATCTCAATATAAAAAATCTTCGCTTGAGGTCGTTTTGAAAGGTAAAAAGGTTTTGCCCCACCGATTCCTATCCCACAGGCCTCATCTGCCTGCACTTATTTTCCAGTAGAGAACCAGCTCACTCTGAATATCAGTTAAACGTCTCAGGATCAGCAGCAGTCTAAAGGCGGGACACCGCCCCCTAGGGTTAGAGCAGCATTTTAAGGAGTATAAAAACTCTCCCATAGAGCAAATGAGCAACGGACAGCCTATTGGTGGCTCGCGTTACACCTATGGAGAAAAGACAGAAACAAAATGGACATTAGTTGTTGTTTACAAAGCTCTTAGGGAAATGCAGTGACTTTATCAAACTATTATAAATGAGGCAAAGTGAAGAGAAGTATCCCAAACTCACCTCAGTTGCAAATATACATTCATCCTTCTCCTCCGACATGACAAACACGGATTTGTACTTGGTGTCTGCACATGCCGACATTTCTGGAAGTTTATTTTCATTTCTTGAAGTTTCTGATGCGTCACTGTTGGAAGATAGACAAAGATCCATATTAGTCATCTGACACATTCAAATTTGACCACCCTTATTTTATTTGTTCATGTTATATGATTGCATCTATTATCTTATTGAGTGTTCTTTACCTTTTTAAATGTTTGCTGTGTTTAATTCTGCACTCCTCATACTCAAAACTCGAGTCCAGAGCTTGGCATTTCTCTTCGCAAGCCGAGGCCTCCAGGCTCAGCATCGACTCTTTGGCCGCCTGCTCGTACTTCTCCTCGTGCACAAGGTTATAATCCGCCGGCGGGTGGCGGCTCTTGTAGCTGCTCCGACACGACGGCGATGGTCCGTCCATGTCGGCATCGCTTCCAAAGTCCATTTTCTTGTTGATGTTCTTGATGCCTGGCTGTGGCCCTAGCCCTACGACGCTTACCGACAGGTCCTTATCACTCCGGTGACAGTTATTTGTCAGGTTGTTTATGGTCTCGCCTTCGCCAACGGTGGCGTCGCCCTGGCTGCCGCGCTGCACCTTGTTGCGGACGCAGCCAACCAGCACTGCGCACCCTGCTAGCAGAAGCAGCACCAGAGCTGTCCCAGACCCCACCGCCATCCAGGGGATCTCCGAGCCTCGGATAGCTGCATGGTCCGGGAGCAGGAACTGGCAGTTGCGACCACCGTAGCCAGGCACGCAGGCGCACACGTAGCGGTTGTTCCTCTCGTGGCAGGTTGCGCTGTTGTGGCAGGGGTTGTGCTCACAGCGGCTTATGGGAGAACTGCAGTTGCGGCCCGTGTAGCCCGGGGGACAGGTACAGGTGTAGCCGTCAAGGCCCTCCTGGCAAGTACCACCATTTTGGCAGGGGTAGATGGAGCACTCGTTGCCGGTGTGGTCGCAGTTCATGCCTGTGAAGCCATCGGGACACTGGCACAGGTAGGAGTTGACGAGATCCACACAGCGGGCACCTAGTGTGAGAGGCAGAGAGATTGGGAATTAATGGGTGGTCAATAGTGTGGGGGCAGACTGTAGCCCGAAAGGTAACTGGTTAAATTAAAAAAGTCATTATTTGAAATCTGAAACCACATCTGTGTAAGTTGTTCAATTAGCCCTTACCATTGGAGCATGGGCTGGAGGTGCAGTGGTCAATCTTCTTCTCACAGTTGAAGCCAGCGTAGCCGGTGGGGCACTGGCAGAAGTATCCGCCATCAGGGTTGTCGGCACAGCGGCCTCCGTTGAAGCAGGGACCATCGGCGCAAGTCATGGCGCTCAGCTCGCAAGTGTTGCCGTAGAAACCAGGAGGGCAAGCACAGGTATGCGTGTTCTCCATATCCTTTGAGAAAAAGATTGAAACATAAACTTAACAAATACACTCCAAAATGCATTAGATCACCATCACAACAACAGTGCTATTCATGATTGCCCACATCTTCCTCTTCCTAATACTAGTTGTAATTGAGTGTACATTTTAACACAATGATTGTAATTGTACAGTACTTACAGTGCAGCTTCCTCCATTTCGACAGGGGTTCAGGGCGCATTCGTTGACCTCAATCTCACAAGCATCCCCAGTGAAGCCCGGTCTGCAGGAACAGGTGTAGCTCCCCTGGCCAGTGTTGCTACAAGTGGCTCCATTCATACAGGGCTTGTGGTGAGTGCAGTAGTTCAGATCTGGAGGAGGACAAGCAGCACATGTGGATTAGTCCATTAGTCCCAATGGAACATATGGCAGAACAACAACAGCAGCAGCACAGATAATGTCTTTCTGTCACTCTAACACTTTTTTCTTACACTTCTTCACCATTTCTCTCACAACACTATATCTTTGTCTCTGTTTGTGTCGTCTCTCTAAATCCCCATCTCACCCCCCCCCCCCCCCCCCCTCTTTCTTTCTCTCTCTCTCCCTCTCTCTCTTTCCCCTCCCTCTCTCTCTCTCCAGTGGGACTCACCTTGGTTACAGAAGAGGCCTCCCCACCCCTCCTGACAGTTGCACTGCCACGGCTGCTGGCAGGTCCCATGGAGGCAGCCTGGGTAACGGATGCACTCATCACAGTACCGCCCTTTGAAACCCACTCTGCACCTGTCACACAATAATTACAACACATTGGTTAGAAACCCACTCAAGTTTCTCTTAATGTCACAGATTATTTCTGAAAATATTAACTGAGAAAGTGTTTTAATATGTGAAAATCATAGTTGTCTTTTCTCTAACTTACTTGCACTCCCCAGGCTTCTCACAAAATCCGTGTTCGTCGTCACATCCTGGAAGGCAGAGAGCTACAAAGAAGACAAACACAGGGTAAGAACCATGGCAACATAAAAACACTTCTTACACATATGCTCTTTGTTTAGTTTGGCTTTGAGAAAACAAACATATCACTTAATTCTGAACAAATTCATTAAAAGTGGGGGCAGCTAAACCCATTAGCTGTTTTACCAAAAAAAACACAATCTCCTTATCACCGTGGAAGAATATTCTGCTTAACATAGAGCATAGAGACAATAGGAGGGTGCACACAGCAAACTCTCTCTCTCTCTCTCTCTCTCTCCCTCTTTCAGTACAGGCCCCTTTTTTCATCTCTGTGGGTCAAAACTATTTTATTCATTCTGTGCACACAACTCCCCCTAATGTCTCGGATTGGGGCAGATAAGAGTGGACAGCTGGTGAGTATGTTGCCAGTGCGCGACAGCTGCTCCATTGTCTACTCTCTCCCCGCAGCTGCCCACTTCAAACAATACCTCACCCGCCTCAGCCAATCAGCGGCCAACCCACTCCAAGAGTAACGAATCGGACGTAGCATGTAAATTTATGGCACGCGTGAGATTATTCCGAAAACTTTCCTGCGCCCGATTTGAATAAATAAAGTGGTCGTGTGTGGGAGCGTGGTGTTTTCGCACAAATTGCCTCAATTTTCGAATGGCTATAGCCACGCCACCTAACATAAAAAGTTAATTTTATTTATCTACCATAATAATGTTATTTGGCATGACCCAAAAAGTGCCAATGCGTAAAACATTAATAACGATGTTATATCATATTTAGTATAATATTTCCCCAGAACACTTGTGATACTTTTATGATTTAAAAAAACACATGAACATCAAGGTTCACTTACGTTCTGTGCAGTAATGGCCTTTCCACCCAGCGTCACAGACAATCTCTCCGCGCTCTCCACAGGTGAAGTGGCCGAAGGCATCGTCTCGTGGGCGGCAGAAGACGGAGCAGCCATCGCCATAGTAGTGTTCATCACAGACAAAGCGGTAGGAGTACTTCAACTCGGTTCTTCCTCCAGTGTGCAGGTCCTGAGACCAGTCATCTCCCACCGTCAGATGTCTCTGAGTGGTCATTGTGCTGATAACACGGTCTGGGTTTTCTACAGATGGAAATAAGAACGGAACTTTAGCAAAATGTGTGTAAATGTAAATTATCCTTGACTAGATCACACCACGTAAAGCCAAACAACTGTAGGACAGTATATTTTGATCCTACCTATAGAAAGATCGTCTTTGGAGTCGGTGTGCAGAGCTTCAATGATCAGCGAGAACGTCCCCTGAGGACACAAACATATAGCATCATAAGACAAGTGGCCAACGGAGATGGGGAGAGAGATAAACCCATCGAACATGTTCTCTATACTAGAAGGTAAAATAACATTTCGAGACGATAATCCAAACATATACAAGACTAACATGTTTATGTTTACTTTTAGTCATTAATAGACCACTCTAAATAAATGAACCAATTTGTACGCACGGATTTTTAAAGACCTCGTGACTAGAGGTTTATATGAATTACTTGTTTATGAATGAACCCAAGGCAGAGTACTCACCGGCCATGTGAAACCGAAGTTAATTCTGATGGGATTGGTGAATGAACTGTCAGACATGGCATCCGGAACTTGGAAAGAGTTTGATCCAAGAACAGGCGTTATAGCGCCGCCGTAGTTGCAAGGTGGCTCTGGTGATGCGTTTGGCTGATAATGTTTCAGACAGATTCTGAAAAACGTTTTACATTCACACTGTTGCTGATAAACCGACGTCAATCCTCCCTTGCAGCAGTTCATGTTGCCCTGAACCCCTTTCTTGTTCAAAAACTCCTGCAACTTCAGTTCGAAAACTCCTGAACAAAAACCCTGTTGAAATCATTTTGTTTATTACACATTCATTAACATAGGCTATGTGATGTAATGTCTTGAAATGGTTATCAATTGAATAGTAAGGTAATTGTGTTATGTAGTTGTCTTACCTTGCATATCAAGACGAACATAACCGCAACTGTCAGAAGAATAGCGCGCCCCATATTAAATAAATACAAATAAATAAATAGGAAAAAGTCTTGGAGCGACTCAGCTCAATTTAAACTCAATATGCCTCCTTTCAAATCATGTTCTGTGAATTAATCATTGAGCACGTTTCTTCTCATACGAGATCTTCACATCAGTTTCTGGTGTTAGCCACGTCGATTTCATTAATGTCCAAGAAACAAAAAAATAATCCAAAAGAGATATTGGAACTGCGCTGAACTGTCCTCAAAATTCCGTTACAATGTGATAATCCCAGTCCACATTTTTTTTTTTTTTAAACAACAATTGACAGTTCGTTCCCTGTTGAACCGAAGAGGGCAACAAATGTAGGAAGTTGCTTTTGTGTGACGTGATCTATCCCAAGGAAAGATTTGTCACTGATCCAACATACTTCCCCGCCACCTTCTTCCGTCTTTCCTCAACATGAATTGTGCGTCTGTCTTGAGTGAAGGCCGCCTGCCGCCAGTTTTATATGGGCCGGCGCATGCTAGGGTAATAAGATGCAAATGAGCCCCCCCCCCCCCCCCCCCCCCCAATCTGGCTCAAGGGATCACAATGGATACCTCTCCGTCTCAAATCACAAGCTAGTATTGGGTCAGAAAATGGAAAATGGAGGAATGTAAAAGTATTCCAGCAAACTGTATGGGACTGTCTCAGCAACCTGTCCTGGAATGACTCACTTTCCACAACATTAGAGATTGAAAAATCTAGCACATAATAACAAAACAGAATGGCCAATGTATTTATTCCAGTTTAAACCCGATTTTAGTTATATATATATATCAGTATTTCACAGTAATGTATTTTATAAGTCTGCCTACACTTGGTGTTTAAGCTTATTTATATAGATGGGGAAGTTAAATTGTATATTTTTTATGTTAGGAAAGAAAACAACATTTATGTTAAGAAACATTTTCTGGGAGAGGTCTGAAAAAGGCAAAATATGTGGTGTGCCATGCATAGTGTATTTGTCAAACCCTGACTCAGTTGATTGTGCAGCATAACTCCACCTTCTTCAAACATTTTGGCATTTCTAGTTGTGGGAAAATCGAATGCTTTGAATTAAGACTTGAGTAATGAAAACATTCTCTGGCAAGGGTGTGTGGTGAGTTAAACTAGAAAAAAAAACATTTGTATGGGCACAGAGTTTTTCATTCCCTTTTCCTTTTTCATTCTGTGGAGTGAAGAAAAGGTGTGTGGGTGTGCGTGCGTGCACTTGTCTCTCTGTGTGTGTGTGTGTGTGTGTGTGTGTGTGTGTGTGTGTGTGTGTGTGTGTGTGCGTGTGTGTGAGTGTATGTGTGTGTGAGAGAGAGAGAGACAGAGAGAGCGAGAGAGAAGGAGAGAGACATCAGCGTGTCCGTCCTGAGGGCACTTTGTTATTGTGTGCTGAAGGAATAAGTTTGCTCTCTCTCTCTTTCCCTCTCTCTGTGCGCTCAGCTGTATGGTAATTCGGCAGCACCTGCTCTCCCCTCAATATACAGTGAGTGAGTTTCCTTGGGCGCGCGCCGCTATCCTCACACAATTACAATGTACCCAACATCTAGAAGAGCGAGCCCCCTCCTGAACAAAACACAAACAGTAGGTCAAATATATATTTGGTTTTCCCTCTTTGCTCGCATGTGCAATGAATACTCTCTTTCTATGTCCACGATGTGTTTTTTATTGAACCAAACTCGAGCAAACGATTTGGGGAGACTATTATTCAAGTAGGCCTACTTTTGTGTGAAGGGGGGCAGAGTGGGGGTGGGGTATAGGGGTCTCTCTTAATTAGGTCGTTCATTATAAGTGTGATTTTCTTTTGGATAATAGGCATGGCCTGAGGTCCATAGTTACCATACACAGATACATTGCGTCACTGCTAAAATATGCAAGTCGGGGTTCAGGCTTGTTTAAATTCCCTTTTATCGAACAGCCAGAGTTGTTGTTGTACCTGTTTTTTTTTATCCCTATTGACAACACAAACAGCCTATAGACAGAACGAATACATCGGTGTTGTTTGTGATGAGCTGTGCTGTGATTACGCATTTAAATCATTCACATTTATTTCACTGTAGAAAGTGCGTTGTTTTTGCATTGAAGTCTCTGAATCACTTTTCTAGTACAGTTCATTCAGTTTGGGTTTGTATTTTCTTCTCGGTGGCAATGACCCAGAAACAGCATGATGCGCCTAACCATTGCCCAAAATGTTTCCATATGGAACTCTTTGGGCAAATAAACTGCGCAGTGGTGATATAGGATAAACTGCTTTCTCCATTGCACAAAACCCACCCCTATAGGCACCCATAAGAACTTCCCTCAGCATACATATTTTTATTATTGTGCTGCCAACCCACTCAGACTTGAGTTTGGACAGAATGCCCCCTTCTCTACTTTCCAACCTTAATTCCTTTCCAAAATTGATGGCTACGGGGGTGACTGTTTAACTAAAGTGCTACTGTAGGGGGCTGTTGTAGTTTAACTCCTGCCCACCAGTAGCTGCTGCTAACAAAAAGGGTTATTCGAGGTCTGACTATTCATCCATTCTTTGCGCCTCAATTTTCATTGATTCTGAATGCACGGGTAGCCCTTGGGGATTCTCCGTGAAGGGCCACGACACGCCTTCAGACGCGGCCAGACCCTTACAAGCCATCTGCCACTACCCAAACGTCGTTTTTTCCTCCTCCCCCTCCCACCTCCCCATCTTCCCTCAAGCGCACGGGTCTATACGCCACTGTCCACTGGCTGGCTCTGTCTACATTGAACTGGAAGCATGTTAAAGAACCTGTAACGGTATGGCAATGCAGGGCCATATGGCGAGGGGAAGCCAGAAGTTTTCGTCCCGGAAGAGTAGACACCACATGGTAGCTCGTGGGAACGTAAACACTGCGCGCATCACACGATATCGATCATATGAAGTGGTGTGGAGAAGATGATTAGCTTGAATGGGGGGTTGGTAACTGTTACCAGGTGATCAATCGACTTACTTTTGATTCTTTATGAGCATTCAGACTGTTGGCACGATTCACCTCGGCTACTTATTGGTTCGACTAAAATAGGCAATTTTCCAAACCCTCATCCGGGCTATAGCTTCTGTCTCCTTAAAATAAAATGTCGTATGGTCATTTTTAAGCGCAAGAAAAATAGGCGACTGAAGGGCAACTTTATATTTGTCTTATCAGGGCTAAGATAGGCCTAATAACAGCAACTAATCTTCTCTGGTCGGGGTTCTCTCCATTTTCATCCTTTCTGACCCACCTGTTTACCTGCTGAAATCCTTGGAGCAGCGCGGTCTTTGTGTCCAGATCAGATTACTATGGCCAGCTGCTTGAACGGGGGCACAGGCCAAACCATGGGTTCCCCCTGGTCGTGCTGCTGTCACATTTGCATATGTTGTGGCTGAGTACGTGCTGGGCTTAAGTTTGGGGAAGAGTGCCGCAATAATTACGCGGTGGCCCCTGAAGACGCGCCCGCGCGTGTGTGTGGCGCGAGTGTGTTGTGTGGGAGTGTGTGGGACAGAGAGAGAAAGAGGGAGAGGGACAGAGGAGGGAGGGGGGAAGTGGAGAAGGCGTCGAAGTTTTTCACGGAGCAGTGGCCAGTCGCGTGCCAATGTTTATCAAAACACATCTGCCACGTTCCCCCGGGTAACGTCCATGCTTTGGCGCATCACAACATATGCGGGTCCCTATGCATAAATCGATAATTGAACATCTGATCATTTGTATGACACATATCCACACATAACAAATACTCATGGTGATATGTGATAGAATCAGTCCATAATCAATACAGACATAGTGAAGTGAAAAATATATGGAGTAGAACTTGTGGCAAAAGTAGTTTTTGCTACCCCCAACTCTTTAGTGTTGATAACTCCAACCATGATATGGAAATAGGGGCTGATCAATTATTGTATCTAGTCCAGTTCTAATAGGAATTACCCCATGCATGATCTTTATTGCTTATGAACAACTATGTGGAAAGTATGGCCATAGTTTCGTAAAGATGATCATTTGTAGTAGCTCCAAGATTTTTTCACTCTGTCTCAATTCTGAACCAGTGCAATCTGGATGAAATTGTCTACCACAATCTATGAATAGAGAGACCTTGTGAATGGGGCAGTGACACCTTTCTCTCTCTCCCTCCCTCCTTCTCTCTCTCTCCCTCCTTCTCTCTCTCTCTCTCTCTCTCTCTCTCTCTCTCTCTCTCTCTCTCTCTCTCTCTCTCTCTCTCTCTCTCTCTCTCTCTCTCTCTCTCTCTCTCTCTCTCTCTCTCTCTCTCTCTCTCTCTCCCCTCGCTATTTCTCCCCTCGCTCTCTATCTCTCTCCACGACATCTGCCCAGTCATGAACAGATGTAGGCACCTGCGTTGTCGGCCCACATATGCACACATGTCCCTTTCAACCTCTCTGGGACCCGGACCAATCACAATGGGATAGACCAAGGGTGTGGTAACCAAATACTCCCTATCCCCCCAGGACACACGCTCTGTTAGAGGCATTGTCACCAGCAATATCATGTGGCCAGGCCAAACAATCTGTTCTAAGACTGTTCATTTGAGAGATGGGGGTTTGTAGCTATGTGTTACAGGGGCTATATATACTTTCTTCTTGTTGTTGGAAGTTGAAGTAGTAACACCAAGGCGTTTGATTTTCCCATGTTTTAGAGACGTGAATAGAAAAACATAGAGAAGCAATGGAGCTGTATTCAGCCTAGTTTATCATGCGATAGACTGGCCGTTTGGGTAATTCTGGAGTGGCCAAGCCAGTGGCAGCAGCAGGCAGGTGTTAGTTGTGGTTCAGTAGATGAGGCTGATGGGAACAACAAGGAACAGGGCTGGAGCAGGTTAAAGACAGAGGAGGGTTTTGTTCTATGAGGATGAGCGGGAAAAGTAGCCTGAAAGCCCACTGGCAGCCCTAGATAATAGCCCTGTCCCTATCCCTCAGCTGCTGCAGGACAGAGGATCCACACGCACCTGTTGTCTTTTCGTCCCCATTGTGTGTGGCTAGCTAGCTAGTGTTAGCGCTACCTCTCAGGAATGCTCCAGCCCCATCCCTGCTGCACCACGACCATTAGCCTCTGTCCCAAGAGGGAGGAGGGGAGCTTGGGTGGGAGGTGGAGGGAGGTGAGGGTAAGCTAGGCTACGTGATGCGGAAACCAGCAGGGGGGCTATAGAAGGGTGTATGGGGAGGGGGGCCGGTTTAGACGCAGTGCCCTCTTCATAAGGGGTTCCCTCCAGGGTATGTCCGGAGACCCCTGTCCTAAATCACTGCCCCCAGGGGAAAGGCCCTCCTTTGTGAGGAGATGGGCCTGCAAGCTGGGATGCCAGCTGCCACCTCTGTAGCATCACAGTCTCCACTATGACAATGCTTCTCTCTCTGGTCACACTGGCCAGGCCAGCAGAGCCCATTAAAAAGGACTTGGAGGGACTCCTAGAAGGGCTGCAGGGCCACAACAGGTTTTTTTGGCTAAACGTTAATGATGACAAACTAACATGTAGGTTATGGTGTATGACATAATAACCTCTGCTGATATCAATTATTTCTCTCTGGTGAATAAAATGGAGTGTCTGTAAAGACTGATGAGTCATGATTTGGATGTTATTACATCATGAGATAATCAATAAAACAATGCTATAAAGTGGTTTCTGGAAGCCGTACTGAACATACAGTGTAACACTGGGGATTGAACTATAGGGCTGTATTGACTGTTGTCTTGTTGCTTTCATTGCATTGAATGGAGTTCAATGATAAAGGAAAACATGTAAGTATGTTTGTAAAGTAACCATGACAACACATGAGGAAAAACACAGAACATTTACTTTCAGTCAAAACTTTATTTTGGAAGGGTGGTGTGTATCCCAAAAAGCATCCTGTGATTTGAGCCTTTGAGACTAACAGCTGGTGAAGAAACAGGAGAAACAATGAATAGAAAAGTGAAAAAGCGGATTGCGTCCACTAAATTATAAGATGACATTATGAGTGTACCATGAGTCTTCCTCACTACAATATTAGACGTGATATAGCCAAAACGTGAACGTAATATGAAGTATAGCAGATCCCCAATCATGCTCATATAAGCATTCAGGCATTTGTGTAGGATATTCCCATCCATAGCTAAGGGAGTCTGTCCCCCCATTGTATGGAGCTCTAATGGTGATTCTAATGATGCCTTGTCCATCTTTGATAAAAAAACAGCACGCCCCTCATTAAAGACCCGGGGCTGGTTCTCATGGCCCTCTCTCCCGTCCCCGGAGCTGGATGGACAGCAGGCGCGGGGGTCGAGACAACACCGTGGCACACGCCTGTTGACCGAGCCACAAAGCAAAAGCGTGTGACACTCACCGCCCCAACCCCCTCCCCAACCCCTGCCCCAGCCCCATTGTCCCCCAGGGTCCCGCAGCACAGGCACAGACAACAACCCCCCCCCCCCCCCCCCCTATTCTAAACCCACACCACCTCTTCCTTTAGAATCAATTTTACCAATCAGCTGATCCCTAGCTCTCACACCACCAGGAATATTAAGACACACCCTCCATCCTCCGCCTCCTCCTCCGACCCTGGGAACATCAGCTGCTAAGGTGGAAATCCATCATTGTGTGTAAGAAGGTTCCCCCTCTGCACATTGCACAGTCATTACCATACACCATACAGGGGAGGAGGAGGGGTGGTGCTCTAATTCACTGATTCGCATGCAGACAGTATTTCTTGGGAGGCTGGGGCTGTGCTGGGATAGCTGGCTGAGGATGGAGATGGGGCAGGTTGGGTGATGGGGATGGAGATGGAGATGGTGCTGGTGGGGGGGGTGCAGAGGGGTTTACGGCTGCCGGGGTCAGGCCTGTCCTGGGAAAGTTGGATTTTCCATTTAAATCAGCACATGTTGTGGCCTTCTGGTGGCTGCGTGAACGCCTCACGCTGACAGATGGCCGCGGCCCATAACTATAGAGTCCGAGCGCCCGGTCCCTGAGGGATACAGAGAGAGATGGAGAGAGGGAGCGAAAAAGGAGAGAGGGAGGGATAGAGATAGGGAAGGAAGGCAAGAAGGAGGGAGGGAGGGGGTCGGGGGGAAGAGCCCCAGAGCCCCTTAATCCCAATGCCTAAAATTGAGTAAATATATTTGCCAGCTCTGCAAACTTTAAAAGGGCGCCTGGCGCTCCCTAAAGGTTCTGATTAGGTGTCTAGTCTATCAGCTGGGGGGTCTTTGGGCAGATTGTTTGTCCACGGGTAGAATAGTGGCGTTGTATGGTGTTGGTGTTCACAGAGGATAGGTTTATAGTACCATCTAGTAGAAGTGGGGTGCTGGCTGGTTGTCAGTCCTCATTGTGTGATGCTACCTTTTGTCTTTTCACCATGACTCTTCGTTAATCCTATTAATGAAAAGAAGTCATCGCCTGGTTAAAGATCTCACGTCTCTGATTTGCATATTTTAGGAATCTTCTTTGAATAAAGAGTTAAAATAGCACTGGTACTGGTAGACAATGAAGCCCTGAGATGCCCGTCACTATATACGTACAGTGCCTTCGGAAAGTATTCAGACCCCTTGACTTTTTCCACATTTTGTTACGTTACAGCCTTATTCTAAAATGGATTAAATAAAACAAATCCTCAGCAATCTACACACAATACCCAATAATGACAAAGCGAAAACAGGTTTTTAGAAATTCTAGCAAATGTATTAAAAATAAGAAACAGAAATACCTTATTTACATAAGTATTCAGACCCTTCACTATGAGACTCGAAATTGAGCTCAGGTGCATCCTGTTTCCATTGATCATCCTTGAGATGTTTCTACAACTTGATTGGCGTCCACCTGTGGTAAATTCAATTGATTGACATGATTTGGAAAGGCACACACCTGTCTATATAAGGTCCCACAGTTGACAGTGCATGTCAGAGCAAAAACCAAGCCATGAGGTCGAAGGAATTGTCCGTAGAGGTCCGAGACAGGATTGTGTCGAGGCACTGATCTGGGGAAGGGTACCAAAACATTTCTGCAGCATTGAAGGCCCCCATGAACACAGTGGCCTCCATAACTCTTAAATGGAAGAAGTTTGGAACCACCAAGACTCGTACTAGAGCTGGCCGCCCGGCCAAACTGAGCAATCGGGGGAGAAGGGCCTTGGTCAGGGAGGTGACCAAGATCCCGATGGTCACTCTGACAGAGCTCTAGAGTTTCTCTGTGGAGATGGGAGAACCTTCCAGAAGGACAACCATTTCTGCAGCATTCCACCAATCAGGCCTTTATTGTAGAGTGGCCAGACAGAAGCCACTCCTCAGTAAAAGGCACATGACAGCCCGATTGGAGTTTGCCAAAAGGCACCTAAAGACTCTCAGACCATGAGAAACAAGATTCTCTGGTCTGATGAAACCAAGAGTGAACTCTTTGGTCTGAATGCCAAGCGTCACGTCTGGAGGAAACCTGGCATTATCTCTACGGTGAAGCATTGTGGTGGCAGCATCATGCTGTGGGGATGTTTTTCAGCAGCAGGGACTGGGAGACTAGTCAGGATCGAGGGAAAGATGAACAGAGCAAAGTATAGAGAGATACTTGATGGAAACCTGCTCCAGAGCGCTCAGGACCTCAGACTGGGGCGAAGGTTCACCTTCCAACAGGACAGCGACCCTAAGCACACAGCCAAGACAACGCAGGAGTGGCTTCGGGACAAGTCTCTGAATGTCCTTGAGTGGCCCAGCCAGAGCCCGGACTTGAACCCGATCGAACATCTCTGGAGAGACCTGAAAATAACACTCCCCATCCAACCTGACAGAGCTTGAGAGGATCTGCAGAGAAGAATGGGAGAAACTCCCCAAATACAGGTGTGCCAAGCTTGTAGCGTCATACCCAAGAAGACTCAATGCTGTAATTGCTGCCAAAGGTGCTTCCACAAAGTACTGAGTAAAGGGTCTGAATACTTATGTAAATGTGATATTTCCGTTTTTTTATATTTTTTATAAATTAGCAAACATTTATACAAACCTGTTTTTGCTTTGTCATTATGGGGTATTGTGTGTAGATTGATGAGGGAAAAAAATGGCTGTAACGTAACAAAATGTGAAAAAAGTCAAGGGGTCTGAATATTTTCCAAAGGCACTGTATATTGTGGAAATGAATAACAAGGGCTTCCTCTACAACTATAATATAATACATTGAGAATGGATGTTCTATCTACTATAGTTCTACGTTCTGTCGGGCATTACAGGATTTTGTAAAGCAGTATATCATTCCCTGTACTCCCACTTGGTCTCGATCCTCACTCCTCACTGTACACCCTGTTTCACTGCTGCTCTGTGCATACTCTCACACCCACTCACTTCTGCTGAGGCTCTACATGCAGTTTTCAGTTTTTTATTAAATATGTTCAACTTTGAATAGCATATAAATAGTCTAGTGATAGAAATCCCATTTTTCTATCAATTCTACAGCTAATACTCCAGTCATGATTTCACATCCCTACCATTCTGCTAGGCCTAAGGTCTACTACTAAGACGCCACTATGTTGTAGTAACAATTCATAGTATTGGATTGCTTGGTGTGGCTTGCTGTAGGTCTAGGCTGCCATTCTCACCGTCATGATGCATTGGCACCTGCAATTTAAGCCCTAGACTCCAACCCTCACAGGTTGTGTGCTTTTTCCACTAGAGGGCACACATAAATCACTTATCAATCCACACAGTTGTCCTGTCATGGCAGGGCTGGCCCTAGACTTTTGAGGACCCTAAGCAACATTTTATTGCGGACCCCCCACTTGGCGGGCAAAACATTTTAGTGGCCCCCCTCTTGACGGAGGATTGAAAAAAAAATTGGAAAAAAATTCCTGCAATTCTACACATTTTGCCATGGGGCGTAGAGAAAATGTTGCAGTTTTAAAGTACATTTGCTGCAATTCTACACATTTTGCCAAAGGATGGAGAGAAGATTTAGCAATTTAATAAAAAAAATTATGCAATTTTACTCCTTTTGCCATAAGGTGGAGAGAGATTTTTGCAGTTCTGAAGCTAATTTCCTGCAATTCTACACATTTTGTCATGACTTAATGCCATGTTAATATGACATTTGAGTGAAAGTGACTAACAAAATCAATGGGGGCCTCCTGGAGGTCAGGGCCCCTGGGTACGTGCCCTGCATGCCCGGTCGGTAATTCAGCTGATTACTACAAGTTTAGATAGCTGGCTAGACTAAGTTACCAATCTCAATGGGCTAATTGAGTGACTGGCAGTGACTGACATAACAAGACAAAAACTGCCAATGCACAACCACATTTCGAAATTGGGTCGAGGCCCCCCTAAGTGGTCACTTATGCCTAGGGCTGGCCCTGTGTCAGGGTTAATACTTATGTTGGAGTGCTCATTTACTTTATGTAAGGATAATGCAACTTTGTTAGAGATAAAACTTGTTTGGTTATATTGGCTACCCATTATTCTTATGTTGTTGCTAGAATCAAACAAATAAAGAAAACAAATTAATATTCAGTGGACCATATCCTTAAAAAATAGATCAAGGAAAATGTGTAGACCTACATAATTGGTCTAGATCCCTCAAACCCAACTCTGGACCTCGAAGCAATGTTTCACTGCATTTTTCATTGTTCTCCTCTAGTCAAGGACTGATTTAGACCTGTGACACCAGGTGGGTGCAATTAATGATCCGATAGAACAGAAAACGAGCAGGCTCCGGACCTCATAGGGTAAGAGTTGAGTACCCCTGGTCTAGATATTCACCATATTTACTTGTGTAAATGACAAAGTGGATCACATTATTTACTACAGGGGATCAGAGTTTCCAATGATCTTAGTTTGTTTCACTTGAAAAGCCCTGGGACACGGACCGCACCTCATGTGGCGCGCGGTAAGCCTCTTACAACCATGAACACACCAGATGCAGAGGATGCCAATCAAGAGAAACTTAACGCATAATGCGTTTACAGTATGCTGCACGAGTTCCGCTGCAGCCTACCTGAATTATTATTTTTCTACATTTATATGACTCACTGACAGAAACGGACAGTCAGGTGCGTGCTGGTTCTATAAACATTGGGAAGGGAACCAACATATGGGATAACAAAGTGCAGAGACCCAGACGGCTCTGGCATTATTGAAGTGTTATTCCCCGTAGATTAGGCCAGTTATTCGACGGCACAATGCTTCCACAAGATATAGGAGTGCAGAAACCCCGTCGGATCTCGGATCCGGCTCCACCGGTACCACCACGGCGGGGCAAGAACAGAGACTTTCCTCTTTCAAAGCGCCGGCGATCGGGCTCCGTACCTGAGCGCAAGGTGAACTGCGTCCTCGTCGGAGATGGAGCGGTCGGGAAGACAAGTCTTATCGTCAGCTACACCACAAATGGATATCCGACAGAATACATTCCAACAGCTTTCGATAACTTTGCAGGTAATTTGTGAGAGAAATCAGATAACCCGAAAACGTGATATTGTTAATTTGACCGCTTTTGTCACAAGTTTTACTCATTAATTGATTTATCCAAATGTTGCATTTTATAAATGTTTTCTTGTTTTTTTTCTGTTGCTTTTGTGTATAGTATATTCTTTTAGATCTCTCCGAGTCAATAATAGGTGACTATTTTATATAATTTGATGGTGCAAAGGAAACGTCACTGATGCCTATAGTGCTATAATAATAATAATAATAATATGCCATTTAGCAGACGCTTTTATCCAAAGCGACTTACAGTCATGCGTGCATACATTTTTTGTGTATGGGTGGTCCCGGGGATCGAACCCACTACCTTGGCGTTTCAAGCGCCGTGCTCTACCAGCTGAGCTACAGAGTATGACAGGCAGGCATTGAACAGGTGTCTTAATGCTGTCACCATCAATAACAAATCTGTGCACGCTCTTCTTCTCCTTCTCAGTTATGGTTGTGGTGGATGGAAAACCTGTGAGACTGCAACTCTGTGATATGGCTGGCCAGGTGAGTCAAATTTTTGTTTTTGAATCCAACACTAAATGAGTGTTAGTAAACTATAGGCACATTAACAAGGATATCCTATTGTAGTGGTAATGCTAACACATCATTCTTTCTTCACATGCTCTGCTCAAAATGATAGAAATGGGGGATGGAGGATGACACTATTAATGTAAGCCATTCTCTATCAGTGGTCAGTAGTTTGTTTAGATTCCACAGCTTCACTTAACCCAACATAGGTTGCTTCCACATTTTACCCCCTGTGTCTTGGTTGCCCGCTGTAGGGATTCCCCTGCACACCCTCCCTTCTCTGATCCTGTGTCAGTAGTTATTACCCACTGGCAGAATATCTCTCATAGCCATTGCCTCCCCTTGAGCCTCAGACTTATATCGCCCCCTGTAGGAGGTTCCTGTCCATGCTCCCAGAATCTATACCTTCTTACCTCCCCTCTGGCTCTCTGTGCTTTATCGCCCCCTTTTGGATGACTCTCACAGACCTTGCTTTCCCTGACTCATGCCCAATTCCAAATCAACTCTTCCCATTCTCCTTAATAGGCACCTTTGTAGATCTGAAAGGATTGAATAGGTGTAATAATCAATATGACCTGAACTCAGAGAGAGAAAGGGACGTATTACTGGACCATGTTGCTAACCATCCAGTAGTAGTCTTTTCAGAATCAGATCTACATGGTATGCCATAAAATCAGGGCTAAGAATCAATTTGGGATTGGGTATCTCTGACCCTTCCACTTCCTCAACTTGAGACTTTTCCCCTCCTGTCTCCTATAGGACGAGCTGGACCGGATCCGCCCTCTATGCTACCGCAATGCCGACGTCTTCCTGCTCTGCTACAGCGTGGTGCGCCCCTCCTCCTTCCACAATGCCACCGACCGCTGGGCGCCTGAGATCCGCCGTCACTGCCCCGGGGCACCCATGGTCCTAGTGGGGACCCAGCTGGACCTGAGGGAAGACGTCCAGGTGCTGGTCCAGCTGGCCAGGAACCAGGAGCGGCCCGTGGGAACCGAGGAGGCCCAGCAGCTGGCGCAGGATATTGGGGCTGTGTCCTTCGTTGAGTGCTCGGGTCTGACCCAGAAGAACCTGAAGGAGGTGTTTGACCAGGCCATCTTGGCCAGCATCCAGCCGGCGGAGAACGTTCAGCAGCTCCAGCAGAGGCAGAGCCTGAGGAAGAAGACCCCGGATAAGATCAAGAGTCTCTCTGAGACTTGGTGGAAGAAGCTGAGCTGTGTTGTTGTGGCAGGAGAGCGTGTGGGAGGAGAGTTCGACTGAACCCCCAAAGCAGCTGTTTAGGATCTTTTATTTTTCTATGCTGGTGTTTAGTCTTTTAATAATTTTTTCACTCCAGATATAATAGCACTTAGGAAAATATGTTGGAATTTTTTTTATGTATTATCCAAATAATTATTTCATATCTAAAAAGCAGAAGCACTAGAAAGCGTTATCGTTGCTGGCAAGATAATGAATGAAATGCAGAGTGTCAGTGTTAGTGATACCTTATGTTTTGTGTTCAAAGGCCTTGACGAGGGCACAGCAAGTCTGAATTAAGTGATTGGATTTGAGTTAGAAAATCCAATACCTGGGGAGACTACTAATGAAATGACAGACTTCACAATGACCTCTGCGTCATTCTGTGTAACCCCCATCAATGGTCAAAGGTCACCAGTGGAGAATGTTGTGGAGGATTACGAGAAACTAGCCAGTAGAAACTGTAACGCCAAACCATAAGCTTGCTTTGTGTCTGCCATTTTGACAATTAAGTCCTTCAATGTTGTTTACTAACCTATATCAGATCAAGTACAATGATTGGTCTTTCAAATTCAAGTAGTCTAAAACACTGTTCCTGTATCAGTTGTTGATATTGCTGGACATACCAACCAAACACAGCTAAAGGATACTGTAGCTTCCCAGTCAGATTGACTCTAATCTGACAAATCTGCAGATCAGTTAGTTTGGCTTTCCCCCCTGATCCCTGGTCAGGTCTGTCGTGGTGATAAATCGTAGTGGTTCTCCGGTGGAGGCCGTACGCAGCTTTCTAATAGGATGAGACAGGACCACCTGGATTGGATTAGCTGGGCATATGGTGGCTGACTCTCAGTCCCCTGAATGCCATCACACCTTAGCCCTGCTCTGATGTCAACCAAGACCGTCTGCCCAGGAAGACTAAGCAAGACTCAGACCCTGTCACCCTGCTGCTAGTGCTTTACCATAAAGAGAACAGAGATCACTGAGGGACGGGGTTTATATCACTAGAGATGCATTCCAAAGAAGCGAGATAAGTTATTTATTATGGTTAATTGGCAAATATTATCTGCAAGTGGAGATATTTCTTAAGCACACCAAAATAATTTAAAGGATTTAAAATCTGATAATTATTGGAAACATGAAAGCTTTTACTGATTATTGATATAAAGTTAATGATAACACTGATTGTCTGGCCCTAGTGATTGCGATCTTATTTTTTATAATAAATTAAATGTTTATTTATAATTTATTACATTGTTAATGCCTCCCATATTCTGTAGTACTCTTTTTTTTTATTGTTGTGCTGTCACCAAGAGTTGAACAGCTTGAGAAAGTTGACATACTGGTGTGGTTAACTTGTGAGGCATTTGGCAGGTGCAGCTTCAAATTCCTATTCACTCATCCATTAGTTGTCTGTTCCAATGTGTACTCTCCCTCGCTTATGACTTGGTGGTCTTTTTTTAAATTTTACTTAATTTTTTAGGGCGTGGATCAGCTTTAATATTGCATTTCCAATCCCCCATATATATATTTTTTATAAATATACATATTCTTTTAAATATATATTTTTTTTTTATTTGACTTGGTGGTCTGTTATCACCTGGAATCTATCCTACCAACAACAAAAAAATACAATATTTTTTTATGAAAATATTCAAAAAATATAGACAAAATATATAAAATATTATTTGATTTCTAACTTATAAGAAAATCGTATAAATCCATAATATAAAAACTGTTCAATTTTGAGGGAGTTGGAAGAGAGAAAACCCTGCCATCTTCTATTGTCGTGACTGAAATTCACTGCCGCTAGAGGTCCCTGATGCATTACAAATCCTGAGCTGAGCTGCAGTTCATGCTCCACCAAGCCTCAAATTGACCAAGGTCAGTGCATTTCTGTCACCTCATATATCTTAATAGTGGCAGAGACCTATTTACTGTTTAAAGGCATGAGATTAGAGAAGACATTACACAGTGTCACATATCTTAATACTCTCTGAATTTCAAGGCATCATTCAGTTGCCTAATCCATATAATATAGATATTTCTTGCACTGTACTGTAGGTCTACAAACCTATTCCACAAATATGTAGCACAAATACATAGTGGCTCCAAACAGCAGATCTTATAGTATTCTAGATGTACGATTGAGTGTCTCTGCCTAGAAGCAACAGGCTGTTTTTAGAGGACCTGGCTGCTCTTGCAAAAGGGGCTATTTCAGTCCCCCCTCTTAGTTGTGCTCTTCAACTGGGCATATTATCTCTGACTAGCATTAAAGACATAAGTCAAAGACCACAGTTCTGGCTCTGTTCTGCCCTCCTGCGGCTCAGTGGCTCCACTCAACGCAACCACTGCATTTATGGACAGACATAACTCACTGTTGTTGACACAGCAATTCTCCCTTTCACCCAGCTTCGACCATTCAAGCTATTTCATACCCCAGAGCCCGCCCCTTTTCCAAGACTCCTTTCTCAGACACTGTCAATTAGGGAGGGGTCCTTCTCTGCTGGCAAAGGAACACGTGGGGGGCTATATTTAATGCCCAAAGCCCTTCCCCCTTTCAGTCCCAGGCGGCTGGTGGTGTTCCTGAAGGCACCTATTTTGGCCCTATTGCGTTTTGAAATGCCAGGTGGCTTTAAATAGAGTGGGAAGATGTCTGCAGGGTGGAATTCTCAAGTAGAAAGGGCTTGAATATACTTTGGCTCTGATTGAAGGACTCACTGTTGTATGCAGTTGCTTGTCACTGTCAGTGTTACTTTGTAATTAATGTGTTACTGTGTTAACGGGGATTTGATTTTATTGACTTTGGACACACGCACACACATACAGAAAAAGATACCCACACTCATAAAGATTTAAGGAAGTGTTTCTGTCTCTTTTAAACAATCAAAAGATAACCATTGCACTCTCCCAAAACCAGCAAATACAATTTGTTTGTCTCTTAAACACCGATGTGCGAACACACACACACACACACTCTGTCTCTCTTCATCAGCTGCCGGAGGTGGGTATGTGACAGGTTGGTATTTATAGCCAGTGCTAAACCCTTTGTCAGGAGATCTGCATGCTAAGAGGCCTTTTGTCTGAACCTAATGATGTATTGTGCCACGGAATTCACTCATCATACATAACATCTGAAATGTCCTGTCTAGTCTGTCATTGTGTCAGGCTGACGACTTAATACGAAAGCCTTGTAAGTGCTGTGGTGGTCCCCTCACTGGAATCATACAGTACTCCATATCCTACACTGGGACACATGGGTCATAGAGGACAATAACGTCAGAAGTATTCTGGAGAGAGAATATGATCTGGAATGTGATTCTAACGTTTCACTGAACCTTTCCGTTACGTTTCAGACACCATAGAGCGCAGATGACCACACCTAACAAGAAGTTATTTAACTAATAGAGAAAAGTGACAATGTAGTTGTAGTCATGATGGAGTGTCTCAGAATATCACAATACCTCACTAACGGATCAACATGGTAGTAAATTGGAGTACTGTTTTGACTAAAACAACTAGTTATATATTTCTCACATTGATGGAAGTTGGTGGGACATTAACGTAGCATACATGAAAGAAACGCCTGAAACTAGATCCCTACATAATGGTCTTGACGAGGAGAAAAAAACAACTGTCGGGGGAGGTTCTCTTCTGCACTGTTCAACCAATCCAGTAAATGTGGAGGAGGAGTTAAGACGGAGTGTCACCTTGTTAACGTCCAAAAGCGGAAGTTGCGTCACTGGCTCTCTTTCCCTTTCCGCTGAAAACAGGAACATCCGGTTGTTGGGGACTTGGCAGAGACTAGTGGGACACATACCTGGCAGTTAAGTGACAGACAGGGTGCTCTACAAGGCACCAAGGATAAATGCCTTGCATGTGGCACCATGCCCAACACAGATTTTGTAACTTTTCAGGCCTGGATAGATGGCAGCCGTTTGCAGTCACTGAGGTAGCAGGATACTATCCATTGATTACTCTACTCTTAACCCTGGTGCCAATGCTGGACAGTGACATCAGATAGACCTCAGAGCAACAGTGTAGAAAGGGCTGTAGGTTGAAATACCCTAAAATACCCTAAGTATGTCACCTAGGTTAGGAGTGAAATCTAATTAAAACAAATCATGTATAATATCACTGGTATTAATTGATCAAATTGTGTCTTTATGGGTCATTCAAAAATACATCACAGTGTTGTTGTTTTTTAAATGCCTATATAAACATAAACAAAAGCAAACAACTCAACTATTCAAATATGATTTTAATTCACAACAATGTTTCAAAGTGGACAAAAATATATATACTTGTGCATGTTTTCAAATACAAATACAGTGATCAAAAATGTAAACATCTGTTTAAATCAAACACAAACATGGTTATATATACTATTGTATGAGACATATATCACTTTTGGTCAAATAATATCTTATGCAAATCAAATCCACACATAAAGATAACTCAAAGCTTTGTTCAGAGAGCTCAAACAATTAATCTCCTATATAAAACAATACATTTAGTTTTGAAAAAGTGTGTTCCAAGCCCCTGAAACAGTCCATCACATTTCCTCACATTGTAGTTACAGTAAGCCTTTAGACAAATCATTAGCGTCTCTTATTCCTTCCTGAGAGATGGTTCTTGGAATGAACATATTCATAAAGGAATGTTTTAAAGGACAATGAATACATAGACACTTTACTCAAACCTGTCTGTGATTTAAGCAGCCAGCTCTTCAGTTTTCATGACTTAGTCATAACCTGACATAAAATCCTATGACTTCTTATAATGTAATGTTCAAGTAAAGAATTACTGGGTTGTTTTGCCAACCCATGATGACATAGGAGGGAGGTGTCACATGACCACCAATGGATCTTTGACCACTCTGAATAAAGATGACCGTAAGATAATGCCAGTCTAATCTTCTTAACAGTGAGCTCTCTCTGCCTCTTCAACCACAACCAACCACGCACACTAAAGACTCCCCTCTGGCGGACACAAGGGAAGTCTCATCAGATTGTACACGCATTAGTCAATTAAAGCCACACCCATTTCAACACTCAAAAAAACTGCTGGTGTCCAACAAGGTTCCCTGTGAGACGTTCTGGAAACGTCATTCCAACGGAACCGTTCCTAAGCTAAGATAGAGGTGAAAGTGAATGATTTGGTGAAAGTGAAATGTAAAAGTATACATTCTGAGTAAAAACATTCTGAGTGAATAGTACTCTGTATAAGCATAGCATAAAATAGGAAATGTATGTAAACTGAGCATTAATCACAACCCACAACAACCTATATTTCAAATACAACACTTCATTTCTATCAAAATAGCCCTAATTTTCAATTACAGATACATAAATTGGTACTGACATCACAATTCAGTATGAATAACCATCAAATAAGTAAATCTACGAAAACCTGTCAAAGACAACGGTGATGGTGTGAGTGACATACTCTAAAAAGCGTATTTGGTGATGTAGCACATTAGGGCATTTCTTTACCACGTTACATTGCAATTTCAGCCTGTCTACTACAATACTTGAGGCAGTGAGTGTTTGTGATTGTAAAATATAAGACAACCCTAAATTGGAGGGTGAAGCTGCCAAGATGGCGCCTCGTACGAACCATCCTGATCTCGCGTGCTTACGTTCTGTATCTGTGTAGCGAAACAGAATGTGCGCTCGCGAGATCAGGATGGTTCGTTTCCAGGCTAGCCAAGATATAAAGAACAGGAAATACAGGTGTGAGCGCAATAACTATGTCATACAATGTCTAACAGTATCTTTCTTCAACTTTACAACAGTTTCCATTGTGCTGTTGATAAGAGCTTTACATTTAAATGAAAATATTAACAATACAAGCCTCTGGAATGCATTCTAGATTTAGATTGAAATTTGCAACAAAATACAATAAAGCTAATGCAGGATATTACCCCGCTAACAGTTTCTTTCTCTGCAGCTCTATGCCGCATCCCCTTGGCTATGGCTTTTAGTAGCTCAAAAATACTGTAATATCTAAAACAATAATTGTTTGGTCCTTACATCTAACTCAGGGGTCTTCAACCTTTTCTTGCATAGGGACCCCCGCCCAGGCAAACTGGCGACCCAGGGACCCCCATCATATGCTAGCCTTTTCCCCCCTGCATGTCTTGTCTTATCATCAGGTGAATGGCAAGGAGAATTAATCCACATTTTTAAATTAATCGATTTGGTAGATAGTTTTTCATAGCCTATTAGCTAGAAAGGTAACTCCAAACATTTATTTATGCCACGTGTTGGCTAAAATGAATGTCCAAGACAAGAAAGCTTACCAGCGGGTGCTTTGTCAAAGCCTACAGTGTGTCAGATACTCCAGTGAGTGTAATTAGCTCCAATTAGTGTAATTTGCTCAATATTAGGAGTTGAGAAATAAATGTGACATCATTAAAAAGAAATATTATCCTATTTTCTACTGTAGCTTTTTATGTTTATTATTGTGGACCCCCTGCAGTACTCCCGGTTGAATACCCCTGATCTAACTTTCTGATTTTATGCAGCTGCCTTTGTGATAGAGCCTGACATAAGCAACACAGAATGTCAGAAATGCCACCAAACTAAAGCGATGTGTAAAAACCATCATCTTGCTTGGAATTTATAATAATACAGTACAAATTATACTCTGTAGTCAGCAGCATAAAAATGCACAAACCAGTCCAATTTCTCGAAGCATAACTACATATCTTTCTATATTCTACTATGATTGTTTCATCCCTTGTGGAAGAAAAAAAAAAGTGGCATATGGCCAACTAAGCGATCAACTTAACAAATCAACTGTCACACCCTGGCTCTAGGACTCTATATGTTGAGCCAGGGTGTGTTCATTCTATGTGTTCTATTTCTATGTTGGGGGTTCTAGGTTGTGTATTTCTATGTTGGCCTGAGTGACTCCCAATCAGAGGCAACGAGTGTCAGCTGTTGGCTGGTTGTCTCTGATTGGGAGCCATATTTATACTGTCTGTTTTCCTTTTGTGTTTGTGGGTTCATGTTCCGTGTTCGGTCATTGTCACCGTGGACTTCACGAGTCGTTTATTGTTTTTGTTCGTGCTTTAATATAATAAAGTAACATGTTCATTCATCACGCTGCGCATTGGTCTACTTCTCTCCCAGACGATCGTGACATCAACCATACCTTATGATTAGGGCCCTGAGTTCTTCCTAGTCAGGTTATGTGGACAGGAAAACCTCAGGGCCCTAATTGGTGTCTAAACCAATCCAGTCATTTTGTTCTGTTAACCAATCCTCAATAAGCAAACATGGTGTTAAAAATGGAATGGTCGACGGTGGCGGTGGAATACCCATGATCCTTCTGCTCTACCTCAACCGGGCAGAGAAGCAGCGCATGTACTCGGTCATCCAACGGTCATCCACCACGGCCAACTCCGACCGCCGTATCTTCTCCAGGTCGGCGGACTGTGCCCTCCTCCGGTCCAGATTCGAACAGCGTTTATCCGACTCCCGTCTGGTCTGGACGCATGCGTCGGATGTGCGACTCTGCGGAGAGAGAGAGGTCCCTGGGAGATTAGGGCAATGAGATAGGATAGGTGCTTCCGAAATACATACCACTCTTCTATTATTGATAGTTTCTGTGGGGGGAGTGTTGGATGATGAGCTACGCTTCTCTGGTATCCTTTCCATGAAGATGTGCCAAAAGACTCAAAATGGCCTCCTATCTATTTTCCCTGAAATAACTTATTTGCAGAATAGATGTTTGACGCACAGTAATACTGCATTACATAAGCTACACAGCTTTCATCCAGTATTCCTATAATGTTAGCCTCTTTGATCATTATACCCTGGCCTGAGAAACCAAATGCAAGTCTGGTACTGAAATAACATCAAATGGAATGAATATCAAAGCATTTTCCCAACCTCACATATGCCCACACACACACACACTCTTACCTCATTTGTAGACCTCCTAGCAGACGACGCGTGTCTCTCTGCCCAGTCGAGCCGGGAGGATGGTCGTCTGTTCTCCTTCTCTGTGGTGATGGTCGGGGGCTGGCTCTTTGCTCTGGAGGGCTTCCTGATGGGTGCAGACTTGATGTCGTCACAGGAACAGTCCCTTTGACAGGGTTCTGAGCGAGGGACACGATGGCGGTGGCGACGCTTAGGCTCAGTCTTCACCGGCTCCTCGTCTGATGACGTCTTGTCTGCTGGTCCCTCATCTGGTGGAGTTTCAGCTGCTGGACCATTTTGTACTACTGACCCGCTAACTGTCCCCTCGTCTGGTTCGTTTAGGCCCCCGTTCTCTATTACAGACTCTTTGAATGAGCAGAAAGTGATGTAGTTTTATTGTACACTATACCAAACATTAGGAACACATTCTTAATATTGAGTTGAACCCCCTTTTTGCCCTCAGAACAGCCTCAATTCATCGGGGCATGGACTCTACAAGGTGTCAAAAGCGTTCCACAGGGATGCTTTGGATGGTGGACAATTCTTGATACACATGGGAAACTGTTGAGCGTGAAAAACCCAGCAGCATTGCAGTTCTTGACACAAAAAGGTGCGTCTGGCACCTACTACAATACCCCATTCAAAGGCACTTAAATATTTTGTCTTGCCCATTCACCCTCTGAATGGTCTCAAGACATAAAAGCCTTATTTAACCTGACTTCTTTAACCTGACTCCTTCATCTACACTGATTGAAGTGGATTTAACAAGTGACACCAATAAGGGATCATAGATTTCACCTGGATTCACCTGGTCAGTCTATATCATGGAAAGAGCAGGGGTTCTAAATGTTCTGTACACTCAGTGTAGAGACCTAACAAGTTAAGACCTTTTTTCTTTATGTTTGTAGCTCAAAAGCATAGTATACTGCAGGCCTTATTACAATAGGATCAACACACAGGTGTATAAAAGTATTTGCAATAGTAGAAGATAGATACCTGTGGGTGGTAGTGCATCCAAGAGGGTAAACTCCTTGGCCTCCAATTCTGGTTCCCCATTCACAGAAGAAGGCTTCGGTTCCGGGCTCTCCCTTGATTCTGACTTCACTGATGGTGTCTGAGGTTTGACGTCTAAAGGCGCGACTTTATTCCTCATCTTGGGGGTCGACCACCCACTGGCGCTGGAGTCTGACCCGGTCGAGGTATCCCACCCCTCCCAGAACCACAGAGGTTTGTGAGCGTGCTCCATCACCCGCCTAGACAACCTGTACTTCACTGAGTCCTCGTAGCACTTGGAAAACGTCTCCCATTTCGGCTCTTTGAATTTCTTCATGTACTCTGTACGGATTTTCTTAGTCACCATGATTCCTGTTATTGCTTTGGTCCAATTTTGATCAGCTCACAAACTATGGAGGAGAGGAGAAAAGATAAGTGTTATTACATACATACCCCTACAATGTAACAGTAACTAGGCCTATGTTTCTATATTTGGTGTGGAATGTGTCATTGTAGGCTACTGGTGACAGTCCCGCCACACATCTAAAGCCTGTAGGAATCCAGAGCACCTGGGCCTTCTAGAATTACCTGTTGGCGTTTCCCTCCCTCGAATAAAGTAACCCATGCCATCTGATGGCTATCTATAGGCTGCGCCCCATAACGCCCACCTGACGCTAGAAATATACACATAGTCTATGCAGTAATAGCATCGTTATTACAATGTTGTTTAGGCCTAGAATAGTATAACAGAATAGATGGTGATAATTTATTTAAGTAATTTAATATTCTTATTTAGTGTAGGCCCTATGTAGCCTAGTTATGTAGTTTATTAAGAGCATTCCCATGCATAAACCAGCCACGGCCTAAATTGTTTCCCTTTGCCTTTTCTGCAACATAAACTACATAAGCCACGACAAAAATCAGTTTTGTGGTTTATCTGCTGTTTCTGTTGCATAAATATGACCGAGCCTGCTTTATGATTGAGGCGTGAAGCTACTGTTTTTGAAGGCTTCTCAACAATATCCGAGACTGTTTGCAGACGCCAATACGGGCGTCTTTATCAAAACACTTTGCACGGGTCTATCGCTACTGAAATGTTATTGTTAGCCCACATACCAAACGTAATTTATTAAATGTAAATACTTACAGGCAATATGGTGACGAAAACATGCACTGCTGGTGGCGTCGACGTTTGCTTCTACCTGCGCACTGTAGTGGTTGTAAACACGACCAGAACAGGTTATTACCGGCGCTTATAAGCTTACCCCTCACCCGGACTTCATTATGGAGAATTACAGAACATCATAATTTTCACTTAAAGTATTCCTGCATTATAATTGCCTGTTGTTGCGCATATCTCTACCTTGAATCTTCGTCAGAATATAGCCCTCTCAACCTTGGCATTAGAGAGGATGTTTCTCCATGAAAAGCTATAGCAAGTGCAGTGCGCATGCCCGGAACAGCATGGTACTGGCGCGCGTCTCTTCTTCGGATGCATTTTATTCTAAAGGCGTGTATTTCTTCAACAGGTGTGTAATCCTTTTATTTTATTTATTTATTTGAAACAAGTATACATGGATAATACAAATGTAATGTGTTTTTTTCCTCCAGCCTCAAAGGTATTTTTTCAGTTGTGAAATATCAAATAATATATTAGCCTGCTCATGTGATTTAAAGTCAATATCCATATTGGTATCGCAGTCGAATTGCCTAATTTGGTGACAAAGAAGATAACTGCTCTGCTGTGAACAAGGATTTGATGTGACTACCTCCTTGATGAAAGAATGCTGTCATTGTTTAGTCTGAATCTAACACATAATATAAAATTATTCACTCTCATTTCAATAAAATGTAGGCTAATGTTTGTTAAATAAATAGTTAGAGAGAACAATTCGTATTTTAGGCACATTGATAATATTATAATATTATTATAAAATAGAGTTAATATCACAAAGGAGGTCTGCTCAATGATTTATAGTCTTATATCCATGACATTGTTTGTTTCTTCAGGGACGTTAAGAACAGTTTATTTAAACACTTGTAGGCCTACTTGAGCTCATTGTTTGTCCTTCCAGTTCCAGGCAGTCATATTGGCCCTTGTTCTTCAAAACATTGAAAGGCATCCAAATTTAAAGTGTCTCATAATGTGTAGGCTATTTATGATGCTGTGTGCCAAAAAGGGAGTTCATCTTTGCCCTAATGGGTTTTTAACGGTTGCGCATCATAAAACTCACACCATATAGGCACTTTTTAAGGCCTATTTTAAGTGTTGATTGTGTTGTAATGCACCTCAAAAGAACAAAAGAACAGAAACACGTTTGAAAATAGATGTTTTTTATTTCCTATGTGGATCTCTTGATGGTTAGTAGTTTATATGTTTTGCCTCGAGTACAGATGGCACGTACTTCTGAGCCAATATCGGGTAACCAGAGAAAACAACGTTGTGGTCACCCTCTGTCCCTCTTGCTTGTCCCCGAAACAGACTGTGCTCACCAAAAAATACCAAATGATGGACTATATCAATAAATAACATTTATGTACATTTTACATTCACATGTTGGTATTTTTTCCTCACACGTCGTGATGTTGACGTCATTCTCTCCGTTTTGCTGAGCTTTCGCTGTTACAATGTAACAGTTGTATAAAGTTGTCCCTTGATCGCAAGGCGGTGTGCCGTTGTTGCTTGGATCTTGAGCGAGATGTTGACAATGCATTTAGAAGCACTTGCGGTGAACAATGCTGGGGCCTGCCTCGTCGTACTCCTGCTTGGTGATCCACATTGCCTGGAAAGTGGACAGGGAAGCCAGGATGGAGCCACCGATCCAGACGGAGTATTTACGCTCAGGTGGGGCAATGATCTATGCCAAGTGAGAAAAGCACGATTAGATACTGGGTACCATAGGTAACACAGGTAACACATTGACAATGACACAATTATGCAGACCTATGGCATCTCTTATAACTATTTTAGTGTGCGTAAAAGTATAGTTTATTTGTAATTACCTTGATCTTCATGGTGCTGGGGGCCAGGGCAGTGATCTCCTTCTGCATACGGTCAGCAATACCAGGGTACATCGTGGTACCACCGGAAAGCACATTGTTGGCGTACAGGTCCTTACGGATGTCAATGTCGCACTTCATGATGCTGTTGTAGGCAGTCTCATGAATACCAGCGGACTCCATACCTGTGCAGGTGTACAAATATCAATATTATTATTTAACCACTCTTTAGGCCGAAGATTTTATGTTGGATTATATTATAGGCCTATAACGGCAAATACGCACCAATGAAGGAAGGCTGGAAGAGGGTCTCTGGGCAACGGAAACGCTCGTTACCGATGGTGATGACCTGACCGTCGGGAAGCTCGTAGCTCTTCTCCAGGGAGGAGGAGGAGGCTGCGGTGGCCATTTCGTTCTCGAAGTCCAGGGCGACATAGCACAGCTTCTCCTTAATGTCACGCACGATCTCACGCTCGGCTGAAATGAGACATTTCCGTTAATGTGTATAAGTATATCCCCGTGCGTCTTGCGCTTTTGTGCGTACAACGTTCTAATACTTGAAAATGATCAAACAAGCATTTCTGTGTAAAAACAAAAAGTTCATGCTCACCGGTTGTGACGAAAGAGTAGCCACGCTCGGTCAGGATCTTCATGAGGTAGTCAGTCAAATCGCGACCAGCCAAATCCAGACGCATGATGGCGTGGGGGAGAGCGTAACCCTCATAGATGGGGACGTTGTGGGTCACACCATCACCGGAGTCCAGCACAATACCTAAACACAAAAAACACCACCATTCAGTAAAGCAGACAACCCAACCATCAACAACTTGAAATACAAATAACAGGTTGTGTGCGTAAAAGGCGCGCGTAGGGCAAGTTCTTACCGGTGGTACGACCAGAAGCGTACAGAGACAGGACAGCCTGGATGGCCACATACATGGCGGGAACGTTGAAGGTCTCGAACATGATCTGTGTCATCTTCTCTCTGTTGGCCTTGGGGTTCAGGGGGGCCTCAGTGAGCAGGGTGGGGTGCTCCTCGGGGGCAACGCGCAGCTCGTTGTAGAAGGTGTGGTGCCAGATCTTCTCCATGTCGTCCCAGTTAGTGATGATACCGTGCTCGATGGGATACTTCAGGGTCAGGATACCCCTCTTGCTCTGAGCTTCATCTCCTACGTAGGAGTCCTTCTGACCCATACCCACCATCACACCCTGGAAGAGACAGAACAAGCCCATTGAGACACCCGCGAAGACATGGCGCACACGCCTAACAATTGCACATTATAATCTAACGGTACACTACACCTTGGACACTAAAACGGCACGTCACACCTGACACATTACACGTTAGCACTAGTAAACTATACCTAAATGCATTTTTGAACTTGAATTCGTATATATTTGCCAATATGCTTTTTACGCATATGTTTGTACTTTGGATATCCTAGTAGGCTATATCATGAAACAAGGTATGGCGCCTTCATTCACATAACTATCCATACCAAGGAGTGGTGCTTTTACGTACCTGGTGACGAGGGCGACCGACAATGGAGGGGAAGACAGCCCTGGGGGCGTCGTCGCCGGCGAAGCCAGCCTTGACCAGGCCGGAGCCATTGTCGCACACAAGAGCGGTAGTCTCGTCGTCGTCACACATCTTGGTGGGTTCTGAGACAAGGTGCAAAAGGAACACACGTTTATCATACAGTATACTGTAAGTAGCCTACTTACTACAAGATCTCTCACTGACATTCTATTCGTGAAAACGACATTCTGTGCGTAAAAACGATACTTTCGGATGGATTGCTGATGCATCATGTATGCCCATTTTCCCACAGAATTAATAACATTACACTGAGAGTTGACCGAGAATCCCATCAGACATATTAGGTTGCCTACATCAGTGGTTCCCAAAGTGGGGTCCACAATTTATGTTCTTAACACTCAGGTGTCAAACTCATTCCACGGAGGGCCGAGTGTCTGCGGGTTTTCACTCCTCCCTTGTCCTTGATTGATGAATTAAGGTCACTAATTAGTAAAGAACTCACTTCACCTGTTTGTCTAGGGCTGAATTGAAAGGAAAAAACTAAAACCTGCAGACACTAGGCCCTCCATGGAATGAGTTTGACACCCCTGTTAGATGCACTACATGAGCCTGGGAGACTCAAAGGGGTATTGGTATCCACAGTACTCCATCAATGATAAAACATTTCAACTCAATTATTATTGTATTGCCCCAAAATCTTGTTTGCAACATAAATGCAATATTTAAGCTTTATATTGCAGAATTCGTTCTCTGCCCCATGGCCATGCACTGCAGAAGTCATAGTAAAACTGCTTGTATGGTATTTATTTATCGCACTCTAAAGTAGGAATTGGGGACGCAAAAAAGTTGGAGAAACCCTGGCCTACTTGACGCCTCAAATAAACAGGTTAGAGCTGTAGATATAATTATAAACCGGGGAGTTTGGCTCCTGGATGACACAGGTATGACAAAAAAAAATTAGTTGGTAACGAGTTTATAATAGCAATAAGGCACCTCGGGGGTTTGTGGTATATAGCCAATATACTACAGCTAAGGACTGTGTCCAGGCAATCCACGTTGCATTGTGCAGAAGAACATCCCTTAGCCGTGGTATATTGGCCATATACCACACCCCCTCAGGCCTTATTGCTTAAATATGACACGGTGGTCTGACACTGTAGTCTGCGTCATTTTACCAAAGTGAGCATGATAACGTTAGGCTACACATGACACATTAACCACAAACATTTAAAAAATCGTTCCCTGGAATCATTTTGCATTACATATACGTTTTCTATTAATAAGGATTTCAGGTAACGCACTATAAACCTGTCGATAATCTGGTTAAATAGATCGACTATCAATACACATATTGGGTAACCTATCATATAGGGTAGCCTATAAGCATGTGATGCAGTCGTTCCAGGAACTTTTGATTCAATACAAAGTTATCTCGCTCTCACCTCCTGACATAACAGGTTTCCCAATATCCAGTAGGCCTATTCAATATTTTGTCTTACATTATTTTAATAAATAAAATGAACTACCAAAATGTAATTTGAAATAATTGTATCTCAAAGACCAATTATCATTTATAAATTAAATCAACAATGTTTAACATGCATGCATTAGCCTACATTGTGCAGGTAGACTTATGTATCAAATCAAATTCAATCAAATCTCTTCTATTATCATAATAATAATTTGACAGCCAGGTGAAATCTGTTTAGTTTACGAAAGTAGGCTAGAAGTTAAACTGAGCCGGAGGTTGGCTGCCAAGTTTCACTGCCTGTCACAATACTGTGTTGATTATCTTTGATTTGTTTAATTCGTTATCCAGAGTCCATGATGTAATGTCCCAGAGAGAGAGAAAAATCCACTCCTCGTATTGACCTCAATGCTGTTCCCTCGTGCAGCAGTGCGGTCTAATATTCCACGGACCCGTTCTCTTACCTGGTTTTCTTTTAGAAGAAGCTCAGTTGCAGAACTTTACCACTGCTGGTTCCAGCTAAGGACTGACAGCAACCACCGTCAACCTTATATACCCGACGCCATCCACCTTTTTTCGTCTCCTGACAACCATTAGGAATGCCCATCTATTCCACAGGAATTCTCCCGACCCCCCCATCCATATTTGGTTCTTGGGACGGGTGCGCACCGAACACTCCCGTAGACGAGCGCTAAAGAGCTCAGGGTCGCACTTCGTAATGCGCAGGACGGTCCATATATGGAGAGGTAGTCCCGAATCCAAACTGTAGCGCTCGGCCCGTGTATGGAGAGCCGAGAGGTGTAATCCGTCGGACTCCTGCATGGCATTTTGAACACAGGCGCGCTTCGACGCAGGACTACACACATTTTTATTCCTCGTTCTATGACAGCATGCAGTGCCAAATCATTCAATAATACAAGGATATTGATTGTGGCTTTATTAATTTTTTTAATCTCTCTTTGCAAATGACTTGCTTTCCGAGCGCATCTCGTCAAGGTAGCCAATATTCTGTTAATGTTATTTTATTGGTTTATGTTGATTACTTTACAGCTTGAGCAGGTGCGATTTTATAAAGGTTGTTTAATGGAACACTACAAGTTAAACAGTGCATATCTCAGTGTGTTTTACCCGGTTCTTTGTCAGATGCATGTTATTTTAATTGATAAGAACATTTTAAGTATAGCATCTTTTGGGGGGAATTGTCTCTCAAAAATGTGTTTAAGTGTAACTGTTAGTCTACAGTAATATTTTTCTACAAAAAGTTTGAAACTTTCTGCCATTAAGAACTCTCTCAAACTTTTCACAAGGGTCATGATTTAACACTGACTTTATTCTGCAGCATCAACAACAGCAAGTAGAGAGGGGGGAAGTTGTGTCAAGTTTGAGATGGGGGTGTTTCTTGTGTGGTCACTTGTAACTTCCGCATTGACTACAGTGGCCATGGTCTAGTTTCTCTGAACAGGGGGTGGGTGAAAGCAGATAAGACCCTAGCCATGCAGTCGAACAGCTGCAGCCAGCCACCAAGGCATGGAGAATTCCTTTTTTGTAGCCCCAGCGTTTAAAAGAAGCGTCTATAAACTCTGATATGGTTGTCCAACTGCTAACTCATCACTGCCAAGGTATCCAACTAATTGTGCTTGTGGAAAGTTATTTTAGTAAAACAAAAAATGCTTAAAATTGCATTTAAAAAATTGCATCCAACTTCCATTGGTCCCTATAATTTATTTGAGCTTTGATAGGCATGTTATTGTCATTCATGGGATATCCTACTTCATATACCAATATTAACATTCTTACATTTGTCA
Source organism: Coregonus lavaretus (assembly GCF_964263955.1). Lineage (NCBI taxonomy): Eukaryota > Metazoa > Chordata > Actinopteri > Salmoniformes > Salmonidae > Coregonus > Coregonus lavaretus. Next base: position 4,097,856 of record NC_139993.1, on the reverse strand, counting down.
TTTAGCAGACGCTCTTATCCAGAGCGACTTACAGTAGTGCGTGCATACATTTTGGTACTGGTCTCCTGTGGGAATCAAACCCACAACCCTGGCGTTGCAAGCGCCTTGCTCTACCAACTATGCCACATGGGAGCAATACTCAGGCTCATAAATGTAATATCCATACCAACTATACACAACCCCCACCATCCATGAAGGCATTCTACAAGCCAAACAGGAAGTCCTGTGATAAAATATTCAGTAGAAGCCTGGCTACCAAACCTAGAGCTCTCACACAAACAAACTGTCAAAGATCAGTGAAAGTTTCTACCAAGTAGTTAGTCAGCATCCATATGACAACTACTCAAGATAGTCAATCAAGAATATTGACAAGGTTTGAAAAAGTATGCTTAGAAGCCCATCAAAAGCAATTGGCACACTTTCTCTGAGGGTGTTCTTTCAATCCCCCCATATAGGGCAACTGAACTTTCAATTCCCCCCCCCCCATAAAGGCAGTGGCAGTCATTTATTGTGTATGTCCCTAATTTAACCTCCATTTTCTATTTTTAGGACAAGACACAGAGGCCATCTGCTTCTGCCATCAGTGAAAGTGGATCAGTTGCAGACTCCTCTAAGGGTTGGAGAGAGAGACACTTGAGGAGTCAGGCCCCGCTATTTAAACAAGAACTCAATACAGTTGGCAATGTAGGCTACACCACCCAATGGCTTGCTGCAGAAATCCAATAGCCTATTATGGCATGTTACTCAATGAGTGTGGCTTGTTGTTGAGTTGGATGTTGTGTTAATTCTGAGCGGTTAGTATAGGTATATTTTCCATGAGGTGTGTGCTGTTTCATCCATTTGGTCCTAGCCTAACAGCTCCAGTTGAATCCATGACACTTACTCTCCTGACTTTTACTCAAGCAATTATCACAGGAGATATAGCTGTATTGGAGATGTTGCCTTTTTCCAGGTTATTGAGGTAAGAAAATAAAACAATATATTTTGTTTTTCAAAAACTTAAAGCAGTCTTTTGTGAAAGCCAAAATCAAAAGAATAGAACATTTACGGAAATATGAAATTTATTTAGAAGACGCAACACTTTATCTTTTTGTCAAACAAACAGTAAAAATTGAAAGTAAGGAACAAACCAAGTGCAACCTGGGAGATGTAGTTGTGAAAGGGGTCAGGGGTCATCAGATTTGTGCTTGCAGGTAATGTTCATAGTTGGCCCGCAGGACAAACTCAAAAGTGGGCTTTGATTTCAAAGCCTCCATCTCGTCCACCTGAAGAAGGTCTTTGACGTCAGGAAGGTAGGTCTGTAGAGGAACGCCTGGAAAACAAAAAGAGAACACATTCTGAATAGGTTGGAATGGTCTTAAAGAGGTAAATAAACAGAGCAGTGACACTCAATACCTTTTTCAATATTCTGTAATTAATACAAAAATATTATAACAATTCAGCAATCTCCAAAATATCTCAAGTAACCTTTGAAATGTGTTGTTTACGAAGAAATTAACTGATGAGAATACAGTAAACTCCTTTGGTCAGACACAGAGACAAAATGGCTACTGCAGTGCTAACCTTCTTGTATGAGCTTGAGGAGGATCTTGACAAAGATGCTGTCCTTGGCTGCCTCCAGAGGGTCATCATTCCCATCAGCAGACGACCAGCTGTGAGCAACACAGCGGAAACGAAGTTCAATGCAAATTTACCGTAATAACAATAATGCTTATTAATTAATTGCATTTACTATATAAAGCGCATTGACAACGTAAACAAATAACAAAAATGTAAGATAAGTGTCAAACAGTGTATTTACACCTATCAAATCCTTTCAAATTTGGAATTAAGAAATGAGCAAGAAAGGGAGTAAGAGAGAGATATTAGAACGATTAGGACCACTGAGCAGTACTTACTCATCTTTCTTGAGGGCCTTGCAGAAGATCTCACACTTGAGTCCCGCAATGTCCACCGCGTCCTCCTGCAACAAGAATATGGCCCATATCAGTGAACTCTGATCCCCAACAGACCTGATTAAATCAACCCTGAGCTACTGATTCATGCTAGCGGCAGTAGGACTACCTCGTCTATGTACTCCAGCAGATCAAGAGCCTTCTTGAAGTCATACTCATTGGCTCGTCGGTTGTCATCACAAATATACAGCTGGTGAGAAAAGAGAAGAATGAGGTCAGTCCATTTTGGGGTTCAGTTGGTGACAGGGAGGATAGATGTATGCGTTTTATTGTCATCGTGTGTCTGTGTGGTTGCAGGTATGTGGATTTACAGTGGGGAAAAAAAGTATTTAGTCAGCCACCAATTGTGCAAGTTCTCCCACTTAAAAAGATGAGAGAGGCCTGTAATTTTCATCATAGGTACATGTCAACTATGACAGACAAATTGAGAAAAAAAAATCCAGAAAATCACATTGTAGGATTTTTAATGAATTTATTTGCAAATTATGGTGGAAGATAAGTATTTGGTCACCTACAAACAAGCAAGATTTCTGGCTCTCACAGACCTGTAACTTCTTTTTTAAGAGGCTCCTCTGTCCTCCACTCGTTACCTGTATTAATGGCACCTGTTTGAACTTGTTATCAGTATAAAAGACACCTGTCCACAACCTCAAACAGTCACACTCCAAACTCCACTATGGCCAAGACCAAAGAGCTATCAAAGGACACCAGAAACAAAATTGTAGACCTGCACCAGGCTGGGAAGACTGAATCTGCAATAGGTAAGCAGTTTGGTTTGAAGAAATCAACTGTGGGAGCAATTGTTAGGAAATGGAAGACATACAAGACCACTGATAATCTCCCTCGATCTGGGGCTCCACGCAAGATCTCACCCCGTGGGGTCAAAATGATCACAAGAACGGTGAGCAAAAATCCCAGAACCACACGGGGGGACCTAGTGAATGACCTGCAGAGAGCTGGGACCAAAGTAACAAAGCCTACCATCAGTAACACACTACGCCGCCAGGGACTCAAATCCTGCAGTGCCAGACGTGTCCCCCTGCTTAAGCCAGTACATGTACAGGCCCGTCTGAAGTTTGCTAGAGTGCATTTGGATGATCCAGAAGAGGATTGGGAGAATGTCATATGGTCAGATAAAACCAAAATAGAACTTTTTGGTAAAAACTCAACTCGTCGTGTTTGGAGGACAAAGAATGCTGAGTTGCATCCAAAGAACACCATACCTACTGTGAAGCATGGGGGTGGAAACATCATGCTTTGGGGCTGTTTTTCTGCAAAGGGACCAGGACGACTGATCCGTGTAAAGGAAAGAATGAATGGGGCCATGTATCGTGAGATTTTGAGTGAAAACCTCCTTCCATCAGCAAGGGCATTGAAGATGAAACGTGGCTGGGTCTTTCAGCATGACAATGATCCCAAACACACCGTCCGGGCAACGAAGGAGTGGCTTCGTAAGAAGCATTTCAAGGTCCTGGAGTGGCCTAGCCAGTATCCAGATCTCAACCCCATAGAAAATCTTTGGAGGGAGTTGAAAGTCCGTGTTGCCCAGCGACAGCCCCAAAACATCACTGCTCTAGAGGAGATCTGCATGGAGGAATGGGCCAAAATACCAGCAACAGTGTGTGAAAACCTTGTGAAGACTTACAGAAAACGTTTTACCTGTGTCATTGCCAACAAAGGGTATATAACAAAGTATTGAGAAACTTTTGTTATTGACCAAATACTTATTTTCCACCATAATTTGCAAATATATTCATAAAAAATCCTACAATGTGATTTTCCTGATTATTTTTTTCTCATTTTGTCTGTCATAGTTGACGTGTACCTATGATGAAAATTACAGGCCTCTCTCATCTTTTTAAGTGGGAGAACTTGCACAATTGGTGGCTGACTAAATACTTTTTTCCCCCACTGTATGTAGAGAGTTACTGGTTGTGCGACTGTGCGTGTGTGGTCTACTTAAGCAATAAGGCATGAGGGGGTGTGGTATTTGGCCAATATACCACAGCTAATGGCTGTTCTTAGGCACGGTGCAACACTCCGCCTTGTCAGAAAATCAGCATTCAGGGCTCGAACCACCCAGTTTATAATGGTGCATTGATAAGGTTGTCTGTGTTGGGTTATGTGGTAATGTGAGTGTAAGGGAGGTGTGTGTGGTCCACTGATGTGTGTTCTCACATGAATAAGGTTGTGAGCGCTGAGCAGGGGCATGGTGTCTGGGCTCTGCTGTTTCTCCTCCAGCAGCTGTTTGGGCAGAGTCTCCTGGTGCAGCAGGAACCGCTCCTGCTCTACCATGTCTGTAGGATGACAAAGAAAACACTGGTGATATCCCTGCAGAACTCAACAATTGGACACCCTACAGCGGACACCCTACAGCGGACACCCTGCATCAAACAATGTCTGTTGTCTTAGGGCTAAATAATAAAACAGTTAAAAATATACCAATTTAAAATACATGTTCATAACTCCCATTGACAATAATGTATGATTTAAGTGAGTCAGAATTTAGCAGCAGTATCTCAAGTAGCCCCTTACCATCTACTCGTTTCTTCAACACAGCCTCAGGCATGTCTGATGCCAGGGCAGTCAGTTTACTGAGAGCCAACAGGGTCTTCTTCTTCACAAAGTAACGTGTCTCCATGTTGGCCTGGTCATACAGGGTTTTGTGGGCCTGGAGAGTAGAAAGAGAGACGGTCAAATAAATATCATCAGAAACGACACTATGTAGCTGCCAAACAATGTATTCTCATACGAAGCGGCATGTTCACAAGTTAGCTACTAAGGTCAACTGATGTGTGTGCGTGAGTGAGTGTGTGACTGTGTGTTCCACCTACGCTGCTGAAATCATGGACGTGGATGTGGTGCAGCCAGCTGAGGTGTTCATGGGACTGCAGGAAGCTGGCCAGTTGCTGGTGCTGGGCGACGGGCTGGGAGAGCAGCTTGCCCCGCTTCCCCTTCTCCATGTACCAGCGGAACAGGAAGTCCGCAAAGTTCTACAGGAAGTGACATGGAAATTAAATGATACGCAGCATCTATGGAATTCTAGTCTTAGCTTGAGAAATAACAAAAATGTTATCCCATAATGGGTATCAATATATGATTTACATGCGCAGTCTGAGTAGCATTTACAGTCTGAGTAACGGCATGTAGCCTAGCGGTTAAGAGCGTTGGGCCAATAACCAAAAGATTGCTGGTTCGAATCCCTGAGCCGACTAGGTGAAAATCTGTCGATGTGCCCTTGAGCAAGGCACTTAACCCTAATTGCTCCTGTAAGTCGCTCTGAATAAGAGCATCTGCTAAATGAATGAAATGTAACATGCACATATCCCTCGTTAGTGCCAGATTTGATAAAACACCAGTGATACAATTGGGCCGTGTTCAGTATGGCACACAGTAGCAACACATTTTGCAACAACAACAAAAATCTGTTTTTATTGGACCTGTTAAAGTAGTACCTCCCCATTTCAAAAGTTTTCCACCTAATGAACACCACCCTGGTTTTAGTCTAACCTGGTCGGCGAACTTGGCCATGTAGTGCTGCAGTCTGTTCTGGTTGTCAGTCAATTCACACATCTGGACCAGGATGTCAAAGTCACAGTACTTCTCTGCCAGCGCCGCCACCCACTGGTACTGACCCAGCTCCACTGGAGCACAAGGAAAAGTTAGTAACACCCTTAATATTATTTAAGTGTACATAATACCTTTATAATGGATGCAATTAGCAGTCAGACTTATAATTTATGAAAAATATCAGCTACATTTAGCTACAAAATGTGTAACGTCTGCTAAATGGCATATTATTATTATTATTATAATCCCACTGAAAGGAATCAGACTTGATGTCTGATAAAAATTCTTCATAATCCAAAATGGCTTCACCCGGGAACCAAATATTCAAGCCAAAATGGCTGCCCTGTATTTTGTGTTCAATCTCCACTCACACAGTGGTGCGAGCAGCTCAGAGCGGCGTTGCGTGTACTCCATCTCCAGGGTGTTGTAGCGGTCCTGCTGGCCCGGCCGGCCCGGTCTCAGTGAGGTCAGCTGGGCCACGTAGCCTCCCAGGAGCACGTCCAGCAGCGCCGCCAGCTGCTCGTTCAGGCCGTTGCGCAGCTCCGAGTCGGCGTGAGGGTACACGTCGCGCAGGATCACCTCGTGCTGGCGGGCGATGACGGTGCGCACCCCGCCCAGACCGCTAGAGGCTGTGGAGAGAGAGAGAGAGGTTTGGAGATTAAGGGCACATCTCAATTGTCTTATGTTTGGGAGGCTCTTCTCAATTCTTCTCCATCGCAGTGATAGGCATCTAGCATATCACTTTCACCTATCCTGTCTATTCAGATCAGTTGACATTAATAAAAGGAGACAAGACGTTACAAGAAGTTGCTTTAGATTATTATGAGTGTGTGTGTTGAACAGGGAACATACCGGTCCATGGGATGTATTCTGGTTCAGCAGGGGCGCTCTCTGAGGCTCTGTACAGTGAGGCCTTGGTGTCTCTGTACTGACCAGCAGCCTGCAGCATTTCCTGGAATACAACACACAAACATACACATATTACTGACTGTGCCATCACAAGAAATACAACCTCACACGCAACATGACATACACTACCGGTCAAAAGTTTTAGAACACTTACTCATATTTTTACTATTTTCTACATTGTAGAATAATAGTGAATACATCAAAACTATGAAATAACACATATGGAATAATGTAGTAACCAAAAAAGTGTTTAACAAATCAAAATATATGTTATGTTTGAGATTCTTCAAATAGCCACCCTTCTCTCAAACAGCTTCATGAGGTAGTCACCTGGAATTCATTTCAATTAACAGGTGTGCCTTATATAAAGTTAATTTGTGGAATTTCTTTCCTTCTTAATGCGTTTGATGCGGTTGAGCCAATCAGTTGTGTTGTGACAAGGTGGGGGGGGGGGGGGGGGGTATACAGAAGATAGCCCTATTTGGTAAAAGACCAAGTCCATATTATGGCAAGAACAGCTCAAATAAGCAAAGAGAAATGACAGTCCATCATTACTTTAAGACATGAAGGTCAGTCAATATGGAACATTTCAAGTGCAGTCGCAAAAACCATCAAGCGCTATGATGAAACTGGCTCTCATGAGGACCGCCACAGGAACGGAAGACAAGATAAGTTCATTAGAGTTACCAGCCTCAGAAATTGCAGCCCAAATAAATGCTTCACAGAGTTCAAGTAACAGACACATCTCAACATCAACTGTTCAGAGGAGACTGTGTGAATCAGGCCTTCATGGTCGAATTGCTGCAAAGAAACCACTGCTAAAGGACACCAATAAGAAGAAGAGACTTGCTTGGGCCAAGAAACACGAGCAATGGACATTAGACCGGTGGAAATGTGTCCTTTGTTCTGGAGTCCAAATTTGAGATTTTTCGTTCCAACCGCTGTGTCTTTGTGAGACACGGTGTGGGTGAACGGATGATCTCCGCATGTGTATTTCCCACCGTAAAGCATGGAGGAGGAGGTGTTATGGTGTGGGGGTGCTTTGCTGGTGACACTGTCTGTGATTTATTTAGAATTCATGGCACACAACCAGCATGGCTACCACAGCATTCTGCAGCGATATGCCATCCCATCTGGTTTGGTCTTAGTGGGATTATCATTTGTTTTTCAACAGGAAAATGACCCAACACACCTCCAGGCTGTGTAAGGGCTATTTTACCAAGAAGGAGAGTGATGGAGTGCTGCATCAGATGACCTGGCCTCCACAGTCCCCCGACCTCAACCAAATTGAGATGGTTTGGGATGAGTCGGACTGCAGAGTAAAGGAAAAGCAGCCAACAAGTGCTCAGCATATGTGGGAACTCCTTCAAGACTGTTGGAAAAGCATTCCAGGTGAAGCTGGTTGAGAGAATGCCAAAAGTGTGCAAAACTGTCATCAAGGCAAAAGGTGGATATTTGAAGAATCTCAAATATAAAATATATTTTGATTTGTTTAACACTTTTTTGGTTACTACATGATTCCATGTGTTATTTCATAATTTTGATGTCTTCACTATTATTCTACAATGTAGAAAATAGTAAAAATTAAGAAAAACCCTTGAATGAGTAGGTGTCCAAACTTTTGACTGGTACTGTATATATTTATATATAGCACACCATATGATCAAAAGGCAACCATACACATGCATGGGAGAATACGTGACTAACAATATGGATGTGGATACAGAGAGCCTGCACGGATTGTGTTGTGTACCTTGATGATGGTGTTGACACTGAGCACCACTTCAGCCCACTTCACTGAATCCACAGGGTTCTCCTTCAGAGTCCTCTCCTCCTCTTCTAGTAGACACTCAAAGACTGAGGAGATCTGAGACACCTACACAAACATTCACACAGACCTTAATAACCTCACCTGAGGCATAAGACAGAAGCTTCCCACAATCCCAAAGCTAATGTTTTGGCATTGACAAAATTATTTGATGATTTGAATTGGAATCTCAAATCATCTAAATTGCATGTGAATAGTGTGAAGACCCCAACTCTGCTGGGGATATTATCTCTGTCATTGTCACCAGACCCCAACTCTGCTGGGGATATTATCTCGGTCATTGTCACCTCTCTGAAGAAGACGTCTGCAGCCGTGAGGCTAGTGGACACGGTTGCATCGCTCTTCCTCAAGGCAGTGAGGATGGCGCGATTGACCAGCTCGCTGTTTTTGGTGTGGTGGTTCTTCAGTGTCATGGCCGCCTGTAGCTTCTCGGCGTGCTCGCACAGCAACAGGCGCGTCGCCATGGGAGATGAGCGCACTGCGGTCTGGCCCAGCCGGTCCAGGAGACCCACCTGGGGGAGGGGAGATGGAGTGGGGGAGGGAGCAAGTGGACGAGAGTAAGAAACAGGGGTGGGGAGTAATGAGGTAAGGTTCTTGAACTCAGTCATGACATATCGATCTGTATTCATGAATTTGTGAGGAGCCCTGTAGTAAAGCCCAATCCCACGGTGACCCATAGGATTATAATTAATCCGGATTAAGCGGAATTTAAATATATTTCTATGCAGGTGGCCCACAGGATTAGAATTATTCTGGATTATTCGAGAATGAAATATATTTCTATGCAGGTGGCCCACCTGTAGCAGGAAGTCCATGAAGCAGCCGTGGGCCTTCATCTTGTCCTCTAACTGGTGGAGGATGATGAGGGAGGTCAGGGGGAAGCCAGAATTCTCTGGCAACGACAACACAGACAAAAGGTCACTTCTATGTGGAACAATATATTCAATCATTTTGATAGAAAATAACTACAGGTTTCCATGTCTTCGCCTGTCTACATTTCTCTCCCTCTTTTTCTGTTCTCTTCTCCTTCCCCTCCCTCCCTCCCTCCCACCGTCAGGGACAGACTCTGCCCAGCGGGGGTCTGAGGCTGGGTAGTCGTCCACCAGGTCCAGGTTGATCCGGGTCACCACCAGGTCCAGATCCCCGCCCACCTCCCCGTCTCCGTCCCCCTCCGGGGGGAACAGCTCGTCTGTCATGGTCTGGGCCCCCACCAGATCATTCCTGACAAACAGAACAGTCATGTTTTACTCACAACATTATAAGGTAAACTCAATAGTATCAATGTTTATTGCTTAGATCATTTAACCAGGTAATTCCTGAAAAATCATCAAATCATTTCACATAATTGCTTAGTGGTACTCATTTCAACTGTACACACCCCATTCACTCTCTGTCTACATGTACACTCTTTCAAACACTCACTACCAAACGCTCACTCTCTCTTTCTGTAAACAACTCTCACAGAGCCCTGCATCCTCATTTGGCAGTAACAGCTGCTCTAGATTACCAACAACAGGGCAGATGCAATCACAGAGAGCAAGTAATTACACAGACCTAAATCCACATCGTCCTCAACACAGGGACATCTTTTCAGGGGAGGAACAAACAAATTCCATTGTTTCACAAAGGAGTTCTGTGTCACTGTCAATAAAAGTCAAACTTCAGCAATTGGGGCCAACGTCACACAATCTTTCTGCAGACTTACCGACAGAACTGCAGGAATGCTGCTTTTAGGAGTTTGGTTTTGTCCTCTTGCGCTACAGGCTCCATCCTAGTCGGAGTCTCCATAGCAGTTGCCTTGAAACCAATGTGTGAATTCAGAAATAATGTACACGTCATAAAACAATGTGTACTCACCAATTATGTAAAAATAATAACAACATTGCTCGTTCACCAATTTCATGTAATCTCATTATACACACACAAGTCAGATGACCCAGTTCCATATTAGAGACCTAGCACTGCTTCATTTTAAATTCAAATCTGCCTCTACTCCCTACCTCAGGGCCGGCCCCAGCCAGGGAGGAGTAGAGGGAGTCCTCCATGGTCTCAGGCAGCATGGAGGCACTCTCCCTGGCCACCACGGCCACCAGACCACTGTTCTGGGAGAAGAACACTGGCAGGTTGGCACAGCAGCCCCCACCACGCAGATGGTCACCTGGAGAGATGAAGGAGGGCGGTGAGAATAGAAACATGGGAGGCGAGTCAAGTCAAATCTTACAGAGATACATTGTTTATCATACATGAAATACAAATTGACCATTCATGAAAATGGATAATGATCTACAAAGACAAGGTTGATGATATTATTATGATAACTATGAATTACTGACAGCTGTTGTTGTAGCCATCTACACCATTCAGTCATCAATACCATTCATTTTAAAACATTGGGTGCATGTCAACAGTCTCTAAATTCTTCCTCTTCTTTTTTTATTAAGAAAAGGAGACGAGGAAAGGGGCCAACTTTAAACTATTGAGAGGCAACCAATGTCCTCTAACCTTGAGTCCATTATCTATGTCTCTCACCAGGTGTGTTGAAGGGGATCTTCTCCTCAGGTAGACCTCCTCTGCCTGTACCGGTGGAGCAGGCAAACACCAGCTCCTCGTTGTACAGGAAGGCAGCAGGGCTGGAGGCCCGTGGTAACACCAGCCTCATGGCCTGGAGGGCATCCTCACTCTGAGGGGAATAACATTATAGTAACCATTAGACAAATGTAAACTGTAGGAAGACCAATATGGTTGATATTTTCATGACTGGAAAATAGCATTCCTTTTTGTGGAGCAGGAAATGTAGAAATGCATGAAGCCTTGAGCGTATTCAGAGCAAGTCTACTTAGGGAACCTATTGCCACTTACAAACTAATTTTAAAATGCCCCAAACATTTCATGAACCATAATACACCATTTCCAGGGTTGAGTGAAGACTGACCTGGAAGGGGGGATTGTACTTGGTGACCTCCACAGAGAGCTCCTCAGAGATGTTGTTGCCGTTGTCCAGCAGGGTGACCAGGCAGAAGTAGGCCAGGCAGGGGGAATCTGAAGGGTGCCAGGTTGCTGCCAACACTACCAGGCCATCCCTGGGACACACAATTATAGTCAAAAGTGTGTCCAATCACACAAGGTCACAGTCACCAGCTGACTATTACATCAAATCATGCACTGGGATAAATACACATCCAGAAACCTAGATGAGAGTTCGACTTACTGGCTGAGCTGCATGTCCATGTAGGTAACGTTTACTCCCTCCTTGATTTCCTCATAGTTGCTCTCTGACCCCTGATTGATGGCGAGAGAAAAAAAACAGGACATGCCTTCAGGACAAATCATCAAATCTACAGGTAACTGCCAAAATAAAGGAAACACCAACTTAAGTATCTTAATAGGGTGAGGGGCCACCACGAGCCTCCAGAACAGCGTCAATGCACCTTGGCATAGATTCTACAAGTGTCTGGAACTCTATTGGAGGGATGCGACACCATTCTTCCACAAGAAATTCCATAATTTGGTGTTTTGTTGACGGTGGTGGAAAACGCTGTCTCAGGCGCCGTTCCAGAATCTCCCATAAGTGTTCTATTGGGTTGAGATCTGGTGACTGAGACACACACACACCCTTTAAACACCCTATGCACCTTTGAGACCCATCTTTCAAAGTCACTGAGAGATCTTCTTCTAGCCATGGTAGCCAAAATGGCTAAGCATGATGGTACGTTCATTCCTTGATTAACTCAGGAAGCACATGCTTTGTATCCCTTCATTTACTCAAGTGTTTCCTTTATTTTGGCAGTTACCCGTACAACCATACAGTAGTTGTGGTCCTTCAAGGGGACAGTTCACCTCAAAGTAACGCACCATGATTTAACGCAACCCGACATAAAGTAACGCAACACAACATTAATGTAAAGTGTTGTTCTGCTTACCCAGATGGCGTCGGCGACACTCTCCCTCAGAGCGCGGCTGGAGTCCCAGCTGAGGACCTGGTGCTCTGTGACCTCATCCACCTCCCATTTACTGAGCCCACAAGAGGTCAGAGTATACAGGCAGCCTGTCTCTCCCACCCACAGAACACTGTGGAGCTATACAGGGAGGAGAGGGTATGTGAGTTGTTATCATCATATTACCCACTAATGACTTTATTTTGGGGATTCATAGGACTACACTAGAAGAAACGTGCATTGTTGTTGGTGAGCGGGGCAAGCATGCCAAAGAGGCTGGAGACGCGGCGTCCGATGCCGGAAAGCACCCCCTGACCCTGCTGTAGCGCCCTCTGCAGCAGCTTTCCGGAAGGGTCCGCCCTGAGACGCAACAACTGGCCCCTATAGGAGGACACAATGAAACTACCCCCCTGAGGGAAGAGAGGGATGGTGGGGTGAGGGAGGAGAGGAAGGAGGGATGAAATCAACAGCACATAATATTTAATCAGCTAAATATGATCAAAATGTATCTGTATGCAACAATTTTACACACAATCTGTTGGTAATTTTTAATCAACTAATAATGAGAACCTGCTCTAAACATCCTTTACCTGTGATTAAGGAGCAGCGCTGTATTCAAAACTACAACAATGCATCCACAACGTAACAACTTACCCTGACAGCCACAACAAAGTTGCAGAGGTTTTCGCCCATGTCGACCACAGTCTCAGTGTAACTCCCCTCGTGGGCCAAACTGGGCCAGAACCGGGCTGTTCCCTCCGGAGCCACCGCCATGACAGAGATAGACTGTGCATTCAAAACAAAGACCCACAACAGTAAACAACCATGACTGATAGTGAGTTGATTGGAATTTCAGTTAATTTGTTCCTGATTATTAGCCTGGGTGCCAGCTTACTCAGTCAGGAACGCCTTGTCAAGACAACAACAAGTAGGCTAAAGCAGAAAGACACTGGCACTCAGGCTAGCTGCTCAACAGCTAACAGTTAAGTCATTAGGCAGACAGGTGGGAACTCTTCGCACATTTGGAGGTTGAATAGTTTAGTAATAGAGTAATTGATTACCTGAACAGTGGCAGTCTCCAGAGGGCTGGGAGATGATATGGAGATGAGATCAGCACAGTAGGCAAACTCACTAGTGGGCAGCTGGAGGCCCTTACATACTGACAACTAGGAGACACAACAGAGAAGGTTCACTCATTGGCACTCCATGTTTGTTATTATAGGACACACTGTATCAATGCGTTGCATATCTCATCATTATCAACCAGGGTTGGGTATCCAGTGTTGAAACGGAGTGACACAAAGAGGTAGGGTTCTACCTGGACTTGCCCAATAACGAACACTCATATTGTGTTCCATTTCAAAGCGTTTTGCTACGGTGTGACCTACTGAACTGTACCTTTGCAACAGCAGTCTGACAGATCTTCCAGATGATCAGTCTCTCTCCACACACCATCCAGGCCCAGCCACTCTCATCCACCTTCACAGAGATCTGGTCATCGGCTGAGGGACACAAAACACAGAACCCGTGGGAGAAGAGAGCATCAGCCAGACTGCATTGATCGGGATGACCTCTACAGCATGTATGACTCGCAGAGAGATAATAACAGGAAAGAGTCAATGACCCACCATCAGCCATTGTCAAAGCCTCCATGACTTTGACAGGTAGAGAAGAGCCAAACGTCTGGACATCGAAGTGGAGTGCTTCTGAAGTTGAGTAGCTCTGCACACGCGTGGGAGTTGATCTGGAAATGAGAGGGCGAGCAGTTGTTTAAAAACACTCCACTAGTGACTGTGCCTCAAGATACATTGTTGGCAATGGCATGATGGAGCATGGACACTCACCGCGCTGCTAACGACGTCCTACGTGGGGAAAAGAGAAGCCCTGTAGGTGTACCGGCGAGACTCTTTCTACCGGTGACCCTTGAGGACTGCCTTCGGCCTGAACTAGGGGTGGGACGAGGGCTAAACATCGTAGCTATGCCCCAAAATGCTCAATATTCAATAAACTCCAGACAGCTCTACTTATTTTCCGCGCACAATATGAAACTTCAGGCGCATGAAATATACGTCATGAAATAAAAAATCTGATTTGCAGTACATAGTTGGTCCACTAGATTGTGCCATTGAATACATATTTTGAACACGAATTTTATACGAATAACATTGTCATTTATGAATAATCCCTTCAATTAAAATCAACATTACATTATTACTGATTGTGGATTGATTGATTTTTGCAAGTAGCTAGTTGTCGTTTTTTGGGTGGCAGTAAACAGAATACCAAATAGATTTCTCGCCTTCACATTCAGGTAAGATGAGTCGATCGATCGATGACTCCAAGATGAGAGCAAGCTGCTGTTTGATGGGAGGGGTGGACATACATGATGATGGAGTTGCAACGAAAGGTAGCGGGATATTTGTGATAAAAACCAACCACATTGCATAAATATTATCTCCTTAATAGCAGTAACTGACAACGAAGAATATCAGCACGATATGCAGTGAGTGGCCAAGTTGTTGTTGATGAGATGTTTTTCGCTAAACTCGCTTAAAGTTCAGAAAGGGCCGTGTGGCCCTTCTATCGACTAGCTAGCTTAGCTAACGTTAGCTGCTGGCTAGCTTGCTAATGACAGGACTGCAATACTGTTTGTCTAAGCTGTTTGGTGCATCATTTTACCAGTGCATTTGTTGCTCACTTGTACGGACATGTCATTCATGATTCTCCGAAGTTTGCATGGTGACCTTGCTAACACTGGCTAGCAGTTTTATTGAATGGTTGTTGTGTTGGCAAGTGTGAGCTAGCCATATAGCTAATCTTTCTCTTCTCCGACAGCACTGAAGTGAGTTACTCATGGGTCTATGTAATTCCAGCAAGCTATTAATATAGCTATCTAGTTTTTAGCAGTGTTTGTAATGAGTTAACTCATTTATGGAAATGCAATGCAGTAAGTTACAACAGCTAAACAACGTCTTAATGCACAGCTAAAGCCTTTGCTTTTGCCCATGTCCAAATTCTGCTGTTATACTGTTTTGTTTTTCCCAGGTTATGAAGCGGGTACGCACGGAGCAGATCCAGTACACTGTATCTCAGTACCTGAAGCGAAGGCAGTATGTGGACACTGAAAGTTCCCTGAAGGGGGCTAAACTGTCCCAGTCCGCAGAGGAGATGGCTGCCAACCTCACAGGTGAGGCTTTGAAGTGGGAGCTGGCTGTTATCTTCTGCAAAGATCTATGACAAAATCAAGTTAAACTAGTATCACAGATGTAATGGGTGAATGATGCCAACTATTTTTGCAGACATGATTCAGCAAATCTCACTTATTGAGAAGCTCAAGCATCATCTCGCAGTTTAGGATGAGTAGTAACAGGTGTTTACTCATGGACATATACCTAATCCTATTAATTGTCTCTTTCTTTGAGCAGTGCAGACAGAGTCGGGGTGTGCAAACATTGTCTCTGCTGCCCCTTGTCAAGCTGACCCACAACAGTACGAGACACAATTTTCCAGACTATGCAATTTTCTCTCAGGTACTTCAAAATTATATAGAGACTGATGATATGTACGCTGCTGTTCCAGTGTCCATACTAGCTTACCACTTAGTATGAAGCAATGTATTGTAAATGCTATGCTAGTTATTGTGGGCATAGGATCGTGGCCTTACTCTTTTATTTATTTTCTCTGGTCCAGAAGCGGCTTTGCCATGGGGCCAGGAAGTGAGCTGCGTCCTGTACCCGCTCTTCGTTTACCTCCACCTGGACATGGTGCGCTGCAGCCTGAAGGGGGCAGTGGACGGCTTCTACAGTCGCTTCCACAGCCTCTTCCTAGGGGACGCCGAGCAGCGCTCCACCGTGGAGCAGCTTCGCAACGTCCTCAGCCAGCAGGATGTCACCACCAACCCCAAGCTCCTGGCCTTCCTCGACCACAAGTACGTGGTGCACCTGACGGAGCCGGCCTACAGTTACTTGTTACGATACCTGCAGAGCGAAGACAACAGTACCCTCTGCAGGGCCCTCAGCACCCACGTCCAAGTAGAGGTCACCTCCTCGCCACGCACCGACTACCAGCTATATGGGACGACGGGTGCTGGACCTGCCGGGGCCGGGGCCGCAGCCACGGCCCCCAACTCTACCTCCTCGTGGTCAGGCGTGGATGGCCCTGAGGGAGGGGAGGCGACGGTGGTGGAGGTCCCCACGGGGATCCCGCAGAGCGAGGCGGCCCTGGAGGCGCTGCAGGACTGCATTAAGAAGGTGCGCGAGGGGCCGCCGTCACTCACCACAGTGTGCTTCTACGCCTTCCAGCACACGGAGCAGCTGCTGAACGCAGCGGAGGTGTCGGCCGACAGCAAGCTGCTGGCCGCCGGGTTCGACAGCTCGGCTGTCAAGCTGTGGAGCCTTAGGGCCAGGAAACTGAAGGCCAGGCCACACCGGGCCGACGTGTCGCACATCCGCCTGGCCTGCGACGTGCTGGAAGAGGAGGTGAGAGGATTTTCTTTGGTTAGGATTTTTACAGAAATAGTCAGTTGGTAGATAAATGGCATGTCAATGCGCTTTTTTCCCCCTTTATTCAGGCAGATGAAGAGGACGGCTCGGGCAGCGAGATCAAGACGCTGCGCGGCCACAGCGGCCCAGTGTTCCGCACGGCCTTCCTGACAGACAGCTCGGGCCTGCTGTCCTGCTCGGAGGACACGTCCATTCGCTACTGGGACCTGGGCAGCTTCACCAACACGGCCCTCTACCAGGGCCATGCCTACCCCGTCTGGGACGTGGACGTCAGCCCCTGCAGCCTCTACTTCGCCAGTGGCTCGCACGACCGCACCGCCCGCCTCTGGACTTTCTCCAGGACCTACCCCCTGAGGCTCTACGCCGGCCACCTAGCGGATGTGGACTGCGTCAAGTTCCACCCCAACTCAAACTACCTGGCCACAGGCTCCACGGATAAAACCGTCCGCCTCTGGAGTACCCAGCAGGGGGCGTCAGTGCGCCTGTTCACAGGCCACCGCGGCCCCGTGTTATCCGTAGCCTTCGCGCCCAATGGGAAGTACCTGGCGTCTGCGGGCGAGGACCAGCGGGTGAAGCTGTGGGACCTGGCCTCAGGCGCTCTGGTCAAGGACCTGAGGGGCCACACGGACAGTGTCACCAGCCTGTCGTTCAGCCCCGACAGCAGCCTGGTGGCCTCCTCCTCCATGGACAATTCAGTCAGGGTGTGGGACATCCGAAACTCCCATGGGGCGACCCACGCGGATGGCTCATCCAGCGAGCTGGTGGGGCTCTACACGGGCAACACCAGCAAAGTTCTCAACGTCCAGTTCATGGCCTGTAACTTGCTCCTGGTGACGGGAACAGCGCAGGAGAAACATGGACAGTAGCCATTTTGTTTTGTCTGGCCTGTCTGTTTGTTTAGTTTAAAAGACTGTTGTGTCTGGAGGGTCTCATCTCAGACATGGTCACCATGGAAACATACATGTTTTCTTCCCTAAGCCAATCA
This sequence comes from Coregonus lavaretus, assembly GCF_964263955.1. NCBI lineage: Eukaryota > Metazoa > Chordata > Actinopteri > Salmoniformes > Salmonidae > Coregonus > Coregonus lavaretus. The sequence goes on along the minus strand of NC_139993.1, from coordinate 4,080,172 downwards.
CAGAGAGGTTTAATTTCAGGTCAAAAGGTCACTTGCTAAAATTGCCCACTCAATAAGTTGTTTTTGACAAGCTCTCTGAGTAGAATAAGAGATGCTAATCTGAACATACTGCAACAAATGACTTGGTTTTATTTTGATGCTTATATCCACAATTCCAAAATGAGAAGTTACATGTAAGAGGGTAGATTCATAGGAAAGGACATTTGATTTATGGCATTATCACTGAGAACTACCTGATGGGTTCTACTAGTGAGACCTCATAACTTTTCAGGCTTCCCAAATGTTTCCAATAAATTCCCATCAAAGTAGAATTTCCATGTAGAATGTTAGCTTGGCATGATTCCAGATGAGGATTGCATTTATGGTCTAGTGCCTTGATGGTCAACACCTGTTTTATTCGGGCACGCACAATATTCACATTGATCTAAGAAAGCACTTAAAAATGGGTCTCTGGCTATTCAATTATTTTAGTTGTTTAAAATCAGCATCTCCCCAGAATGTGTCCTCCATACAGTTGTTAAACGTCATCACCGCTAACTGAGAATGTTATGTTATGAAATGCTGAATATATATGAGAGTAATCACAGGAATGCGACCAATATGAGAGTAATCACAGGAAAAGAATGACAGTTGTACTTTGTTTCTTACCATTCTGTTAGTGGCATTATTTGTAATATGCTGAGAAGGATAAATATATTTTTGTAATATCTGACTGGCTGTACCTGGTTTTTCTTTGTGGGTGAAAATGAATTGATGAAGTTAAGAGAAAGATTTGGACTTTGGAGTGTTTGTATTGCTTCATATCTATAATGGTAAAGATAAAACAAATGGATACTCTTGTCAGTTGACATACATTTTATGTTCATATCAGCCTTTTATTTATAAACGATTGTTTCTTTTTAAATTGCCTTTTAATAACATCATGGGATCAAACATTTCTCCACAAATTGTTCATGATCGTTATGATCTAAAACTTGATCTTGTGCTGTTCCACTTCAAATATGCATAACATGTTAGCAGTGATGACAAATCTGTCACTACCTAAAACCTGACATTCCAGAACACATTCTATAGTGAACTCCCATATCAGAGAGGGAGCGGTAACAACCAGTTGGGCAGGGAAAGTGGGCGAGGTCAGGTGTGTTGCCGTGGTAGAGGACAAACCAGTTTATGTCTGGAGGGCGTGTACCTATCTACCCACCTGCTTGACAAGCTTGTCACTCCGTCTAAACCACATACACGTCAAAGACACAGGACGGGCAAAAACACTAACACCTCTCTCTCCCCGTCTCTGTCACTGCTCACAAACAAGGGACATCTCTCCCACACAGACACAGTCCTCCATCTCTCCCTAGTTTTCCCCTTAGTCTGAGCCCTCAAGATGTCCACCAAGTCGATCAGCACCCAAGCGGATGGGAAGACGTTTGAGCAGCTGAGGCAGGAGTGTCTACAGAAGAAGAAACTGTTTGAGGACCCAGACTTCCCTGCCTGCGACTCATCCCTCTACTACAGCCAGAGCGTGCCCATCACCTTTGAATGGAAGAGACCTGGGGTATGTAAAGCTACAGTACAAATGGTCTACTCCGAGTGAGCTAATGTGACTGAAAGAATACAGTAATTACAGTGGTAATTACAGTGTAATTAGAACATTTGTAGTTGATCGTTGAGAATGAATGGCCTGGATGGGGTCTCTGTTGAGTAGGTAGGTAGATTGAGCTCATTTGTTCTGAAGGCAAGACAATATGCAGTGTTAAAGTATAGAAGACTATAGTCCTTATATTTACCTTATTCGGATTACATCAAACCTCAAGACCTGGCCAGTTCTATCTGTTGATGACGAGCTTTTATCCAACCATCACTTTAAAACCAGTTCTGCAAGAAAGGAATACTTTTATCTGGCTAATATTTAATGCCCTTTCTGCAGTGTTCATATCTTGAAACTTTAAAGTGTCCTGCACATAAATTAAGCCGGAGATACTGTACATGCCCGTCTCACATGAAGGGCACAGTCTTCTGGAATGTAGCCTTGAAGCATGCATTGAATGTTTTCTCTCTGTGTTGACTTTGCTGGGAGTGGTGGTTGACAGGTTATGTGCTCAGAGAGGTTAGCTAATCTTAAGAGCTCATGCTAACCAGTTTTCACTCATTGTATATCCACAGCAACATTCACACTGTGCATTTCAATACATAACGCTGACCACACACTTTGCCGTTGAGATTGAGTGCCTTGCCAAGATTGATACTGCAATGTGTAACTATTAAGATCTGTGATCAACTATTCAAACTAGCATACCTCAAACCTCCAAGAAAACCCTGTAACTGATCCTTAAGCATTTCTCTCTTGGGTGATCCTTGTGAATGAATACCTGTACCGCCTCTCTGTGTTTCTGCGTTCCAGTGACTGGGGACTTTGACTGATTAAGACACCAGGAATGTGAACACACCTACACGAGGCGGCAGAGTCCCTCCTAACCCCCTCTCCATTAAAAGCTGTTTCTCCACTGTCACTAAGCCTCATACACCTGCTCCTATTCTTTTACAGGAGCTCTGTGAGAATCCCGAATTCATAGTCGGTGGGGCTGACAGGACAGACATATGCCAAGGAGCGCTAGGTTAGTTCACATAGTACTTCTTAAATGATACGAATCGTATATATCATACATCGATATCCAAACACTAGAAATGACAGTGAGATATTTGTCTGGGGACCACAAGAAAGCAGCTTGCGGGCCTGATGTGGCCCGCTGGCCTTGAGTTTAAGACTTTGATTCTATAGCATTACATAAGACTGCTAAGATTGGGGGTTATATCTATGGCTTTCAGTGTGTAGGTCCTGACTCATCACCTCTCTCTCTCTGTCACCCAGGGGACTGCTGGCTCCTGGCAGCCATTGCCTCTCTGACCCTCCATAAGGAGACCCTGGCCAGAGTGGTGCCCAATGACCAGGGCTTTGACCACCGCTATGCTGGCATCTTCCACTTCCAGGTAGACTCACTCACTACACAGCTATCAACTGCGCATCACATTTATTGACATAATATAGCGTTTAATCTGTATGACAATATTACATTATTTACAGAATGTTTGAGTCTTAAATGTTCATTGTTACATAGTATTTACTGTATTGACATCAGTGATTACACAATTATTTAGTTAAAGGAAGTCATTCGTAAGTATAGTCTGACATGTCTCTCTCCTCCAGTTCTGGCAGCACAACAGATGGCTGGACGTGGTGGTGGATGACCGACTGCCTGCTGTGAGGAACCGCCTGGTGCTGCTCCACTCTGCATCCAACAACGAGTTTTGGAGCGCATTGCTGGAGAAGGCCTATGCCAAGTATGTGTAACTTGTAAACTTTGAAAAGTACAGGTATAACATTTATGCAAACTAAAATAAGTGTTTTGTACAACTGTTGACGTTTGTTATCGTCACGTTTGCTTGATAGTGTGTAGTTCATGTAAAACATGAGTATTGGATGATTGTAACCAATTTTTCACCAAATGCATGCAGACCACTCTGCAAAGCTTGGGTTAATTTTCAAATGCCTGCTATTTGACACCCATTATATCCCTAGTTAACCCATTCCATCCCATTCCTTGTCCTGTCAGGTTGAACGGGAGCTATGAGTCCCTGAAGGGAGGCTCTACCCTGGAGGCCATGGAGGACTTCACTGGCGGCGTGGGGGAGACATACGAAACCAAAAGCGCTCCAACCGACCTCTTCAACATCATAAAGAAGGCCCACGACAGAGGCTCAATGATGGGCTGCTCTATCGACGTAAGGGCCTCCTAAACCAGTTTCAATGGAAGACCATTATACATGGGGTCCTTAGACACCAGGTCCTGTATTTCCAAAGCGTCTCAGGATAGGAGTGCTGGTCAGATATAGGATCAGTTTTTGTCTTTTAGATCACAATGAATAAGATAATATAGACAGGATGGACCTGATCCTAGATCCACACTCCTACTACTATGAGACACTTTGTCAATACGGGTCCAGGTCTGAGAGACATAGTTCTGGTCTTTGGTGACTGATAAAGATAGTTTTTTTTCTCTCCAGATCACCAGCTCTGCTGAGTCAGAGGCCCAGACAGCTTCAGGACTGGTGAAGGGACATGCCTACTCCATCACAGGCCTTGAGGAAGTCAACTACGGAGGAAAAAAGATCAAGCTGATCCGGATCAGGAACCCTTGGGGACAGGTGGAATGGAACGGTGCCTGGAGTGACGAGTGAGTCCAGTTCATTTCCATCAGGTGTTGCTGAGATGAGTAGGAATAAAAACCAGCATACACTATGCACTATGAGAGAGTGGTTGTTCTGTTATCTGTTTTCTCTCTCACAGGTCTAGGGAGTGGAATGTAATCGACAGTTCTGAGAAAAAACGCATTCTTCAGAACTCCATGGATGATGGTGAATTCTGGTTAGTAACAACAGTGATTTTAATAGTTTTACATATGGCAAAGTTTCCCGCATGTTGTTGGCATGTTCAACAGCAATGTGCTTTCCAGTGGCCCTGAACAGTTACCAGACAAGGTCTGGGGACCACTCCTGTATACAGTGAAGACTTTTCTGAATCAAAATGGTTGCTTGTTTCAGGATGGAGTTTGAGGACTTCAAGGCCAACTACGACAAGATAGAGATCTGCAACCTGACGCCGGACTCTCTGACGGACGACAGCAAGCGGAAGTGGGAGGTGAACATGTTCGAGGGCAATTGGATCCGTGGCTCCACCGCAGGCGGCTGCAGGAACTTCATAGGTGAGAGGACAAGGTTGCAGACAGAAATGTAATAAATAGACTTGACTTGATTCCCTATTCTACATGAGAGATTAACATACAGTACCAGTCAAAAGTTTGGACACACCTACTCATTCCAGGGTTTTTCTTTATTTTTTTTACTATTTTCTACATTGTAGAATAATAGTGAAGACATAAAAACTATGAAATACCACATATGGAATCATGTAGTAACCAAAGAAGTGTTAAACAAATCAAAATATATTTTATATTTATATTTGAGATTCTTCAAATAGCCTCCATTTGCCTTGATGACAGCTTTGCACACTCTTGGCATTCTCTCAACCAGCTTCACATGGAATGCTTTTTCAACAATCTTGAAGGAGTTCCCACATATGCTGAGCACTTGTTGGCTACTTTTCCTTCACTCTGCCGTCCAACTCATCCCAAACCATCTCAATTGGGTTGAGGTTGGGGGATTGTGGAGGCCACGTCATCTGATGCAGCACTCCATCACTCTCCTTCTTGGTAAAATAGCCCTTACACAGCCTGGTCCTGTTGAAAAACAAATGATAAGGCCAAACCAGATGGGATGGCGTATTGCTGCAGAATGCTGTGGAAGCCATGCTGGTTAAGTGTGCCTTGAATTCTAAATAAATCACAGACAGTGTCACCAGCAAAGCACCCCCACACCATAACACCTCCTCCTCCATGCTTTACGGTGGGAACTACACATGCGGAGATCATCCGTTCACCCACACGTGTCTCACAAAGACACGGCGGTTGGAACCAAAAATCTCAAATTTGGACTTCAGACCAAAGGACAAATTTCCACCAGTCTAATGTCCATTGCTCGTGTTTCTTGGCCCAAGCAGGTCTCTTCTTCTTATTGGTGTCCTTTAGTAGTGGTTTCTTAGCAGCAATTCGACCATGAAGGCCTGATTCACACAGTCCCCTCTGAACAGTTGATGTTGAGATGTGTCTATGACTTGAACTCTGAAGCATTTATTTGGCCTGCAATTTCTGAGGCTGGTAACTCTAATGAACTTATCCTCTGCAGCAGAGGTAACTCTGGGTCTTCCGTTCCTGTGGCGGTCCTCATGAGAGCCAGTTGATGGTTTTAGGGACTACACTTGAAGAAACTTTCAAAGTTCTTGAAATTATCTGTATTGACTGACCTTCATGTCTTAAAGTAATGATGGACTGTAATTTCTCTTTGCTTATTTGAGCTGTTCTTGCCATAATATGGACTTGGTCTTTTACCAAATAGGGCTATCTTCTGTATACCCCCCCTACCTTGTCACAACACAACTGATTGGCTCAAACGTATTAAGAAGGAAAGAAATTCCACCAATTAACTTTTAAGAAGGCACACCTGTTAATTGAAATGCATTCAAGGTGACTACCTCATGAAGCTAGTTGAGAGAATGCCAAGAGAGTGCAAAGCTGTCATCAAGGCAAAGGGTGGCTATTTGAAGTATCTCAAATCTAAAATATATTTTGATTTGTTTAACACTTTTTTGTTTAACACATGATTCCATATGTGTTGTTGCATAGTTTTGATGTCTTCACTATTATTCTACAATGTAGAAAATAGTAAAAATAAAGAAAAACCCTTGAATGAGTAGGTGTGTCCAAACTTTTGACTGGTAATGTATATGTTCTACACAATACATTATTATCTGAACGTCTATCTGAGCTTTGTAATGTGACAGTCAGTTTGGGTCATACAAAGTTTGATGACCCATATAAAAAAGGAATGCCAATTGTATCTTTATGATGAATCCACTGTGCCAGAAGGGGCCAACCCTGATTCTGGAGTGCCAGATAGGCTTTTGTTCCAGCCCAGCAATAAAATAAACATTTAAACCTGTTTTCCCCAGATACATTTTGGACCAACCCTCAGTTCAAGCTGACCCTGGTGCATGCTGACGATGATAATGACAAGTGCAGCGTGGTCATCGCTCTGATGCAGAAGAACCGCCGCGCGCTGAGGAAAGAGGGACTGGACCTGCAAACCATTGGCTTTGCTCTTTACGAGGTTAGAGAGACTACAGGCAAAGAGACCATATGCACAAACAATAGGAATACATTGGTTTTCAATTTCCTAGTACATGCTACCTATAGTTATTGCGGTTAATCACAAAGTTCCTCATTCAAATTTGAAGGGTATCTAAAAACATGTCCCTCCCTCTCTCTTCTCACTCAGGCCCCTGCAGATGAGGACCACCTAGGTAAAGACTTCTTCCGTTACAATGGGTCCAAGGCTCGCAGTAAGACCTACATCAACGTGAGGGAGATCTCTGAGCGCTTCACCTTGCCCCCAGGGAACTACCTGCTGGTGCCCACCACCTTCCAGCCCCACGACGAGGCCGACTTCCTCATACGCATCTTCTCTGAGAAGGCAGCTGGAACCATGTATGATATTTCCGTTTGGAGTATTGTCTGTGAATCAGTATTAGTTTCAAGTAGATAGTTGATTAAGAGAAAGGTTGAATGAAAGCCCTCAATGGCTGTAGGCAATCGACATAAGATTTGTTTGGCTTTTAATATTGCATGTAGCCTAAACTGTCATTCCATGTAAGATTTGCTGTGATAGAAAGCTAATCACAGGATGTTGTCATCAACAGGGAGATGGGAAACACAGTAGATGCTCATCTGCCAGATGTAAGTACTCTGCCATTGAATACCACAAAACTGCAATGCTGAGATGCTCTTTACTTCGTGTTGATGATGTGTTTGTGATGTCTCTCAGCCCCCAATGCCCAGTCTACCAGAGGAGGAGACGGATGAGGAGAAGGGACTGAGGAGGCTGTTTGAAAAGATTGCTGGTTCGGTAAGAAAGTCTGAATATTATAAGACATTAGGAAGAGTAGAGGTGTTTCTGTTAAACTGCCAATGTCACTGATTCAGATACCATAAGCATGTCGAAGGAATGTCGTATCCTCTGGCCATAAGACTGTTAAATGGCTAACAACTACTGCTCTCTCTCTCCACACAGACTCTGACACACACACCTTCACTGTCACTCTTATTCACGTGCACACACACATACACACACTCGCATACAGCCTCACTCACACACTCATTACTGATGCCACACACTTACACCCACACACCCCCTCACACCTATGTCGCTGCTAAAGTAATGATTGATTAGATCTATTTCTACCATTCATTACGCTGCGGTTAATTGATTATTGATTTCCATTAGTATCTATAAAAGCGTCTGCTAAATGGCATATTATTATTTTATTATTATTATTATCTATCTATTTATGCTACTGGTCACTATGACTCCTGTTTACATGTATATATTACCATTAGTACTGTATATTACCAGAAGTATTTATATATTCCTACTACCAGTCACTTTTTGTGTATAAACCCTGCACATTGAATAAGGTACTGTCACTGACCTGAAAGGGCTCTCAATGTAAGAATTTCACTGTACTGTTTTACACCTGTTGTTTCCTGTGCATGTGGTGAATAAATGTTGAAACGTGTGCGCCCCCTATTGGTCATAACCAGAATGTCATATTTTGTCTATTTCGCCTTCTCACTAGGACCAGGCCATCTCTGCCAATGAGCTTCAGCAGATGTTGAATGGAGTACTGAGCAGGAGTAAGCAGCCCTCCTCTTTACGCTTTGAACACACCGACTGCGTCATTTGCGTTTTGGTACACCAGAAGTACATTCATTTCCAATGGAACGCTGCATTTGCCTTGCAGCATTGCGTTGCAGAGGCAGTTGCAGTGCGTTCTGTGTGGTGCATACGTTGGATTTATCGAACGTATGTGTAAAACTGTGCGTAAACGGGTTGACAGAAATGGTAGCAGAAGGTGAATGTTGAACTTTTGTTGCACACATATCTAGATGATGCTGCATACTATTTTGCCCAATGACGCAGTCGGTGTGTTCAAAGCGTAAAAGTCACATCCATTGTGTTTCGCTACAACTCAGATGTTAGCGTGAAGAGCAATTCAACAAATGTCATTTGAATACAAATCCACACGCACATTGTTTGACTCTTTAAATTAGAAAAACTTTCACACTGGGTCTGTGAGGTTATACTATCATGGATTACAGATGTTATAATGTTATGATTATTTTGTTATGATGTTCCTCTCTTTTCCTTCAGGGAGAGAAATCAAGTTTAACGGTCTCAGTCTCAACACCTGCCACAGCATCATCAACCTGATGGATGTATCCTTCACCTTTCCTAAACGCCTATAATGAGGCTTTGGAAAATGCATTACTGTGATCAATATTGATTATATGCTTTTAGAATATACACTATATATACAAATGTATGTGGACACTCCTTCAAATTAGGGGATTTGGCTATTTCAGCCTCACCTGTTGCTGATGAGTGTATAAAATCAAGCAGACAGCCATGCAATCTCCATAGACAAGCATTGGAAGTAGAATGGCCTTACTGAAGAGCTCAGTGACTTTCAACGTGGCACTGTCATAGGATGCCACCTTTCCAACAAGTCAGTTTGTCAAATTTCTGCCCTGCTAGAGCTGCCTCTGTGAACTGTAAGTGCTGTTATTGTGAAGTGGAAACGTCTAGGAGCAACAACGGCTCAGCCGCGAAGTGGTAGGCCACACAAGCTCACAGAACGGGACCCCGTGTGCTGAAGTACGTAAAGATTGTCTGTCCTCGGTTGCAGCACTCACTACTGAGTTCCAAACTGCCTCTGGAAGCAACGTCAGCGCAATAACTGTTTGTCTGGAGTTTAATTAAATGGGCTTCCATGGCTGAGCAGCCGCACACAAGCCTAAGATCACCAATCGCAATGCCAAACATCGGCTGGAGTGGTGTAAAACTCACCGTCATTGGACTCTGGAGCAGTGGAAACGCGTTTTCTGCAGTGATTACATTTACATTTACGTCATTTAGCAGACGCTCTTATTCAGAGCGACTTACAAATTGGTGCATTCACCTTATAGCCAGTGGGATAACCACTTTACAACATTTGTTTTTTATTTTTATTTAATTTGTAATAGTTTTATTTTTCCCAATTTTTTTTATTTCAACATTTTTATTTTTTATTTTTTAGAGTATGTTTTTAATTTTCATTTGTTTTATATATATATATATATATTGCTGTTGTTTTTTTTATTTTATTTTTATTTTTATTTTTATTTGTTTATTTTTATTTAAAATTTTATTTTTTTATTATTTTTTATTTTATTTTATTTTTTGGTGGGGTGGGAGGGAAGGGGTAGAAGGATTACTTTTATACTATCCCAGGTATTCCTTAAAGAGGTAGGGTTTCAAGTGTCTCCGGAAGGTGGTCAGTGACTCCGCAGTCCTGGCGTCGTGAGGGAGCTTGTTCCACCATTGGGGTGCCAGAGCAGCGAACAGTTTTGACTGGGCTGAGCGGGAACTGTGCTTCCGCAGAGGTAGGGGGACCAGCAGGCCAGAGGTGGAAGAACGCAATGCCCTTGTTTGGGTGTAGGGACTGATCAGAGCCTGAAGGTAAGGAGGTGCTGTTGCCGTGATGAATCACGCTTCACTATCTGGCAGTCCAACAGACGAATCTGGGTTTGGCTGGTGCCAGGAGAACGCTACCTGCACGAACGCATAGTGCCAACTGTCAAGTTTTTTGTGGAGGAGGAATAATGGTCTGTGGCTGTTTTTCATGGTTCGGGCTAGGCCCTTTAGTTCCAGTGAAGGGAAATCTTAACACTACAGCCTACAATGACATTCTAGACGATTCTGTGCTTCCAACCTTGCTTCCAAACCAACAGTTTGGGGAAGGCCCTTTGCTGTTTCAGCATGACAATGCCCTGTGCACAAAGCGAGGTCCATACAGAAATGGTTTGTTGAGATCAGTGTGAAAGAACTTGACTGGCCTGCACAGAGCCCTGACATCAACCCCATCAAACACCTTTGAGATGAATTGGAACGCCGACTGCGAGCCAGGCCAAATCGCCCTACATCAGTGCCCGACCTCACTAATGCTGAATGTAGCTGAATGGAAGCAAGTCCCCGCAGCAATGTTCCAACATCTAGTGGAAAGCCTTCCCAGAAGAGTGGAGGCTGTTAATACAGCAGAGGGGGGACCAACTCCATATTAATGCCCATGATTTTGGAATGAGATGTTTGAAGAGCAGGTGTCCACATACTTTTGGTCATGTAGGTTATTTGCCTTGACAGATCAATCCAGGTTGACAATTCAGGGCAGCTTGAGTTTCAGGAGTTCAAGGTCTTCTGGGAAAAGATGAAGAAATGGATTGTAAGTACAGCATGACTACGTGTTACTGTCAGTTACAATAACATATACATTGTTATACAATAGCCTATGGTGGCAATTCAATATTGAACATGTGTGTAGAGTGGAAGTGATAACGATGTCTATGGTGTTTGTTGCAGATGCTCTTCATCTCTTATGACACGGACCGGTCAGGGAAGATGTCCTCCTATGAACTCCGCATAGCCCTCAAAGCAGCAGGTGAGAGACTACCGCGTGGTACATAAGGTTAGCATAGAATGCCAGCATATAACATAATATCTCAATGGTAGAATGCTAGTGTTGAATCCTGTCTTTGATCTTGAAGGTCTCTTTCTCTGTGAGTACTCCCAGGCTTTCTCAAGAAGACATTTCAGGGGCTCATAAAGACAAAGGTGTAACTTCAGTGTGAATCAGAGCCTAACTAATAATGTCTCCACCATCCAAGGCATGCATCTGAACACTAAACTCCTCCAGCTGCTTGGCTTGAGGTACGCTGATGATAACTACGACATCGACTTTGATGACTACCTCACCTGCATCGTCCGCCTGGAAAATATGTTCAGTGAGTACAAAGGGACTTTATGGGATATAGCTGTTCAAATAACTTGGATTTTCATGGAGAAATCGTGAAACAAGTAAACACTCAGAGATGTTAAATGTTTTCTACCCCCCCAAAAAAATGTTGTTGACCCCAAAAATGCATTTGTCCTGCCCCAGGGGTTTTCCAAGCATTGGACAAAAGCAAGAAAGGCGAGGTCAATATGAACATGCTGCAGGTATAGTAAACATTGTATAATATAACATGAACATTACATTTTGTATAATGTGTATATGTTTCCACTGTAAAGTCCATCCGGTGTAATGTGCCCACCAAGACATGATTTGCTGTTGATTGTGAAATTACTTTTTTCTTTTCAGTTCCTCCTTCTTTCCATGAACGTCTGAAGAGGATCCAGCAGAAGAACAAAGTAAAATAAAGGGCTTGGGATGCAATATGTGTTGCTTGCAAATACGCTAATCTCAAGTCGTTCCCGCTGGGAACGAGGTTAGCGAATACATTAGTTATAATCCATGCGTAAAACATATGCTATATAGCTATGTTTTAATGTATGCCTTTGTCTCTCTTGAATTCACTCTTTTGTTTTAAAACGAAACAGACAGTTTGGATCGTATGCCCCTTGTATTTGACAACCAGGGGAATTTGTGTTAAATTCTGTTTACAGAGTTGCTCCAATAATAAATAATGCACTGATAAAGTTAAAAGTTTCATCATTTTGACACCCTGTATCAGTTGATTTCTCCGTTTGGATGAAACAAAATAAAAATATGTTTTGAAAGTGTAATATACAGTGCATTCAGAGATGTTACGTTACAGCCTTATTCTAAAATGGATTAAATTGTTTTTTTCCCCCTCAATCTACACACAATACCCCATAATGACAAAGCAAAAACAGCTTTTTCTAAATGTTTGCAAATGTATTAAATACAAAACTGAAATATCACATTTACATAAGTATTCAGACCCTTCACTCAGTACTTTGTTGAAGCACCTTTGGCAGCGATTACAGCCTCGAGTCTTCTTGGATATGACGCTACAAGCTTGGCACACCTGTATTTGGGGAGTTTCTCCCATTCTTCTCTGCATATCCTCTCAAGCTCTGTCAGGTTGGATGGGGAGAGTCACTGCACAGCTATTTTCAGGTCTCTCCAGAGATGTTAGATCGGGTTCAAGTCCGGCCTCTGGCTGGGCCACTCATGGACATTCAGAGACTTGTCCCGAAGCCACTCCTGCGTTGTCTTGGCTGTCTGCTTAGGGTCGTTGTCCTGCTGGAAGGTGAACCGTTGCCCCAGTCTGCAGTCCTGAGCGCTCTGGAGCAGATTTTCATCAATATTCTCTCTGTACTTTGCTCCGTTCATCTTTCCCCTCGATCCTGACTAGTCCCAGTCCCTGCCGCTGAAAAACATCCCCACAGCATGATACTGCCACCACCATGCTTCACCGTAGGGATGGTGCCAGGTTTCCTCCAGATGTGATGCTTGGCATTCAGGCCAAAGAGTTCAATCTTGTTTTTCATGGTCTGAGAATCTTTAAGTGCCTTTTGGAAAACTCTAAGCGGGCTGTCATGTGCTTTTTACTGAGAAGTGGCTTCTGTCTGGCCACTCTACCATAAATGCTTGATTGGTGGAGTGCTGCAGAGATGGTTGTCCTTTTGGAAGGTTCTCCCATCTTCACAGAGGAACTCTGGATCTCTGTCAGAGTGCCCATCAGGTTCTTGGTCACCTCCCTGACCAAGGCCCTTCTCCCCCGATTGCTCAGTTTGGCCGGGCGGCCAGCTCTAGGAAGAGTCTTGGTGGTTCCAAACTTCTTCCATTTAAGAATGATGGAGGCCACTGTGTTCTTAGGGACCTTCAATGCTGCAGACATTTTTTTGGTACCCTTCCCCAAATCTGTGCCGCGACACAATCCTGTCTCGGAACGCTACGGACAATTCCTTCGACCTCATGGCTTGGTTTTTGCTCTGACATGCAGTGTCAAATGTGGGACCTTATATAGACAGGTGTGTGCCTTTCCAAATCATGTCCAATCAATTTAATTTACCACAGGTGGACTCCAATCAAGTTGTAGAAACAGCTCAAGGATGATCAATTGAAACTAGATGCACTTGAGCTCAATCTCATAGCAAAGGGTCTGAATACTTATGTAAATAAGGTATTTATGTTTATTTTATACATTTACAAAAAATATATAAAAACCTGTTTTCGCTTTGTCATTGCGGGGTATTGTAGTTTGATGAGGATTTTATTTATTTTATTTTAGAATAAGGCTGTATGGTAACAAAATGTGGTAAAAGTCAAGGGATCTGAATACTTTCCGAATGCACTGTATCTGCTGTCTGTCTGCTGTGTCTGTAAATATTCCAATGTAGGCTACTTGTATCTCAGCATGCCTATAAGGAAATGAAACAAATTGCCCTACATAAATAAGCAAATATTTATGGTGGATCCCCAATGAGTCAATATTGGTTTTGAGCTCTGATATCCAAGCCGGGTGTACACTACACGTAATTCAAAATCCTAACATCGCTAAACCTCACATTAAACGACCATATTTCCTGTAGTTTTTTGTTGTTGTCTTGCCAACGTAGTGGCGCGCACACTAAACGATGTGGCACAGACGGGGGTCAAACTACAAGATTCTTCACTTGGCCTTGAGGATTGTCGATACCGCGCTGTCTCGCGAAAACAATGATGTGATTAGATTTAACGTAGCTACAACGAGCTGCGGCTCAATGCAGCCTCAACGATTTTGTCAGACATTCACGCTATCTAGCCAACATTTTGAATTGAATAACATTGCTTGTGAACTTCAGAGCTGTAGCAATTTGGCTTTGATTAAAGGCAAGTACAAACGCATACTAGAAGTAGACATCGCTCCTTCTCTAGTCTACACATTATGGGTGATGCGACACAACATCATCTCACTGGCATCTCCTCTGGCGAGCTCTCATTGGCTATTGCTTATGACCGTTGTCAAAACGTGTTGTTTCATATCTCACGCTACAGAAGCTTTACATATTTTGTGCCGACAAAATCAAACATGTTTGAAAATATCGGGACGTCTGGAGCCTGAATGATGCTGTGATCGATTCCTGTTGTTCATTGTCGATTAGTTTGGTCTTCTGGGCTATACCAACTGAAGATGGGGAACACACATGTATTACATTCCAGTTGCTTTGTTTTCAATTAAAAATGATTTCATACAGAGAATACATAATTTGACAACATCATGTATTAATACAAATTGAAGAATGTACAACAATCTGAGATATTGGGTGAAATGCACAAACCACATCCCTTTTGTGATGTGAAATGGTTTGTTCCAAAAATGGTCGAAGCAGCGTGTGAGGCAGGAGTCAGCGTGGATGAACAACATTGACCGTTTCTTAATTAAATCCCCGTAAAGCCCACTATTTTAGCGCGAGATAAACTGTAACATAAACGTTTTTGGAAAACTACTTTGAAAGTGTGTTCACAGCGGTCCAATTGAACTATGGTAAGCACACTTAGCTGCGAACGTTGTTTTAGCTTGGCTAGCTTAGCTAATTAGCGAGCTATTAGCATGCTAACTATGTCGACAGACAGGTCGTTTTTATTTTTTTTATTTAACCTTTATTTAACCAGGTAAGCCAGTTGAGAACAAGTTCTCATTTACAACTGCGACCTGTCCAAGATAAAGCAAAGCAGTGCGATAAAAACAACAACACAGAGTTACATATGGGGTAAAACAAAACATAGTCAAAAATACACCAGAAAATATAAATACAGTGTGTGCAAATGTAGCAAGTTATGGAGGTAAGGCAATAAATAGACCATAATGCAAAATAATTACAAGTAGTATTAACACTGGAATGATATATGTGCAAGAGATGATGTGTAAATAGAGATACTGGGGTGCAAATGAGCAAAATAAATAACAATATGGGGATGAGGTAGTTGGGTGGGCTAATTTCAGATGGGCTGTGTACAGGTGCAGTGATCGGTAAAGTGCTCTGACAACTGATGCTTAAAGTTAGTATGTAGGTAGGATAGGTAGCTAACTTATTACATAAATATTGCCAACTGTTGTGGTTGTCAATGTCTACTAAACCAAATATGTTACCTAGCTAATATCTCTTGTTCTTTCAAATGTGGGTGAGATTGATAGTTTTAGCAATAGCCAACCAACTAGCTCGTGTGATGGTGTTTGTTGTTAGCTAGTTAAGCTAAGTTAGCTAGCTAGTCCATCAACATTAATTTACATTTCAGAACAGTTCTTCCCTTTGTGTACTGCCTAACCCTCATGTACAAAGGGCTTGTAATGAACAGTGACCACTCAACACAGGTCACTGACATATTGATGCATCTGAGCCTGATACAGTTGACCCTAAGACTATGTAACACATTACATTATCTACATGTCTTTATTTTATAGCCTAATAAAAGGAAGAAGGCATTCATTGACAAGAAGAAAGCGGTGACCTTCCACCTGGTCCACAGAAGTCAGAGGGACCCCCTCGCTGCTGACGAGAAAGCACCCCAGCATGTCCTCCTACCCGCACAAAAGGTAAGAACATGTGTTAGTACAGTGGTTCCCAACCCTTTTCGGTTATTGAGTATGGTTACATGCACACAATAATGAGATTATTGTGGATAGCCAGATTTAATATAATAGTTTGATTAAAACATTGACATGTTTTACAAGAACAACGATTCCCCTAATAATCCTGTTTACATGGACACATCTGAAAAGGCTACCTGATGGCGCTCTGATAAATGCAGAAAATCGTCAATCAATATAAACGTTCTACCAAAGGGAGCATGTTCTTTTTGGGAAGCATATTTGATTCTGAGTTTGGACATATAAAGTTTGTATGTGAAAACACTTGGCTGATGCTAGCACATGCGACGATCAACGCCGATTAAGGTGTTTACATGTCTTAATAATTCGAAAGATTGCTCAGAAAACCAGGTGTTTTAATCGGTGTATGCTTACTTCGATTTTGACCTTACGCCGATTAAGGTAAACAGAGTAGGTGTTTACATGACTATTGCATAATCTGCCTACTGCCATAATCTGTTTAGTATAGAATTATTAGTGTGCATGAAAACGTACTCACTGTACCACCAACTGAATTTTTCTCTGCCCAAAGTACCGGTGAAGTACCCACTCTTGTGCATCTTACCAGTAGGCCTATGGTCTCATGAGTCTTGTCAAGTATCCGCTGTGGATAGACCAAGTACCCCCAGGGGTCCTAGTACCCCTGGTTGGGAACCACTGTGTTAGTACATGTACCAGAACTTACTAAGATATTTAGTGTTGCAATGGAAAAATCCATTGGTTACAACATTTAGGCTACTTATCCTAGTAGAAGTCAAAAACATATTTAATTTGTTGAAGACAGTTATTGGCCAAGGACAACCAAGATATTTGGTGCATGAAATCCTGCTTTATGTGCACAATTGTATGTTTTGTCTCAAGCTCCGTAACCACTTACTCTACTATCTGTGTTCAGGTGGAGGTGGAGAAGCGACGAGAGGAGCAGAGGGAGTTT
Source organism: Coregonus lavaretus (assembly GCF_964263955.1). Taxonomy (NCBI): domain Eukaryota; kingdom Metazoa; phylum Chordata; class Actinopteri; order Salmoniformes; family Salmonidae; genus Coregonus; species Coregonus lavaretus. The sequence goes on along the minus strand of NC_139993.1, from coordinate 4,063,099 downwards.
GGGGTGTTTTTTGATGACGACTACAACTACCTGCAGCACCTGAGAGAAACGGCTCGGCTCGTAGAGTGGGCTTCATCCGGCAAATCACAGAGAGGAAAACGTACCCATGACCTCCAGGATGGGGATGAGGAGGAGGAGGAGGAGGAGGAAGAAGAGGAAAAGGCTACTCCTGTAAGTTTAGCAGGAGGTCCAGTGGTTGTTAGTGAGTGGAATGGTTGTGTAAATGTTTGGGCTATATATTGGACCAAACAGCTAATGGTGTAAATATAAGGTGAAAGGATCTGGTCCTTTGTTAACAATGTAGATAGCTGGAGATGAGCAAAACAGAACAGTAGTTTTAGAGGCTGGCATTTGTGAGATCAAATTTCCCTAGTTGTGACATGTCATCACATGACATAGTGGCTTTCCTAGTGTACTTTAGGTTGTGACGGGTGACTGTAGGATGGGGTGTGGGGGCACCATTAGCTTTTTTTCTTTTTTCTTTTCAGCTATCATGACTACGCTTCTCTTAGTAACCTTCACTACACATTTTATAGCCACAGTGAGTAGGCTAGCCAGTATTTTTGAGATAATTGTAATAAATGGAAGTATTGAACAGGTTATGCTTTTGTAACTTCAGCAGACCGTCTCCTTCAACTTGCCCTCCTCTGTGTTTGCGTCAGAGTTTGAGGAGGAGGTGGGAATGTTGAACAAAGCTGCCCCCATCTCAGGTAAGAGGCCTCTTTCAGTAACAAAACCAAACTCCAGAAAGATGCCATTTTGGGTTCTTTGTTTTATGGCCAGGTCATTATTCTAAATCAGTGAATTCTTCAAGTTCTTAACTCTTGTTCCTCCTCTCATGTTTTTTCTCAAAGGACCCAGGCTGGACATGGACCCGGACATCGTAGCTGCTCTCGATGAGGACTTTGACTTTGACAACCCAGACAACATGCTGGATGACGACTTCATTTTGAAGGCCAACAATGTCAAAGGAGCTGTTGGCGTGGGGTAAGAATATATACTTTATATCAGTTACGTTTGTTTTTACCCAGCCCTAGTACCAATCAAGTTCCGATTGTTGAGAGAGAGGATTGCTTTTTGTGTTTTCAGTTTCTTACTGAGAGCTGGGAAACATCTGGTAATTGAAGTCCTGTCTGTCTCTGTCATTGCAGTGATGATGATGAGTGGGAGGATACAGATGAAGAGGAGAGCGACGAGGAGGGGGACGTTGACTCTGAGGGCGGTGTCTCTGGTGATGAGGACGGCGAGGGGCGCCCCCGAGAGTTCATGTTCATGGACGAGGAGACGAAAACTCGCTTCACAGAATACTCCATGACCTCGTCAGTCATGAGGAGGAACGAACAGCTCACGCTGCTGGACGACCGCTTTGAGAAGGTCAGTGAGCCCTGGAGATCCTTTTGGGGTTTGGACCTGGGTTCCATTTTGTGACCTTTGGTAAAAGATAAACTGTGAGTGACTGGCTGATCTAACAGCATAAACACTCAGGTAGGGCTGTGGCGGTCACGAAATGTAGTCAGCCGGTGATTGTCAAGCAAATAACTGTCGGTCTCACGGTAATTGACCGTTAATTAACATAAACACATTTAGCATCTCCTGGCTTCCACACACAGCCTACAAGCCATTTAAAAAAAGTATAATAAATACATGTAATATAGCCTAAATCCATTATTTATTTTAGACAGGTCTAAAGAAGCATGATATGAAGAAAATATATTATATTTCAGAAGAAAAGAATAGCATACTCTTGAGTTGTCCTGATGTGGCTATGCCAAATGGCTGTGGGCTACGCTAGTACATTTAGCAAACAAGATGTGTTTATCATATCGTGGCATTATTTTATAGTGTAAAGAATACAATTGAAAAAAGCTGAATAAAATATAAATATTTTCTCCAAACGATTTGAGGGAGTGCGCAAATGCGTCTATTCTGTGTTGAGCGGTTAACAAATAAATAGGTACTCCAGATGCTTAATTTAGAGTTATTAATATAACTTTAGTTGTTCTACAAACGTTGGGCTATATGTTTTGATTTTTAATACATTGTAAGGCTGCATGATGAGACTCTAATGATGATTTGAAAAGAGTTGCTTGAAAGGCATGAGCTCTGCTTTGTACACACTCCAATAGTCTCTCATTCACAATTTGACAAGCACTTGAAAATGCCTTGAATTTCACGGCGGCATCCCCTTTGTGGCTCTAATGCACCCTAAGAAAATCCCTGCCTTTTGCGGCCCGGAGTGCTGCGTTGTTCCCTTCTCCCTGAGTGTGCTGCGCAATCCGAAGTGTCTCTCAATCACATGACTCTCCGTCACGTGATCAGGTCTTTCTCACAGGCTACAAGTGAAGACAGACACATCGGGGACGCAACTGCACACGTCCTTATCCAGTTCTGAGGTGCATATTGAAGATATTGGAAGAACTGGCCACATTTACTTTTCGTCAGCCAACAAGATGAGTAGGCCTAATGAACAGCAAAAGCACTAGCCTATGTCAATCTATTATCCCCCATAGCACAAAAGTTAACCTATTCTGTGCGAGAAATAAATATTCCAAACATAGTCTGGGACAGTTGTGGGATGCGATAGATCCCAAATTAATACAACCACTAGCATCAAAAACCCTTTTTTATGCAATGTGGCTGACGCAACAGATCAGAACGTTTAGCTTAAAATGTTGATAAACTATTAGGCTATATCTTCACATTATAAGCGCAGCAATGCGCACATGGTAGTAGGCTATAAGTGCAAATGTTCCATTAGCAGAAAATACCATTATCAAAAGTGACCGCAAATGCATGTAATGCTTTTATTATAAAGGTGCATTTTTATGGTGAAAATTATCTTCCCCAAACTTGACTCACGCGCTGCTTATATATGCCAGTTAGGCTCTACACCTCTTGTAAAGCGGATTAATGTGCTTAATTTAAGAAGTTATTTGGCCACTTTAGTTGTGATACAAACCTTATTAAAACATATATGCCTATGGGCTAGGCTACATGAGGTGTGCGACTCTGATTCGAACAAGTCGCAAAAAAAAGGCATTGTTTCTTATGCTGGGCATCATTCACAAGTGATAATATATAATTCACAAGTGATAGGCTAATATTGTCACCCATCAGACTATTCTTGATTTAATATTGTCTTTACATATACTAAATAATATGTGTGTGACATTTGTTTTGATTTAGAATGGACCATTATCATGCACCTGTATCGAAACAGGGGCAGCGGGGAAAAATACATGTCATCTATGCACTTAATAGCGAATGAGGGACGCTTCTCCCCATGATTTATTTTCATGCCTGCCAGGTAGGCTATACTCTGTTGTAAATATAAGCAATATGCTTAATATTAGGAAAGTTGAGAAATAAATATAGTAGGCCTAGCCTATAGAAAGCTGATGTGATCCTCTTTTTAATAGAGGCCATCACTCTGTTTTTTCTCACACAATTGCATAGCTTATAGAAATGTTGCGTAACATGAGCTCATGGGCTCTCATGAAGGGTTTGATTTGATTTTTGATTACATTTGCATTGATGTCAGAATGATTAGAGGGACAATAGAATGCTGAGTACCAGGCAGTTAGCAAGTTTGGTAGGCTACTAATGACCATCAGCAGCATCAGAGCTTGGAGAAGCCTAATTATCGTGACTAAACGGTCATGTGGAATTTGACTGCCTTCATGACTCGTGACCGCCGGTGTGGCGGTAATACGGTCACCGCAACAGCCCTACACTCAGGTGCTGATTTCAGCTAATGATATTCATTTAATTCAAACAATTATTTCAATTAATATCATTGTATCGTTTTCAAAACGTGTTTCTTCCTGTCTCCCATAGTTTTTCGAGCAGTTTGACGATGATGAGATTGGGGCCCTGGACAACGCTGAGCTGGAAGGGCATATCGAGCCAGACAGTGCTCGCCTGGAGGAAGTCATCAAAGACTACTTCAAACAGAAGGAGTTAGAGTGAGTGTGTGTGTGTAACTCTATAGATAAAGACAGATGTGGAAGTCCTCATAGGACACAACGGACTACCATAAGCAAGTCTTTGTGTATGTGTGTTTAACTATACATAATGACAGTCATTGAATCAACTGTATTATTTCAGCTACCGGAGGCCTGATGACCTGGGTCCTAAAGAGCTGCCAGTGGTGAGGGAGGAGGAGGAGGAGGAGGATGAAGAGGAGCAGGAGATGGAGACCATTGTCCTGACGGCACCAGCAGAAAAGTGGGACTGTGAAACCATTATCAGTAAGTTAATCTACTAACCGTGTTGCTATTACCTCTGTCTGTTCAGTAACTAACACTTTAAAGATTGCCGTTGTAGTAAATCCCAATTCAGCTCTGATGACATATGAATTGGCTAGATGTTTATTACCATGATTACTACATAAAAAAATAAAAAAAAGAATGTTGAAATCCTTTCCGTTTTCCTTTACTATCCAAGGTACCTATTCAAATTTGTATAACCATCCAAAAATCATCAAAGATCCACCAAAGGTAAGAGATATTTCCTCTGTCGGTTGTCTGAGCGAAGATAACAGAAAAAAAAGACATTGTCACGTAGTTAGTTGCATGTCTACCATTCAACATTTTGAGAGGCTTTTAGCTCGTCTTCCTACTCAACATTAGCTACTAAGTTGTGAATTCAAGGCATCAGCTCAGGGCCATTGTTGCTGTTGATATGAGATGCTACACAGTACTGACCGATAGTGGTGTATTTCTGTGTGCTCTTCTCAGGCAAAGCCCATCCGAGTGTCCACCAGGACAGGCATTCCTTTGGACGTCCTTCCTGGGAGGGGCCTGACAGCCAAGCAGGCGGAGCGCATGGAGCGTATCAACGACTCAGACCTGCCCCGCGTCGCCACACAGCCCCGACCTAGCGAGGAGAGCAAGGAGGAGCGGAAAGCCAGGAAACAGGCCATCAAAGAGGAGCGCAAGGTGGGTTACTATACTCTCAACTAATAGTTCTCTATCTGGCCCTCCCTACTGGGTGTTCATGTTGAGAATTCATTTATTGTTGGCTTGGTAACAAAATGTTTGAAAAAGCTCCTGGAACAATCGTCATAGGTTGGAATACTGTGCTCCATTTAAATATCACTATACATATACAGTGGGGAGAACAAGTATTTGATACACTGCCAATTTTGCAGGTTTTCCTACTTACAAAGCATGTAGAGGTCTGTCATTTTTATCATCGGTACACTTCAACTGTGAGAGACGGAATCTAAAACAAAAATCCAGAAAATCACATTGCATGATTTTTAAATAATTAATTTGCATTTTATTGCATGACATAAGTATTTGATCACCTACCAACCAGTAAGAATTCCGGCTCTCACAGACCTGTTAGTTTTTCTTTTAAGAAGCCCTCCTGTTCTCCACTCATTACCTGTATTAACTGCACCTGTTTGAACTCGTTACCTGTATAAAAGACACCTGTCCACACACTCAATCAGACAGACTCCAACCTCTCCACAAAGACCAGAGAGCTGTGTAAGGACATCAGGGATAAAATTGTAGACCTGCACAAGGCTGGGATGTGCTACAGGACAATTGGCAAGCAGCTTGGTGAGAAGGCAACAACTGTTGGTGCAATTATTAAAAAATTGAAGAAGTTCAAGATGACGGTCAATCACCCTCGGTCTGGGGCTCCATGCAAGATCTCACCTCGTGGGGCATCAATGATCATGAGGAAGGTGAGGGATCAGCCCAGAACTATACGGCAGGACCTGGTCAATGACCTGAAGAGAGCTGGGACCACAGTCTCAGAGAAAACCATTAGTAACACACTACGCCATCATGGATTAAAATCCTGCAGCGCACGCAAGGTCCCCCTGCTCAAGCCAGCGCATGTCCAGGCCCGTCTGAAGTTTGCCAATGACCATCTGGATGATCCAGAGGAGGAATGGGAGAAGGTCATGTGGTCTGATGAGACAAAAATATAGCTTTTTGGTCTAAACTCCACTCGCCGTGTTTGGAGGAAGAAGAAGGATGAGTACAACCCCAAGAACACAATCCCAACCGTGAAGCATGGAGGTTGAAACATCATTCTTTGGGGATGCTTTTCTGCAAAGGGGACAGGACGACTGCACCGTATTGAGGGGAGGATGGATGGGGCCATGTATCGCGAGATCTTGGCCAACAACCTCCTTCCCTCAGTAAGAGCATTGAAGATGGGTCGTGGCTGGGTCTTCCAGCATGACGACGACCCGAAACACACAGCCAGGGCAACTAAGGAGTGGCTCCGTAAGAAGCATCTCAAGGTCCTGGAGTGGCCTAGCCAGTCTCCAGACCTGAACCCAATAGAAAATCTTTGGAGGGAGCTGAAAGTCCGTATTGCCCAGCGACAGCCCCGAAACCTGAAGGATCTGGAGAAGGTCTGTATGGAGGAGTGGGCCAAAATCCCTGCTGCAGTGTGTGCAAACCTGGTCAAGACCTACAGGAAACGTATGATCTATGTAATTGCAAACAAAAAGGTTTCTGTACCAAATATTAAGTTCTGCTTTTCTGATGTATCAAATACTTATGTCATGCGATAAAATGCAAATTAATTACTTAAAAATCATACAATGTGATTTTCTGGAATTTTGTTTTAGATTCCGTCTCTCACAGTTGATGTGTACATATGATAAAAATTACAGACCTCTACATGCTTTGTAAGTAGGAAAACCTGCAAAATCGGCACTGTATCAAATACTTGTTCTCCCCACTGTATATATATATCACATTGTATAACTAAATTTTTTGGTAAATGTCATCTATGAATATGGTTCAAGTATTTAGATATCTTGTAGAAAGCTTTTTGTCCTTCACCATATTGCTTGAATTTTTCTACAGGAGCGAAGAACAGAAAAGAAGGCCAACAAAGAAGCGTTCAAACAGGAAAAGGCCTATCAAGAGAAACAAATGTTGAACCTGCGTTCCAACGTCCAGGGTCTAAAGCTGTCTTAGCTGCCCAGATGGAAGATGAATTGGGACTGTTTGCGCGAACTGACTTGATGCTCATCCTCTTAACTGGATTATTGATGGACAACAACCCTGCAACCGCCATTTTGCAGAGGACCCCAACACGAGGACTATGGGCCGTGTGACATTTTTTGTGAAGTGTTAAGAGATTGATGTAGCCTGGTCCCAGATCTGTTTGTGCTCTCCCCAACTCCTATGGTCGTGACAGTAAGAGTCTGCAAGACTGCACAAACAGATCTGTGACCAGCCTAATTCAGATGTTTTTTTTTTATAGATCAACTGTTCTGACAGTATCTTGTCAATCATTAGAGTGCAGTTCACTTACCATTCTTACCTTATACAATAAAGCTAAAGATTCTTCCTGGGGGTTTTTTGTTGAGAAAAATTACAGAACATCAAAATATTGTAAAAGTCCTTGGATATCTTTATTAAATACTGAGTCTGTTTGATTTGGAGTAGTGTGTGACATTCATTTGGTTATTCAATTATATTTCAATGCCCAACAACCCAATAGGCTTTTACAGCCTGAATAAAGTTTACTGAAGATTATTTCAGGCCACAGATTAGGACTGGCGATAGATTTCCAGAAATTTCACCACTCTCAGGGACCATAAAAACATAGAAATACAACAACAGAACATACAATAATACAGGAAATAACAATACGCAAAGTGTCAATGATTATCTAACCAGGTTAATGGCAGTTGGCCTGAAGCTTTTACCAAAATAGATTGTCTTGTAGCAGCGATATACTCCCGTTTTGGATGGTCAACGTTCGAAGAAATGATGCAATTTCAGTGGATGGCCAATGTCGTGGGTGATATTTGCCTTGCATCTCACAGCCCAGTCGGTTAGTTTGGATACATAGTATTTGGTGTATTGTGTCCAGGGGCAAACACAATGTATTCTACAGTGCTAAATCTTTAGAGCTGTTGATCCACAAAGTCATCTTTTCATAAATTAGTAAACCAGTAGTTACCAATGTAAATAAAGCTGGTCGTAAATCCAGTGTTGTAAGAAATCCCCATTGTTGTGAAATTGCTCAGGTGTTAAGGGTGGTACAGGTGTTCATAAATTAGTAAACCCGTAGTTACCAATGTAAATAAAGCTGGTCGTAAATCCAGTGTTGTCAAATTGCTCAGGTGTTAAGGGTGGTACAGGTGTTCAACTGCCTGCCATCTTGGAGGCTTTGAGCATGTGTCACTGACTGTGCCCTGAGTCATTCCATTTTAGTCATTTAGCAGACGCTCTTATCTAGAGCGACTTACAGTTTAGTGAGTGCATACATTACTTTTTTTCATACCCCCTGTGGGAATCGAACCCACAACCCTGCCATTGCCGGCCATTCCCTCCCCTACCCTGGACGAATTGCGCGCCGCCCCATGGGTCTCCCGGTCGCAGCCGGCTACGATAGATCCTGGATTTGAACCAGGATCTCTAGTGGCACAGCTAGCACTGCGATGCAGTGCCTTAGACCACTGCGCCACTCGGGAGCATTCCATGATTCATAAGCATTTGGCTACACCCACGATAACATCTGTTAAGTATGTGTAGGTGACCGATTTGATGCATACACCTGTTAACTTCATCACTGAAGACATGATTGAAAACCAGTGAGGCACGACAATGTATCAGTGTACCTAGGTAAACCCGTTCTGTGAAGTAAAAAGTCATTGTTCTTAATCCATCCAGTGAAAGGTGTGTTTTACAGCCTGAGGTCAGAGGTGCTCAGGCCATAGCCTACCACTACATCTCCTGCACTCATCTCCACCTCCACCTCTTGTACAAGGACGTGTGGTTTGTCATAGCCAGAGTTTGTTAAATCCATGTCCTCCACCTCAAATGTCCTTGAGTCTGTTCCCACAGAGTCATCTCCACACAGCACCTCCCCCACCTGCCCAGAACTAATGGGGTATTGAGGGTAAGCCGAAGATCCAACACTAGTGGTCGGACTCTCAACCGGTTCCTCCTCCTCTTCTGAAGTCTCCAACAGGCTCTGGGATGTGGTGGTAGCTGGTTCTATGCCACTGATGTGCGCTATGATCTCGCATTGCAGGTACATTATATTGTTGGCATGTGGGTTTGATAGGATTGAAGCCTGTGAAACAATAATACATAGCCAAATTGAGATTAGTCAGCTCAGAGGGTGTATGGTTACTGTTTTGGACCAGAAAAGACACTGATAGCATATACTGTTCTAGCAATAAGCAAAAGCATCAGATAGGATGATCTTGTCCCAGAGGGGAAAATAGTCACAACACAGTACTGCTGTATACATAAATATAATAATATGCCATTTAGCAGACGCTTTTATCCAAAGCGACTTACAGTCATGCGTGCATACATTTTTTTTTTTGTGTATGGGTGGTCCCGGGGATCGAACCCACTACCTTGGCATTACAAGTGCCGTGCTCTACCAGCTGAGCTACAGAGGACCACATATACACAGGACCACGTATACACTATACATTACACATTCTACATAATACATACATTGCACGTTACCCACTATACACATTGTGCGCTTACCAAAGTCTTTGGAAAATTGGACAAGGTTATTTTCCGCATGCTTCTCTTGCAGAGCCTTATTGTCACAAAGACTACCAAGGCCACAATGCCAATGATGATCAATGGCAAAAGCATGAGCAAAGATGATTCCAGTGAAATTGTTTCTGCAGATAGATAAACATATCAGTCACTGAATCACTTAACTAGCATACTATGTCATTGTAAGATAACTTTCCATAGCCACTATTCATTTTGACTATAATAATTCATAAAAAATTCAATAATTAATCAAGACAAAATGCCAGAATTAAATAACGCCTACTTGGACCACATATAACAAAAAAAATGTAATGTTTACAAATGGTAGTGTGCTTACTGTCTTCATAGCCACAGGTGGGTCCTGTTCTGTTGAACATAACTTTGTGGCCCATTGCATCCCCTTTCAGACTAACACAGTACTGCTCCTTGTTCTCCAGGATTGTGAAGGTATAACGACAGACTTTGTCTTCTATCTTGCAATTAAATTGGTGATTAGTCTGCAGACAGAAGAAAGAATATGCAATTAGTAAATCAGCTAATGTCAACATCATCATTAAGTATCCATAGATGTTAACTTTAGGTCATCATTACTAATGCACTGAGCAAAGTAATTAAATGGATGTGACCTGTGTTACCCTCTGCATGTATACTGTAGATTCTAACCAATTAAGGGCAATTTTCATCATACTTACATTTTCATAGGTTACTTGGTAAGAGAAGGTTTTGTCATCTCCTCCCATGCGAGACTCTCTCAGTTCTGTGTACAGGTGGTAAGGGTTGTCGAAGCTCACTGTGACCTCCATATCCTTCATTGACACATCTACGGCAGGGAAATCCAATTTGCCTGAGATAAAATGAAAAGGGTATTAGAGTAGGGTTAGAGCAAATGCCTGCAGTAATGAATATACTGATCTGGTGGAGGACTACCTCAATTTTGTCATATATACTTCTCTGTTGCTTAGATGGATGTCAGTTTTATGTCACACAAAGAAATCACGTTTCTATACAAGGAGGAAAAATATTGGTATGTTTTCAATGCCCACTTTGAAAACCCACTTTTGACAACATTGTACTTACAGATGTCAGCTGTCAGGAGACTATTAAATGTGAATATCGAGGACTTCTGAGATGCTGATTCCTCCGTTTCATCAATGGCCGTTATCATCACAAAGTAGCGATCCAATTCGTTTGCGTTCCATATCAAGGGGGAGAGGTCATAATGATGCTGTTTAGTGAAAGTCTCCTGCCATCTAAAAATAAAAACAACCATCAGCGAGCACTAGATACATTTAACAGAAAGACGGCACTCAACCAACAAACAGAGAGTTAGAAACTGTTAATAGATACGGTGTAATAGTTGAATAAGCAGATAGCTCTGTTAGGATATCATTCCAGGTAACAGGCTAATCCCTGTGGTTAAGGTATCTGATGCCCATTACATACACATTATATGATTTTCAATCAAATGATATACACTGAACAAAAATATAAATGCAACATGCAACAATTTCAAAGATTATACTGAGTTACACTTCATATAAGGAAATCAGAAAACCAGTCAGTATCTGGTGTGACCACCATTTGCCTCATGCAGCGCGACACATCTCCTTCGCATAGAGTTGATCAGGCTGTTTATTGTGGCGTGTGGAATGTTGTACCACTCATTTTCAATGGCTCTGCGAAGTTGCTGTTATTGGCAGGAACTGGAACATGCTGTCATACACGTCGATCCAGAGCATCCCAAACATGCTCAATGGGTGACATGTCTGGTTAGTATGCAGGCCATGGAAGAACTGGGACATTTACAGCTTCCAGGAATTGTGTACAGATCCTTGCGACATGGGCCCGTGCATTATCATGCTGAAACATGATAATGCACGACAATGGGCCTCAGGATCTTGTCACAGTATCTCTGTGCATTCAAATTGCCATCAATAAAATGCAATTGTGTTCGTTGTCCGTAGCTTATGACTGCCCATACCATAACCCCACCGCCACCATTGGGCACTCTGTTCCAATGCTGACTTCAGCAAACCGCTTGCCCACTCGACGCAATACATGGTGTCTGCCATCTGCCCAGTACAGTTGAAACTTCTCCAGTGTGCCAGTGGCCATCGAAGGTGAGCATTTGCCCACTGAAGTTGGTTACGACGCCGAACTGCAGTCAGGTCAAGACCCTGGTGAGGACGACGAGCAAGCATATGAGCTTCCCTGAGACGGTTTCTGACAGTTTGTGCAGAAATTCTTCAGTTGTGCAAACCCACTGTTTCATCAGCTGTCTGGGTGGCTGGTCTCAGACGATCCCGCAGGTGAAGAAGCTGGATGTGGAGGTCCTGGGCTGGCGTGGTTACACGTGGTCTGCGGTTTTGAGGCCGGTTGGATGTACTGCCAAATTCTCTAAAACGACGTCGAAGGCAGCTTATGGTAGAGAAATTAACATTCAATTATCTGGCAACAGCTCTGTTGGACATTCCTGCAGTCAGCATGCCAATTGCACGCTCCCTCAAAACTTTAGACATCTGTGGCATTGTGTTGTGTGACAAAACTGCACATTTTAGAGTGGCCTTTTATTGTCCCCAGCACAAGGTGCACCTGTGTAATGATCATCCTGTTTAATCACCTTCTTGATATGCCACACCTGTCAGGTGGATGGATTATCTCGGCATCCGGAAAACACCTTGTCCGGAGAAGACAAGGTGAGCGCTACCATCAGTCCTGTGTCATGCCAACAGTAAAGCATCCTGAGACCATTCATGTGTGGGGTTGCTTCTCAGCCAAGGGAGTGGGCTCACTCACAATTTTGCCTAAGAACACAGCCATGAATAAAGAATGGTACCAACACATCCTCCGAGAGCAACTTCTCCCAACCATCCAAGAACAGTTTGGTGACGAACAATGCCTTTTCCAGCATGATGGAGCACCTTGCCATAAGGCAAAAGTGATAACTAAGTGGCTCGAGGAACAAAACATTGACATTTTGGGTCCATGGCCAGGAAACTCCCCAGACCTTAATCCCATTGAGAACTTGTGGTCAATCCTCAAGAGGCGGGTGGACAAACAAAACCCCACAAATTCTGACAAACTCCAAGCATTGATTATGCAAGAATGGGCTGCCATCAGTCAGGATGTGGCCCAGAAGTTAATTGACAGCATGCCAGGGCGGATTGCAGAGGTCTTGAAAAAGAAGGGTCAACACTGCAAATATTGACTCTTTGCATAAACTTAATGTAATTGTCAATAAAAGCCTTTGACACTTATGGAATGCTTGTAATTATACTTCAGTATACCATAGTAACATCTGGCAAAAATATCTCATAACACTGAAGCAGCAAACTTTGTGAAGACCAATACTTGTGTCATTCTCAAAACTTTTGACCACGACTGTATATGTCATATGTAAGCCATTATGAAGAGTCATCCAAACACAAGTCAGCAGTAGCCTGAAGCTAATATTAGAATAGCAGCAAAGCTCACCCCATATCACCACTTATGTTCAATTTGAAGCGAGGTTGATGAAGCAGTTCACTGTAGTTCCAATAAACAGTTGTCTGAAAGTTGTTGCAGCTCACTGTCACATTTTCTGGAGGTGGAACTGTCCAGGAAAATAAGACATTAAATTGAGTTAGTAGGCTTATGAAGGCAAGGTGAAGAACCTGCCATGCAGGTAGTCTCAGTGTTTACATATTGAGGCTTTGCTCATGAGGGTTAGTACCAAGGGATATGTTGTCAACAATCTAAGCCAACCCTGTCTGTTTTGCCCCATAGTTGCGCAAGCGTCGGTTTTGTTGCTAAACAACCAACCAACTCTCTACACACTAAATCAAATGAAAGAATGTATTAATCAAAGTGTCATTGAGCAACACTCACTTCCTAATGTCAGCACCTTGGACAATTCCTGTTAGACAGCTATATGTTCAACCAAACGACACATCACAACTCTTCTCAACCAGAGATCTCCATTGACTTATTATGTATGCCCTCGTTGAAATGGCAGGTAAATATCGGCAGCAATGAGGAAGCAAATATGAGTGTTACTTTGTCCAGGTGAGTTGAGCTACATTGTCGCCCGTCTGCATTCCGCCAACATTCATTGCAGAAAGCACCTTAGCATTGTGCTGCTCATTCTTATCACAGTACAGTACTGATGTTGGTTTTATGAGTCTACTTGAAAAGAACAGAAAGGTCAGCACACTGAATTACTATTTTATTGACGACGTTTCTTCGTCAGGTCAAGAGCGTTTTAAAAGTCTAAGCAAGCACTCAAGGAGATAACCAGTCCAATGATTTTCCACACACCACACCCGTGTTAAACCACCTTTGGTTTATTATGGTACCACGGAATCATTTTATTACATTTTAGGTACGCTAATGTAAGAGCAAAGTACATGTATTTAGGCCTACTGTATGTTAGAATTCATTACAAGACTAATTTGACATCCTGTGGTTAATATTTAGGATTGAGGAATGGTGGAGACATAATGGGGAGTTGACTGTAGAGTCGGTTTATTCTAAGGGCAGGTTCAAACACACGCACACTACTCAGAATTACAGCCCATTTGTATTTTTTAAACATAATTTGGGGACATTTGGAGGTTAGGATACTGACAAAAGATGATGTGAGCTGATTTAATATATAGTGTGCAGAATTATTAAAAGTGGGCAAAACACCATGACTTAAAAATATAACTTACCGACAAAATTGTTATTACAGTATTATTACATAGCTAGGCCTATTACCTCAAGTCATCCCTTCCTATTTGTAATCAGAATAATAATAACCCATATTGTTTTTCAATCAAAGCAATGTAGTTTTCAAAGTTTTCATTCAGGTTAACCAACTTACCCAACGTGGAAACTTCTGTGACCAAAACCATCAGGACTGTCAGTGAACTACAAAAAGCCAACATCATGACTTTTCAAATAAAAATCCACGAAATTTAAGAAACCGAAATAACAAATAGATAAGACTTATTCTTAGGTAAAAAACAAAACAAAAAACAGCGATCTACCTTTAACCTAAATTATAAGACATAACCGCAAGGCTAAAAGTAATCAGACTTGTATCGATCGTTGGCGTAACTCAGTTTTCCTGGCAGGATATGACACAGAGGCATATTTCTTCACAGTTTATTCGAATTCACACGCCTCAATTTCCTCATTTCATTCTAATGAATTCTAAAGACTTCTGTAGAATATAGGCCTACCATAAGCGAAAATTCTAGCAATTATTAGGCAGTTAACTAAACTAAATATATCCTAAAAGGACTATATGTCCGTCCCATCTGAGTTGAGTACCGGAAACATGCGGAGAAAACCGCGAAGTTCACACCTTGACCTCAACCTCAACCCAATCTCTCTCCAGTCGCAGGACATCAAAGGACAGGTAAAACATGTCAGTAGCCTACCTTGATCAATGCCACCTACTACTGCTGATTTGTGGTAAAACTTTACATAACAACAAAGAATTGACACAAGCAATTCACAATCAATGTTGTTCATTGCACCCTTGTGAAAGTGACATCAAATGCCCACCTTTGAAAACTTTTGAAAATGCTAGGATTGTTGTACAGGCAACAGTGATGACTGATGATACTGTAGCACATGGTCCAATAAGAGCTTCATATACTTTTTAGGCCTTTGTCTATCGAGATAAATTATATACAGCTGGATTTCTGGTTGAGAGGAAAGATAAATGCATGTCTAGGATTTTAATACAGGCAACAGTGATGCTCATGCATTTATTTCCCCCTTCAATGTAAAAGGGATTTATTCTTCAAAAAGCTGGTTAATCAGTGAGATTGTATTTCTATTGCTGAATCCTGCTCTCCTGGGGGACATTTTATGTTTTAAGTCCCTGTATTTATTACGTAATGCTATGTTTAACTAGAACTGTAGTAAACTTGTCAAAAATCACAGCCTGTGTTGATGTTGGGCCTTTTGAGGTGTAGCCCCTTTGTAGGTCCTTTTAGTGCCTGTTAATATATAGTTCATAGTTTGCATAGGAACAAGCATGACATGCAAAATAGGTTGAATTTACATTTACAGCAATACTCAGTGATCCTATATATGGCAACTTGTTGATAACAATTTATTTCAGTTAAATATGTGGTAGGATTTTACACTGGATTACAAGGTACTGTGGGTGTTTTTATGGCAAAGCTATGACAAAGTATGTTTAGTACTGCACCATCAACACCTTGTGACTTCATGTTAACCAAAAACTAAGGCTCTTATGAGATTACAGCTGCAGTCTTTTATAGAAGCAGATGTAGAAAAAAAGAGCTGAGTTATGGATACTAGTGCATGTCAAAATAACAACATTCTCTCTGTATATGGAGTTTTGGGAATAGTCCTCGTTAACACTTGGGTCTGTGTAGAGTGTATCCAAATCCACACAGGTTAATGTGCTTTCCATAAGCGCTTTGGCACACGTGTTCCTGACTGCATGTTATGTAGCCTATGATGATATACAGTACACACTATGTTACGAAATAGACTTTTACATGCCCTGTGGGATTTCCTCACAACAGCCAGCCATGATGGAAATGCTAGTTTATTATCACATATAAATCTATACAATTCTGCTTCTTTTATCACCTGTCTTTCCACTCCTTTCCACCTACCCTGTCATTCAGTGAGTCACGCTCACATTAATGAGTAACCTTGCCTAAGAACTGAAACTGCCATTAATGCCTAGGCTTAAACTCACCGGCCTAACACAGTCTTATTTCGCCCACGAGACCCTGGTTCGGACCCAGTCGGTCACACCAAGTCCATGGCGTGAATGACATTCTATCACGTTGGCCTCTGAATTAATCCAGCTGTAGTATTAACTAGGATCCCAGGATTACCTTAGAATGGGTTCATATGTCTCAACTATGCCTCCATCTATGCTCTCTTTCCTCTTTATTGCGGGGGAACCGCTGCACCAGGGGGACTTTAATGACACCCTATTCCCTATATAGTGCATGACTTTTGACCAGGGCCCTAGTTGTGCACCTTATATGGAATAGGGAGTCAGTCAGGGACTAGACAGACTGATCAGCCCAATCTGGACTCCACGTGAGCTGTAATTACAGTCCCCTGCGCGCCTCCCAAATCCCCCCTGGCACGGACAAATCCCAATCTCCCTCCTGTTTGACATCCACAGGCCGATTGGAGACAGATGTTGGGCCTGACAGCTGGATGCACTGCAGTTGGCGGACATCATACATGGCTCAATCTGGACAGAGAGAGAGGGGATGGAGATGGATGCAGAGAATAACCGAATAGCTGAACAGTGGGCAGCCATCTTTAATTAAGAGAAAGGGATATGATTATCCCAGTTTCTTCTGCACAGCTTTAGAGTATGGACATAAATCCATGGAGAGCAGGACATCAGAAGAAGAGTTTTCAGGCACACTGAAATCCCCTGTTCAAATAATTTACAATATAATCCAAACTGTAATGTTCAGTCTCTGGGTTAAATGAGGGGGCAGAAAAGCTCTGTTTGTAAGAGCCCCCCTTTTCCAAGAAGAGGACACTCAGCCTCAGACACACACACACACACACACACACACACACACACACACACACACACACACACACACACACACAGACAGACACAGACAGACACACAGACACACAGACACACAGACAGACAGACAGACAGACAGACAGACAGACAGACAGACAGACAGACAGACAGACAGACAGACAGACAGACAGACAGACAGACTGACAGACTGACTGACTGACTGACTGACTGACTGACTGACTGACTTTAGCATCAAAAGACCGATGGGAAAATAGAAATACATTATTCTAGAATTAAGAATCTACAATCTCCAGTAAAAGGTGTTGCGTAATGTCTCAAACATGAGGGTCTTTGGGTTTACAGTTTAAGAACATCTCTGAGCAAGCGAAGATGAACGCAAGGGGTTTATGACAATACATATCAGGATTTGGTCAAGTAAAGCATAAATTGCAATGGTGTTAATACTTTTTATTTCTGTCGTCTCAAATGCTTTTATATAACTAGTTGAAACATTTAACCGTCAAATAGTGACATAGCTCTGTGTGACAAGACATTCTCTGTGTAAATGGTTTTACACACAGAGCAGTAGAGACAGCAACAGGTTGACAACGTTTGGAGGTAAATATTATATGAAAGAGATATGAATATTGTTGAAACTTGAATTGAATGTTATCACATTGTGTTCTCTGATGACACAGTAAAAGAAAATCACACATATTGAGGTCACACAGACAGAACACAGGGACCTACATTTCCATGCCAAATGTATCATCCAATTCATTTCCTGATGACGCTAGTTGATGGTTGACAGCTGACGGTGTCCAACCTTAAATGACAGGTCAGCTTTTAACACCATTAATACCCTTTATAAGGGATGAATTCCTGTAAATCTTATGTTTCCTTGTCCTAAATCCTGACCTTATTCTCTGTCCCACTGTTCTAATGCATCACTTCACAACTGGACATGTCCTGTTTGGCTGCTGTCTGTGAGATATTAGGCACTCCGTCACAACCTCAATCTCTTATCTGTCAGTGTGACCTCTTTATCTCTGTCCGTCCTACCCCTGAAACCAAAGAGCAGACAGACTGTTAGAGTCATGGTTTTAGGTTCATATCAAGGGTGTGTGTGGATGCGTGTGTTTGTGTGCATGTATGTGTGTGTGTGTGTGTGTGTGTGTGTGTGTGTGTGTAAAGCGCTCCCAATGGCTCAATGACACAGGCGATGAGTCAGATGTGTTAGATATACACTACCGGTCAAAAGTTTGGACACGCCTACTCATTCAAGGGTTTGTCTTAATTTTTACTATTTTCTACATTGTAGAATAATAGTGAAGACATCAAAACTATGAAATAACTAAAATGGAATCATGTAGTAACCAAAAAAGTGTTCAACAAATGAAAATATATTTGAGATTTGAGATTCTTCAAATAGCCACCTTTTGCCTTGGTGACAGCTTTGCACACTCTTGGCTTTCTCTCAACCAGCTTCACCTGGAATGCTTTTCCAACAGTCTTGAAGGAGTTCCCACATATGCTGAGCACTTGTTGGCTGCTTTTCCTTTACTCTGCAGTCCGACTCATCCCAAACCATCTCAATTTGGTTGAGGTCAGAGGATTGTGGAGGCCAGGTCATCTGATGCAGCACTCCATCACTCTCCTTCTTGGTAAAATAGCCCTTACACCGCCTGGAGGTGTGTTGGGTCATTGTCCTGTTGAAAAACAAATGATAGTCCCACTAAGCCCAAACCAGATGGGATGGCGTATCGCTGCAGAATGCTGTGGTAGCCATGCTGGTTAAGTGTACCTTGAATTCTAAATAAATGACAGACAGTGTCACCAGCAAAGCACCCCCACACCATAACACCTCCTCATCCATGCTTTACGGTGGGAAATACACATGCGGAGATCATCCGTTCACCCACACTCCGTCTCACAAAGACACGGCAGTTGGAACCAAAAATCTCAAATTTGGACTCCAGACCAAAGGACACATTTCCACCGGTCTAATGTCCATTGCTCGTGTTTCTTGGTCCAAGCAAGTCTCTTCTTATTATTGGTGTCCTTTAGTAGTGGTTTCTTTGCAGCAATTCGACCATGTAGGCCTGATTCACACAGTCCCCTCTGAACAGTTGATGTTGAGATGAGTCTATGACTTGAACTCTGAAGCATTTATTTGGCCTGTAATTTCTGAGGCTGGTAACTCTAATGAACTTATCCTCTGCAGCAGAGGTAACTCTGGGTCTGTGTCTGGGTCTGTGGCGGTCCTCAGGCAGGAGAGCCAGTTTCATCATAGCGCTTGATGGTTTTTGCGACTGCACTTGAAGAAACTTTCAAAGTTCTTGAAATTGTCCTTTTTTGTTTCTTTTTTTTGGGGGGGGGGGGGTGGGGTGAAATGTTCCGTACTGACTGACCTTCATGTCTTGAAGTAATGATGGACTGTCGTTTCTCTTTGCTTATTTGAGCTGTTCTTGTTGGACTCCCCCCTCCACAAATTAACTTTTAAGAAGGCACACCTGTTAATTGAAATGCATTCCAGGTGACTACCTCATGAAGCTGGTTGAGAGAATGCCAAGAGTGTGCAAAGCTGTCATCAAGGCAAAGGGTGGCTATTTGAAGAATCTCAAATATAAAATATATTTTGATTTGTTGAACACTTTTTTGGTTACTACATGATTCCATATGTGTTATTTCATAGTTTTGATGTCTTCACTATTATTCTACAATGTAGAAAATAGTAAAAATAAAGAAAAACCCTTGAATGAGTGGGTGTTCTAAAACTTTTGACCAGTAGTGTATACATCAATTAATGAATAGGCCTTAATATATTAAATTAAAACCCTCTACGACCCAGACAGGCCAATCACGGCTAGAGTGTAGATCAGTGATAGGACGGGGCAGGGCAGGGTAGGACCTGCATTTATCATCTGTGTCATTAGGCATCAAATGGTTGCTCTTGGTTACGCAGATACACAGATAGACAACCTCCTCCCCACTCCTCTGGTAATCCATGTATTCTTTCTGTTTAAACCACTATAATTGAGATGATCACATGTTAATAACAGGTTGTTCATAGAGCTACAGCTAACAAACTGTTTGAGTTGATTGAACTTGATTCCACTCATGAACACTTAACGACCTCTAATAACCTGGCGGAGTCCCTCTCTTCATTACACAATGCAGTGCTGATGAAGGTTGACAGTACATGTGAGAAGACTTTACACACACACACACACACATACACACACACACATAACAACACATAGGGAGGGACATTCATCTCTCTTCCATGCAGTGTCTCTTCTTCATCTCTATCCAGAAATTGATGGGACTCTTAATCTCTTGATTGAAGGCGCGTTGAGGATTTAGACTGGGCCGGGCCGGTACTAGACTTTCTGGTTATTTGCAAATCTAGGTGAAAGATCTGTCTCGTCTGGCTCTGGACACAACGTGCCATTTGATGTTGCCTTTAAAGAGCCCTGTGAAAAGAAGATGGGATTTGGGCCGTCCATAATATCAGGCTTTCTGAATTGTGCCTGATTAGGTATAAGTCTCATTCCATTATATGATCTCTTCTCTTTATCTCTCTCCCATTATGTTGATGACGTTAACAAAAGACGACCTGGTTGATGAACTAGATGCTGTCATTTAATCCAAGGAGCAGGTAAACAATGTCGTCGATGTTAAATCTTAAATATTATCTCTTTAGTCTAATGCAATACTTCAATCACAATGGATTAGGGTGAAGACCACACACTGCCATCAATAGCAACAACCACCCCATCATACCAGACCATGGTTCACTCATCTTAAAGGTTTGTGCCATGTCATTATTTTAATCTCATCCCATGTCTCTTTAGATCTGCTTAAGAGTATATTAACTCCTCCTCTCATCTCTCTATCCAGTAAATGAATGTCACGCTCCGGCAGGCTATTCCTGAAATTACATGTAAAACCTGCATGACACACGCACACACACACACACACACACACACACACACACACACACACACACACACACACACACACACACACACACACACACAAGCGGCAGATAGCCTGGCACAGGGGTATTCAACTCTTACCCCACGAGGTCAACTCTTACCCTACCCACCTGTTGTCCCAGGTCTAAATCAGTCCCTGATTAGAGGGGAACAATGAAAAAGAGCAGTGGAACTGGCTTCGAGGTCCAGAGTTGGGTTTGAGGGGCCTAGTGGTTAGAGCGTTGGGCCAGTAACCGATATATCGCTGGTTTGAATATCCGAGCCGACAAAGATGAAAAATCTGCATATGTGCCCGTGAGCAAGGCACTTAAACCTCATTTGCTCCAGGGGCGCTGTACTACTATGGCTGACCCTGTAAAACAACACGTTTTATTGCACCTATCCGGTGTATGTGACAATAAAACAAAGGAACACCAAACTCGATGGTCCAGCAGCAGCTGTGTAATCTATATTTAATCTTACCGTCTGTATTGTAAGACATTACATTATCCTGCCCAAGTAATTTCCACGTGCCTACTAGTCTCTAGATACAGCCACCAACCCCCCCCCCCCCCCCCCCCCCCCCACCTTTCCATCACACCGTTGTTGACTGACAACTGGGGACAACCATTGTCCCCTCCCTCCCAGCCTCTATTCTCTCCAATAAAGCCAACACTAGCTACCACAAATCCCCCCAAGAGGAGATTGCCCTTGGACTTTTAGCTCCACCGTCATTGAGCGGTCCCCTGGCCTGGATCCTGTGGTGCCCTGCATGTGCGGCCATGTGAGCAGCTGCTTATAGCACACGACACCTCCCACCACACCCCTGCCCCTCCCCTCGCCCCCCTCACCCTTACCCCTGGCTGCACTGCTTTCTCTGTCTAACTCTGTTCGGGCATCAAGGGAAACACAGCTGGATCGCTACCGACCGAATCCCCCTCTCTCTCGCGCGCGCGCTTAGTAGTCGGACGTGTTTGTCTCGAGTTCTGCTACTCAGTTTAGCCGTTTGCCTACAACGACACCACGGCAGCATGCGAACGCTACTGGACAGCAGCTGGATAAAGTTTGGGCCAGCCGGCAGAGGGTCCATCGATTGGGTGACTGGGTCACCTTCTCCCCCCACGGTAGAGAGACAGTTACAGGTAAGGGATCATCAGCTTGTTGTTACTGAGTGAGTCTGATTCAGCAGTAGTCTTTACATGTAGACTACTGTGAGACCCAGAGATGTAACTTTTTGGTAGGCCCAGGAGGTAGGCAACCTGAGTCCTGGAGAGCTGCAGCAGTTTTTGAGTTGACTTTTTTGCTTTACACCTGGGAGGAGGTAGGTGGCATACTGGCTTAACAATCTAAAGAACAGACCGAAAATTATTCTGAACACTACTTTTTTAGGTGTATTATTTTTTATTTTATATTATCTTTTATTTTTCCTCACTGGAGGAGCGCTGTCCAAGGTACTTCGGCCAGCCTGTGGCTACACAGACTTCTGCAGGCTACACACTCTTGTTGTTGTTAGTTGAGTGCCTTAGCCTCTTGGAATAGTCTTGGATATCACGACTATGATGAGAGCTTGTGAGTGCAATTCATGTCAGGGAAATGGCAAAGGAAAGCTTTTCGGGACTTTCAGCAGAGCGGAGTGATGTTGACGGGTCTTTAGTCAGTCATCCAGATGAGGATCAGCATTATCTGAGCACTGAAACCGATTGGTCGGGTGAATTTGGGACACTGATTGTGTCAACAGGGGAATAGAACACTCAGGCAATATCAAATGGCATAAGCTCTATTGAGCCTCTGTAGGATATCTTGATTTCACAACCATGTATGTTCAGTTTTGAGAAGATGGAAGAGGATCAACACTGATCCAGTCGAACATTGCCGTTTTGAGGCAAAACCCATTACTGGTTTTCAGATTTCATATCTTTAACATAGTCCTGAATGTATTTTATGGGAATCTTTTTTCTGTCCTTTGAATGATGTGGTTTATTAACCCTTTCCCCTCCAAAACCACCAGGGCTACAACTGGAATGAGCTGAACCTCGACCAGGAGGGGAGGTCAGAGCTGCTCCTCTATGTGGTCCTCCCCGTCGCCTCCCTCCTCATTCTGGGCCTCCTGGTACTCCTGGCCTACTGGAGGTGCTCCTCTCCCAAGCTCAGCCTGGCCCAAATCATCGCCCTGGACCTCCAGGACGCCGAGAGCAGCGCTGAGTTCCTCTCCTCGCTCACCGGCCAACGCGAACGCCACACCAGCACCAGCTCTGACATGTCGGACAGTGTGTTCGTCATGGTCTACCTGCCGCCGCCCTACGAGGAGACGCTGACCAAGATCACACGCGCCGCCAGTCTGACCAGTCGGAAAGAGTCCATGAAGATAGAGGACCTGGAGGCCTGGCTGTGTCCGGAGATCAAGTCCAGTGGACGCTACGTGTGACTGGGGAACACTGGGACTGTCTCTCAAATGGCACCCAATTCCCTATATAGCCCACATAGGGCTCTGGTTAAAAGTAGTGCACTTTGTAGGGAGTAGGGTATAACTAGCAAGCTCTTTAGAATAAGGGGTTTTCAGTGGACTAAGAAAAACATCAGACCTGAGTTAATCTTTTGTGGGTACCAGCTTTCTACACAGAGGAGTGTGCAATTGTATGAAAGCTGGAAGCTGGAAATTGCATTGACTGGCTGTACAGCATACAGTACATCTAGATTCTCTACAGAGGACATACGCTGACTATGTACAAACCGTAGGTCACAGTAGGCAAATAAAACTCTTTCAACGATACAAAAAAGAATATACAATTAATTTGCGTTGTTTTTATCTCCTAAATGAAACCCATTTTTACTTCCACACTACAACCCTCCTGTACCTGTGTTGTTTTACAGTTTGTTCCTTATTTGGAGACTTAAGAATGTCAATGTGCAAAGTACAAGAATGTTAGTCTTATATGTAATACTGTATGTTATTTGAATTTTATTGTAATTGTATTTATATGTAAGAAGGTACAAAGACCTAGCCTGGGTACCATGCCTTTGACAGGAGTGGCAAGGGGTGGAATGTTAGCTAGACTGGTACCTGGACTTACAAAGACCTAGTCCAGGTTAATAATTCCCTTCATTCCTTGGAATCACATCATGAATGTACTCCTAAAAACCTCAGACCTGATACGTTTTATAGACTACATAACAGATATGCAGTATAATTTATTTATTAAGTAATATGTTTGTACAAAGTGTTATATTGTTTTAAATAAATAATAAGAAAAGCATGGTTAGCATGGTTATGATTGACAGAGTTCCGTCATCATCACTTATGCACTTTGGCTGCAAAGTTATAATCACATGCTGCCCCACTATGGTACATCTTGGTCATATCATGTAGACTATGTAGAGGTGAGCTCTCCTTTCCAAACGCATGCCTTACATTACAGCTATGGTCTTGCTGCGTTTCTGAGCAAGATTGTCAAGAAGTGTTAGAAATGTCCAGGGGTCCAACTAGATCTAGCAGCTACAGCATTTCATATTCTACTCTTTGTACCATTTATTCTTGTAAATGATCAGTTTCAGATAACTAGACATCATGGAAGCGTTTTTATTTAAAGCGTATTTATTCACCAAATGTTAATTGTTGTTAATTAACCAATTAATTTTAATAGTCTACTGTCTACATTATCGCAAATGCCCAAAATTCAAAACATAATGTATTTTCAGCAAAATAAATGTGTTTATCTAATCAAAAACCACATATTAAAACACAGATTTTCAGGCTACACCATAGAACAATAAAATGGATGGTTATTGGTTACATTGAGCATCAGGCTTCTCTATATGGAATATTTGTTTATATCATGTAAAAGTAAGAAAAGTCACAAAAGTCATGTCTTTAGAATATAAAAGTCATACAAAATACATAAAAATAAACTATAGCCTCTGGTAAGATGTAAATACACATCCTGTAGCCCAAAATGGAAAATAAGACATGCTATTACATGTTGTCTGTTTGGGATCTGCGGTAGGCTTCGTTGTTATATCTGTCTCCGTGTAAATGTGTGTGCGTCCATACATTCGGTTTGTGTGGATGTCATTTCTAGTATCCGCGCCTGCGACAAACCTCCATCCACAATTCTTGTTTTTTTCTTACGGCCAAACAAACCCCAGAACCAGCCGCAACACTTCTCCTTCTCCTTCTCCTTTTTATTACTTTCCTCCTCCATCATTGCCATCCATCCCTTCATCCAGAAGGGTTCGGGTTCCTGTGAACAAACAGAGTTGGTGAGTCGAAACTACAGGCACCTTAATTGGGGAGGACGGGCTCATAGTAATGGCTGGAACGGAATCAATGGAATGGTATCGAACACATCAAACACATGGTTTCCATGTGTTTGATACCATTCCAGTGACTCCATTCCAGATATTGTTATTAGCCGCCCTCCCCTGGTGGAAACAAACCGCAGGAAGCCATCAGCATCAGCAACCTGGCAAAGATGAAGCTGCAGCTCAGTACAGGACAGACAACATTCAAATTGACTGATATTATCAATGAGACAACACAGAATACAGTGTAGCTTACATTCTCAAGGAGGAGTTCCTTCATTCTGTCAGCACTGGCTTTCTCAATGCAAAGCTCAAGGTCAAGGTAGGCCTCAGTTGAGCCATGATCTCTCGGACCATGATATCGCAGACCAGCAGAGACCGTATGTCTGGGTATAGCTGGGCTTTAACCAATGGCCACTCATGGAAAGTCCTGAAGTACTTGCTCCTGATAGAGAGTGAGACGTCTTCTAAGAATGTGGCCATCTTGTCTGGCTCATCGTTGAGCTTCTTCAGAGTGCGTAAGAACAGTCTTTGGTTTTGGTATTTCAGTGCCTCTTTCTGAACCTGGATATCTATGTGCTCTACCATATCATTGCAAAGTGGGACGTCTTCCCATGAACCGTACTGCTGCTTGATTGTGCATGAATCTGGGAAGACAGAGTCAAAGACTTTCCTGACAAGACTAACAGGAACAATATCAAGGTTTGTCACCTTTGGTTTGTTCCTCTCTGCCTCCTTCTGAGCCTGGTCTTGCACAGGCTTTCCACAGTCCTTTGTGGTTGACTCGAAAACATCAGTCTGTGGGAACTGCTTCAAAAAGGCAGCCTGACTGACGTCGAGAGCAAGAGGATTAACGGGGACTGTGTGTTGCTTGATGTTACAACCTCCTCATCGTCGTCCCCGACAAAGTATTTGGGGTCGATCCAGACTACATCTCTGTTGGAGGAACGAGGCAGAGAAACACGGTGGATGTGGTCCAACTTGATGTGGTCATTCAAAGGGAAAGCCTTCTGGAACAGTGCCAGTTTCCCGACCTGGGACCCGTAGTGATTGTAGATGGTCTTCCTAAGGTCCTCAGGTAGGGCTACTGCAAAGAGCTTGCTCTCCATTGCCTCTTCGCAGCTCCTGGCAATTGGACGCTGTGGGCCGAGGACTTGAAGCGGATAGGTGTCACTAATGCCCTTGTACACCATTAGGATCCCCTCACAGATAGCACTGGGGATGGTGGAGATGATCACCGGGTCCTTCATGGAAACCAGTTTTTTTTATCTTGATTGTTGTGCCAAACTGATGTATCATGGCACTCTGCATGTGCAACACTGTCTGCCTCATGTTGCAGAAGGGGGGTCACAGCTTTTCATCCACAGAAATACCTGGAATCTTCCTCAAGATGTTAAAAGCTACTGAGGCCATTTTAACAACCAGTAAGAGCAGAGCCTGTTGGTCAAGCTGTTTAGTACCGTGTCCGTTCATTGGATGAAGTTTTAGAATAAACTTCACTACGAAGTCATTGAATAGTTCTCCGCTAATGATCAATCTAGCAGGTAGAGGACAGATGTTCACCATATCCTGACTAATATGTCTCTCCTCTTCGTTGGCAGCATAAACATCAGGCACTGTCTTAGAAATGCATAGACCTACGAGATAAACAATGTACCTTGTCAAGATGTGTGACCTGATTCCCAGTGCTCTCGCCAACACAGGTTTTGGGCCTAGCACCTCCTCCAGGTTGTTGATAACAGTCTTGGCCACCTCATAAGCATCAATGGACTGCTGAGTGTTAGACATCTCCTCATCCTCAGTTACTTGAACCCAGGGAATAGACCACAGAAGAGCTTTGGTGTTGTTGATGATAACAGGTGTCTCCAAATAGACTCCCTCCTGAAAGGCTTGGGGATCTACTTGAAGAAGCACCTGGGTGATGATATGCTTAATGGTAGAACCAAGTACCACAATCTGCTTTGGCATGGTCTTGTATGCAGTCTTCATCGTGGTCTCAATGTCTGTAAGGGCCGTTTGGAGTATGGGACAGGTGCTAAGGTCAAGGACCTCAACCTTCTTCTCCTTCACATGGAAGAGAAAGAGAGGCATTGTAATGTTAGTTCTATGTACACCTCTGGTGTCTTTACTGCCTATCACATGTCTTGTAGAGTATTTCTTATTACATGTACAGGTATAGTACTACACTGAGAATTTGTTTTGCTATCTAGAACTTTAAAGGGTTATTCAGCTGTCCCCATAGGAGAACCCTTTGAAGAACCCTTTTTGGTTGCAGGTAGAACCCTTTTGGTTCCAGGTAGAATACCTTTTCGGTTCCATGTAGAACCCTTTCTACAGAGGGTTCTACATCGAACCCAAAAGGGTTCTTTCTACCTGGAACCAAAAAGGGTTCTACGTGGAACCAAAAAGGGTTATCCTATGGGGACAGCCGAAGAACCCATTTGGAACCCTTTTTTCTAAGAGTGTAGTATACAACAAAAATGCACAAATAAAGGATCCAGTCTTACCTTGTCTACCTGGCTCTCCAGGACCTTCATGACATTGACTGCTGAGGATGAGGAGGGATAGGGGATCAGGTTTGCCTTGAAGACCTCAGCCTTCTTCTCCTGGGCTTCTCCATCCGCCACCTTGTCCAGCAGGCTGTCCATGACCTCCCTGACCTCCTGTGGAATCTCCACCTGGGTCTGGCTGAGGAACTCCACCTGGAGCATCTCATCTGACCTGATCTCAGGTTGGGGCTGTTTCTCTGAGAGCATACCTGCTGTGTCGCCATTCATCAGAGCTGCAGAACCAAGATGCTCATGGGAAGTAACCCATGGCTTGGCCTTGTCAGTCAGGAGCTGCTGCCCCTCCATGGCTACCTTCAGACGGAAGAGAGGAAGACATTTGTTCATACTGTTCCTTTGTGAACTTAAGGTGCAATAACAGGTAAATAAACAGTCTATGTGGATGGTAGCAATGGTGTACTATAGTTTAGGGAATGGAAAAGTATGAGTATACCTCTCCTGGGGACTGGTGACATTGGCTTAGTGTCACGCTCAGCTCTCTATGAACTTCCTGCTCGATCTCATGGAGTCTCTGGCGACCCTTCACCTTCAACATCTGTACGCACAGTAGGAGTTTAATATTAGCAGTGGTATCACACAGGACATTTTATTTTATGGCCTTGACAATGTCATTTTGTTCAGGATATCACAGATTTATCATGGATGTGGTCGGTCCAAAATGTATTAAAAACTAAAGGAGAACATCAAAATAGATGCTTATACATATGAGAGCTATTGAATAATTAATGGCAAACTTACCTGCTCATCAAGGTAACAATCGACCCAAGAAGACCCTTGGATGGATGTAGAGTCATCCATATTTGCTCCAAGGTATCACCAAGAGACCAGTATAACAGCTAGAAAAGATTTATTTACAGAAAACTCAACTAAAAACTGCTAAACTGTGCTAGAAAACTTCTGTAAATCCTAAATAAGAACTAAACAATCGAGCAATGTAACCAAGTAGTGTATTATAGCAGTCTGAATTCAGAATGTATGTGTATAAAAATAGAACTATAGAATGCTCAAATATAGAACTTTAGAATCTTTGGCAAACATAAGATATTGTGATCACCACTAGATGGTACAAGTGAACTAAAAATAACTGCGGCAAGGACAGCGCTAGAAAGTATTCTGAAACAGAACGCTTTTCATTCTGAACTCCCTAGATGTCACAGTAGGCTATTTTGCGCTGCAAACGTGAAATATTATCAATAAAGAAAAAATCTTAACTCTATCTTTATCATATGGAAAAATTTAATGTTTAATTACTCCATTGTTTACAAACAAATAATTTACAATTTAAGTACAGTACTGAGACCCCATGTTTTGAAAATATTCAATTTTTTTTGTTCTCTGAAACACAATGATTTATTTTCAATAAATTGTTTTCTTTCATAAAATAACACTCCCATACAAATGAATGACAGGTCAATACTTTTATTCTTAACATCATACAAAATGATTTCCAACAACCACACAATACAGTAACATACATACGTGCTCAATATAACCTTGAATATGAACAGACATCAGATACAGTTCAAATGTATCACTAGCTGGTAGGGAATTGGTAATAAAACTTGCTATCTTTAGAAATTATTTTTATTTTTATACAATATGTAAGGAACCATAAGAAAAACATTTGTCATGGATGACTGGCTAGTTGGAACCAGAGCTATTTCAGTGTTCAGTCCTTAATGTCCTTCCCAATAGTTACTTAGATTTGAAAACATTAGCCGAACATAACACAATGTAAAACTAACAATAAGTAATGTTAAATCCTTTAATCAATGGGAACATGTTATGGTCAAAGATAGTTCTAGAAAAGTGGCTTGTCTCTTTATGTTGTTTCAGGACTGGGGCTTTCCACTGGGCTCTGTTGAGAGAACAACGCCCCCAGTAGACAGTCAGTAGCACTGCAGGCAGTGGGCTCCTCTCCTCCCAGACACAAAAGCCTGTGGTACTGAGCCTGTGGAACCCAGCACAGCACCCTGGAACACACACACACACACAGAGACGCACAAACACACACGCACCAGGCACACACAGTGTGAGCTATATTAACATGGTACTTGTAAGGTACTTAGTCTTAAGTAGAGTTTGTGCAAAAAAAATCTTATTTAAACAAGTCAAAGATGAAAGAGTGTTGTGTAGCGATCTGAGTGTGACTTTGTACCATTCGTAGATGTCGTCTGTCACAGGTTCAGGCTGCGTTTGGACCCACTGACCGATTGACCACATCCTGACCACGTTGCCTATAGCAACCGTCTCCCCTTTACCCTCTCCATCGCCCCCCTCAGCAGGCTCCTCAGGGACGTCCTCGTAGCACAGGAAGTAGCTGCTCGAGAAACACACACAGTCACACACAAATACAGACAGACACAGGCAGTGAGATGCCATCTGATCAACTGTTCTTAGGCCTGAATTCCAAAATGTACATTGTCATCCAACATCTCAGTTCAAAAGAGTCCCAAAGTATTCTTGGCACTAATATTGTACTACAATTATTGTTTATTGACATGTTATGCCTTACTTTAACCCTTTCTCTACCTCCCCCTCTCTCTCGCTCTCACTCACTAATCTGTCTTGGTAGCTCTCTCTTTCCCTGCCACTGGCTTGTCCTCCTCTGTCTCTCCCTCCATCTCGCCATCAGTTTCCTGCTGTAGGCTCTCTCTGGGTCTCTCCACATTCCAGCGCATGCGTTTGTACAGGCCAGTGTCGACCCCAGCCAGGTACGGGGCTGGACAACAGTACCGGTATATGGACAGCCTCACACTATCTATCTGACACTTGCCTATGTAGAAATGGGAGATACTGGAATGGAGAGAGGGGAGAATGATAGATACATAAATGGCTGGATGAAGGATTGTGGAATGAATGTCAGACGAATGAGAATAAGGATTGACAAGTCCAAGCAGCTGTCCTCTAAAATATTTGGCTCATACTCCAGAATGTTCCATTTGTGGATCTAAATACAGGTATTCAAGTAGTGTTGGTACATATCGTCGCTGTCTGATGAAAAACTTGTAACTCAAATTTTGTGTTGAAAGCACTAAGTCTCCTCAGTGTACTCTGAACATTTCATAACTCTAGGACCAAGAAAATATATTCAAAATAGCTTCTGAAATTTCGAAATTGTAAATTCGTTAAAAATAGTCTAATATGGGAGTTTTTTTCAATTTCCTGAAAAGTGTCTGTTTTGGAGATGAGGTTTTCACCCGACAGCGGCGCTATGCGTCTGTATGTGCCTATGTGTGTGTTTAGTGGCTCACTGCCT
This sequence comes from Coregonus lavaretus, assembly GCF_964263955.1. NCBI lineage: Eukaryota > Metazoa > Chordata > Actinopteri > Salmoniformes > Salmonidae > Coregonus > Coregonus lavaretus. The sequence continues at coordinate 4,031,963 of NC_139993.1, read as the reverse complement.
TCAGATGTTATGGTGTAAGTACCAGAGGAGGCTGGTGGGAGGTGCTATGAGGACGGGCTCATTGTAATGGCTGGAATGGAATAAATTAAATGGTATCAAACACATCAAACATATGAAAACCACATGTTTGACTCCATTCCATTTACTCTACTCCAGACATTACAATGAGGCCGTCCTATAGCTCCTCCCACCAGCCTCTTCTGGTAAGCACAGCACCTGGCCGGCTCAGCCTCCTCCAGAGAGAGAAAGTCAAAGGAGGCGTAGGTCAAGACCAGCTGCTCCAGCCTCGCACACAGCTGCTGGGAGAAGTCTAACAACTGGAGAGATGGACAAACACATAAATACAGACAGACAGACAGACAAATACACACAATTACTCAATACACACCACTCTCAGTTTACAGCATCTCTTGATTTTTCTCTATTATTTCTCAAACCTCTCATAAGCCTTTATTCTTGACCAGAGTTGATTCACAGAGACATTTATGTTTGTGTGAAGTGTAGAATACATTTAATATCAATAAACAGTGCAAAGGGAAGGGATCACTGCCACTACCTCACTTTCCAACCAAGGTGCATGAATTGAGGATAGAGAGGCGATTCAGCAACACTTGTCAATAAAGAGGGACAGTTTTGTCCTACCCGGATTCAGGTGAGTAGGATTGTGTTTCGAAAGGCTCTTACTCGTGAGCGGATGTACACGGGCAGAGGCGTGCGCTGGGGCAGGGAGCTGCGAGCGGTCGACTCCAGGTAAGTGAAGTAGGGCTGACAGGTCCGCAGGAAAGTAGGCACCACACGAGCAAAGTTTTCCTTTTGCAGATTGTCACGTCTGCAGACAACACACACACATGGTTATGTCACAGGACAGGGATTCATTATGTATTACTTTAATCCTTTTGATAAATAATAAACAATAACTTGAAACACCACTAGATGCAATTGTATAGTTTAGGTGCACTAATCATTGACTCACCTAACCTTTACCTATCATTATCTTAGACTACATTAACAACTTTCCTAACTGACTCTAACGTTACCTGTATAGAATATGTGCCTGAAACTCATCCGACTTATTCAGCAGGTACTGGAGTTGCTGTTCAATGGGTCTGAGCTTCTGATCCATCATGTTGATGTCATGGCATGAGGACGTGGACTTCCAAGCCGCATCCCCTGTGCTGTTCCTTTGATCGCCACATGAGGGCGCCAAAGCACGATCCTCTAAATGCTCCACATTTTCTGAGAAATTGCGGGAAATAATTTGCTGATTTGAGTTTGACTAGCAGAGTTAGCACGTTTTTCGTCTACATAATTATTAAGCTACCTATGCATTTTGACAGAAAGTCACCTGTGTCTGGTGATGATTCAGCATTATTTTTCGTCTCCCCCCGTTCCATGCTTTCTTCCTGTGTGACCTGGCTTTATGGTGAGTTTGCTTAGGTTGACACCTCCTCGAAATCCTTCATTAGCTAGCTAGCTTTAGCTTGTCAGCTAGCTAGCAACTGCACTATAAGACACGGGTTTCTTGTGTGTTGTGTATTAATTGAACACTTTACAAGTTACAACTTTCTGAGCCAGTATTTTCATGAATTGAGGATAGTTAGCTATTAGCTAACTAAGCGACACCTACGCCACTTTCCCCAATCCTCTGAATGCTTGTGAAGAGCTCATGTGCAGCGCCATGGACGTTCCGGTCCCACGGTCAGTCCAGGACTTGACAAGTACAGATCTCAATCTCTCTCCGTCTCCAGCCTCCTCTCTTTCCCTTGGCGTCTATATCTGACGGTCGGTCCCGTCTCAACTGATTTAGTCTGTCTGCAGGCTAGCCTAGCGCGAGAACTACTACTACGAGAGCGTGAGAAGCAACCACTAGAGCGAGCGGACCCCTCTGCTGGCCGAAACATGCACAAAACCTCTTGACAATTATGTGGGCTTATTTATATACATAATTGGAGATAGACAACCCTTCTGCCTAGGAAGACTAATAAATAAATGATTGCAAAATGTAAAAAAAAAAAAGACCATATATCTTACACCATTGTCATTGTCAAGCCAAATATTATCGTTTGTTTGACAACACTGGTATGAAAAAATATATGCTTTGATTTGTCAATATTAGTATCCCCAGTAGCTATATGAATAGAGTTATACTAACTAACTCTATCAAAAGTCTAGAAGTGAGTGTGCAGAGTGCAGACTGATGATGACCACCGGCTCCACGCTTCGATTCATGGCTCTCTCAGTTCTTGCAACCAGAGGGCAACATTGATAAATAAAACCCCACTGAATCGAAGTGAATTGGGTTACATTACATTTTGAACTTTTTAGAGATTTCGAATGTGATCAGAACATGTATGAATCTCTCGGCGTGGTCGCTGTGCGCTGTTGTTGTTGACATAATCGTGTATGACGTAATATATGAGCCTATGACATAAACGCAGTCAAGAAATGATTAAGTTGATTGGCTCAGTTGAGTTGATAGTTTGCGTAGGACAGTCATCCTCATGTTCAAAGACATTACTTTGCCTGGAAAAGAAATTCTGTGTAACTGTATGTACAGCTAAATTTACCAGGATTTTATTTAAAATGTTAGAAAATTGAAGATAAAAATGTATTTGTTTATAATTTTTCTATCATGGTACAGGTCCAATCTGAAGGATGTTTTAAAATAAAATGGGTAAAAGTCATAAACGGTTAAGGAGAGTTTGTCTAAAGGTAAGTCTCATATAAGAAAATAAAAAAAGTTATCTGTGTGTCTCTGTAATGGGGAAATATTTTTAGTAGTACAGCCATATGCTAGGGGTTTTAAAACCTCTCCTTGAGGACCCCCAGACGTTCCACTGTATTCCACAGCTAGCACACCTAATTCAACTTGTCAACTAATCATTAAGCCCTTGAATAGGTGAATCAGGTTTGCTTGTTTAGGGCTACAACAAAATTGTGAAATGTCTGGTGTTCCCCAAGGAGAGGGTTGAAAACCACTGGCCTATGCAAAAACAGACTGATATGCTTTATGTTTGGAAAAGTGGGCATAAAAATGGAGGGCTCAAGTGTAATTTATTTCATTACATTCCTCTACCCCAGGCTGGGACCCTCCAAGTTAGTGCTGGAGAACAGGTGCTTCAGACAGATGACCATAATGGACCAAGGCTGCCAGCACTGGTGGACTGCCCCAAGAACAGCCCCCTAAAGGTTAGAAACGGCTTTGAGTTCTGTTGCAAAATGCTTTGAACAGTTCAGAGTGAAATACGTATCAGTTCAATTGGAAAACGTTCAAAACGTTTTGTAACGTTAGGCATGCTGAATGTACTCCAGGCAAACCTCTCAGAGCAGACTGGTTGGCTCTAAGCCACACCCACTTCAGTTGTGATTAGGCTTTTAATGTGATTAAGCCCTGCCCACTTCCAATTTTGGTCCCATCTTCGAATCAAATCCCGAGTGCCTGCCACATCCGTTTTGATTGGCTCTTGGTCAGAAATGCTATGCCTTAATTGGACATCCATTTTTATTGGTTCGTTGGTCAAGTGGATAGTGCTGTCATTCATATGCTAATGATGTATAGGGCTAAACCACGCTTGTCCATTTTTGGTCACCCCTAATCTGAGCTCCGCCCACATCCATTTTGATTGGCACCTTGGTAGGGGATGGGCAGGTTGTATACTGGGCCATGTTCAGTGGCAAAACGTTGTTGAACATTGCCGATACAAATGCCATGACTAGAGCTTACGTGATTCCTTATTCTACATGTTTAAGAGGCATGTTTGTTCATTATAGCGTAATTCTATCTGAATGTTGCTAAACGTTGTCTTGCTGAACATGCCCCTGGTTGTATAAGGACGTTTTGTTTTGAAATCTTTACCTGGTTGTAACTGTGAGTTGGTTGTAATGTAAGTTATATGACGTGTTCTCAACCTGTTTTTTTTTTACAATGAGATAATGATGCATGGGTCACTTACTGTACTAGTTAGAACCAATAGCATTCAAATTCTGATTCTTATTCTAATTCTAAAGTTAGCCCTTATGTGACATGTCACTCAGTACCGTCATGTCTATGGTGAAAGAGATGGTTTCTATGGTGATACGATTTTGCTAATATTGTTGTTTATCTCAGAACTTCGTGCCGAAGCCCCCACGAGGCCCCAGGCTGAGCGGTCAGGCCAAGATGGCCAAGGCCGAAAAGAACGCCAGAGAGGCCGTGGAGTCCAGAAAGGACAGAGAGGCCAAGGCAGCGGCAAAAAAAACAAGCCACCAAGTAGTTGGTGTGTTGGCGCTGCCTCCACCGCTTCTATCTACAACATCCAGTTACAGTGAGTATTGATCACCACTTCCAAAATACTTGGATTTATTGATAGAATTCTTAAAGGATATATGGTGGAAGGATCAACTAATGGCTCGACTCTCCTCTTTCTTTAGGTGTCCTGCCAGCTATCAAGAACACTAAAGTGACGAAGGTGGAGACAACAGGTGGGTGTTGGTGACACAGTGGTTATTCAATAGAATCGTTGCCATGGTTACGAGCTTGTTCAGCTGTAATTCTGATTATCTTCTCTTTCAGTGCCACCAGGCCCCATGACACATGAGGATGAGGTGAGAATGAACTCCTCTCCATCTTTTGATGACCCCCTTACCCCAGAGACCCCAGAGAGTGATGTCACCTCCGATGCCACTTCTCTGGCGGACACACCCCGTGAGATGACACCTGAGAACGTAGAGGAGGCGTCTTCTCTAGAGGACTTCCTGAAGCCTCACCCGTGAGTTCTGCTCTGAACCGTGTTATGTGCAGTAGAAAAAATTGAATCTAGTTGCCAGTCTACTAACCAATGATTCCTGGTGTTTGTTTGTTTTCCAGTCAGAGAAAGCGCATTAGGAAGTTCCTCAAACAAATGGTAAGTCCCCCATTTTTTCTTCTTTACCCCATTTCTACTTCTTTACCGACTAATCATGCTAACAACAACAAAAACGTGTAACTTAAAGACTAAGAGGAAATGCTGTCATTTAAAAATGGTTGTTTTCCGTATTTCTTTCTAAGAATGTGACCATAGAGGACCTGGAGGACATGTCCTATGCGTTCCTCCTGCCAGCGATAGCTCTGCTCAGGATCTCCAGTCGAGAATCATCCAACTGCTCCTTCCGGGGGTCAGGGGTGCTGAAGAAGGTCTCGGAGACGTTCCACCGGCGGAGCTCTGAGCCAAAGGGGAGGCTCAGGGGCGGGAAGCCCCCCACGCCCAATTCTGAGACAGACAAGGAGCTTCAGGGTACAGCAGACATGGTTGTGAGTAATATCCTGAGGAATGCCCAGGAGGACCTCTTCTACTCTGGTATGAATGACCTGGAGACCACCAATCAAGGCATCGCTCTGACCGATGAGAGGCTCTCCAGCTGCTCTGGGTCATCACAGGGATCGAGCCGGTCCAACATGCCAGAGCTGGTAGAGTGTGTGGATGCTCAGCCACTATCTCTGGAACATCCAGGTGTGTCCTGCTCCAACAGAAGCTCTGGGTCCTCACAGGGATCGAGACGGTTCGACCTCTGTCAGCAGGCAGTGGAGATGGAGAGGGTTTATCTCCAGAGAGACACACCCCACTCCAGTGTCAGTGTGAGAGAACTGGGGCCAGTGAGGAGGGCCAAGAGAAGGGATGTCCATAAAGCCCTCAGTGAGGGGTCCCTCAATGTCTTTGCCCTGTTCAGGGAGAGGGCAGGGGAGATTTGGCAGACCAGCACATGGGACATGGAGCAGACCCAGCCTCCCAGCACCCCCACATCCAGCGAGGAGGATTTGTGGGACAGCGACTCCAGCTTGTCTCATGGGGTTGGGGAGGAGGAGAGGGGCAGCTCCCTGATCCTGACCCCCCAGGCCTCCACCTCACTCTCTGATCAAGACAAGAGGGCACTAGGTTAGTTATTATGTAGTCTTGTCTCCTTTTGCTCCCTTGTTATTATTGTTATTGCCATTTACAATGTGACCAAGATGTTTTGGGGTGGGGGTGCTGTCGATGGGGGGAGGGAGTCTTTTTCTCCGCTCTGCTGACAAGTCATTTTCTCCGCTCATACAGGAGTCATAAAGGCCTAGTTCACTAATTTTGTGAAGAAAATCATCTATAAAAAATAATAATGATATATCTATATATACATTTTAAATAAATGTTGATTTAACTAGAGGACGTCTGCCAGATCCTGACCGCCTGGTTGGAAAAGAGGCTGAACAGGACCTGCAACGACAATTACAGGGCCAGTGTCATCATCCAGAAAGGTCCATTTATAACCTGTTTTACCAATATGACCAGTATTAACCCTGTTATAACCAGTGTAATAACCAGTGTATTATCATTATAGTAAATGTACTAGATACTGCATAGTGCTGTACATGGATGTGGCTTTGAATCAGTTCAGAGTATTAGTGTGTTTTCTTAGGATTGGATTCTGGTGCCAGGGACAGGTTCCCTTACACTCAGTGTCCTTCTTCGTCAGAGGAAGAAGAGGAGTTGGTCACGAGTGTCATGACTGTCTTACACTCAGAGCCCTCCACCTCAACCAAGGCAGCACGGGCAGCTCCTGCACAGACCCTGGAGTTCAACCCCTGTCTGGATGAAGATGAGGTGGTCCCCAGCACCTCCATGGGTGCGGGATTCCTGACGACCACTCAGGCAGCATGGGCAGCTCCTGCCCAGACCTTGGAAGAAGAGGTCGGGGGAGCTGATGTCTCTGAGGTGAGTACCAGCTCCCTGACCCCCACTGAGGCCAGGCAGGGCCTCCTGGGGAAGATTCCCTCTCTCCTTCCGGGTGAGATCCTCATCGAGGACTGCATGGCAGATACCATCGCGCACGTCATAGGCGACTACGCCCAGGACTGGAGTTCTGACGGCCATTTTGGAGCGAGGAGGAGCCTTGGTAGTGGGAGGTCACGCTCCTCCTCAAGCTCCTCAAAGAGTGACATCACCCTCACAGAGGAACTCTTGGCCCAGGGGGAAACCCTAGAAGAGGACCAAGAGGAGGTGGCTGCGATCGACGACAACAAGAAATGTGACTCTGCTAGCTTGGAGAAGGCCAGCAGCAGCTCCCGTTCCGCAGACCTTGTGGACAGCACCTCCACACAGGTAAGGAGTCTATCATTAACCAGTATGTTGTTTAGTTATAGGGGCTGTTTGATTGTGAGGCACCAACTCATATTTGTTTCTCTCTCTACTAAGAAGACAGTGAAGGATGAGGCTGTGAAGGAAGGAGTGAGGAAGTCAGGAGAGGGGAAGCGAGGTCGCAAGAAGACCCTGAAGAAGAACAAGGTGTCTCCCCTTGGCACTGATGGTAAGTCCTCCCTTCTGTCAGTCCACATGTCTATTTGTCTTCAACAAAATTATATTATTTCACCACATTGTAATGTTAGGGGAAGAGACTATGATGAAGTTATCAGGGTCTTATTCATTAAATGGAAGTAACAGGGAGGAACTTCCTTGAACAAAAAAAAAGGTGTTTTTGTTTTCCATTGCAAAAGTTTTTTTTACGGTTTGTCCTAATGATGTCATGCCATGTTCTCTGTCACCTATTCAGATACCGTGGCTGATGAGCCGGGGAAAAAACGATCTCTCCTCCTGAGGATTACAGCTGCCCTGGCAAAACTATTTTGCTTCCCCTGCAAAAAGAGAAGCGGCAAAAAGTAGTTGTGTGGGTATACCCACTTAGAGCACTTCAGTGCACTTGCCTCCTCTCCACAAACCCAGAGTCAACTCACAACCCATTTGATGATTCCAACCATACCCCCACGCTATTGTGGCGAGGGAGCCATCTGTTGGCGGACACCATCGCACACGTCATAGATGACCATGCTGAAGATTGGAGCTCTGACGGCCATTTTGGAGCCAGGAGGTAGTAGTGACATCACCCTCACCAAGGAGCTCTTGGCTGAAAGGGCCAAGGAAGCGGACCAAGACGACGTGGCTGATGATGAAACTGGCATGACAACACCCCCCCCCAAAAAAAAAAAAAAAAAAAACCATGATGATTCCTCCCATAGCCCGGCCCGGACCTATTTCATTCAATAAACATTTACTTGCATCTATTTTGGACCTTTTTTTGTTTTTAACAGGCCTACTGTAGACTACAAATTATTAAGTGCAAATTGATGTGTGTACTGCATCAATATTATGAGTTCACTGTGCCAGTCATTATGAGTTCACTATGCCAGTCATTATAGTTAATCTAGGCTTTAACACTCTTAACTGTATTGGTATTGACAAAATAAGAGTTACATTTGAGTATTTTCTCAATTTGTGTTTCTGAGGGAATACATCTGCAATATACTGCTAATAATGTTAATCGAGAGGGAAAAATACTTCTGGAAATGTACAAAAAAGAATAGATCATATTCTTGCCTTTGACAGTTTAGATCATTCAAATGTAATAGCTTCAGGGTTGTGGAGGTCATAGTCTCTTATGACGGCTACCAAAGTCCATCCTGCTTTCACCACTCGCTCGCACTAGTCCAATATCTTAACCTCTCCCTACCGGAACCTAATCGAGTAGCTGGCCCGGCACTCACGCAAGATTTGGTTCTGGGTTGCAGAGATTATGGAGGTCAAAACAAGGTTTATGGCTGCGTTTACACAGGCAGCCCAATTCTGATCTTTTCCACTAATTGGTATTTTGACCAATCAGATCAGCTCTTTTTCCAAGAATTGGGCAAACGATCATAATTGGACTGCCTGTGCAAACACAGCCTGTCATGCAGGACCTGACCAGGAAAAACTCTGATCTGATAAACTGTCAAAGGCAAGAACATGATCTATACTACTATTTCCAAAAGCATTTTTCAATAAAGTTTAACATTATTAGCAGTATATTGCAGATGTATTCCCCATAATATACTCCAGCAAGCAAAAGCCTGGAAACGGAACAAGGTAAAATCAAATAAACTCCTGCCCTATACCCCACAAGGAAATAGGATGAAAGACTTGATGATGTGTATGTAGGCTATGTTTATTCAGCCTGCTCATTACTGCTATCAGATGTAAGCAGGCTATTTCTGGTGTGCATTTTCACAGCCTTTGTGTGATGTGTTTCACCTATCAGCACTGACCAGGTGCTCCTTTGCTCTTCCGTCTCAGTCTACCTCTGGCAGTATCAAATTCTCGGTAAGCAAATCTCCCATTTGCATGCCCTGCGATTTGTTTTCGTTTTATTCAGCTATAGTTTGAGTTTCTGCTTATGTAGGGATAAGGAGGTCAATAGGGAAAGGGGATACCTAGTCAGTTGCACAGCTGAATGCATTCAACCGAAATGTGTCTTCCGCATTTAACCCAAGAGAGGTGCGGGGGGCTGCCTTAATCG